>NW_026778197.1:6980516-7615108 GCF_025265405.1 Mesoplodon densirostris | reverse complement strand
CATTGATTTCATGGCTGAGGGATATTCCATCGTACGTAAGTACCACAATGTTTTGAACCATTTTTATATTTCCTGGGATATTTAAGGTGTACCCAAGTTAAGGTTCTTGTAGTCAGTGCAGCCCTAAATTTGGAGGTTGCCCTTTCTTATTGATTTTCAGTTTTCCCAAGGTATATTCCCTAGAGTGGAAGTGGCCTTGTCTCTGTAGCTCTGTTGTTTACTTGTTTTAGGGAACACAATGCACTCCTCCAGTGAGGCAGTTGGCAATTTACATCCCGCCCATCAGCATAACAAGGCTCCCTGTTCTCCAGGGCCTGTCTTGCCTTTCTGGTTTTTACACATTTTGTGGATGTTCCTTTTTACCGGTGGGAAATGATACTTCTTTGTAGTGCAGATTTGCATTGCCCGCTTGTTTGCTTGGCCAAAAAGGGCGTATGCGTTTTCTCCTGAATATATTCAGGAGAAAACGCATACGCCCTTTTTGGCCAAGTGCACCATTGTCCAAGTTGTGCCCCTCTTCCTGTGCTTTACAGGCGATTCCAAGGTACCTCTTGAAATCTGTTTCCTGCTATTTTGCCTCGCTTTCAAGTCCGCCTCGTTGACTTCCCTCAACAGATTTTTGGACGATAGTTGTCCTTTATTACTCTGCCAGTTTGTGAATTGCTGTGCCCCTGAGCTCCATTTCTCAACTCGTTTTTTGTGAGCTGAACGCAAGTCCAAAATTTTGGATCATGTCCTATACTGGTTCCCGGTGGGTGGCTGAGACTTTGGTTAATTCTTCCTCCTGCCGGGAAATTAGAGTGACATGTGCCCGTCCAAATGCCTAACAGCTACTCTCTCATGGGTTCTCCCTCGTCCCTTCCATCCTCTGCCAAATTGGGAACCTGTGCAAACCAGGAGGTTAAAGGGCCTGTCTCTCCAAGTTGGGAGATTGATAGTAAGGCAGTTGGAAAGTCAAACTGGAGCACCAGGAGAGGGACTATTCGTTGAATTTTAGAAACCTTTCGTATTCACAGTGTGTACATTCTCTAGGATTCCTGTACATGTTATAGCTGTAGTAATATTCCCTTCAACCTGGAGAGTTGGGACCCATGGAATGGGGGCCATGCATTATTGCTTGAAAGAGTCTGCATTTGCTCACCCAATCTCACCAATCCTCTCAGTCCCAAGTGTCCAGCCTTATGTCCCATCCAGCTGTCATTGTAGATAGGGTCTTTCCAGGTTTCCTCAGACACCCTGAAGGAATTGTAAATAATTTCCCTGTTTTTTGGTTTTGCTTTTGAAATTCCTTTTTATAGTGGGTTTGAGCTGATTCTCGCTGCCATGTTTATGCCACTCTAGACACACTTGATTCCCTTATGCAGTCATATCTATACATCGGTTTTAAGATTCTTACTAGTCAGATATATTCCTCTGTGGGAAATATGGGGTTTTGAGTCTCTTTCACTGAGGAAGGTGTAGGTCTTGTCTATTCCAAAGTTGGTTTTTGGAACGGTCCCTGTGCTTATATCAAACTCTGGTTTTATGCATCACCCCACCTCTCTTTCCCCTTTATGCAGGCATAAGAGTGTTTTCTAAATGTGAGACTCTGTTCTCTTTCCTAACTCAGTTCACATATAGCCATGTTTACAGGAACATCATAAGTGATATCTTATGATAAGTTTCTTTTTCTGTGTGACTTATTTCACTTAGAATCATCGTACCTGAATCCACTCACTTTGCTGCTACTGGTCTTATGACATTGATTTCATGGCTGAGGGATATTCCATCCTACGTAAGTACCACAATGTTTTGAACCATTTTTATATTTCCTGGGATATTTAAGGTGTACCCAAGTTGAGGTTCTTGTAGTCAGTGCAGCCCTAAATTTGGAGGTGGCTCTTTCTTATTGATTTTCAGTTTTCCCAAGGTATATTCCCTAGTCTGGAAGAGGTCTTGGCTCTGTAACTCTGTTGTTTACTTGTTTTAGGGAACACAATGCACTCCTCCAGTGAGGCAGTTGGCAATTTACATCCCGCCCATCAGCATAACAAGGCTCCCTGTTCTCCAGGGCCTGTCTTGCCTTTCTGGTTTTTACACATTTTGTGGATGTCCCTTTTGACCGGTGGGAAGTGATACTTCTTTGTTGTGCAGATTTGCATTGCCCGCTTGCTTGCTTGGCCAAAAAGGGCGTATGCGTTTTCTCCTGAATATATTCAGGAGAAAACACATACGCCCTTTTTGTCAAGTGCACCATTGTCCAAGTTGTGCCCCTCTTTCTGTGCTTTACAGGCGATTCCAAGGAACCTCTTGAAATCTGTTTCCTGCTATTTTGACTCGCTTTCAAGTCCGCCTCGTTGACTTCCCTCAACAGATTTTTGGACGATAGTTGTCCTTTATCACTCTGCCAGTTTGTGCATTGCTGTGCCCCTGAGCTCCATTTCTCAACTCGTTTTTTTGTGAGCTGAACGCAAGTCCAAAATTTTCGATCATGTCCTATACTGGTTCCCGGTGTGTGGCTGAGACTTTGGTTAATTCTTCTTCCTGCCTGGAAATTAGAGTGACATGTGCCCGTCCAAATGCCTAACAGCTACTCTCTCATGGGTTCTCCCTCGTCCCTTCCATCCTCTGCCAAATTGGGAACCTGTGCAAACCAGGAGGTTAAAGGGCCTGTCTCTCCAAGTTGGGAGATTGATAGTAAGGCAGTTGGAAAGTCAAACTGGAGCACCAGGAGAGGGACTATTCGTTGAGTTTTAGAAACCTTTCGTATTCACAGTATGTACTTTCTCTAGGTTTCCTGTACATGTTATAGCTGTAGTAATATTCCCTTCAACCTGGAGAGTTGGGACCCATGGAATGGGGGCCATGCATTATTGCTTGAAATGGTCTGCATTTGCTCACCCAATCTCACCAATCCTCTCCGTCCCAAGAGTCCAGCCTTATGCCACATCCAGCTGTCATAGTAGATAGGGTCTTTCCAGGTTTCCTCAGACACCCTGAAGGAATTGTAAAGAATTTCCATGTTTTTTGGTTTTACTTTTGAAATTCCTTTTTATAGTGGGTTTGAGCTGATTCTCGCTGCCATGTTTATGCCACTCTAGACACACTTGATTCCCTTATGCAGTCATATCTATACATCGGTTTTAAGATTCTTACTAGTCAGATATATTCCTCTGTGAGAAATATGGGGTTTTTAGTCTCTTTCACTGAGGAAGGTGTAGGTCTTGTCTATTCCAAACTTGGTTTTTGGAACGGTCCCTGTGCTTATATCAAACTCTGGTTTTATGCATCACCCCACCTCTCCTTCCCCTTTATGCAGGCATAAGAGTGTTTTCTAAATGTGAGACTCTGTTCTCTTTCCTAACTCAGTTCACGTGTAGCCATGTTTACAGGATCTTCATAAGTGATATCTTATGATAAGTTTCTTTTTCTGTGTGACTTATTTCACTTAGAATCATTGTACCTGAATCCACTCACTTTGCTGCTACTGGTCTTATGACATTGATTTCATGGCTGAGGGATATTCCATCGTACGTAAGTACCACAATGTTTTGAACCATTTTTATATTTACTGGGATATTTAAGGTGTACCCAAGTTAAGGTTCTTGTAGTCAGTGCAGCCCTAAATTTGGAGGTGGCCCTTTCTTATTGATTTTCAGTTTTCCCAAGGTATATTCCCTAGACTCGAAGTGGCCTTGTCTCTGTAGCTCTGTTGTTTACTTGTTTTAGGGAACACAATGCACTCCTCCAGTGAGGCAGTTGGCAATTTACATCCCGCCCATCAGCATAACAAGGCTCCCTGTTCTCCAGGGCCTGTCTTGCCTTTCTGGTTTTTACACATTTTGTGGATGTTCCTTTTGACCGGTGGGAAATGATACTTCTTTGTAGTGCAGATTTGCATTGCCCGCTTGCTTGCTTGGCCAAAAAGGGCGTATGCGTTTTCTCCTGAATATATTCAGGAGAAAACGCATACGCCCTTTTTGGCCAAGTGCACCATTGTCCAAGTTGTGCCCCTCTTCCTGTGCTTTACAGGCGATTCCAAGGTACCTCTTGAAATCTGTTTCCTGCTCTTTTGCCTCGCTTTCAAGTCCGCCTCGTTGACTTCCCTCAACAGATTTTTGGACGATAGTTGTCCTTTATCACTCTGCCACTTTGTGAATTGCTGTGCCCGTGAGCTCCATTTCTCAACTGTTTTTTTGTGAGCTGAACGCAAGTCCAAAATTTTGGATCATGTCCTTTACTGGTTCCCGGTGGGTGGCTGAGACTTTTGTCAATTCTTCTTCCTGCCGGGAAATTAGAGTGACATGTGCCCGTCCAAATGCCTAACAGCTACTCTCTTATGGGTCCTCCCTCGTCCCTTCCATCCTCTGCCAAATTGGGAACCTGTGCAAACCAGGAAGTTAAAGGGCCTGTCTCTCCAAGTTGGGAGATTGATAGTAAGGCAGTTGGAAAGTCAAACTGGAGCACCAGGAGAGGGACTATTCGTTGAGTTTTAGAAACCTTTGGTATTCACAGTGTGTACATTCTCTAGGTTTCCTGTACATGTTATAGCCTGTAGTAATATTCCCTTGAACCTGGAGAGTTGGGACCCATGGAATGGGGGCCATGCATTATTGCTTGAAAGGGTCTGCATTTGCTCACCCAATCTCACCAATCCTCTAAGTCCCAAGTGTCCAGCCTTATGTCACATCCAGCTGTCATTGTAGATAGGGTCTTTCCAGGTTTCCTCAGACACCCTGAAGGAATTGGAAAGAATTTCCCTGTTTTTTGGTATTGCTTTTGAAATTCCTTTTCATAGTGGGTTTGAGCTGATTCTCGCTGCCATGTTTATGCTACTCTAGACACACTTGATTCCCTTATGGAGTCATATCAATACATAGGTTTTAAGATTCTTACTAGTCAGATATATTCCTCTGCGGGAAATATGGGGTTTTGAGTCTCTTTCACTGAGGAAGCTGTAGGTCTTGTCTATTCCAAAGTTGGTTTTTGGAACGGTCCCTGTGCTTATATCAAACTCTGGTTTTATGCATCACCCCACCTCTCCATCCCCTTTATGCAGGCATAAGAGTGTTTTCTAAATGGGAGACTCTGTTCTCTTTCCTAACTCAGTTCACGTGTAGCCATGTTTTCAGGATCTTCATAAGTGATATCTTATGATAAGTTTCTTTTTCTGTGTGACTTATTTCACTTAGAATCATCGTACCTGAATCCACTCACTTTGCTGCTACTGGTCTTATGACATTGATTTCATGGCTGAGGGATATTCCATCGTACGTAAGTACCACAATGTTTTGAACCATTTTTATATTTCCTGGGATATTTAAGGTGTACCCAAGTTAAGGTTCTTGTAGTCAGTGCAGCCCTAAATTTGGAGGTTGCCCTTTCTTATTGATTTTCAGTTTTCCCAAGGTATATTCCCTAGAGTGGAAGTGGCCTTGTCTCTGTAGCTCTGTTGTTTACTTGTTTTAGGGAACACAATGCACTCCTCCAGTGAGGCAGTTGGCAATTTACAACCCGCCCATCAGCATAACAAGGCTCCCTGTTCTCCAGGGCCTGTCTTGCTTTTCTGGTTTTTACACATTTTGTGGATGTTCCTTTTTACCGGTGGGAAATGATACTTCTTTGTAGTGCAGATTTGCATTGCCCGCTTGCTTGCTTGGCCAAAAAGGGCGTATGCGTTTTCTCCTGAATATATTCAGGAGAAAACGCATACGCCCTTTTTGGCCAAGTGCACCATTGTCCAAGTTGTGCCCCTCTTCCTGTGCTTTACAGGCGATTCCAAGGTACCTCTTGAAATCTGTTTCCTGCTCTTTTGCCTCGCTTTCAAGTCCGCCTCGTTGACATCCCTCAACAGATTTTTGGACGATAGTTGTCCTTTATCACTCTGCCACTTTGTGAATTGCTGTGCCCGTGAGCTCCATTTCTCAACTCTTTTTTTGTGAGCTGAACGCAAGTCCAGAATTTTGGATCATGTCCTTTACTGGTTCCCGGTGGGTGGCTGAGACTTTTGTTAATTCTTCTTCCTGCCGGGAAATTAGAGTGACATGTGCCCGTCCAAATGCCTAACAGCTACTCTCTCATGGGTCCTCCCTCGTCCCTTCCATCCTCTGCCAAATTGGGAACCTGTGCAAACCAGGAGGTTAAAGGGCCTGTCTCTCCAAGTTGGGAGATTGATAGTAAGGCAGTTGGAAAGTCAAACTGGAGCACCAGGAGAGGGACTATTCGTTGAGTTTTAGAAACCTTTCGTATTCACAGTGTGTACATTCTCTAGGTTTCCTGTACATGTTATAGCTGTAGTAATATTCCCTTGAACCTGGAGAGTTGGGACCCATGGAATGGGGGCCATGCATTATTGCTTGAAAGGGTCTGCATTTGCTCACCCAATCTCACCAATCCTCTCAGGCCCAAGTGTCCAGACTTATGCCACATCCAGCTGTCATTGTAGATAGGGTCTTTCCAGGTTTCCTCAGACACCCTGAAGGAATTGTAAAGAATTTCCCTGTTTTTTGGTTTTGCTTTTGAAATTCCTTTTTAGAGTGGGTTTGAACTGATTCTCGCTGCCATGTTTATGCCACTCTAGACACACTTGATTCCCTTATGCAGTCATATCTATACATCGGTTTTAAGATTCTTACTAGTCAGATATATTCCTCTGCGGGAAATATGGGGTTTTGAGTCTCTTTCACTGAGGAAGGTGTAGGTCTTGTCTATTCCAAAGTTGGTTTTTGGAACGGTCCCTGTGCTTATATCAGACTCTGGTTTTATGCATCACCCCACCTCTCCTGACCCTTTATGCAGGCATAAGAGTGTTTTCTAAATGGGAGACTCTGTTCTCTTTCCTAACTCAGTTCACGTGTAGCCATGTTTACAGGATCTTCATAAGTGATATCTTATGATAAGTTTCTTTTTCTGTGTGCCTTATTTCACTTAGAATCATCGTACCTGAATCCCCTTACTTTGCTGCTACTGGTCTTATGACATTGATTTCATGGCTGAGGGATATTCCATCGTACGTAAGTACCACAATGTTTTGAACCATTTTTATATTTCCTGGGATATTTAAGGTGTACCCAAGTTGAGGTTCTTGTAGTCAGTGCAGCCCTAAATTTGGAGGTGTCTCTTTCTTATTGATTTTCAGTTTTCCCAAGGTATATTCCCTAGACTGGAAGTGGCCTTGGCTCTGTAGCTCTGTTGTTTACTTGTTTTAGGGAACACAATGCACTCCTCCAGTGAGGCAGTTGGCAATTTACATCCCGCCCATCAGCATAACAAGGCTCCCTGTTCTCCAAGGCCTGTCTTGCCTTTCTGGTTTTTGCACATTTTGTGGATGTCCCTTTTGAACGGTGGGAAGTGATACTTCTTTGTAGTGCAGATTTGCATTGCCCGCTTGCTTGCTTGGCCAAAAAGGGCGTATGCGTTTTCTCCTGAATATATTCAGGAGAAAACGCATACGCCCTTTTTGGCCAAGTGCACCATTGTCCAAGTTGTGCTCCTCTTCCTGTGCTTTACAGGCGATTCCAAGGTACCTCTTGAAATCTGTTTCCTGCTCTTTTGCCTCGCTTTCAAGTCCGCCTCCTTGACTTCCCTCAACAGATTTTTGGATGATAGTTGTCCTTTATCACTCTGCCAGTTTGTGAATTGCTGTGCCCCTGAGCTCCATTTCTCAACTCGTTTTTTGTGAGCTGAACGCAAGTCCAAAATTTTGGATCATGTCCTATACTGGTTCCCGGTGGGTGGCTGAGACTTTGGTTAATTCTTCTTCCTGCCGGGAAATTAGAGTGACATGTGCCCGTCCAAATGCCTAACAGCTACTCTCTCATGGGTTCTCCCTCGTCCCTTCCATCCTCTGCCAAATTGGGAACCTGTGCAAACCAGGAGGTTAAAGGGCCTGTCTGTCCAAGTTGGGAGATTGATAGTAAGGCAGTTGGAAAGTCAAACTGGAGCACCAGGAGAGGGACTATTCGTTGAGTTTTAGAAACCTTTCGTATTCACAGTGTGTACATTCTCTAGGATTCCTGTACATGTTATAGCTGTAGTAATATTCCCTTCAACCTGGAGAGTTGGGACCCATGGAATGGGGGCCATGCATTATTGCTTGAAAGGGTCTGCATTTGCTCACCCGATCTCACCAATCCTCTCAGTGCCAAGTGTCCAGCCTTATGCCACATCCAGCTGTCATTGTAGATAGGGTCTTTCCAGGTTTCCTCAGACACCCTGAAGGAATTGTAAAGAATTTCCCTGTTTTTTGGTTTTGCTTTTGAAATTCCTTTTTAGAGTGGGTTTGAGCTGATTCTCGCTGCCATGTTTATGCCACTCTAGACACACTTGATTCCCTTATGGAGTCATATCAATACATAGGTTTTAAGATTCTTACTAGTCAGATATATTCCTCTGCGGGAAATATGGGGTTTTGAGTCTCTTTCACTGAGGAAGGTGTAGGTCTTGTCTATTCCAAAGTTGGTTTTTGGAACGGTCCCTGTGCTTATATCAAACTCTGGTTTTATGCATCACCCCACCTCTCCTTCCCCTTTATGCAGGCATAAGAGTGTTTTCTAAATGTGAGACTCTGTTCTCTTTCCTAACTCAGTTCACGTGTAGCCATGTTTACAGGATCTTCATAAGTGATATCTTATGATAAGTTTCTTTTTCTGTGTGACATATTTCACTTAGAATCATTGTACCTGAATCCACTCACTTTGCTGCGACTGGTCTTATGACATTAATTTCATGGCTGAGGGATATTCCATCGTACGTAAGTACCACAATGTTTTGAACCATTTTTATATTTCCTGGGATATTTAAGGTGTACCCAAGTTGAGGTTCTTGTAGTCAGTGCAGCCCGAAATTTGGAGGTGGCTCTTTCATATTGATTTTCAGTTTTCCCAAGGTATATTCCCTAGACTGGAAGTGGCCTTGGCTCTGTAGCTCTGTTGTTTACTTGTTTTAGGGAACACAATGCACTCCTCCAGTGAGGCAGTTGGCAATTTACATCCCGCCCATCAGCATAACAAGGCTCCCTGTTCTCCAGGGCCTGTATTGCCTTTCTGTTTTTTACACATTTTGTGGATATCCCTTTTGAGCAGTGGGAACTGATACTTCTTTGTAGTGCAGATTTGCATTGCCCGCTTGCTTGCTTGGCCAAAAAGGGCGTATGCGTTTTCTCCTGAATATATTCAGGAGAAAACGCATACGCCCTTTTTGGCCAAGTGCACCATTGTCCAAGTTGTGCTCCTCTTCCTGTGCTTTACAGGCGATTCCAAGGTACCTCTTGAAATCTGTTTCCTGCTATTTTGCCTCGCTTTCAAGTCCGCCTCCTTGACTTCCCTCAACAGATTTTTGGACGATAGTTGTCCTTTATCACTCTGCCAGTTTGTGAATTGCTGTGCCCCTGAGCTCCATTTCTCAACTCGTTTTTTGTGAGCTGAACGCAAGTCCAAAATTTTGGATCATGTCCTATACTGGTTCCCGGTGGGTGGCTGAGACTTTTGTCAATTCTTCTTCCTGCCGGGAAATTAGAGTGACATGTGCCCGTCCAAATGCCTAACAGCTACTCTCTCATGGGTCCTCCCTCGTCCCTTCCATCCTCTGCCAAATTGGGAACCTGTGCAAACCAGGAAGTTAAAGGGCCTGTCTCTCCAAGTTGGGAGATTGATAGTAAGGCAGTTGGAAAGTCAAACTGGAGCACCAGGAGAGGGACTATTCGTTGAGTTTTAGAAACCTTTGGTATTCACAGTGTGTACATTCTCTAGGTTTCCTGTACATGTTATAGCCTGTAGTAATATTCCCTTGAACCTGGAGAGTTGGGACCCATGGAATGGGGGCCATGCATTATTGCTTGAAAGGGTCTGCATTTGCTCACCCAATCTCACCAATCCTCTAAGTCCCAAGTGTCCAGCCTTATGTCACATCCAGCTGTCATTGTAGATAGGGTCTTTCCAGGTTTCCTCAGACACCCTGAAGGAATTGGAAAGAATTTCCCTGTTTTTTGGTATTGCTTTTGAAATTCCTTTTCATAGTGGGTTTGAGCTGATTCTCGCTGCCATGTTTATGCTACTCTAGACACACTTGATTCCCTTATGGAGTCATATCAATACATAGGTTTTAAGATTCTTACTAGTCAGATATATTCCTCTGCGGGAAATATGGGGTTTTGAGTCTCTTTCACTGAGGAAGCTGTAGGTCTTGTCTATTCCAAAGTTGGTTTTTGGAACGGTCCCTGTGCTTATATCAAACTCTGGTTTTATGCATCACCCCACCTCTCCATCCCCTTTATGCAGGCATAAGAGTGTTTTCTAAATGGGAGACTCTGTTCTCTTTCCTAACTCAGTTCACGTGTAGCCATGTTTTCAGGATCTTCATAAGTGATATCTTATGATAAGTTTCTTTTTCGGTGTGACTTATTTCACTTAGAATCATCGTACCTGAATCCACTCACTTTGCTGCTACTGGTCTTATGACATTGATTTCATGGCTGAGGGATATTCCATCGTACGTAAGTACCACAATGTTTTGAACCATTTTCATATTTCCTGGGATATTTAAGGTGTACCCAAGTTAAGGTTCTTGTAGTCAGTGCAGCCCTAAATTTGGAGGTTGCCCTTTCTTATTGATTTTCAGTTTTCCCAAGGTATATTCCCTAGAGTGGAAGTGGCCTTGTCTCTGTAGCTCTGTTGTTTACTTGTTTTAGGGAACACAATGCACTCCTCCAGTGAGGCAGTTGGCAATTTACATCCCGCCCATCAGCATAACAAGGCTCCCTGTTCTCCAGGGCCTGTCTTGCCTTTCTGGTTTTTACACATTTTGTGGATGTTCCTTTTTACAGGTGGGAAATGATACTTCTTTGTAGTGCAGATTTGCATTGCCCGCTTGTTTGCTTGGCCAAAAAGGGCGTATGCGTTTTCTCCTGAATATATTCAGGAGAAAACGCATACGCCCTTTTTGGCCAAGTGCACCATTGTCCAAGTTGTGCCCCTCTTCCTGTGCTTTACAGGCGATTCCAAGGTACCTCTTGAAATCTGTTTCCTGCTATTTTGCCTCGCTTTCAAGTCCGCCTCGTTGACTTCCCTCAACAGATTTTTGGACGATAGTTGTCCTTTATCACTCTGCCAGTTTGTGAATTGCTGTGCCCCTGAGCTCCATTTCTCAACTCGTTTTTTGTGAGCTGAACGCAAGTCCAAAATTTTGGATCATGTCCTATACTGGTTCCCGGTGGGTGGCTGAGACTTTGGTTAATTCTTCCTCCTGCCGGGAAATTAGAGTGACATGTGCCCGTCCAAATGCCTAACAGCTACTCTCTCATGGGTTCTCCCTCGTCCCTTCCATCCTCTGCCAAATTGGGAACCTGTGCAAACCAGGAGGTTAAAGGGCCTGTCTCTCCAAGTTGGGAGATTGATAGTAAGGCAGTTGGAAAGTCAATCTGGAGCACCAGGAGAGGGACTATTCGTTGAATTTTAGAAACCTTTCGTATTCACAGTGTGTACATTCTCTAGGATTCCTGTACATGTTATAGCTGTAGTAATATTCCCTTCAACCTGGAGAGTTGGGACCCATGGAATGGGGGCCATGCATTATTGCTTGAAAGGGTCTGCATTTGCTCACCCAATCTCACCAATCCTCTCAGTCCCAAGTGTCCAGCCTTATGTCCCATCCAGCTGTCATTGTAGATAGGGTCTTTCCAGGTTTCCTCAGACACCCTGAAGGAATTGTAAATAATTTCCCTGTTTTTTGGTTTTGCTTTTGAAATTCCTTTTTATAGTGGGTTTGAGCTGATTCTCGCTGCCATGTTTATGCCACTCTAGACACACTTGATTCCCTTATGCAGTCATATCTATACATCGGTTTTAAGATTCTTAATAGTCAGATATATTCCTCTGCGGGAAATATGGGGTTTTGAGTCTCTTTCACTGAGGAAGGTGTAGGTCTTGTCTATTCCAAAGTTGGTTTTTGGAACGGTCCCTGTGCTTATATCAAACTCTGGTTTTATGCATCACCCCACCTCTCTTTCCCCTTTATGCAGGCATAAGAGTGTTTTCTAAATGTGAGACTCTGTTCTCTTTCCTAACTCAGTTCACATATAGCCATGTTTACAGGAACATCATAAGTGATATCTTATGATAAGTTTCTTTTTCTGTGTGACTTATTTCACTTAGAATCATCGTACCTGAATCCACTCACTTTGCTGCTACTGGTCTTATGACATTGATTTCATGGCTGAGGTATATTCCATCCTACGTAAGTACCACAATGTTTTGAACCATTTTTATATTTCCTGGGATACTTAAGGTGTACCCAAGTTGAGGTTCTTGTAGTCAGTGCAGCCCTAAATTTGGAGGTGGCTCTTTCTTATTGATTTTCAGTTTTCCCAAGGTATATTCCCTAGTCTGGAAGAGGCCTTGGCTCTGTAACTCTGTTGTTTACTTGTTTTAGGGAACACAATGCACTCCTCCAGTGAGGCAGTTGGCAATTTACATCCCGCCCATCAGCATAACAAGGCTCCCTGTTCTCCAGGGCCTGTCTTGCCTTTCTGGTTTTTACACATTTTGTGGATGTCCCTTTTGACCGGTGGGAAGTGATACTTCTTTGTTGTGCAGATTTGCATTGCCCGCTTGCTTGCTTGGCCAAAAAGGGCGTATGCGTTTTCTCCTGAATATATTCAGGAGAAAACACATACGCCCTTTTTGTCAAGTGCACCATTGTCCAAGTTGTGCCCCTCTTTCTGTGCTTTACAGGCGATTCCAAGGAACCTCTTGAAATCTGTTTCCTGCTATTTTGACTCGCTTTCAAGTCCGCCTCGTTGACTTCCCTCAACAGATTTTTGGACGATAGTTGTCCTTTATCACTCTGCCAGTTTGTGCATTGCTGTGCCCCTGAGCTCCATTTCTCAACTCGTTTTTTGTGAGCTGAACGCAAGTCCAAAATTTTCGATCATGTCCTATACTGGTTCCCGGTGTGTGGCTGAGACTTTGGTTAATTCTTCTTCCTGCCTGGAAATTAGAGTGACATGTGCCCGTCCAAATGCCTAACAGCTACTCTCTCATGGGTTCTCCCTCGTCCCTTCCATCCTCTGCCAAATTGGGAACCTGTGCAAACCAGGAGGTTAAAGGTCCTGTCTCTCCAAGTTGGGAGATTGATAGTAAGGCAGTTGGAAAGTCAAACTGGAGCACCAGGAGAGGGACTATTCGTTGAGTTTTAGAAACCTTTCGTATTCACAGTATGTACTTTCTCTAGGTTTCCTGTACATGTTATAGCTGTAGTAATATTCCCTTCAACCTGGAGAGTTGGGACCCATGGAATGGGGGCCATGCATTATTGCTTGAAATGGTCTGCATTTGCTCACCCAATCTCACCAATCCTCTCCGTCCCAAGAGTCCAGCCTTATGCCACATCCAGCTGTCATAGTAGATAGGGTCTTTCCAGGTTTCCTCAGACACCCTGAAGGAATTGTAAAGAATTTCCATGTTTTTTGGTTTTACTTTTGAAATTCCTTTTTATAGTGGGTTTGAGCTGATTCTCGCTGCCATGTTTATGCCACTCTAGACACACTTGATTCCCTTATGCAGTCATATCTATACATCGGTTTTAAGATTCTTACTAGTCAGATATATTCCTCTGTGAGAAATATGGGGTTTTTAGTCTCTTTCACTGAGGAAGGTGTAGGTCTTGTCTATTCCAAACTTGGTTTTTGGAACGGTCCCTGTGCTTATATCAAACTCTGGTTTTATGCATCACCCCACCTCTCCTTCCCCTTTATGCAGGCATAAGAGTGTTTTCTAAATGTGAGACCCTGTTCTCTTTCCTAACTCAGTTCACGTGTAGCCATGTTTACAGGATCTTCATAAGTGATATCTTATGATAAGTTTCTTTTTCTGTGTGACTTATTTCACTTAGAATCATTGCACCTGAATCCACTCACTTTGCTGCTACTGGTCTTATGACATTGATTTCATGGCTGAGGGATATTCCATCGTACGTAAGTACCACAATGTTTTGAACCATTTTTATATTTACTGGGATATTTAAGGTGTACCCAAGTTAAGGTTCTTGTAGTCAGTGCAGCCCTAAATTTGGAGGTGGCCCTTTCTTATTGATTTTCAGTTTTCCCAAGGTATATTCCCTAGACTCGAAGTGGCCTTGTCTCTGTAGCTCTGTTGTTTACTTGTTTTAGGGAACACAATGCACTCCTCCAGTGAGGCAGTTGGCAATTTACATCCCGCCCATCAGCATAACAAGGCTCCCTGTTCTCCAGGGCCTGTCTTGCCTTTCTGGTTTTTACACATTTTGTGGATGTTCCTTTTGACCGGTGGGAAATGATACTTCTTTGTAGTGCAGATTTGCATTGCCCGCTTGCTTGCTTGGCCAAAAAGGGCGTATGCGTTTTCTCCTGAATATATTCAGGAGAAAACGCATACGCCCTTTTTGGCCAAGTGCACCATTGTCCAAGTTGTGCCCCTCTTCCTGTGCTTTACAGGCGATTCCAAGGTACCTCTTGAAATCTGTTTCCTGCTCTTTTGCCTCGCTTTCAAGTCCGCCTCGTTGACTTCCCTCAACAGATTTTTGGACGATAGTTGTCCTTTATCACTCTGCCACTTTGTGAATTGCTGTGCCCGTGAGCTCCATTTCTCAACTGTTTTTTTGTGAGCTGAACGCAAGTCCAAAATTTTGGATCATGTCCTTTACTGGTTCCCGGTGGGTGGCTGAGACTTTTGTCAATTCTTCTTCCTGCCGGGAAATTAGAGTGACATGTGCCCGTCCAAATGCCTAACAGCTACTCTCTTATGGGTCCTCCCTCGTCCCTTCCATCCTCTGCCAAATTGGGAACCTGTGCAAACCAGGAAGTTAAAGGGCCTGTCTCTCCAAGTTGGGAGATTGATAGTAAGGCAGTTGGAAAGTCAAACTGGAGCACCAGGAGAGGGACTATTCGTTGAGTTTTAGAAACCTTTGGTATTCACAGTGTGTACATTCTCTAGGTTTCCTGTACATGTTATAGCCTGTAGTAATATTCCCTTGAACCTGGAGAGTTGGGACCCATGGAATGGGGGCCATGCATTATTGCTTGAAAGGGTCTGCATTTGCTCACCCAATCTCACCAATCCTCTAAGTCCCAAGTGTCCAGCCTTATGTCACATCCAGCTGTCATTGTAGATAGGGTCTTTCCAGGTTTCCTCAGACACCCTGAAGGAATTGGAAAGAATTTCCCTGTTTTTTGGTATTGCTTTTGAAATTCCTTTTCATAGTGGGTTTGAGCTGATTCTCGCTGCCATGTTTATGCTACTCTAGACACACTTGATTCCCTTATGGAGTCATATCAATACATAGGTTTTAAGATTCTTACTAGTCAGATATATTCCTCTGCGGGAAATATGGGGTTTTGAGTCTCTTTCACTGAGGAAGCTGTAGGTCTTGTCTATTCCAAAGTTGGTTTTTGGAACGGTCCCTGTGCTTATATCAAACTCTGGTTTTATGCATCACCCCACCTCTCCATCCCCTTTATGCAGGCATAAGAGTGTTTTCTAAATGGGAGACTCTGTTCTCTTTCCTAACTCAGTTCACGTGTAGCCATGTTTTCAGGATCTTCATAAGTGATATCTTATGATAAGTTTCTTTTTCTGTGTGACTTATTTCACTTAGAATCATCGTACCTGAATCCACTCACTTTGCTGCTACTGGTCTTATGACATTGATTTCATGGCTGAGGGATATTCCATCGTACGTAAGTACCACAATGTTTTGAACCATTTTTATATTTCCTGGGATATTTAAGGTGTACCCAAGTTAAGGTTCTTGTAGTCAGTGCAGCCCTAAATTTGGAGGTTGCCCTTTCTTATTGATTTTCAGTTTTCCCAAGGTATATTCCCTAGAGTGGAAGTGGCCTTGTCTCTGTAGCTCTGTTGTTTACTTGTTTTAGGGAACACAATGCACTCCTCCAGTGAGGCAGTTGGCAATTTACATCCCGCCCATCAGCATAACAAGGCTCCCTGTTCTCCAGGGCCTGTCTTGCTTTTCTGGTTTTTACACATTTTGTGGATGTTCCTTTTTACCGGTGGGAAATGATACTTCTTTGTAGTGCAGATTTGCATTGCCCGCTTGTTTGCTTGGCCAAAAAGGGCGTATGCGTTTTCTCCTGAATATATTCAGGAGAAAACGCATACGCCCTTTTTGGCCAAGTGCACCATGGTCCAAGTTGTGCCCCTCTTCCTGTGCTTTACAGGCGATTCCAAGGTACCTCTTGAAATCTGTTTCCTGCTATTTTGCCTCGCTTTCAAGTCCGCCTCGTTGACTTCCCTCAACAGATTTTTGGACGATAGTTGTCCTTTATCACTCTGCCAGTTTGTGAATTGCTGTGCCCCTGAGCTCCATTTCTCAACTCGTTTTTTGTGAGCTGAACGCAAGTCCAAAATTTTGGATCATGTCCTATACTGGTTCCCGGTGGGTGGCTGAGACTTTGGTTAATTCTTCCTCCTGCCGGGAAATTAGAGTGACATGTGCCCGTCCAAATGCCTAACAGCTACTCTCTCATGGGTTCTCCCTCGTCCCTTCCATCCTCTGCCAAATTGGGAACCTGTGCAAACCAGGAGGTTAAAGGGCCTGTCTCTCCAAGTTGGGAGATTGATAGTAAGGCAGTTGGAAAGTCAATCTGGAGCACCAGGAGAGGGACTATTCGTTGAATTTTAGAAACCTTTCGTATTCACAGTGTGTACATTCTCTAGGATTCCTGTACATGTTATAGCTGTAGTAATATTCCCTTCAACCTGGAGAGTTGGGACCCATGGAATGGGGGCCATGCATTATTGCTTGAAAGGGTCTGCATTTGCTCACCCAATCTCACCAATCCTCTCAGTCCCAAGTGTCCAGCCTTATGTCCCATCCAGCTGTCATTGTAGATAGGGTCTTTCCAGGTTTCCTCAGACACCCTGAAGGAATTGTAAATAATTTCCCTGTTTTTTGGTTTTGCTTTTGAAATTCCTTTTTATAGTGGGTTTGAGCTGATTCTCGCTGCCATGTTTATGCCACTCTAGACACACTTGATTCCCTTATGCAGTCATATCTATACATCGGTTTTAAGATTCTTAATAGTCAGATATATTCCTCTGCGGGAAATATGGGGTTTTGAGTCTCTTTCACTGAGGAAGGTGTAGGTCTTGTCTATTCCAAAGTTGGTTTTTGGAACGGTCCCTGTGCTTATATCAAACTCTGGTTTTATGCATCACCCCACCTCTCTTTCCCCTTTATGCAGGCATAAGAGTGTTTTCTAAATGTGAGACTCTGTTCTCTTTCCTAACTCAGTTCACATATAGCCATGTTTACAGGAACATCATAAGTGATATCTTATGATAAGTTTCTTTTTCTGTGTGACTTATTTCACTTAGAATCATCGTACCTGAATCCACTCACTTTGCTGCTACTGGTCTTATGACATTGATTTCATGGCTGAGGTATATTCCATCCTACGTAAGTACCACAATGTTTTGAACCATTTTTATATTTCCTGGGATACTTAAGGTGTACCCAAGTTGAGGTTCTTGTAGTCAGTGCAGCCCTAAATTTGGAGGTGGCTCTTTCTTATTGATTTTCAGTTTTCCCAAGGTATATTCCCTAGTCTGGAAGAGGCCTTGGCTCTGTAACTCTGTTGTTTACTTGTTTTAGGGAACACAATGCACTCCTCCAGTGAGGCAGTTGGCAATTTACATCCCGCCCATCAGCATAACAAGGCTCCCTGTTCTCCAGGGCCTGTCTTGCCTTTCTGGTTTTTACACATTTTGTGGATGTCCCTTTTGACCGGTGGGAAGTGATACTTCTTTGTTGTGCAGATTTGCATTGCCCGCTTGCTTGCTTGGCCAAAAAGGGCGTATGCGTTTTCTCCTGAATATATTCAGGAGAAAACACATACGCCCTTTTTGTCAAGTGCACCATTGTCCAAGTTGTGCCCCTCTTTCTGTGCTTTACAGGCGATTCCAAGGAACCTCTTGAAATCTGTTTCCTGCTATTTTGACTCGCTTTCAAGTCCGCCTCGTTGACTTCCCTCAACAGATTTTTGGACGATAGTTGTCCTTTATCACTCTGCCAGTTTGTGCATTGCTGTGCCCCTGAGCTCCATTTCTCAACTCGTTTTTTGTGAGCTGAACGCAAGTCCAAAATTTTCGATCATGTCCTATACTGGTTCCCGGTGTGTGGCTGAGACTTTGGTTAATTCTTCTTCCTGCCTGGAAATTAGAGTGACATGTGCCCGTCCAAATGCCTAACAGCTACTCTCTCATGGGTTCTCCCTCGTCCCTTCCATCCTCTGCCAAATTGGGAACCTGTGCAAACCAGGAGGTTAAAGGTCCTGTCTCTCCAAGTTGGGAGATTGATAGTAAGGCAGTTGGAAAGTCAAACTGGAGCACCAGGAGAGGGACTATTCGTTGAGTTTTAGAAACCTTTCGTATTCACAGTATGTACTTTCTCTAGGTTTCCTGTACATGTTATAGCTGTAGTAATATTCCCTTCAACCTGGAGAGTTGGGACCCATGGAATGGGGGCCATGCATTATTGCTTGAAATGGTCTGCATTTGCTCACCCAATCTCACCAATCCTCTCCGTCCCAAGAGTCCAGCCTTATGCCACATCCAGCTGTCATAGTAGATAGGGTCTTTCCAGGTTTCCTCAGACACCCTGAAGGAATTGTAAAGAATTTCCATGTTTTTTGGTTTTACTTTTGAAATTCCTTTTTATAGTGGGTTTGAGCTGATTCTCGCTGCCATGTTTATGCCACTCTAGACACACTTGATTCCCTTATGCAGTCATATCTATACATCGGTTTTAAGATTCTTACTAGTCAGATATATTCCTCTGTGAGAAATATGGGGTTTTTAGTCTCTTTCACTGAGGAAGGTGTAGGTCTTGTCTATTCCAAACTTGGTTTTTGGAACGGTCCCTGTGCTTATATCAAACTCTGGTTTTATGCATCACCCCACCTCTCCTTCCCCTTTATGCAGGCATAAGAGTGTTTTCTAAATGTGAGACCCTGTTCTCTTTCCTAACTCAGTTCACGTGTAGCCATGTTTACAGGATCTTCATAAGTGATATCTTATGATAAGTTTCTTTTTCTGTGTGACTTATTTCACTTAGAATCATTGCACCTGAATCCACTCACTTTGCTGCTACTGGTCTTATGACATTGATTTCATGGCTGAGGGATATTCCATCGTACGTAAGTACCACAATGTTTTGAACCATTTTTATATTTACTGGGATATTTAAGGTGTACCCAAGTTAAGGTTCTTGTAGTCAGTGCAGCCCTAAATTTGGAGGTGGCCCTTTCTTATTGATTTTCAGTTTTCCCAAGGTATATTCCCTAGACTCGAAGTGGCCTTGTATCTGTAGCTCTGTTGTTTACTTGTTTTAGGGAACACAATGCACTCCTCCAGTGAGGCAGTTGGCAATTTACATCCCGCCCATCAGCATAACAAGGCTCCCTGTTCTCCAGGGCCTGTCTTGCCTTTCTGGTTTTTACACATTTTGTGGATGTTCCTTTTGACCGGTGGGAAATGATACTTCTTTGTAGTGCAGATTTGCATTGCCCGCTTGCTTGCTTGGCCAAAAAGGGCGTATGCGTTTTCTCCTGAATATATTCAGGAGAAAACGCATACGCCCTTTTTGGCCAAGTGCACCATTGTCCAAGTTGTGCCCCTCTTCCTGTGCTTTACAGGCGATTCCAAGGTACCTCTTGAAATCTGTTTCCTGCTCTTTTGCCTCGCTTTCAAGTCCGCCTCGTTGACTTCCCTCAACAGATTTTTGGACGATAGTTGTCCTTTATCACTCTGCCACTTTGTGAATTGCTGTGCCCGTGAGCTCCATTTCTCAACTGTTTTTTTGTGAGCTGAACGCAAGTCCAAAATTTTGGATCATGTCCTTTACTGGTTCCCGGTGGGTGGCTGAGACTTTTGTCAATTCTTCTTCCTGCCGGGAAATTAGAGTGACATGTGCCCGTCCAAATGCCTAACAGCTACTCTCTTATGGGTCCTCCCTCGTCCCTTCCATCCTCTGCCAAATTGGGAACCTGTGCAAACCAGGAAGTTAAAGGGCCTGTCTCTCCAAGTTGGGAGATTGATAGTAAGGCAGTTGGAAAGTCAAACTGGAGCACCAGGAGAGGGACTATTCGTTGAGTTTTAGAAACCTTTCGTATTCACAGTGTGTACATTCTCTAGGTTTCCTGTACATGTTATAGCTGTAGTAATATTCCCTTCAACCTGGAGAGTTGGGACCCATGGAATGGGGGCCATGCATTATTGCTTGAAAGGGTCTGCATTTGCTCACCCAATCTCACCAATCCTCTCAGGCCCAAGTGTCCAGACTTATGCCACATCCAGCTGTCATTGTAGATAGGGTCTTTCCAGGTTTCCTCAGACACCCTGAAGGAATTGTAAAGAATTTCCCTGTTTTTTGGTTTTGCTTTTGAAATTCCTTTTTAGAGTGGGTTTGAGCTGATTCTCGCTGCCATGTTTATGCCACTCTAGACACACTTGATTCCCTTATGCAGTCATATCTATACATCGGTTTTAAGATTCTTACTAGTCAGATATATTCCTCTGCGGGAAATATGGGGTTTTGAGTCTCTTTCACTGAGGAAGGTGTAGGTCTTGTCTATTCCAAAGTTGGTTTTTGGAACGGTCCCTGTGCTTATATCAGACTCTGGTTTTATGCATCACCCCACCTCTCCTGACCCTTTATGCAGGCATAAGAGTGTTTTCTAAATGGGAGACTCTGTTCTCTTTCCTAACTCAGTTCACGTGTAGCCATGTTTACAGGATCTTCATAAGTGATATCTTATGATAAGTTTCTTTTTCTGTGTGCCTTATTTCACTTAGAATCATCGTACCTGAATCCCCTTACTTTGCTGCTACTGGTCTTATGACATTGATTTCATGGCTGAGGGATATTCCATCGTACGTAAGTACCACAATGTTTTGAACCATTTTTATATTTCCTGGGATATTTAAGGTGTACCCAAGTTGAGGTTCTTGTAGTCAGTGCAGCCCTAAATTTGGAGGTGTCTCTTTCTTATTGATTTTCAGTTTTCCCAAGGTATATTCCCTAGACTGGAAGTGGCCTTGGCTCTGTAGCTCTGTTGTTTACTTGTTTTAGGGAACACAATGCACTCCTCCAGTGAGGCAGTTGGCAATTTACATCCCGCCCATCAGCATAACAAGGCTCCCTGTTCTCCAGGGCCTGTCTTGCCTTTCTGGTTTTTGCACATTTTGTGGATGTCCCTTTTGACCGGTGGGAAGTGATACTTCTTTGTAGTGCAGATTTGCATTGCCCGCTTGCTTGCTTGGCCAAAAAGGGCGTATGCGTTTTCTCCTGAATATATTCAGGAGAAAACGCATACGCCCTTTTTGGCCAAGTGCACCATTGTCCAAGTTGTGCTCCTCTTCCTGTGCTTTACAGGCGATTCCAAGGTACCTCTTGAAATCTGTTTCCTGCTCTTTTGCCTCGCTTTCAAGTCCGCCTCCTTGACTTCCCTCAACAGATTTTTGGATGATAGTTGTCCTTTATCACTCTGCCAGTTTGTGAATTGCTGTGCCCCTGAGCTCCATTTCTCAACTCGTTTTTTGTGAGCTGAACGCAAGTCCAAAATTTTGGATCATGTCCTATACTGGTTCCCGGTGGGTGGCTGAGACTTTGGTTAATTCTTCTTCCTGCCGGGAAATTAGAGTGACATGTGCCCGTCCAAATGCCTAACAGCTACTCTCTCATGGGTTCTCCCTCGTCCCTTCCATACTCTGCCAAATTGGGAACCTGTGCAAACCAGGAGGTTAAAGGGCCTGTCTGTCCAAGTTGGGAGATTGATAGTAAGGCAGTTGGAAAGTCAAACTGGAGCACCAGGAGAGGGACTATTCGTTGAGTTTTAGAAACCTTTCGTATTCACAGTGTGTACATTCTCTAGGATTCCTGTACATGTTATAGCTGTAGTAATATTCCCTTCAACCTGGAGAGTTGGGACCCATGGAATGGGGGCCATGCATTATTGCTTGAAAGGGTCTGCATTTGCTCACCCGATCTCACCAATCCTCTCAGTGCCAAGTGTCCAGCCTTATGCCACATCCAGCTGTCATTGTAGATAGGGTCTTTCCAGGTTTCCTCAGACACCCTGAAGGAATTGTAAAGAATTTCCCTGTTTTTTGGTTTTGCTTTTGAAATTCCTTTTTAGAGTGGGTTTGAGCTGATTCTCGCTGCCATGTTTATGCCACTCTAGACACACTTGATTCCCTTATGGAGTCATATCAATACATAGGTTTTAAGATTCTTACTAGTCAGATATATTCCTCTGCGGGAAATATGGGGTTTTGAGTCTCTTTCACTGAGGAAGGTGTAGGTCTTGTCTATTCCAAAGTTGGTTTTTGGAACGGTCCCTGTGCTTATATCGAACTCTGGTTTTATGCATCACCCCACCTCTCCTTCCCCTTTATGCAGGCATAAGAGTGTTTTCTAAATGTGAGACTCTGTTCTCTTTCCTAACTCAGTTCACGTGTAGCCATGTTTACAGGATCTTCATAAGTGATATCTTATGATAAGTTTCTTTTTCTGTGTGACATATTTCACTTAGAATCATTGTACCTGAATCCACTCACTTTGCTGCGACTGGTCTTATGACATTAATTTCATGGCTGAGGGATATTCCATCGTACGTAAGTACCACAATGTTTTGAACCATTTTTATATTTCCTGGGATATTTAAGGTGTACCCAAGTTGAGGTTCTTGTAGTCAGTGCAGCCCGAAATTTGGAGGTGGCTCTTTCATATTGATTTTCAGTTTTCCCAAGGTATATTCCCTAGACTGGAAGTGGCATTGGCTCTGTAGCTCTGTTGTTTACTTGTTTTAGGGAACACAATGCACTCCTCCAGTGAGGCAGTTGGCAATTTACATCCCGCCCATCAGCATAACAAGGCTCCCTGTTCTCCAGGGCCTGTATTGCCTTTCTGTTTTTTACACATTTTGTGGATGTCCCTTTTGAGCAGTGGGAACTGATACTTCTTTGTAGTGCAGATTTGCATTGCCCGCTTGCTTGCATGGCCAAAAAGGGCGTATGCGTTTTCTCCTGAATATATTCAGGAGAAAACGCATACGCCCTTTTTGGCCAAGTGCACCATTGTCCAAGTTGTGCTCCTCTTCCTGTGCTTTACAGGCGATTCCAAGGTACCTCTTGAAATCTGTTTCCTGCTATTTTGCCTCGCTTTCAAGTCCGCCTCCTTGACTTCCCTCAACAGATTTTTGGACGATAGTTGTCCTTTATCACTCTGCCAGTTTGTGAATTGCTGTGCCCCTGAGCTCCATTTCTCAACTCGTTTTTTGTGAGCTGAACGCAAGTCCAAAATTTTGGATCATGTCCTATACTGGTTCCCGGTGGGTGCCTGAGACTTTGGTTAATTCTTCTTCCTGCCGGGAAATTAGAGTGACATGTGCCCGTCCAAATGCCTAACAGCTACTCTCTCATGGGTTCTCCCTCGTCCCTTCCATCCTCTGCCAAATTGGGAACCTGTGCAAACCAGGAGGTTAAAGGGCCTGTCTCTCCAAGTTGGGAGATTTATAGTAAGGCAGTTGGAAAGTCAAACTGGAGCACCAGGAGAGGGACTATTCGTTGAGTTTTAGAAACCTTTTGTATTCACAGTGTGTACATTCTCTAGGTTTCCTGTACATGTTATAGCTGTAGTAATATTCCCTTCAACATGGAGAGTTGGGACCCATGGAATGGGGGCCATGCATTATTGCTTGAAAGGGTCTGCATTTGCTCACCCAATCTCACCAATCCTCTCAGTCCCAAGTGTACAGGCTTATGCCACATCCAGCTGTCATTGTAGATAGGGTATTTCCAGGTTTCCTCAGACACCCTGAAGGAATTGTAAAGAATTTCCCTGTTTTTTGGTTTTGCTTTTGAAATTCCTTTTTAGAGTGGGTTTGAGCTGATTCTCGCTGCCATGTTTATGCCACGCTAGACACACTTGATTCCCTTATGCAGTCATATCTATACATCGGTTTTAAGATTCTTACTAGTCAGATATATTCCTCTGCGGGAAATATGGGGTTTTGAGTCTCTTTCACTGAGGAAGGTGTAGGTCTTGTCTATTCCAAAGTTGGTTTTTGGAACGGTCCCTGTGCTTATATCAAACTCTGGTTTTATGCATCACCCCACCTCTCCTGACCCTTTATGCAGGCATAAGAGTGTTTTCTAAATGGGAGACTCTGTTCTCTTTCCTAACTCAGTTCACGTGTAGCCATGTTTACAGGATCTTCATAAGTGATATCTTATGATAAGTTTCTTTTTCTGTGTGCCTTATTTCACTTAGAATCATCGTACCTGAATCCCCTTACTTTGCTGCTACTGGTCTTATGACAGTGATTTCATGGCTGAGGGATATTCCATCGTACGTAAGTACCACAATGTTTTGAACCATTTTTATATTTCCTGGGATATTTAAGGTGTACCCAAGTTGAGGTTCTTGTAGTCAGTGCAGCCCGAAATTTGGAGGTGGCTCTTTCATATTGATTTTCAGTTTTCCCAAGGTATATTCCCTAGACTGGAAGTGGCCTTGGCTCTGTAGCTCTGTTGTTTACTTGTTTTAGGGAACACAATGCACTCCTCCAGTGAGGCAGTTGGCAATTTACATCCCGCCCATCAGCATAACAAGGCTCCCTGTTCTCCAGGGCCTGTATTGCCTTTCTGGTTTTTACACATTTTGTGGATGTCCCTTTTGAGCAGTGGGAACTGATACTTCTTTGTAGTGCAGATTTGCATTGCCCGCTTGCTTGCTTGGCCAAAAAGGGCGTATGCGTTTTCTCCTGAATATATTCAGGAGAAAACGCATACGCCCTTTTTGGCCAAGTGCACCATTGTCCAAGTTGTGCTCCTCTTCCTGTGCTTTACAGGCGATTCCAAGGTACCTCTTGAAATCTGTTTCCTGCTCTTTTGCCTCGCTTTCAAGTCCGCCTCCTTGACTTCCCTCAACAGATTTTTGGACGATAGTTGTCCTTTATCACTCTGCCAGTTTGTGAATTGCTGTGCCCCTGAGCTCCATTTCTCAACTCGTTTTTTGTGAGCTGAACGCAAGTCCAAAATTTTGGATCATGTCCTATACTGGTTCCCGGTGGGTGGCTGAGACTTTGGTTAATTCTTCTTCCTGCCGGGAAATTAGAGTGACATGTGCCCGTCCAAATGCCTAACAACTACTCTCTCATGGGTTCTCCCTCGTCCCTTCCATCCTCTGCCAAATTGGGAACCTGTGCAAACCAGGAGGTTAAAGGGCCTGTCTGTCCAAGTTGGGAGATTGATAATAATGCAGTTGGAAAGTCAAACTGGAGCACCAGGAGAGGGACTATTCATTGAGGTTTAGAAACCTTTCGTATTCACAGTGTGTACATTCTCTAGGATTCCTGTACATGTTATAGCTGTAGTAATATTCCCTTCAACCTGGAGAGTTGGGACCCATGGAATGGGGGCCATGCATTATTGCTTGAAATGGTCTGCATTTGCTCACCCAATCTCACCAATCCTCTCCGTCCCAAGAGTCCAGCCTTATGCCACATCCAGCTGTCATAGTAGATAGGGTCTTTCCAGGTTTCCTCAGACACCCTGAAGGAATTGTAAAGAATTTCCATGTTTTTTGGTTTTACTTTTGAAATTCCTTTTTATAGTGGGTTTGAGCTGATTCTCGCTGCCATGTTTATGCCACTCTAGACACACTTGATTCCCTTATGCAGTCATATCTATACATCGGTTTTAAGATTCTTACTAGTCAGATATATTCCTCTGTGAGAAATATGGGGTTTTTAGTCTCTTTCACTGAGGAAGGTGTAGGTCTTGTCTATTCCAAAGTTGGTTTTTGGAACGGTCCCTGTGCTTATATCAAACTCTGGTTTTATGCATCACCCCACCTCTCCTTCCCCTTTATGCAGGCATAAGAGTGTTTTCTAAATGTGAGACTCTGTTCTCTTTCCTAACTCAGTTCACGTGTAGCCATGTTTACAGGATCTTCATAAGTGATATCTTATGATAAGTTTCTTTTTCTGTGTGACTTATTTCACTTAGAATCATTGTACCTGAATCCACTCACTTTGCTGCTACTGGTCTTATGACATTGATTTCATGGCTGAGGGATATTCCATCGTACGTAAGTACCACAATGTTTTGAACCATTTTTATATTTACTGGGATATTTACGGTGTACCCAAGTTAAGGTTCTTGTAGTCAGTGCAGCCCTAAATTTGGAGGTGGCCCTTTCTTATTGATTTTCAGTTTTCCCAAGGTATATTCCCTACACTCGAAGTGGCCTTGTCTCTGTAGCTCTGTTGTTTACTTGTTTTAGGGAACACAATGCACTCCTCCAGTGAGGCAGTTGGCAATTTACATCCCGCCCATCAGCATAACAAGGCTCCCTGTTCTCCAGGGCCTGTCTTGCCTTTCTGGTTTTTACACATTTTGTGGATGTTCCTTTTGACCGGTGGGAAATGATACTTCTTTGTAGTGCAGATTTGCATTGCCCGCTTGCTTGCTTGGCCAAAAAGGGCGTATGCGTTTTCTCCTGAATATATTCAGGAGAAAACGCATACGCCCTTTTTGGCCAAGTGCACCATTGTCCAAGTTGTGCCCCTCTTCCTGTGCTTTACAGGCGATTCCAAGGTACCTCTTGAAATCTGTTTCCTGCTCTTTTGCCTCGCTTTCAAGTCCGCCTCGTTGACTTCCCTCAACAGATTTTTGGACGATAGTTGTCCTTTATCACTCTGCCACTTTGTGAATTGCTGTGCCCGTGAGCTCCATTTCTCAACTGTTTTTTTGTGAGCTGAACGCAAGTCCAAAATTTTGGATCATGTCCTTTACTGGTTCCCGGTGGGTGGCTGAGACTTTTGTCAATTCTTCTTCCTGCCGGGAAATTAGAGTGACATGTGCCCGTCCAAATGCCTAACAGCTACTCTCTCATGCGTCCTCCCTCGTCCCTTCCATCCTCTGCCAAATTGGGAACCTGTGCAAACCAGGAAGTTAAAGGGCCTGTCTCTCCAAGTTGGGAGATTGATAGTAAGGCAGTTGGAAAGTCAAACTGGAGCACCAGGAGAGGGACTATTCGTTGAGTTTTAGAAACCTTTGGTATTCACAGTGTGTACATTCTCTAGGTTTCCTGTACATGTTATAGCCTGTAGTAATATTCCCTTGAACCTGGAGAGTTGGGACCCATGGAATGGGGGCCATGCATTATTGCTTGAAAGGGTCTGCATTTGCTCACCCAATCTCACCAATCCTCTAAGTCCCAAGTGTCCAGCCTTATGTCACATCCAGCTGTCATTGTAGATAGGGTCTTTCCAGGTTTCCTCAGACACCCTGAAGGAATTGGAAAGAATTTCCCTGTTTTTTGGTATTGCTTTTGAAATTCCTTTTCATAGTGGGTTTGAGCTGATTCTCGCTGCCATGTTTATGCTACTCTAGACACACTTGATTCCCTTATGGAGTCATATCAATACATAGGTTTTAAGATTCTTACTAGTCAGATATATTCCTCTGCGGGAAATATGGGGTTTTGAGTCTCTTTCACTGAGGAAGCTGTAGGTCTTGTCTATTCCAAAGTTGGTTTTTGGAACGGTCCCTGTGCTTATATCAAACTCTGGTTTTATGCATCACCCCACCTCTCCATCCCCTTTATGCAGGCATAAGAGTGTTTTCTAAATGGGAGACTCTGTTCTCTTTCCTAACTCAGTTCACGTGTAGCCATGTTTTCAGGATCTTCATAAGTGATATCTTATGATAAGTTTCTTTTTCGGTGTGACTTATTTCACTTAGAATCATCGTACCTGAATCCACTCACTTTGCTGCTACTGGTCTTATGACATTGATTTCATGGCTGAGGGATATTCCATCGTACATAAGTACCACAATGTTTTGAACCATTTTTATATTTCCTGGGATATTTAAGGTGTACCCAAGTTAAGGTTCTTGTAGTCAGTGCAGCCCTAAATTTGGAGGTTGCCCTTTCTTATTGATTTTCAGTTTTCCCAAGGTATATTCCCTAGAGTGGAAGTGGCCTTGTCTCTGTAGCTCTGTTGTTTACTTGTTTTAGGGAACACAATGCACTCCTCCAGTGAGGCAGTTGGCAATTTACATCCCGCCCATCAGCATAACAAGGCTCCCTGTTCTCCAGGGCCTGTCTTGCCTTTCTGGTTTTACACATTTTGTGGATGTTCCTTTTTACCGGTGGGAAATGATACTTCTTTGTAGTGCAGATTTGCATTGCCCGCTTGTTTGCTTGGCCAAAAAGGGCGTATGCGTTTTCTCCTGAATATATTCAGGAGAAAACGCATACGCCCTTTTTGGCCAAGTGCACCATTGTCCAAGTTGTGCCCCTCTTCCTGTGCTTTACAGGCGATTCCAAGGTACCTCTTGAAATCTGTTTCCTGCTATTTTGCCTCGCTTTCAAGTCCGCCTCGTTGACTTCCCTCAACAGATTTTTGGACGATAGTTGTCCTTTATCACTCTGCCAGTTTGTGAATTGCTGTGCCCCTGAGCTCCATTTCTCAACTCGTTTTTTGTGAGCTGAACGCAAGTCCAAAATTTTGGATCATGTCCTATACTGGTTCCCGGTGGGTGGCTGAGACTTTGGTTAATTCTTCCTCCTGCCGGGAAATTAGAGTGACATGTGCCCGTCCAAATGCCTAACAGCTACTCTCTCATGGGTTCTCCCTCGTCCCTTCCATCCTCTGCCAAATTGGGAACCTGTGCAAACCAGGAGGTTAAAGGGCCTGTCTCTCCAAGTTGGGAGATTGATAGTAAGGCAGTCGGAAAGTCAAACTGGAGCACCAGGAGAGGGACTATTCGTTGAATTTTAGAAACCTTTCGTATTCACAGTGTGTACATTCTCTAGGATTCCTGTACATGTTATAGCTGTAGTAATATTCCCTTCAACCTGGAGAGTTGGGACCCATGGAATGGGGGCCATGCATTATTGCTTGAAAGGGTCTGCATTTGCTCACCCAATCTCACCAATCCTCTCAGTCCCAAGTGTCCAGCCTTATGTCCCATCCAGCTGTCATTGTAGATAGGGTCTTTCCAGGTTTCCTCAGACACCCTGAAGGAATTGTAAATAATTTCCCTGTTTTTTGGTTTTGCTTTTGAAATTCCTTTTTATAGTGGGTTTGAGCTGATTCTCGCTGCCATGTTTATGCCACTCTAGACACACTTGATTCCCTTATGCAGTCATATCTATACATCGGTTTTAAGATTCTTAATAGTCAGATATATTCCTCTGCGGGAAATATGGGGTTTTG
Source organism: Mesoplodon densirostris (assembly GCF_025265405.1). Taxonomy (NCBI): domain Eukaryota; kingdom Metazoa; phylum Chordata; class Mammalia; order Artiodactyla; family Ziphiidae; genus Mesoplodon; species Mesoplodon densirostris. The sequence continues at coordinate 7,585,848 of NW_026778197.1, read as the reverse complement.
AGTCTCTTTCACTGAGGAAGGTGTAGGTCTTGTCTATTCCAAAGTTGGTTTTTGGAACGGTCCCTGTGCTTATATCAAACTCTGGTTTTATGCATCACCCCACCTCTCTTTCCCCTTTATGCAGGCATAAGAGTGTTTTCTAAATGTGAGACTCTGTTCTCTTTCCTAACTCAGTTCACATATAGCCATGTTTACAGGAACATCATAAGTGATATCTTATGATAAGTTTCTTTTTCTGTGTGACTTATTTCACTTAGAATCATCGTACCTGAATCCACTCACTTTGCTGCTACTGGTCTTATGACATTGATTTCATGGCTGAGGTATATTCCATCCTACGTAAGTACCACAATGTTTTGAACCATTTTTATATTTCCTGGGATATTTAAGGTGTACCCAAGTTGAGGTTCTTGTAGTCAGTGCAGCCCTAAATTTGGAGGTGGCTCTTTCTTACTGATTTTCAGTTTTCCCAAGGTATATTCCCTAGTCTGGAAGAGGCCTTGGCTCTGTAACTCTGTTGTTTACTTGTTTTAGGGAACACAATGCACTCCTCCAGTGAGGCAGTTGGCAATTTACATCCCGCCCATCAGCATAACAAGGCTCCCTGTTCTCCAGGGCCTGTCTTGCCTTTCTGGTTTTTACACATTTTGTGGATGTCCCTTTTGACCGGTGGGAAGTGATACTTCTTTGTTGTGCAGATTTGCATTGCCCGCTTGCTTGCTTGGCCAAAAAGGGCGTATGCGTTTTCTCCTGAATATATTCAGGAGAAAACACATACGCCCTTTTTGTCAAGTGCACCATTGTCCAAGTTGTGCCCCTCTTTCTGTGCTTTACAGGCGATTCCAAGGAACCTCTTGAAATCTGTTTCCTGCTATTTTGACTCGCTTTCAAGTCCGCCTCGTTGACTTCCCTCAACAGATTTTTGGACGATAGTTGTCCTTTATCACTCTGCCAGTTTGTGCATTGCTGTGCCCCTGAGCTCCATTTCTCAACTCGTTTTTTGTGAGCTGAACGCAAGTCCAAAATTTTCGATCATGTCCTATACTGGTTCCCGTTGTGTGGCTGAGACTTTGGTTAATTCTTCCTGCCTGGAAATTAGAGTGACATGTGCCCGTCCAAATGCCTAACAGCTACTCTCTCATGGGTTCTCCCTCGTCCCTTCCATCCTCTGCCAAATTGGGAACCTGTGCAAACCAGGAGGTTAAAGGTCCTGTCTCTCCAAGTTGGGAGATTGATAGTAAGGCAGTTGGAAAGTCAAACTGGAGCACCAGGAGAGGGACTATTCGTTGAGTTTTAGAAACCTTTCGTATTCACAGTGTGTCCATTCTCTAGGTTTCCTGTACATGTTATAGCTGTAGTAATATTCCCTTCAACCTGGAGAGTTGGGACCCATGGAATGGGGGCCATGCATTATTGCTTGAAATGGTCTGCATTTGCTCACCCAATCTCACCAATCCTCTCCGTCCCAAGAGTCCAGCCTTATGCCACATCCAGCTGTCATAGTAGATAGGGTCTTTCCAGGTTTCCTCAGACACCCTGAAGGAATTGTAAAGAATTTCCATGTTTTTTGGTTTTACTTTTGAAATTCCTTTTTATAGTGGGTTTGAGCTGATTCTCGCTGCCATGTTTATGCCACTCTAGACACACTTGATTCCCTTATGCAGTCATATCTATACATCGGTTTTAAGATTCTTACTAGTCAGATATATTCCTCTGTGAGAAATATGGGGTTTTTAGTCTCTTTCACTGAGGAAGGTGTAGGTCTTGTCTATTCCAAACTTGGTTTTTGGAACGGTCCCTGTGCTTATATCAAACTCTGGTTTTATGCATCACCCCACCTCTCCTTCCCCTTTATGCAGGCATAAGAGTGTTTTCTAAATGTGAGACTCTGTTCTCTTTCCTAACTCAGTTCACGTGTAGCCATGTTTACAGGATCTTCATAAGTGATATCTTATGATAAGTTTCTTTTTCTGTGTGACTTATTTCACTTAGAATCATTGTACCTGAATCCACTCACTTTGCTGCTACTGGTCTTATGACATTGATTTCATGGCTGAGGGATATTCCATCGTACGTAAGTACCACAATGTTTTGAACCATTTTTATATTTACTGGGATATTTAAGGTGTACCCAAGTTAAGGTTCTTGTAGTCAGTGCAGCCATAAATTTGGAGGTGGCCCTTTCTTATTGATTTTCAGTTTTCCCAAGGTATATTCCCTAGACTCGAAGTGGCCTTGTCTCTGTAGCTCTGTTGTTTACTTGTTTTAGGGAACACAATGCACTCCTCCAGTGAGGCAGTTGGCAATTTACATCCCGCCCATCAGCATAACAAGGCTCCCTGTTCTCCAGGGCCTGTCTTGCCTTTCTGGTTTTTACACATTTTGTGGATGTTCCTTTTGACCGGTGGGAAATGATACTTCTTTGTAGTGCAGATTTGCATTGCCCGCTTGCTTGCTTGGCCAAAAAGGGCGTATGCGTTTTCTCCTGAATATATTCAGGAGAAAACGCATACGCCCTTTTTGGCCAAGTGCACCATTGTCCAAGTTGTGCCCCTCTTCCTGTGCTTTACAGGCGATTCCAAGGTACCTCTTGAAATCTGTTTCCTGCTCTTTTGCCTCGCTTTCAAGTCCGCCTCGTTGACTTCCCTCAACAGATTTTTGGACGATAGTTGTCCTTTATCACTCTGCCACTTTGTGAATTGCTGTGCCCGTGAGCTCCATTTCTCAACTGTTTTTTTTGTGAGCTGAACGCAAGTCCAAAATTTTGGATCATGTCCTTTACTGGTTCCCGGTGGGTGGCTGAGACTTTTGTCAATTCTTCTTCCTGCCGGGAAATTAGAGTGACATGTGCCCGTCCAAATGCCTAACAGCTACTCTCTTATGGGTCCTCCCTCGTCCCTTCCATCCTCTGCCAAATTGGGAACCTGTGGAAACCAGGAAGTTAAAGGGCCTGTCTCTCCAAGTTGGGAGATTGATAGTAAGGCAGTTGGAAAGTCAAACTGGAGCACCAGGAGAGGGACTATTCGTTGAGTTTTAGAAACCTTTGGTATTCACAGTGTGTACATTCTCTAGGTTTCCTGTACATGTTATAGCCTGTAGTAATATTCCCTTGAACCTGGAGAGTTGGGACCCATGGAATGGGGGCCATGCATTATTGCTTGAAAGGGTCTGCATTTGCTCACCCAATCTCACCAATCCTCTAAGTCCCAAGTGTCCAGCCTTATGTCACATCCAGCTGTCATTGTAGATAGGGTCTTTCCAGGTTTCCTCAGACACCCTGAAGGAATTGGAAAGAATTTCCCTGTTTTTTGGTATTGCTTTTGAAATTCCTTTTCATAGTGGGTTTGAGCTGATTCTCGCTGCCATGTTTATGCTACTCTAGACACACTTGATTCCCTTATGGAGTCATATCAATACATAGGTTTTAAGATTCTTACTAGTCAGATATATTCCTCTGCGGGAAATATGGGGTTTTGAGTCTCTTTCACTGAGGAAGCTGTAGGTCTTGTCTATTCCAAAGTTGGTTTTTGGAACGGTCCCTGTGCTTATATCAAACTCTGGTTTTATGCATCACCCCACCTCTCCATCCCCTTTATGCAGGCATAAGAGTGTTTTCTAAATGGGAGACTCTGTTCTCTTTCCTAACTCAGTTCACGTGTAGCCATGTTTTCAGGATCTTCATAAGTGATATCTTATGATAAGTTTCTTTTTCTGTGTGACTTATTTCACTTAGAATCATCGTACCTGAATCCACTCACTTTGCTGCTACTGGTCTTATGACATTGATTTCATGGCTGAGGGATATTCCATCGTACGTAAGTACCACAATGTTTTGAACCATTTTTATATTTCCTGGGATATTTAAGGTGTACCCAAGTTAAGGTTCTTGTAGTCAGTGCAGCCCTAAATTTGGAGGTTGCCCTTTCTTATTGATTTTCAGTTTTCCCAAGGTATATTCCCTAGAGTGGAAGTGGCCTTGTCTCTGTAGCTCTGTTGTTTACTTGTTTTAGGGAACACAATGCACTCCTCCAGTGAGGCAGTTGGCAATTTACATCCCGCCCATCAGCATAACAAGGCTCCCTGTTCTCCAGGGCCTGTCTTGCTTTTCTGGTTTTTACACATTTTGTGGATGTTCCTTTTTACCGGTGGGAAATGATACTTCTTTGTAGTGCAGATTTGCATTGCCCGCTTGCTTGCTTGGCCAAAAAGGGCGTATGCGTTTTCTCCTGAATATATTCAGGAGAAAACGCATACGCCCTTTTTGGCCAAGTGCACCATTGTCCAAGTTGTGCCCCTCTTCCTGTGCTTTACAGGCGATTCCAAGGTACCTCTTGAAATCTGTTTCCTGCTCTTTTGCCTCACTTTCATATCCGCCTCGTTGACTTCCCTCAACAGATTTTTGGACGATAGTTGTCCTTTATCACTCTGCCACTTTGTGAATTGCTGTGCCCGTGAGCTCCATTTCTCAACTCTTTTTTTGTGAGCTGAACGCAAGTCCAAAATTTTGGATCATGTCCTTTACTGGTTCCCGGTGGGTGGCTGAGACTTTTGTTAATTCTTCTTCCTGCCTGGAAATTAGAGTGACATGTGCCCGTCCAAATGCCTAACAGCTACTCTCTCATGCGTCCTCCCTCGTCCCTTCCATCCTCTGCCAAATTGGGAACCTGTGCAAACCAGGAGGTTAAAGGGCCTGTCTCTCCAAGTTGGGAGATTGATAGTAAGGCAGTTGGAAAGTCAAACTGGAGCACCAGGAGAGGGACTATTCGTTGAGTTTTAGAAACCTTTCGTATTCACAGTGTGTACATTCTCTAGGTTTCCTGTACATGTTATAGCTGTAGTAATATTCCCTTCAACCTGGAGAGTTGGGACCCATGGAATGGGGGCCATGCATTATTGCTTGAAAGGGTCTGCATTTGCTCACCCAATCTCACCAATCCTCTCAGGCCCAAGTGTCCAGACTTATGCCACATCCAGCTGTCATTGTAGATAGGGTCTTTCCAGGTTTCCTCAGACACCCTGAAGGAATTGTAAAGAATTTCCCTGTTTTTTGGTTTTGCTTTTGAAATTCCTTTTTAGAGTGGGTTTGAGCTGATTCTCGCTGCCATGTTTATGCCACTCTAGACACACTTGATTCCCTTATGCAGTCATATCTATACATCGGTTTTAAGATTCTTACTAGTCAGATATATTCCTCTGCGGGAAATATGGGGTTTTGAGTCTCTTTCACTGAGGAAGGTGTAGGTCTTGTCTATTCCAAAGTTGGTTTTTGGAACGGTCCCTGTGCTTATATCAGAATCTGGTTTTATGCATCACCCCACCTCTCCTGACCCTTTATGCAGGCATAAGAGTGTTTTCTAAATGGGAGACTCTGTTCTCTTTCCTAACTCAGTTCACGTGTAGCCATGTTTACAGGATCTTCATAAGTGATATCTTATGATAAGTTTCTTTTTCTGTGTGCCTTATTTCAATTAGAATCATCGTACCTGAATCCCCTTACTTTGCTGCTACTGGTCTTATGACATTGATTTCATGGCTGAGGGATATTCCATCGTACGTAAGTACCACAATGTTTTGAACCATTTTTATATTTCCTGGGATATTTAAGGTGTACCCAAGTTGAGGTTCTTGTAGTCAGTGCAGCCCTAAATTTGGAGGTGTCTCTTTCTTATTGATTTTCAGTTTTCCCAAGGTATATTCCCTAGACTGGAAGTGGCCTTGGCTCTGTAGCTCTGTTGTTTACTTGTTTTAGGGAACACAATGCACTCCTCCAGTGAGGCAGTTGGCAATTTACATCCCGCCCATCAGCATAACAAGGCTCCCTGTTCTCCAGGGCCTGTCTTGCCTTTCTGGTTTTTGCACATTTTGTGGATGTCCCTTTTGACCGGTGGGAAGTGATACTTCTTTGTAGTGCAGATTTGCATTGCCCGCTTGCTTGCTTGGCCAAAAAGGGCGTATGCGTTTTCTCCTGAATATATTCAGGAGAAAACGCATACGCCCTTTTTGGCCAAGTGCACCATTGTCCAAGTTGTGCTCCTCTTCCTGTGCTTTACAGGCGATTCCAAGGTACCTCTTGAAATCTGTTTCCTGCTCTTTTGCCTCGCTTTCAAGTCCGCCTCCTTGACTTCCCTCAACAGATTTTTGGATGATAGTTGTCCTTTATCACTCTGCCAGTTTGTGAATTGCTGTGCCCCTGAGCTCCATTTCTCAACTCGTTTTTTGTGAGCTGAACGCAAGTCCAAAATTTTGGATCATGTCCTATACTGGTTCCCGGTGGGTGGCTGAGACTTTGGTTAATTCTTCTTCCTGCCGGGAAATTAGAGTGACATGTGCCCGTCCAAATGCCTAACAGCTACTCTCTCATGGGTTCTCCCTCGTCCCTTCCATCCTCTGCCAAATTGGGAACCTGTGCAAACCAGGAGGTTAAAGGGCCTGTCTGTCCAAGATGGGAGATTGATAGTAAGGCAGTTGGAAAGTCAAACTGGAGCACCAGGAGAGGGACTATTCGTTGAGTTTTAGAAACCTTTCGTATTCACAGTGTGTACATTCTCTAGGATTCCTGTACATGTTATAGCTGTAGTAATATTCCCTTCAACCTGGAGAGTTGGGACCCATGGAATGGGGGCCATGCATTATTGCTTGAAAGGGTCTGCATTTGCTCACCCGATCTCACCAATCCTCTCAGTGCCAAGTGTCCAGCCTTATGCCACATCCAGCTGTCATTGTAGATAGGGTCTTTCCAGGTTTCCTCAGACACCCTGAAGGAATTGTAAAGAATTTCCCTGTTTTTTGGTTTTGCTTTTGAAATTCCTTTTTAGAGTGGGTTTGAGCTGATTCTCGCTGCCATGTTTATGCCACTCTAGACACACTTGATTCCCTTATGGAGTCATATCAATACATAGGTTTTAAGATTCTTACTAGTCAGATATATTCCTCTGCGGGAAATATGGGGTTTTGAGTCTCTTTCACTGAGGAAGGTGTAGGTCTTGTCTATTCCAAAGTTGGTTTTTGGAACGGTCCCTGTGCTTATATCAAACTCTGGTTTTATGCATCACCCCACCTCTCCTTCCCCTTTATGCAGGCATAAGAGTGTTTTCTAAATGTGAGACTCTGTTCTCTTTCCTAACTCAGTTCACATGTAGCCATGTTTACAGGATCTTCATAAGTGATATCTTATGATAAGTTTCTTTTTCTGTGTGACATATTTCACTTAGAATCATTGTACCTGAATCCACTCACTTTGCTGCGACTGGTCTTATGACATTAATTTCATGGCTGAGGGATATTCCATCGTACATAAGTACCACAATGTTTTGAACCATTTTTATATTTCCTGGGATATTTAAGATGTACCCAAGTTGAGGTTCTTGTAGTCAGTGCAGCCCGAAATTTGGAGGTGGCTCTTTCATATTGATTTTCAGTTTTCCCAAGGTATATTCCCTAGACTGGAAGTGGCCTTGGCTCTGTAGCTCTGTTGTTTACTTGTTTTAGGGAACACAATGCACTCCTCCAGTGAGGCAGTTGGCAATTTACATCCCGCCCATCAGCATAACAAGGCTCCCTGTTCTCCAGGGCCTGTATTGCCTTTCTGTTTTTTACACATTTTGTGAATGTCCCTTTTGAGCAGTGGGAACTGATACTTCTTTGTAGTGCAGATTTGCATTGCCCGCTTGCTTGCTTGGCCAAAAAGGGCGTATGCGTTTTCTCCTGAATATATTCAGGAGAAAACGCATACGCCCTTTTTGGCCAAGTGCACCATTGTCCAAGTTGTGCTCCTCTTCCTGTGCTTTACAGGCGATTCCAAGGTACCTCTTGAAATCTGTTTCCTGCTATTTTGCCTCGCTTTCAAGTCCGCCTCCTTGACTTCCCTCAACAGATTTTTGGACGATAGTTGTCCTTTATCACTCTGCCAGTTTGTGAATTGCTGTGCCCCTGAGCTCCATTTCTCAACTCGTTTTTTGTGAGCTGAACGCAAGTCCAAAATTTTGGATCATGTCCTATACTGGTTCCCGTTGGGTGCCTGAGACTTTGGTTAATTCTTCTTCCTGCCGGGAAATTAGAGTGACATGTGCCCGTCCAAATGCCTAACAGCTACTCTCTCATGGGTTCTCCCTCGTCCCTTCCATCCTCTGCCAAATTGGGAACCTGTGCAAACCAGGAGGTTAAAGGGCCTGTCTCTCCAAGTTGGGAGATTTATAGTAAGGCAGTTGGAAAGTCAAACTGGAGCACCAGGAGAGGGACTATTCGTTGAGTTTTAGAAACCTTTTGTATTCACAGTGTGTACATTCTCTAGGTTTCCTGTACATGTTATAGCTGTAGTAATATTCCCTTCAACCTGGAGAGTTGGGACCCATGGAATGGGGGCCATGCATTATTGCTTGAAAGGGTCTGCATTTGCTCACCCAATCTCACCAATCCTCTCAGTCCCAAGTGTACAGGCTTATGCCACATCCAGCTGTCATTGTAGATAGGGTATTTCCAGGTTTCCTCAGACACCCTGAAGGAATTGTAAAGAATTTCCCTGTTTTTTGGTTTTGCTTTTGAAATTCCTTTTTAGAGTGGGTTTGAGCTGATTCTCGCTGCCATGTTTATGCCACGCTAGACACACTTGATTCCCTTATGCAGTCATATCTATACATCGGTTTTAAGATTCTTACTAGTCAGATATATTCCTCTGCGGGAAATATGGGGTTTTGAGTCTCTTTCACTGAGGAAGGTGTAGGTCTTGTCTATTCCAAAGTTGGTTTTTGGAACGGTCCCTGTGCTTATATCAAACTCTGGTTTTATGCATCACCCCACCTCTCCTGACCCTTTATGCAGGCATAAGAGTGTTTTCTAAATGGGAGACTCTGTTCTCTTTCCTAACTCAGTTCACGTGTAGCCATGTTTACAGGATCTTCATAAGTGATATCTTATGATAAGTTTCTTTTTCTGTGTGCCTTATTTCACTTAGAATCATCGTACCTGAATCCCCTTACTTTGCTGCTACTGGTCTTATGACATTGATTTCATGGCTGAGGGATATTCCATCGTACGTAAGTACCACAATGTTTTGAACCATTTTTATATTTCCTGGGATATTTAAGGTGTACCCAAGTTGAGGTTCTTGTAGTCAGTGCAGCCCGAAATTTGGAGGTGGCTCTTTCATATTGATTTTCAGTTTTCCCAAGGTATATTCCCTAGACTGGAAGTGGCCTTGGCTCTGTAGCTCTGTTGTTTACTTGTTTTAGGGAACACAATGCACTCCTCCAGTGAGGCAGTTGGCAATTTACATCCCGCCCATCAGCATAACAAGGCTCCCTGTTCTCCAGGGCCTGTATTGCCTTTCTGGTTTTTACACATTTTGTGGATGTCCCTTTTGAGCAGTGGGAACTGATACTTCTTTGTAGTGCAGATTTGCATTGCCCGCTTGCTTGCTTGGCCAAAAAGGGCGTATGCGTTTTCTCCTGAATATATTCAGGAGAAAACGCATACGCCCTTTTTGGCCAAGTGCACCATTGTCCAAGTTGTGCTCCTCTTCCTGTGCTTTACAGGCGATTCCAAGGTACCTCTTGAAATCTGTTTCCTGCTCTTTTGCCTCGCTTTCAAGTCCGCCTCCTTGACTTCCCTCAACAGATTTTTGGACGATAGTTGTCCTTTATCACTCTGCCAGTTTGTGAATTGCTGTGCCCCTGAGCTCCATTTCTCAACTCGTTTTTTGTGAGCTGAACGCAAGTCCAAAATTTTGGATCATGTCCTATACTGGTTCCCGGTGGGTGGCTGAGACTTTGGTTAATTCTTCTTCCTGCCGGGAAATTAGAGTGACATGTGCCCGTCCAAATGCCTAACAGCTACTCTCTCATGGGTTCTCCCTCGTCCCTTCCATCCTCTGCCAAATTGGGAACCTGTGCAAACCAGGAGGTTAAAGGGCCTGTCTGTCCAAGTTGGGAGATTGATAATAATGCAGTTGGAAAGTCAAACTGGAGCACCAGGAGAGGGACTATTCGTTGAGGTTTAGAAACCTTTCGTATTCACAGTGTGTACATTCTCTAGGATTCCTGTACATGTTATAGCTGTAGTAATATTCCCTTCAACCTGGAGAGTTGGGACCCATGGAATGGGGGCCATGCATTATTGCTTGAAAGGGTCTGCATTTGCTCACCCGATCTCACCAATCCTCTCAGTCCCAAGTGTCCAGCCTTATGCCACATCCAGCTGTCATTGTAGATAGGGTCTTTCCAGGTTTCCTCAGACACCCTGAAGGAATTGTAAAGAATTTCCCTGTTTTTTGGTTTTGCTTTTGAAATTCCTTTTTAGAGTGGGTTTGAGCTGATTCTCGCTGCCATGTTTATGCCACTCTAGACACACTTGATTCCCTTATGCAGTCATATCTATACATCGGTTTTAAGATTCTTACTAGTCAGATATATTCCTCTGCGGGAAATATGGGGTTTTGAGTCTCTTTCACTGAGGAAGGTGTAGGTCTTGTCTATTCCAAAGTTGGTTTTTGGAACGGTCCCTGTGCTTATATCAAACTCTGGTTTTATGCATCACCCCACCTCTCCTTCCCCTTTATGCAGGCATAAGAGTGTTTTCTAAATGTGAGACTCTGTTCTCTTTCCTAACTCAGTTCACGTGTAGCCAGGTTTACAGGATCTTCATAAGTGATATCTTATGATAAGTTTCTTTTTCTGTGTGACTTATTTCACTTAGAATCATCGTACCTGAATCCCCTCAATTTGCTGCTACTGGTCTTATGACATTGATTTCATGGCTGAGGGATATTCCATCGTACGTAAGTACCACAATGTTTTGAACCATTTTTATATTTCCTGGGATATTTAAGGTGTACCCAAGTTGAGGTTCTTGTAGTCAGTGCAGCCCTAAATTTGGAGGTGGCTCTTTCTTATTGATTTTCAGTTTTCCCAAGGTATATTCCCTAGACTGGAAGTGGCCTTGGCTCTGTAGCTCTGTTGTTTACTTGTTTTAGGGAACACAATGCACTCCTCCAGTGAGGCAGTTGGCAATTTACATCCCGCCCATCAGCATAACAAGGCTCCCTGTTCTCCAGGGCCTGTATTGCCTTTCTGTTTTTTACACATTTTGTGGATGTCCATTTTGAGCAGTGGGAACTGATACTTCTTTGTAGTGCAGATTTGCATTGCCCGCTTGCTTGCTTGGCCAAAAAGGGCGTATGCGTTTTCTCCTGAATATATTCAGGAGAAAACGCATACGCCCTTTTTGGCCAAGTGCACCATTGTCCAAGTTGTGCTCCTCTTCCTGTGCTTTACAGGCGATTCCAAGGTACCTCTTGAAATCTGTTTCCTGCTATTTTGCCTCGCTTTCAAGTCCGCCTCCTTGACTTCCCTCAACAGATTTTTGGACGATAGTTGTCCTTTATCACTCTGCCAGTTTGTGAATTGCTGTGCCCCTGAGCTCCATTTCTCAACTCGTTTTTTGTGAGCTGAACGCAAGTCCAAAATTTTGGATCATGTCCTATACTGGTTCCCGGTGGGTGCCTGAGACTTTGGTTAATTCTTCTTCCTGCCGGGAAATTAGAGTGACATGTGCCCGTCCAAATGCCTAACAGCTACTCTCTCATGGGTTCTCCCTCGTCCCTTCCATCCTCTGCCAAATTGGGAACCTGTGCAAACCAGGAGGTTAAAGGGCCTGTCTCTCCAAGTTGGGAGATTTATAGTAAGGCAGTTGGAAAGTCAAACTGGAGCACCAGGAGAGGGACTATTCGTTGAGTTTTAGAAACCTTTTGTATTCACAGTGTGTACATTCTCTAGGTTTCCTGTACATGTTATAGCTGTAGTAATATTCCCTTCAACCTGGAGAGTTGGGACCCATGGAATGGGGGCCATGCATTATTGCTTGAAAGGGTCTGCATTTGCTCACCCAATCTCACCAATCCTCTCAGTCCCAAGTGTACAGGCTTATGCCACATCCAGCTGTCATTGTAGATAGGGTATTTCCAGGTTTCCTCAGACACCCTGAAGGAATTGTAAAGAATTTCCCTGTTTTTTGGTTTTGCTTTTGAAATTCCTTTTTAGAGTGGGTTTGAGCTGATTCTCGCTGCCATGTTTATGCCACGCTAGACACACTTGATTCCCTTATGCAGTCATATCTATACATCGGTTTTAAGATTCTTACTAGTCAGATATATTCCTCTGCGGGAAATATGGGGTTTTGAGTCTCTTTCACTGAGGAAGGTGTAGGTCTTGTCTATTCCAAAGTTGGTTTTTGGAACGGTCCCTGTGCTTATATCAAACTCTGCTTTTATGCATCACCCCACCTCTCCTGACCCTTTATGCAGGCATAAGAGTGTTTTCTAAATGGGAGACTCTGTTCTCTTTCCTAACTCAGTTCACGTGTAGCCATGTTTACAGGATCTTCATAAGTGATATCTTATGATAAGTTTCTTTTTCTGTGTGCCTTATTTCACTTAGAATCATCGTACCTGAATCCCCTTACTTTGCTGCTACTGGTCTTATGACAGTGATTTCATGGCTGAGGGATATTCCATCGTACGTAAGTACCACAATGTTTTGAACCATTTTTATATTTCCTGGGATATTTAAGGTGTACCCAAGTTGAGGTTCTTGTAGTCAGTGCAGCCCGAAATTTGGAGGTGGCTCTTTCATATTGATTTTCAGTTTTCCCAAGGTATATTCCCTAGACTGGAAGTGGCCTTGGCTCTGTAGCTCTGTTGTTTACTTGTTTTAGGGAACACAATGCACTCCTCCAGTGAGGCAGTTGGCAATTTACATCCCGCCCATCAGCATAACAAGGCTCCCTGTTCTCCAGGGCCTGTATTGCCTTTCTGGTTTTTACACATTTTGTGGATGTCCCTTTTGAGCAGTGGGAACTGATACTTCTTTGTAGTGCAGATTTGCATTGCCCGCTTGCTTGCTTGGCCAAAAAGGGCGTATGCGTTTTCTCCTGAATATATTCAGGAGAAAACGCATACGCCCTTTTTGGCCAAGTGCACCATTGTCCAAGTTGTGCTCCTCTTCCTGTGCTTTACAGGCGATTCCAAGGTACCTCTTGAAATCTGTTTCCTGCTCTTTTGCCTCGCTTTCAAGTCCGCCTCCTTGACTTCCCTCAACAGATTTTTGGACGATAGTTGTCCTTTATCACTCTGCCAGTTTGTGAATTGCTGTGCCCCTGAGCTCCATTTCTCAACTCGTTTTTTGTGAGCTGAACGCAAGTCCAAAATTTTGGATCATGTCCTATACTGGTTCCCGGTGGGTGGCTGAGACTTTGGTTAATTCTTCTTCCTGCCGGGAAATTAGAGTGACATGTGCCCGTCCAAATGCCTAACAGCTACTCTCTCATGGGTTCTCCCTCGTCCCTTCCATCCTCTGCCAAATTGGGAACCTGTGCAAACCAGGAGGTTAAGGGCTTGTCTGTCCAAGTTGGGAGATTGATAATAATGCAGTTGGAAAGTCAAACTGGAGCACCAGGAGAGGGACTATTCGTTGAGGTTTAGAAACCTTTCGTATTCACAGTGTGTACATTCTCTAGGATTCCTGTACATGTTATAGCTGTAGTAATATTCCCTTCAACCTGGAGAGTTGGGACCCATGGAATGGGGGCCATGCATTATTGCTTGAAAGGGTCTGCATTTGCTCACCCGATCTCACCAATCCTCTCAGTCCCAAGTGTCCAGCCTTATGCCACATCCAGCTGTCATTGTAGATAGGGTCTTTCCAGGTTTCCTCAGACACCCTGAAGGAATTGTAAAGAATTTCCCTGTTTTTTGGTTTTGCTTTTGAAATTCCTTTTTAGAGTGGGTTTGAGCTGATTCTCGCTGCCATGTTTATGCCACTCTAGACACACTTGATTCCCTTATGCAGTCATATCTATACATCGGTTTTAAGATTCTTACTAGTCAGATATATTCCTCTGCGGGAAATATGGGGTTTTGAGTCTCTTTCACTGAGGAAGGTGTAGGTCTTGTCTATTCCAAAGTTGGTTTTTGGAACGGTCCCTGTGCTTATATCAAACTCTGGTTTTATGCATCACCCCACCTCTCCTTCCCCTTTATGCAGGCATAAGAGTGTTTTCTAAATGTGAGACTCTGTTCTCTTTCCTAACTCAGTTCACGTGTAGCCAGGTTTACAGGATCTTCATAAGTGATATCTTATGATAAGTTTCTTTTTCTGTGTGACTTATTTCACTTAGAATCATCGTACCTGAATCCCCTCAATTTGCTGCTACTGGTCTTATGACATTGATTTCATGGCTGAGGGATATTCCATCGTACGTAAGTACCACAATGTTTTGAACCATTTTTATATTTCCTGGGATATTTAAGGTGTACCCAAGTTGAGGTTCTTGTAGTCAGTGCAGCCCTAAATTTGGAGGTGGCTCTTTCTTATTGATTTTCAGTTTTCCCAAGGTATATTCCCTAGACTGGAAGTGGCCTTGGCTCTGTAGCTCTGTTGTTTACTTGTTTTAGGGAACACAATGCACTCCTCCAGTGAGGCAGTTGGCAATTTACATCCCGCCCATCAGCATAACAAGGCTCCCTGTTCTCCAGGGCCTGTCTTGCCTTTCTGGTTTTTACACATTTTGTGGATGTCCCTTTTGAGCAGTGGGAACTGATACTTCTTTGTAGTGCAGATTTGCATTGCCCGCTTGCTTGCTTGGCCAAAAAGGGCGTATGCGTTTTCTCCTGAATATATTCAGGAGAAAACGCATACGCCCTTTTTGGCCAAGTGCACCATTGTCCAAGTTGTGCTCCTCTTCCTGTGCTTTACAGGCGATTCCAAGGTACCTCTTGAAATCTGTTTCCTGCTATTTTGCCTCGCTTTCAAGTCCGCCTCCTTGACTTCACTCAACAGATTTTTGGACGATAGTTGTCCTTTATCACTCTGCCAGTTTGTGAATTGCTGTGCCCCTGAGCTCCATTTCTCAACTCGTTTTTTGTGAGCTGAACGCAAGTCCAAAATTTTGGATCATGTCCTATACTGGTTCCCGGTGGGTTCCTGAGACTTTGGTTAATTCTTCTTCCTGCCGGGAAATTAGAGTGACATGTGCCCGTCCAAATGCCTAACAGCTACTCTCTCATGGGTTCTCCCTCGTCCCTTCCATCCTCTGCCAAATTGGGAACCTGTGCAAACCAGGAGGTTAAAGGGCCTGTCTCTCCAAGTTGGGAGATTTATAGTAAGGCAGTTGGAAAGTCAAACTGGAGCACCAGGAGAGGGACTATTCGTTGAGTTTTAGAAACCTTTGGTATTCACAGTGTGTACATTCTCTAGGTTTCCTGTACATGTTATAGCTGTAGTAATATTCCCTTCAACCTGGAGAGTTGGGACCCATGGAATGGGGGCCATGCATTATTGCTTGAAAGGGTCTGCATTTGCTCACCCAATCTCACCAATCCTCTCAGTCCCATGGGTCCAGCCTTATGCCACATCCAGCTGTCATTGTAGATAGGGTCTTTCCAGGTTTTCTCAGACACCCTGAAGGAATTGAAAATAATTTCCCTGTTTTTTTGGTTTTGCTTTTGAAATTCCTTTTTATAGTGGGTTTGAGCTGATTCTCGCTGCCATGTTTATGCCACTCTAGACACACTTGATTCCCTTATGGAGTCATATCAATACATAGGTTTTAAGATTCTTACTAGTCAGATATATTCCTCTGCGGGAAATATGGGGTTTTGAGTCTCTTTCACTGAGGAAGGTGTAGGTCTTGTCTATTCCAAAGTTGGTTTTTGGAACGGTCCCTGTGCTTATATCAAACTCTGGTTTTATGCATCACCCCACCTCTCCTTCCCCTTTATGCAGGCATAAGAGTGTTTTCTAAATGTGAGACTCTGTTCTCTTTCCTAACTCAGTTCACGTGTAGCCATGTTTACAGGATCTTCATAAGTGATATCTTATGATAAGTTTCTTTTTCTGTGTGACTTATTTCACTTAGAATCATCGTACCTGAATCCACTCACTTTGCAGCTACTGGTCTTATGACATTGATTTCATTGCTGAGGGATATTCCATCGTACGTAAGTACCACAATGTTTTGAACCATTTTTATATTTCCTGGGATATTTAAGGTGTACCCAAGTTGAGATTCTCGTAGTCAGTGCAGCCCTAAATTTGGAGGTGGCTCTTTCTTATTGATTTTCAATTTTCCCAAGGTATATTCCCTAGACTGGAAGTGGCCTTGGCTCTGTAGCTCTGTTGTTTACTTGTTTTAGGGAACACAATGCACTCCTCCAATGAGGCAGTTGGCAATTTACATCCCGCCCATCAGCATAACAAGGCTCCCTGTTCTCCAGGGCCTGTCTTGCCTTTCAGGTTTTTACACATTTTGTGGATGTCCCTTTTGACCGGTGGGAAGTGATACTTCTTTGTAGTGCAGATTTGCATTGCCCGCTTGCTTGCTTGGCCAAAAAGGGCGTATGCGTTTTCTCCTGAATATATTCAGGAGAAAACGCATATGCCCTTTTTGGCCAAGTGCACCATTGTCCAAGTTGTGCCCCTCTTCCTGTGCTTTACAGGCGATTCCAAGGTACCTCTTGAAATCTGTTTCCTGCTATTTTGCCTCGCTTTCAAGTCCGCCTCGATGACTTCCCTCAACAGATTTTTGGACGATAGTTGTCCTTTATCACTCTGCCAGTTTGTGAATTGCTGTGCCCCTGAGCTCCATTTCTCAACTCGTTTTTTGTGAGCTGAATGCAAGTCCAAAATTTTGGATCATGTCCTATACTGGTTCCCGGTGAGTGGCTGAGACTTTGGTTAATTCTTCTTCCTGCCGGGAAATTAGAGTAACATGTGCCCATCCAAATGCCTAACAGCTACTCTCTCATGGGTTCTCCCTAGTCCCTTCCATCCTCTGCCAATTTGGGAACCTGTGCAAACCAGGAGGTTAAAGGGCCTGTCTCTCCAAGTTGAGTGATTGATAGTAAGGCAGTTGGAAGGTTAAACTGGAGCACCAGGAAAGGGACTATTCGTTGAGTTTTAAAAACATTCGTATTCACAGTGTGTACATTCTCTAGGTTTCCTGTACATGTTATAGCTGTAGTAGTATTCCCTTGAACCTGGAGAGTTGGGACCAATGGAATGGGGGCCATGCATTATTGCTTGAAAGGGTATGGATTTGCTCACCCAATCTCACCAATCCTCTCAGTCCCAAGTGTCCAGCCTTATGCCACATCCAGCTGTCATTGTAGATAGGGTCTTTCCAGGTTTCCTCAGACACCCTGAAGGAATTGTAAAGGATTTCCCTGTTTTTTGGTTTTGCTTTTGAAATTCCTTTTTATACTGGGTTTGAGCTGATTCTCGCTGCCATGTTTATGCCACTCTAGACACACTTGATTCCCTTATGGAGACATATCAATACATAGGTTTTAAGATTCTTACTAGTCAGATATATTCCTCTGTGGGAAATATGGGGTTTTGAGTCTCTTTCACTGAGGAAGGTGTAGGTCTTGTCTATTCCAAAGTTGGTTTTTGAAACGGTCCCTGTAATTATATCAAACTCTGGTTTTTTGCATCACCCCACCTCTCCTTCCCCTTTATGCAGGCATAAGAGTGTTTTCTAAATGTGAGACTCTGTTCTCTTTCCTAACTCAGTTCACGTGTAGCCATGTTTACAGGATCTTCATAAGTGATATCTTATGATAAGTTTCTTTTTCTGTGTGACTTATTTCACGTAGAATCATCGTACCTGAATCCACTCACTTTGCTGCTACTGGTCTTATGACATTGATTTCATGGCTGAGGGATATTCCATCGTACATAAGTACCACAGTGTTTTGAACCATTTTTATATTTCCTGGGATATTTAAGGTGTACCCAAGTTGAGGTTCTTATAGTCAGTGCAGCCCTAAATTTGGAGGTGGCTCTTTCTTATTGATTTTCAGTTTTCCCAAGGTATATTCCCTAGACTGGAAGTGGCCTTGGCTCTGTAGCTCTGTTGTTTACTTGTTTTAGGGAACACAATGCACTCCTCCAGTGAGGCAGTTGGCAATTTACATCCCGCCCATCAGCATAACAAGGCTCCCTGTTCTCCAGGGCCTGTCTTGCCTTTCAGGTTTTTACACATTTTGTGGATGTCCCTTTTGACCGGTGGGAAGTGATACTTCTTTGTAGTGCAGATTTGCATTGCCCGCTTGCTTGCTTGGCCAATAAGGGCGTATGCGTTTTCTCCTGAATATATTCAGGAGAAAATGCATATGCCCTTATTGGCCAAGTGCACCATTGTCCAAGTTGTGCCCCTCTTCCTGTGCTTTACAGGCGATTCCAAGGTACCTCTTGAAATCTGTTTCCTGCTATTTTGCCTCGCTTTCAAGTCCGCCTCGATGACTTCCCTCAACAGATTTTTGGACGATAGTTGTCCTTTATCACTCTGCCAGTTTGTGAATTGCTGTGCCCCTGAGCTACATTTCTCAACTCGTTTTTTGTGAGCTGAACGCAAGTCCAAAATTTTGGATCATGTCCTATACTGGTTCCCGGTGGGTGGCTGAGACTTTGGTTCATTCTTCTTCCTGCCGGGAAATTAGAGTGACATGTGCCCATCCAAATGCCTAACAGCTACTCTCTCATGGGTTCTCCCTCGTCCCTTCCATCCTCTGCCAAATTGGGAACCTGTGCAAACCAGGAGGTTAAAGGGCCTGTCTCTCCAAGTTGGGAGATTGATAGTAAGGGAGTTGGAAAGTTAAACTGGAGCACCAGGAGAGGGACTATTCGTTGAGTTGTAGAAACCTTTCGTATTCACAATGTTTACATTCTCTAGGTTTCCTGTACATGTTATAGCTGTAGTAATATTCCCTTCAACCTGGAGAGTTGGGACCCATGGAATGGGGGCCATGCATTATTGCTTGAAAGGGTCTGCATTTGCTCACCCAATCTCACCAATCCTCTCTGTCCCAAGTGTCCAGCCTTATGCCACATCCAGCTGTCATTGTAGATAGGGTCTTTCCAGGTTTCCTCAGACACCCTGAAGGAATTGTAAAGAATTTCCCTGTTTTTTGGTTTTGCTTTTGAAATTCCTTTTTATAGTGGGTTTGAGCTGATTCTCGCTGCCATGTTAATGCACTCTAGACACACTTGATTCCCTTATGGAGACATATCAATACATAGGTTTTAAGATTCTTACTAGTCACATATATTCCTCTGTGGGAAATATGGGGTTTTGAGTCTCTTTCACTGAGGAAGGTGTAGGTCTTGTCTATTCCAAAGTTGGTTTTTGGAACGGTCCCTGTGCTTATATCAAACTCTGGTTTTATGCATCACCCCACCTCTCCATCCCCTTTAGGCAGGCATAAGAGTGTTTTCTAAATGTGAGACTCTGTTCTCTTTCCTAACTCAGTTCACGTGTAGCCATGTTTACAGGATCATCATAAGTGATATCTTATGATAAGTTTCTTTTTCTGTGTGACTTATTTCACTTAGAATCATCGTACCTGAATCCACTCACTTTGCTGCTACTGGTCTTATGACATTGATTTCATGGCTCAGGGATATTCCTTCGTACGTAAGTACCACAATGTTTTGAACCATTTTTATATTTCCTGGGATATTTAAGGTGTACCCAAGTTGAGTTTCTTGTAGTCAGTGCAGCCCTAAATTTGGAGGTAGCTCTTTCTTATTGATTTTCAGTTTTCCCAAAGTATATTCCCTAGACTGGAAGTGGCCTTGGCTCTGTAGCTCTGTTGTTTACTTGTTTTAGGGAACACAATGCACTCCTCCATTGAAGCAGTTGGCAATTTACATCCCGCCCATCAGCATAACAAGGCTCCCTGTTCTCCAGGGCCTGTCTTGCCTTTCTGGTTTTTACACATTTTGTGGATGTCCCTTTTGACCGGTGGGAAGTGATACTTCTTTGTAGTGCAGATTTGCATTGCCTGCTTGCTTGCTTGGCCAAAAAGGGCGTATGCGTTTTCTCCTGAATATATTCAGGAGAAAACGCATACGCCCTTTTTGGCCAAGTGCATCATTGTCCAAGTTGTGCCCCTCTTCCTGTGCTTTACAGGCGATTCCAAGGTACCTCTTGAAATCTGTTTCCTGCTATTTTGCCTCGCTTTCAAGTCCGCCTCGTTGACTTCCCTCAACAGATTTTTGGACGATAGTTGTCCTTTATCACTCTGCCAGTTTGTGAATTGCTGTGCACCTGAGCTTCATTTCTCAACTCGTTTTTTGTGAGCTGAACGCAAGTCCAAAATTTTGGATCATGTCCTATACTGGTTCCCGGTGGGTGGCTGAGACTTTGGTTAATTCTTCTTCCTGCCGGGAAATTAGAGTGACATGTGCCCGTCCAAATGCCTAACAGCTACTCTCTCATGGGTTCTCCCTCGTCCCTTCCATCCTCTGCCAAATTGGGAACCTGTGCAAACCAGGAGGTTAAAGGGCGTGTCTCTCCAAGTTGGGAGATTGATAGTAAGGCAGTTGGAAAGTCAAACTGGAGCACCAGGAGAGGGACTATTCGTTGAGTTTTAGAAACCTTTGGTATTCACAGTGTGTACATTCTCTAGGTTTCCTGTACATGTTATAGCTGTAGTAATATTCCCTTCAACCTGGAGAGTTGGGACCCATGGAATGGGGGCCATGCATTATTGCTTGAAAGGGTCTGCATTTGCTCACCCAATCTCACCAATCCTCTCAGTCCCATGGGTCCAGCCTAATGCCACATCCAGCTGTCATTGTAGATAGGGTCTTTCCAGGTTTTCTCAGACACCCTGAAGGAATTGAAAAGAATTTCCCTGTTTTTTTGGTTTTGCTTTTGAAATTCCTTTTTATAGTGGGTTTGAGCTGATTCTCGCTGCCATGTTTATGCCACTCTAGACACACTTGATTCCCTTATGGAGTCATATCAATACATAGGTTTTAAGATTCTTACTAGTCAGATATATTCCTCTGCGGGAAATATGGGGTTTTGAGTCTCTTTCACTGAGGAAGGTGTAGGTCTTGTCTATTCCAAAGTTGGTTTTTGGAACGGTCCCTGTGCTTATGTCAAACTCTGGTTTTATGCATCACCCCACCTCTCCTTCCCCTTTATGCAGGCATAAGAGTGTTTTCTAAATGTGAGACTCTGTTCTCTTTCCTAACTCAGTTCACGTGTAGCCATGTTTACAGGATCTTCATAAGTGATATCTTATGATAAGTTTCTTTTTCTGTGTGACTTATTTCACTTAGAATCATCGTACCTGAATCCACTCACTTTGCTGCTGCTGGTCTTATGACATTGATTTCATCGCTGAGGGATATTCCATCGTACGTAAGTACCACAATGTTTTGAACCATTTTTATATTTCCTGGGATATTTAAGGTGTACCCAAGTTGAGATTCTCGTAGTTAGTGCAGCCCTAAATTTGGAGTTGGCTCTTTCTTATTGATTTTCAGTTTTCCCAAGGTATATTCCCTAGACTGGAAGTGGCCTTGGCTCTGTAGCTCTGTTGTTTACTTGTTTTAGGGAACACAATGCACTCCTCCAGTGAGGCAGTTGGCAATTTACATCCCGCCCATCAGCATAACAAGGCTCCCTGTTCTCCAGGGCCTGTCTTGCCTTTCAGGTTTTTACACATTTTGTGGATGTCCCTTTTGACCGGTGGGAAGTGATACTTCTTTGTAGTGCAGATTTGCATTGCCCGCTTGCTTGCTTGGCCAAAAAGGGCGTATGCGTTTTCTCCTGAATATATTCAGGAGAAAACGCATACGCCCTTTTTGGCCAAGTGCACCATTGTCCAAGTTGTGCCCCTCTTCCTGTGCTTTACAGGCGATTCCAAGGTACCTCTTGAAATCTGTTTCCTGCTATTTTGCCTCGCTTTCAAGTCCGCCTCGATGACTTCCCTCAACAGATTTTTGGACGATAGTTGTCCTTTATCACTCTGCCAGTTTGTGAATTGCTGTGCCCCTGAGCTCCATTTCTCAACTCGTTTTTTGTGAGCTGAACGCAAGTCCAAAATTTTGGATCATGTCCTATACTGGTTCCCGGTGGGTGGCTGAGACTTTGGTTCATTCTTCTTCCTGCCGGGAAATTAGAGTGACATGTGCCCATCCAAATGCCTAACAGCTACTCTCTCATGGGTTCTCCCTCGTCCCTTCCATCCTCTGCCAAATTGGGAACCTGTGCAAACCAGGAGGTTAAACGGCCTGTCTCTCCAAGTTGGGAGATTGATAGTAAGGGAGTTGGAAAGTCAAACTGGAGCACCAGGAGAGGGACTATTCGTTGAGTTGTAGAAACCTTTCGTATTCACAATGTGTACATTCTCTAGGTTTCCTGTACATGTTATAGCTGTAGTAATATTCCCTTGAACCTGGAGAGTTGGGACCCATGGAATGGGGGCCATGCATTATTGCTTGAAAGGGTCTGCATTTGCTCACCCAATCTCACCAATCCTCTCTGTCCCAAGTGTCCAGCCTTATGCCACATCCAGCTGTCATTGTAGATAGGGTCTTTCCAGGTTTCCTCAGACACCCTGAAGGAATTGTAAAGAATTTCCCTGTTTTTTGGTTTTGCTTTTGAAATTCCTTTTTATAGTGGGTTTGAGCTGATTCTCGCTGCCATGTTAATGCACTCTAGACACACTTGATTCCCTTATGGAGACATATCAATACATATGTTTTAAGATTCTTACTAGTCACATATATTCCTCTGTGGGAAATATGGGGTTTTGAGTCTCTTTCACTGAGCAAGGTGTAGGTCTAGTCTATTCCAAAGTTGGTTTTTGGAACGGTCCCTGTGCTTATATCAAACTCTGGTTTTATGCATCACCCCACCTCTCCATCCCCTTTATGCAGGCATAAGAGTGTTTTCTAAATGTGAGACTCTGTTCTCTTTCCTAACTCAGTTCACGTGTAGCCATGTTTACAGGATCTTCATAAGTGATATCTTATGATAAGTTTCTTTTTCTGTGTGACTTATTTCACTTAGAATCATCGTACCTGAATCCACTCACTTTGCTGCTACTGGTCTTATGACATTGATTTCATCGCTGAGGGATATTCCATCGTACGTAAGTACCACAATGTTTTGAACCATTTTTATATTTCCTGGGATATTTAAGGTGTACCCAAGTTGAGGTTCTTGTAGTCAGTGCAGCCCTAAATTTGGAGGTGGCTCTTTCTTATTGATTTTCAGTTTTCCCAAGGTATATTCCCTAGACTGGAAGTGGCCTTGGCTCTGTAGCTCTGTTGTTTACTTGTTTTAGGGAACACAATGCACTCCTCCAGTGAGGCAGTTGGCAATTTACATACCGCCCATCAGCATAACAAGGCTCCGTGTTCTCCAGGGCCTGTCTTGCCTTTCTGGTTTTTACACATTTTGTGGATGTCCCTTTTGACCGGTGGGAAGTGATACTTCTTTGTAGCGCAGATTTGCATTGCCCGCTTGCTTGCTTGGCCAAAAAGGGCGTATGCGTTTTCTCCTGAATATATTCAGGAGAAAACGCATACGCCCTTTTTGGCCAAGTGCATCATTGTCCAAGTTGTGCCCCTCTTCCTGTGCTTTACAGGCGATTCCAACGTACCTCTTGAAATCTGTTTCCTGCTATTTTGCCTCGCTTTCAAGTCCGCCTCGTTGACTTCCCTCAACAGATTTTTGGACGATAGTTGTCCTTTATCACTCTGCCAGTTTGTGAAATGCTGTGCACCTGAGCTTCATTTCTCAACTCGTTTTTTGTGAGCTGAACGCAAGTCCAAAATTTTGGATCATGTCCTATACTGGTTCCCGGTGGGTGGCTGAGACTTTGGTTAATTCTTCTTCCTGCCGGGAAATTAGAGTGACATGTGCCCGTCCAAATGCCTAACAGCTACTCTCTCATGGGTTCTCCCTCGTCCCTTCCATCCTCTGCCAAATTGGGAACCTGTGCAAACCAGGAGGTTAAAGGGCCTGTCTCTCCAAGTTGGGAGATTGATAGTAAGGCAGTTGGAAAGTCAAACTGGAGCACCAGGAGAGGGACTATTCGTTGAGTTTTAGAAACCTTTGGTATTCACAGTGTGTACATTCTCTAGGTTTCCTGTACATGTTATAGCTGTAGTAATATTCCCTTCAACCTGGAGAGTTGGGACCCATGGAATGGGGGCCATGCATTATTGCTTGAAAGGGTCTGCATTTGCTCACCCAATCTCACCAATCCTCTCAGTCCCATGGGTCCAGCCTTATGCCACATCCAGCTGTCATTGTAGATAGGGTCTTTCCAGGTTTTCTCAGACACCCTGAAGGAATTGAAAAGAATTTCCCTGTTTTTTTGGTTTTGCTTTTGAAATTCCTTTTTATAGTGGGTTTGAGCTGATTCTCGCTGCCATGTTTATGCCACTCTAGACACACTTGATTCCCTTATGGAGTCATATCAATACATAGGTTTTAAGATTCTTACTAGTCAGATATATTCC
Source organism: Mesoplodon densirostris (assembly GCF_025265405.1). Taxonomy (NCBI): domain Eukaryota; kingdom Metazoa; phylum Chordata; class Mammalia; order Artiodactyla; family Ziphiidae; genus Mesoplodon; species Mesoplodon densirostris. Next base: position 7,561,528 of record NW_026778197.1, on the reverse strand, counting down.
TCTGCGGGAAATATGGGGTTTTGAGTCTCTTTCACTGAGGAAGGTGTAGGTCATGTCTATTCCAAAGTTGGTTTTTGGAACGGTCCCTGTGCTTATGTCAAACTCTGGTTTTATGCATCACCCCACCTCTCCTTCCCCTTTATGCAGGCATAAGAGTGTTTTCTAAATGTGAGACTCTGTTCTCTTTCCTAACTCAGTTCACGTGTAGCCATGTTTACAGGATCTTCATAAGTGATATCTTATGATAAGTTTCTTTTTCTGTGTGACTTATTTCACTTAGAATCATCGTACCTGAATCCACTCACTTTGCTGCTACTGGTCTTATGACATTGATTTCATCGCTGAGGGATATTCCATCGTACGTAAGTACCACAATGTTTTGAACCATTTTTATATTTCCTGGGATATTTAAGGTGTACCCAAGTTGAGATTCTCGTAGTCAGTGCAGCCCTAAATTTGGAGTTGGCTCTTTCTTATTGATTTTCAGTTTTCCCAAGGTATATTCCCTAGACTGGAAGTGGCCTTGACTCTGTAGCTCTGTTGTTTACTTGTTTTAGGGAACACAATGCACTCCCCAGTGAGGCTGTTGGCAATTTACATCCCGCCCATCAGCATAACAAGGCTCCCTGTTCTCCAGGGCCTGTCTTGCCTTTCAGGTTTTTACACATTTTGTGGATGTCCCTTTTGACCGGTGGGAAGTGATACTTCTTTGTAGTGCAGATTTGCATTGCCCGCTTGCTTGCTTGGCCAAAAAGGGCGTATGCGTTTTCTCCTGAATATATTCAGGAGAAAACGCATACGCCCTTTTTGGCCAAGTGCACCATTGTCCAAGTTGTGCCCCTCTTCCTGTGCTTTACAGGCGATTCCAAGGTACCTCTTGAAATCTGTTTCCTGCTATTTTGCCTCGCTTTCAAGTCCGCCTCGATGACTTCCCTCAACAGATTTTTGGACGATAGTTGTCCTTTATCACTCTGCCAGTTTGTGAATTTCTGTGCCCCTGAGCTCCATTTCTCAACTCGTTTTTTGTGAGCATAACGCAAGTCCAAAATTTTGGATCATGTCCTATACTGGTTCCCGGTGGGTGGCTGAGACTTTGGTTAATTCTTCTTCCTGCCGGGAAATTAGAGTGACATGTGCCCATCCAAATGCCTAACAGCTACTCTCTCATGGGTTCTCCCTCGTCCCTTCCATCCTCTGCCAAATTGGGAACCTGTGCAAACCAGGAGGTTAAACGGCCTGTCTCTCCAAGTTGGGAGATTGATAGTAAGGGAGTTGGAAAGTCAAACTGGAGCACCAGGAGAGGGACTATTCGTTGAGTTGTAGAAACCTTTCGTATTCACAGTGTGTACATTCTCTAGGTTTCCTGTACATGTTATAGCTGTAGTAATATTCCCTTGAACCTGGAGAGTTGGGACCCATGGAATGGGGGCCATGCATTATTGCTTGAAAGGGTCTGCATTTGCTCACCCAATCTCACCAATCCTTTCTGTCCCAAGTGTCCAGCCTTATGCCACATCCAGCTGTCATTGTAGATAGGGTCTTTCCAGGTTTCCTCAGACACCCTGAAGGAATTGTAAAGAATTTCCCTGTTTTTTGGTTTTGCTTTTGAAATTCCTTTTTATAGTGGGTTTGAGCTGATTCTCGCTGCCATGTTAATGCACTCTAGACACACATGATTCCCTTATGGAGACATATCAATACATATGTTTTAAGATTCTTACTAGTCACATATATTCCTCTGTGGGAAATATGGGGTTTTGAGTCTCTTTCACTGAGGAAGGTGTAGGTCTTGTCTATTCCAAAGTTGGTTTTTGGAACGGTCCCTGTGCTTATATCAAACTCTGGTTTTATGCATCACTCCACCTCTCCATCCCCTTTATGCAGGCATAAGAGTGTTTTCTAAATGTGAGACTCTGTTCTCTTTCCTAACTCAGTTCACGTGTAGCCATGTTTACAGGATCTTCATAAGTGATATCTTATGATAAGTTTCTTTTTCTGTGTGACTTATTTCACTTAGAATCATCGTACCTGAATCCACTCACTTTGCTGCTACTGGTCTTATGACATTGATTTCATCGCTGAGGGATATTCCATCGTACGTAAGTACCACAATGTTTTGAACCATTTTTATATTTCCTGGGATATTTAAGGTGTACCCAAGTTGAGGTTCTTGTAGTCAGTGCAGCCCTAAATTTGGAGGTGGCTCTTTCTTATTGATTTTCAGTTTTCCCAAGGTATATTCCCTAGACTGGAAGTGGCCTTGGCTCTGTAGCTCTGTTGTTTACTTGTTTTAGGTAACACAATGCACTCCTCCAGTGAGGCAGTTGGCAATTTACATACCGCCCATCAGCATAACAAGGCTCCCTGTTCTCCAGGGCCTGTCTTGCCTTTCTGGTTTTTACACATTTTGTGGATGTCCCTTTTGACCGGTGGGAAGTGATACTTCTTTGTAGCGCAGATTTGCATTGCCCGCTTGCTTGCTTGGCCAAAAAGGGCGTATGCGTTTTCTCCTGAATATATTCAGGAGAAAACGCATACGCCCTTTTTGGCCAAGTGCATCATTGTCCAAGTTGTGCCCCTCTTCCTGTGCTTTACAGGCGATTCCAACGTACCTCTTGAAATCTGTTTCCTGCTATTTTGCCTCGCTTTCAAGTCCGCCTCGTTGACTTCCCTCAACAGATTTTTGGACGATAGTTGTCCTTTATCACTCTGCCAGTTTGTGAATTGCTGTGCACCTGAGCTTCATTTCTCAACTCGTTTTTTGTGAGCTGAACGCAAGTCCAAAATTTTGGATCATGTCCTATACTGGTTCCCGGTGGGTGGCTGAGACTTTGGTTAATTCTTCTTCCTGCCGGGAAATTAGAGTGACATGTGCCCGTCCAAATGCCTATCAGCTACTCTCTCATGGGTTCTCCCTCGTCCCTTCCATCCTCTGCCAAATTGGGAACCTGTGCAAACCAGGAGGTTAAAGGGCCTGTCTCTCCAAGTTGGGAGATTGATAGTAAGGCAGTTGGAAAGTCAAACTGGAGCACCAGGAGAGGGACTATTCGTTGAGTTTTAGAAACCTTTGGTATTCACAGTGTGTACATTCTCTAGGTTTCCTGTACATGTTATAGCTGTAGTAATATTCCCTTCAACCTGGAGAGTTGGGACCCATGGAATGGGGGCCATGCATTATTGCTTGAAAGGGTCTGCATTTGCTCACCCAATCTCACCAATCCTCTCAGTCCCATGGGTCCAGCCTTATGCCACATCCAGCTGTCATTGTAGATAGGGTCTTTCCAGGTTTTCTCAGACACCCTGAAGGAATTGAAAAGAATTTCCCTGTTTTTTTGGTTTTGCTTTTGAAATTCCTTTTTATAGTGGGTTTGAGCTGATTCTCGCTGCCATGTTTATGCCACTCTAGACACACTTGATTCCCTTATGGAGTCATATCAATACATAGGTTTTAAGATTCTTACTAGTCAGATATATTCCTCTGCGGGAAATATGGGGTTTTGAGTCTCTTTCACTGAGGAAGGTGTAGGTCATGTCTATTCCAAAGTTGGTTTTTGGAACGGTCCCTGTGCTTATGTCAAACTCTGGTTTTATGCATCACCCCACCTCTCCTTCCCCTTTATGCAGGCATAAGAGTGTTTTCTAAATGTGAGACTCTGTTCTCTTTCCTAACTCAGTTCACGTGTAGCCATGTTTACAGGATCTTCATAAGTGATATCTTATGATAAGTTTCTTTTTCTGTGTGACTTATTTCACTTAGAATCATCGTACCTGAATCCACTCACTTTGCTGCTACTGGTCTTATGACATTGATTTCATCGCTGAGGGATATTCCATCGTACGTAAGTACCACAATGTTTTGAACCATTTTTATATTTCCTGGGATATTTAAGGTGTACCCAAGTTGAGATTCTCGTAGTCAGTGCAGCCCTAAATTTGGAGTTGGCTCTTTCTTATTGATTTTCAGTTTTCCCAAGGTATATTCCCTAGACTGGAAGTGGCCTTGACTCTGTAGCTCTGTTGTTTACTTGTTTTAGGGAACACAATGCACTCCCCAGTGAGGCTGTTGGCAATTTACATCCCGCCCATCAGCATAACAAGGCTCCCTGTTCTCCAGGGCCTGTCTTGCCTTTCAGGTTTTTACACATTTTGTGGATGTCCCTTTTGACCGGTGGGAAGTGATACTTCTTTGTAGTGCAGATTTGCATTGCCCGCTTGCTTGCTTGGCCAAAAAGGGCGTATGCGTTTTCTCCTGAATATATTCAGGAGAAAACGCATACGCCCTTTTTGGCCAAGTGCACCATTGTCCAAGTTGTGCCCCTCTTCCTGTGCTTTACAGGCGATTCCAAGGTACCTCTTGAAATCTGTTTCCTGCTATTTTGCCTCGCTTTCAAGTCCGCCTCGATGACTTCCCTCAACAGATTTTTGGACGATAGTTGTCCTTTATCACTCTGCCAGTTTGTGAATTTCTGTGCCCCTGAGCTCCATTTCTCAACTCGTTTTTTGTGAGCATAACGCAAGTCCAAAATTTTGGATCATGTCCTATACTGGTTCCCGGTGGGTGGCTGAGACTTTGGTTAATTCTTCTTCCTGCCGGGAAATTAGAGTGACATGTGCCCATCCAAATGCCTAACAGCTACTCTCTCATGGGTTCTCCCTCGTCCCTTCCATCCTCTGCCAAATTGGGAACCTGTGCAAACCAGGAGGTTAAACGGCCTGTCTCTCCAAGTTGGGAGATTGATAGTAAGGGAGTTGGAAAGTCAAACTGGAGCACCAGGAGAGGGACTATTCGTTGAGTTGTAGAAACCTTTCGTATTCACAGTGTGTACATTCTCTAGGTTTCCTGTACATGTTATAGCTGTAGTAATATTCCCTTGAACCTGGAGAGTTGGGACCCATGGAATGGGGGCCATGCATTATTGCTTGAAAGGGTCTGCATTTGCTCACCCAATCTCACCAATCCTTTCTGTCCCAAGTGTCCAGCCTTATGCCACATCCAGCTGTCATTGTAGATAGGGTCTTTCCAGGTTTCCTCAGACACCCTGAAGGAATTGTAAAGAATTTCCCTGTTTTTTGGTTTTGCTTTTGAAATTCCTTTTTATAGTGGGTTTGAGCTGATTCTCGCTGCCATGTTAATGCACTCTAGACACACATGATTCCCTTATGGAGACATATCAATACATATGTTTTAAGATTCTTACTAGTCACATATATTCCTCTGTGGGAAATATGGGGTTTTGAGTCTCTTTCACTGAGGAAGGTGTAGGTCTAGTCTATTCCAAAGTTGGTTTTTGGAACGGTCCCTGTGCTTATATCAAACTCTGGTTTTATGCATCACTCCACCTCTCCATCCCCTTTATGCAGGCATAAGAGTGTTTTCTAAATGTGAGACTCTGTTCTCTTTCCTAACTCAGTTCACGTGTAGCCATGTTTACAGGATCTTCATAAGTGATATCTTATGATAAGTTTCTTTTTCTGTGTGACTTATTTCACTTAGAATCATCGTACCTGAATCCACTCACTTTGCTGCTACTGGTCTTATGACATTGATTTCATCGCTGAGGGATATTCCATCGTACGTAAGTACCACAATGTTTTGAACCATTTTTATATTTCCTGGGATATTTAAGGTGTACCCAAGTTGAGGTTCTTGTAGTCAGTGCAGCCCTAAATTTGGAGGTGGCTCTTTCTTATTGATTTTCAGTTTTCCCAAGGTATATTCCCTAGACTGGAAGTGGCCTTGGCTCTGTAGCTCTGTTGTTTACTTGTTTTAGGGAACACAATGCACTCCTCCAGTGAGGCAGTTGGCAATTTACATACCGCCCATCAGCATAACAAGGCTCCCTGTTCTCCAGGGCCTGTCTTGCCTTTCTGGTTTTTACACATTTTGTGGATGTCCCTTTTGACCGGTGGGAAGTGATACTTCTTTGTAGCGCAGATTTGCATTGCCCGCTTGCTTGCTTGGCCAAAAAGGGCGTATGCGTTTTCTCCTGAATATATTCAGGAGAAAACGCATACGCCCTTTTTGGCCAAGTGCATCATTGTCCAAGTTGTGCCCCTCTTCCTGTGCTTTACAGGCGATTCCAACGTACCTCTTGAAATCTGTTTCCTGCTATTTTGCCTCGCTTTCAAGTCCGCCTCGTTGACTTCCCTCAACAGATTTTTGGACGATAGTTGTCCTTTATCACTCTGCCAGTTTGTGAATTGCTGTGCACCTGAGCTTCATTTCTCAACTCGTTTTTTGTGAGCTGAACGCAAGTCCAAAATTTTGGATCATGTCCTATACTGGTTCCCGGTGGGTGGCTGAGACTTTGGTTAATTCTTCTTCCTGCCGGGAAATTAGAGTGACATGTGCCCGTCCAAATGCCTAACAGCTACTCTCTCATGGGTTCTCCCTCGTCCCTTCCATCCTCTGCCAAATTGGGAACCTGTGCAAACCAGGAGGTTAAAGGGCCTGTCTCTCCAAGTTGGGAGATTGATAGTAAGGCAGTTGGAAAGTCAAACTGGAGCACCAGGAGAGGGACTATTCGTTGAGTTTTAGAAACCTTTGGTATTCACAGTGTGTACATTCTCTAGGTTTCCTGTACATGTTATAGCTGTAGTAATATTCCCTTCAACCTGGAGAGTTGGGACCCATGGAATGGGGGCCATGCATTATTGCTTGAAAGGGTCTGCATTTGCTCACCCAATCTCACCAATCCTCTCAGTCCCATGGGTCCAGCCTTATGCCACATCCAGCTGTCATTGTAGATAGGGTCTTTCCAGGTTTTCTCAGACACCCTGAAGGAATTGAAAAGAATTTCCCTGTTTTTTTGGTTTTGCTTTTGAAATTCCTTTTTATAGTGGGTTTGAGCTGATTCTCGCTGCCATGTTTATGCCACTCTAGACACACTTGATTCCCTTATGGAGTCATATCAATACATAGGTTTTAAGATTCTTACTAGTCAGATATATTCCTCTGCGGGAAATATGGGGTTTTGAGTCTCTTTCACTGAGGAAGGTGTAGGTCATGTCTATTCCAAAGTTGGTTTTTGGAACGGTCCCTGTGCTTATGTCAAACTCTGGTTTTATGCATCACCCCAACTCTCCTTCCCCTTTATGCAGGCATAAGAGTGTTTTCTAAATGTGAGACTCTGTTCTCTTTCCTAACTCAGTTCACGTGTAGCCATGTTTACAGGATCTTCATAAGTGATATCTTATGATAAGTTTCTTTTTCTGTGTGACTTATTTCACTTAGAATCATCGTACCTGAATCCACTCACTTTGCTGCTACTGGTCTTATGACATTGATTTCATCGCTGAGGGATATTCCATCGTACGTAAGTACCACAATGTTTTGAACCATTTTTATATTTCCTGGGATATTTAAGGTGTACCCAAGTTGAGATTCTCGTAGTCAGTGCAGCCCTAAATTTGGAGGTGGCTCTTTCTTATTGATTTTCAGTTTTCCCAAGGTATATTCCCTAGACTGGAAGTGGCCTTGACTCTGTAGCTCTGTTGTTTACTTGTTTTAGGGAACACAATGCACTCCCCAGTGAGGCAGTTGGCAATTTACATCCCGCCCATCAGCATAACAAGGCTCCCTGTTCTCCAGGGCCTGTCTTGCCTTTCAGGTTTTTACACATTTTGTGGATGTCCCTTTTGACCGGTGGGAAGTGATACTTCTTTGTAGTGCAGATTTGCATTGCCCGCTTGCTTGCTTGGCCAAAAAGTGCGTATGCGTTTTCTCCTGAATATATTCAGGAGAAAACGCATATGCCCTTTTTGGCCAAGTGCACCATTGTCCAAGTTGTGCCCCTCTTCCTGTGCTTTACAGGCGATTCCAAGGTACCTCTTGAAATCTGTTTCCTGCTATTTTGCCTCGCTTTCAAGTCCGCCTCGATGACTTCCCTCAACAGATTTTTGGACGATAGTTGTCCTTTATCACTCTGCCAGTTTGTGAATTGCTGTGCCCCTGAGCTCCATTTCTCAACTCGTTTTTTGTGAGCATAACGCAAGTCCAAAATTTTGGTTCATGTCCTATACTGGTTCCCGGTGGGTGGCTGAGACTATGGTTAATTCTTCTTCCTGCCGGGAAATTAGAGTGACATGTGCCCATCCAAATGCCTAACAGCTACTCTCTCATGGGTTCTCCCTCGTCCCTTCCATCCTCTGCCAAATTGGGAACCTGTGCAAACCAGGAGGTTAAACGGCCTGTCTCTCCAAGTTGGGAGATTGATAGTAAGGGAGTTGGAAAGTCAAACTGGAGCACCAGGAGAGGGACTATTCGTTGAGTTGTAGAAACCTTTCGTATTCACAGTGTGTACATTCTCTAGGTTTCCTGTACATGTTATAGCTGTAGTAATATTCCCTTGAACCTGGAGAGTTGGGACCCATGGAATGGGGGCCATGCATTATTGCTTGAAAGGGTCTGCATTTGCTCACCCAATCTCACCAATCCTTTCTGTCCCAAGTGTCCAGCCTTATGCCACATCCAGCTGTCATTGTAGATAGGGTCTTTCCAGGTTTCCTCAGACACCCTGAAGGAATTGTAAAGAATTTCCCTGTTTTTTGGTTTTGCTTTTGAAATTCCTTTTTATAGTGGGTTTGAGCTGATTCTCGCTGCCATGTTAATGCACTCTAGACACACTTGATTCCCTTATGGAGACATATCAATACATAGGTTTTAAGATTCTTACTAGTCACATATATTCCTCTGTGGGAAATATGGGGTTTTGAGTCTCTTTCACTGAGGAAGGTGTAGGTCTTGTCTATTCCAAAGTTGGTTTTTGGAACGGTCCCTGTGCTTATATCAAACTCTGGTTTTATGCATCACCCCACCTCTCCATCCCCTTTATGCAGGCATAAGAGTGTTTTCTAAATGTGAGACTCTGTTCTCTTTCCTAACTCAGTTCACGTGTAGCCATGTTTACAGGATCTTCATAAGTGATATCTTATGATAAGTTTCTTTTTCTGTGTGACTTATTTCACTTAGAATCATCGTACCTGAATCCACTCACTTTGCTGCTACTGGTCTTATGACATTGATTTCATCGCTGAGGGATATTCCATCGTACGTAAGTACCACAATGTTTTGAACCATTTTTATATTTCCTGGGATAATTAAGGTGTACCCAAGTTGAGGTTCTTGTAGTCAGTGCAGCCCTAAATTTGGAGGTGGCTCTTTCTTATTGATTTTCAGTTTTCCCAAGGTATATTCCCTAGACTGGAAGTGGCCTTGGCTCTGTAGCTCTGTTGTTTACTTGTTTTAGGGAACACAATGCACTCCTCCAGTGAGGCAGTTGGCAATTTACATCCCGCCCATCAGCATAACAAGGCTCCCTGTTCTCCAGGGCCTGTCTTGCCTTTCTGGTTTTTACACATTTTGTGGATGTCCCTTTTGACCGGTGGGAAGTGATACTTCTTTTTAGCGCAGATTTGCATTGCCCGCTTGCTTGCTTGGCCAAAAAGGGCGTATGCGTTTTCTCCTGAATATATTCAGGAGAAAACGCATACGCCCTTTTTGGCCAAGTGCATCATTGTCCAAGTTGTGACCCTCTTCCTGTGCTTTACAGGCGATTCCAAGGTACCTCTTGAAATCTGTTTCCTGCTATTTTGCCTCGCTTTCAAGTCCGCCTCGTTGACGTCCCTCAACAGATTTTTGGACGATAGTTGTCCTTTATCACTCTGCCGGTTTGTGAATTGCTGTGCCCCTGAGCTCCATTTCTCAACTCATTTTTTGTGAGCTGAACGCAAGTCCAAAATTTTGGATCATGTCCTATACTGGTTCCCGGTGGGTGGCTGAGACTTTGGTTAATTCTTCTTCCTGCCAGGAAATTAGAGTGACATGTGCCCGTCCAAATGCCTAACAGCTACTCTCTCATGGGTTCTCCCTCGTCCCTTCCATCCTCTGCCAAATTGGGAACCTGTGCAAACCAGGAGGTTCAAGGGCCTGTCTCTCCAAGTTGGGAGATTGATAGGCAGGCAGTTGGAAAGTCAAACTGGAGCACCAGGAAAGGGACTATTCATTGAGTTTTAGAAACATTTCGTATTCACAGTGTGTACATTCTCTAGGTTTCCTGTACATGTTATAGCTGTAGTAAAATTCCCTTCAACCTGGAGAGTTGGGACCCATGGAATGGGGGCCATGCATTATTGCTTGAAAGGGTCTGCATTTGCTCACCTAATCTCACCAATCCTCTCAGTCCCAAGTGTACAGGCTTATGCCACATCCAGCTGTCATTGTAGATAGGGTCTTTCCAGGTTTCCTCAGACACCCTGAAGGAATTGTAAAGAATTTCCCTGTTTTTTGGTTTTGCTTTTGAAATTCCTTTTTAGAGTGGGTTTGAGCTGATTCTCGATGCCATGTTTATGCCACTCTAGACACACTTGATTCCCTTATGGAGTCATATCAATACATAGGTTTTAAGATTCTTACTAGTCAGATATATTCCTCTGCGGGAAATATGGGTTTTTGAGTCTCTTTCACTGAGGAAGGTGTAGGTCTTGTCTATTCCAAAGTTGGTTTTGGAAACGGTCCCTGTGCTTATATCAAACTCTGGTTTTATGCATCACCCCACCTCTCCTTCCCCTTTATGCAGGCATAAGAGTGTTTTCTAAATGTGAGACTCTGTTCTCTTTCCTAACTCAGTTCACGTGTAGCCATGTTTACAGGATCTTCATAAGTGATATCTTATGATAAGTTTCTTTTTCTGTGTGACTTATTTCACTTAGAATCATCGTACCTGAATCCACTCACTTTGCTGCTACTGGTCTTATGACATTGATTTCATGGCTGAGGGATATTCCATCGTACGTAAGTACCACAGTGTTTTGAACCATTTTTATATTTCCTGGGATATTTAAGGTGTACCCAAGTTGAGGTTCTTGTAGTCAGTGCAGCCCTAAATTTGGAGGTGGCTCTTTCTTATTGATTTTCAGTTTTCCCAAGGTATATTCCCTAGACTGGAAGTGGCCTTGGCTCTGTAGCTCTGTTGTTTACTTGTTTTAGGGAACACAATCCACTCCTCCAGTGAGGCAGTTGGCAATTTACATCCCGCCCATCAGCATAACAAGGCTCCCTGTTCTCCAGGGCCTGTCTTGCCTTTCTGGTTTTTACACATTTTGTGGATGTCCCTTTTGACCGGTGGGAAGTGATACTTCTTTGTAGTGCAGATTTGCATTGCCAGCTTGCTTGCTTGGCCAAAAAGGGCGTATGCGTTTTCTCCTGAATATATTCAGGAGAAAACGCATACGCCCTTTTTGGCCAAGTGCATCATTGTCCAAGTTGTGCCCCTCTTCCTGTGCTTTACAGGTGATTCCAAGGTACCTCTTGAAATCTGTTTCCTGCTATTTTGCCTCGCTTTCAAGTCCGCCTCGTTGACTTCCCTCAACAGATTTTTGGACGATAGTTGTCCTTTATCACTCTGCCAGTTTGTGAATTGCTGTGCCCCTGAGCTCCATTTCTCAACTCGTTTTTTGTGAGCTGAACGCAAGTCCAAAATTTTGGGTCATGTCCTATAATGGTTCCCGGTGGGTGGCTGAGACTTTGGTTAATTCTTCTTCCTGCCGGGAAATTAGAGTGACATGTGCCCGTCCAAATGCCTAACAGCTACTCTCTCATGGGTTCTCCCTCGTCCCTTCCATCCTCTGCCAAATTGGGAACCTGTGCAAACCAGGAGGTTAAAGGGCCTGTCTCTCCAAGTTGGGAGATTGATAGTAAGGCAGTTGGAAAGTCAAACTGGAGCACCAGGAGAGGGACTATTCGTTGAGTTTTAGAAACCTTTCGTATTCACAGTGTGTCCATTCTCTAGGTTTCCTGTACATGTTATAGCTGTAGTAATATTCCCTTGAACCTGGAGAGTTGGGACCCATGGAATGGGGGCCATGCATTATTGCTTGAAAGGGTCTGAATTTGCTCACCCAATCTCACCAATCCTCTCAGTCCCAAGTTTCCAGCCTTATGCCACATCCAGCTGTCATTGTAGATAGGGTCATTACAGGTTTCCTCAGACACCCTGAAGGAATTGTAAAGAATTTCCCTGTTTTTTGGTTTTGCTTTTAAAATTCCTTTTTAGAATGGGTTTGAGCTGATTCTCGCTGCCATGTTTATGCCACTCTAGACACACTTGATTCCCTTATGGAGACATATCAATACATAGGTTTTAAGATTCTTACTAGTCAGATATATTCCTCTGTGGGAAATATGGGGTTTTGAGTCTCTTTCACTGAGGAAGGTGTAGGTCTTGTCTATTCCAAAGTTGGTTTTGGAAACGGTCCCTGTGCTTATATCAAACTCTGGTTTTATGCATCACCCCACCTCTCCTTCCCCTTTATGCAGGCATAAGAGTGTTTTCTAAATGTGAGACTCTGTTCTCTTTCCTAACTCAGTTCACGTGTAGCCATGTTTACAGGATCTTCATAAGTGATATCTTATGATAAGTTTCTTTTTCTGTGTGACTTATTTCACTTAGAATCATCGTACCTGAATCCACTCACTTTGCTGCTACTGGTCTTATGACATTGATTTCATGGCTGAGGGATATTCCATCGTACGTAACTACCACAATGTTTTGAACCATTTTTATATTTCCTGGGATATTTAAGGTGTACCCAAGTTGAGGTTCTTGTAGTCAGTGCAGCCCTAAATTTAGAGGTGGCTCTTTCTTATTGATTTTCAGTTTTCCCAAGGTATATTCCCTAGACTGGAAGTGGCCTTGGCTCTGTAGCTCTGTTGTTTACTTGTTTTAGGGAACACAATGCAATCCTCCAGTGAGGCAGTTGGCAATTTACATCCCGCCCATCAGCATAACAAGGCTCCCTGTTCTCCAGGGCCTGTCTTGCCTTTCTGGTTTTTACACATTTTGTGGATGTCCCTTTTGACAGGTGGGAAATGATACTTCTTTGTAGTGCAGATTTGCATTGCCCGCTTGCTTGCTTGGCCAAAAAGGGCGTATGTGTTTTCTCCTGAATATATTCAGGAGAAAACGCATACGCCCTTTTTGGCCAAGTTCACCATTGGCCAAGTTTTGGCCCTCTTCCTGTGCTTTACAAGCGATTCCAAGTTACCTCTTGAAATCTGTTTCCTGCTATTTTGCCTCGCTTTCAAGTCCGCCTCGTTGACTTCCCTCAACAGATTTTTGGACGATAGTTGGCCTTTATCACTCTGCCAGTTTGTGAATTGCTGTGCCCCTCAGCTCCATTTCTCAACTCGTTTTTTTGTGAGCTGAACGCAAGTCCAAAATTTTGGATCATGTCCTATACTGTTTCCCGGTGGGTGGCTGAGACTTTGGTTAATTCTTCTTCCTGCCGGGAAATTAGAGTGACATGTGCCCGTCCAAATGCCTAACAGCTACTCTCTCATGGGTTCTCCCTCGTCCCTTCCATCCTCTGCCAAATTGGGAACCTGTGCAAACCAGGAGGTTAAAGGGCCTGTCTCTCCAAGTTGGGAGATTGATAGTAAGGCAGTTGGAAAGTCAAACTGGAGCACCAGGAGAGGGACTATTCGTTGAGTTTTAGAAACCTTTCGTATTCACAGTGTGTACATTCTCTAGGTTTCCTGTACATGTTATAGCTGTAGTAATATTCCCTTGAACCTGGAGAGTTGGGACCCATGGAATGGGGGCCATGCATTATTGCTTGAAAGGGTCTGCATTTGCTCACCCAATCTCACCAATCCTCTCAGTGCCAAGTGTCCAGCCTTATGCCACATCCAGCTGTCATTGTAGATAGGGTCTTTCCAGGTTTCCTCAGACACCCTGAAGGAATTGTAAAGAATTTCCCTGTTTTTTGGTTTTGCTTTTGAAATTCCTTTTTAGAGTGGGTTTGAGCTGATTCTCGCTGCCATGTTTATGCCACTCTAGACACACTTGATTCCCTTATGGAGTCATATCAATACATAGGTTTTAAGATTCTTACTAGTCAGATATATTCCTCTGCGGGAAATATGGGGTTTTGAGTCTCTTTCACTGAGGAAGGTGTAGGTCTTGTCTATTCCAAAGTTGGTTTTTGGAACGGTCCCTGTGCTTATATCAAACTCTGGTTTTATGCATCACCCCACCTCTCCTTCCCCTTTATGCAGGCATAAGAGTGTTTTCTAAATGTGAGACTCTGTTCTCTTTCCTAACTCAGTTCACGTGTAGCCATGTTTACAGGATCTTCATAAGTGATATCTTATGATAAGTTTCTTTTTCTGTGTGACATATTTCACTTAGAATCATTGTACCTGAATCCACTCACTTTGCTGCAACTGGTCTTATGACATTAATTTCATGGCTGAGGGATATTCCATCGTACATAAGTACCACAATGTTTTGAACCATTTTTATATTTCCTGGGATATTTAAGGTGTACCCAAGTTGAGGTTCTTGTAGTCAGTGCAGCCCGAAATTTGGAGGTGGCTCTTTCATATTGATTTTCAGTTTTCCCAAGGTATATTCCCTAGACTGGAAGTGGCCTTGGCTCTGTAGCTCTGTTGTTTACTTGTTTTAGGGAACACAATGCACTCCTCCAGTGAGGCAGTTGGCAATTTACATCCCGCCCATCAGCATAACAAGGCTCCCTGTTCTCCAGGGCCTGTATTGCCTTTCTGTTTTTTACACATTTTGTGGATGTCCCTTTTGAGCAGTGGGAACTGATACTTCTTTGTAGTGCAGATTTGCATTGCCCGCTTGCTTGCTTGGCCAAAAAGGGCGTATGCGTTTTCTCCTGAATATATTCAGGAGAAAACGCATACGCCCTTTTTGGCCAAGTGCACCATTGTCCCAGTTGTGCTCCTCTTCCTGTGCTTTACAGGCGATTCCAAGGTACCTCTTGAAATCTGTTTCGTGCTATTTTGCCTCGCTTTCAAGTCCGCCTCCTTGACTTCCCTCAACAGATTTTTGGACGATAGTTGTCCTTTATCACTCTGCCAGTTTGTGAATTGCTGTGCCCCTGAGCTCCATTTCTCAACTCGTTTTTTGTGAGCTGAACGCAAGTCCAAAATTTTGGATCATGTCCTATACTGGTTCCCGGTGGGTGCCTGAGACTTTGGTTAATTCTTCTTCCTGCCGGGAAATTAGAGTGACATGTGCCCGTCCAAATGCCTAACAGCTACTCTCTCATGGGTTCTCCCTCGTCCCTTCCATCCTCTGCCAAATTGGGAACTTGTGCAAACCAGGAGGTTAAAGGGCCTGTCTCTCCAAGTTGGGAGATTGATAGTAAGGCAGTTGGAAAGTCAAACTGGAGCACCAGGAGAGGGACTATTCGTTGAGTTTTAGAAACCTTTCGTATTCACAGTGTGTACATTCTCTAGGTTTCCTGTACATGTTATAGCTGTAGTAATATTCCCTTCAACCTGGAGAGTTGGGACCCATGGAATGGGGGCCATGCATTATTGCTTGAAAGGGTCTGCATTTGCTCACCCAATCTCACCAATCCTCTCAGTCCCAAGTGTACAGGCTTATGCCACATCCAGCTGTCATTGTAGATAGGGTATTTCCAGGTTTCCTCAGACACCCTGAAGGAATTGTAAAGAATTTCCCTGTTTTTTGGTTTTGCTTTTGAAATTCCTTTTTAGAGTGGGTTTGAGCTGATTCTCGCTGCCATGTTTATGCCACGCTAGACACACTTGATTCCCTTATGCAGTCATATCTATACATCGGTTTTAAGATTCTTACTAGTCAGATATATTCCTCTGCGGGAAATATGGGGTTTTGAGTCTCTTTCACTGAGGAAGGTGTAGGTCTTGTCTATTCCAAAGTTGGTTTTTGGAACGGTCCCTGTGCTTATATCAAACTCTGGTTTTATGCATCACCCCACCTCTCCTGACCCTTTATGCAGGCATAAGAGTGTTTTCTAAATGGGAGACTCTGTTCTCTTTCCTAACTCAGTTCACGTGTAGCCATGTTTACAGGATCTTCATAAGTGATATCTTATGATAAGTTTCTTTTTCTGTGTGCCTTATTTCACTTAGAATCATCGTACCTGAATCCCCTTACTTTGCTGCTACTGGTCTTATGACAGTGATTTCATGGCTGAGGGATATTCCATCGTACGTAAGTACCACAATGTTTTGAACCATTTTTATATTTCCTGGGATATTTAAGGTGTACCCAAGTTGAGGTTCTTGTAGTCAGTGCAGCCCGAAATTTGGAGGTGGCTCTTTCATATTGATTTTCAGTTTTCCCAAGGTATATTCCCTAGACTGGAAGTGGCCTTGGCTCTGTAGCTCTGTTGTTTACTTGTTTTAGGGAACACAATGCACTCCTCCAGTGAGGCAGTTGGCAATTTACATCCCGCCCATCAGCATAACAAGGCTCCCTGTTCTCCAGGGCCTGTCTTGCCTTTCTGGTTTTTACACATTTTGTGGATGTCCCTTTTGACCGGTGGGAAGTGATACTTCTTTGTAGTGCAGATTTGCATTGCCAGCTTGCTTGCTTGGCCAAAAAGGGCGTATGCGTTTTCTCCTGAATATATTCAGGAGAAAACGCATACGCCCTTTTTGGCCAAGTGCATCATTGTCCAAGTTGTGCCCCTCTTCCTGTGCTTTACAGGTGATTCCAAGGTACCTCTTGAAATCTGTTTCCTGCTATTTTGCCTCGCTTTCAAGTCCGCCTCGTTGACTTCCCTCAACAGATTTTTGGACGATAGTTGTCCTTTATCACTCTGCCAGTTTGTGAATTGCTGTGCCCCTGAGCTCCATTTCTCAACTCGTTTTTTGTGAGCTGAACGCAAGTCCAAAATTTTGGATCATGTCCTATAATGGTTCCCGGTGGGTGGCTGAGACTTTGGTTAATTCTTCTTCCTGCCGGGAAATTAGGGTGACATGTGCCCGTCCAAATGCCTAACAGCTACTCTCTCATGGGTTCTCCCTCGTCCCTTCCATCCTCTGCCAAATTGGGAACCTGTGCAAACCAGGAGGTTAAAGGGCCTGTCTCTCCAAGTTGGGAGATTGATAGTAAGGCAGTTGGAAAGTCAAACTGGAGCACCAGGAGAGGGACTATTCGTTGAGTTTTAGAAACCTTTCGTATTCACAGTGTGTCCATTCTCTAGGTTTCCTGTACATGTTATAGCTGTAGTAATATTCCCTTGAACCTGGAGAGTTGGGACCCATGGAATGGGGGCCATGCATTATTGCTTGAAAGGGTCTGAATTTGCTCACCCAATCTCACCAATCCTCTCAGTCCCAAGTTTCCAGCCTTATGCCACATCCAGCTGTCATTGTAGATAGGGTCATTACAGGTTTCCTCAGACACCCTGAAGGAATTGTAAAGAATTTCCCTGTTTTTTGGTTTTGCTTTTAAAATTCCTTTTTAGAATGGGTTTGAGCTGATTCTCGCTGCCATGTTTATGCCACTCTAGACACACTTGATTCCCTTATGGAGACATATCAATACATAGGTTTTAAGATTCTTACTAGTCAGATATATTCCTCTGTGGGAAATATGGGGTTTTGAGTCTCTTTCACTGAGGAAGGTGTAGGTCTTGTCTATTCCAAAGTTGGTTTTGGAAACGGTCCCTGTGCTTATATCAAACTCTGGTTTTATGCATCACCCCACCTCTCCTTCCCCTTTATGCAGGCATAAGAGTGTTTTCTAAATGTGAGACTCTGTTCTCTTTCCTAACTCAGTTCACGTGTAGCCATGTTTACAGGATCTTCATAAGTGATATCTTATGATAAGTTTCTTTTTCTGTGTGACTTATTTCACTTAGAATCATCGTACCTGAATCCACTCACTTTGCTGCTACTGGTCTTATGACATTGATTTCATGGCTGAGGGATATTCCATCGTACGTAAGTACCACAATGTTTTGAACCATTTTTATATTTCCTGGGATATTTAAGGTGTACCCAAGTTGAGGTTCTTGTAGTCAGTGCAGCCCTAAATTTAGAGGTGGCTCTTTCTTATTGATTTTCAGTTTTCCCAAGGTATATTCCCTAGACTGGAAGTGGCCTTGGCTCTGTAGCTCTGTTGTTTACTTGTTTTAGGGAACACAATGCAATCCTCCAGTGAGGCAGTTGGCAATTTACATCCCGCCCATCAGCATAACAAGGCTCCCTGTTCTCCAGGGCCTGTCTTGCCTTTCTGGTTTTTACACATTTTGTGGATGTCCCTTTTGACAGGTGGGAAATGATACTTCTTTGTAGTGCAGATTTGCATTGCCCGCTTGCTTGCTTTGCCAAAAAGGGCGTATGTGTTTTCTCCTGAATATATTCAGGAGAAAACGCATACGCCCTTTTTGGCCAAGTTCACCATTGTCCAAGTTTTGGCCCTCTTCCTGTGCTTTACAAGCGATTCCAAGTTACCTCTTGAAATCTGTTTCCTGCTATTTTGCCTCGCTTTCAAGTCCGCCTCGTTGACTTCCCTCAACAGATTTTTGGACGATAGTTGGCCTTTATCACTCTGCCAGTTTGTGAATTGCTGTGCCCCTGAGCTCCATTTCTCAACTCGTTTTTTTGTGAGCTGAACGCAAGTCCAAAATTTTGGATCATGTCCTATACTGGTTCCCGGTGGGTGGCTGAGACTTTGGTTAATTCTTCTTCCTGCCGGGAAATTAGAGTGACATGTGCCCGTCCAAATGCCTAACAGCTACTCTCTCATGGGTTCTCCCTCGTCCCTTCCATCCTCTGCCAAATTGGGAACCTGTGCAAACCAGGAGGTTAAAGGGCCTGTCTCTCCAAGTTGGGAGATTGATAGTAAGGCAGTTGGAAAGTCAAACTGGAGCACCAGGAGAGGGACTATTCGTTGAGTTTTAGAAACCTTTCGTATTCACAGTGTGTACATTCTCTAGGTTTCCTGTACATGTTATAGCTGTAGTAATATTCCCTTGAACCTGGAGAGTTGGGACCCATGGAATGGGGGCCATGCATTATTGCTTGAAAGGGTCTGCATTTGCTCACCCGATCTCACCAATCCTCTCAGTGCCAAGTGTCCAGCCTTATGCCACATCCAGCTGTCATTGTAGATAGGGTCTTTCCAGGTTTCCTCAGACACCCTGAAGGAATTGTAAAGAATTTCCCTGTTTTTTGGTTTTGCTTTTGAAATTCCTTTTTAGAGTGGGTTTGAGCTGATTCTCGCTGCCATGTTTATGCCACTCTAGACACACTTGATTCCCTTATGGAGTCATATCAATACATAGGTTTTAAGATTCTTACTAGTCAGATATATTCCTCTGCGGGAAATATGGGGTTTTGAGTCTCTTTCACTGAGGAAGGTGTAGGTCTTGTCTATTCCAAAGTTGGTTTTTGGAACGGTCCCTGTGCTTATATCAAACTCTGGTTTTATGCATCACCCCACCTCTCCTTCCCCTTTATGCAGGCATAAGAGTGTTTTCTAAATGTGAGACTCTGTTCTCTTTCCTAACTCAGTTCACGTGTAGCCATGTTTACAGGATCTTCATAAGTGATATCTTATGATAAGTTTCTTTTTCTGTGTGACATATTTCACTTAGAATCATTGTACCTGAATCCACTCACTTTGCTGCGACTGGTCTTATGACATTAATTTCATGGCTGAGGGATATTCCATCGTACATAAGTACCACAATGTTTTGAACCATTTTTATATTTCCTGGGATATTTAAGGTGTACCCAAGTTGAGGTTCTTGTAGTCAGTGCAGCCCGAAATTTGGAGGTGGCTCTTTCATATTGATTTTCAGTTTTCCCAAGGTATATTCCCTAGACTGGAAGTGGCCTTGGCTCTGTAGCTCTGTTGTTTACTTGTTTTAGGGAACACAATGCACTCCTCCAGTGAGGCAGTTGGCAATTTACATCCCGCCCATCAGCATAACAAGGCTCCCTGTTCTCCAGGGCCTGTATTGCCTTTCTGTTTTTTACACATTTTGTGGATGTCCCTTTTGAGCAGTGGGAACTGATACTTCTTTGTAGTGCAGATTTGCATTGCCCGCTTGCTTGCTTGGCCAAAAAGGGCGTATGCGTTTTCTCCTGAATATATTCAGGAGAAAACGCATACGCCCTTTTTGGCCAAGTGCACCATTGTCCAAGTTGTGCTCCTCTTCCTGTGCTTTACAGGCGATTCCAAGGTACCTCTTGAAATCTGTTTCGTGCTATTTTGCCTCGCTTTCAAGTCCGCCTCCTTGACTTCCCTCAACAGATTTTTGGACGATAGTTGTCCTTTATCACTCTGCCAGTTTGTGAATTGCTGTGCCCCTGAGCTCCATTTCTCAACTCGTTTTTTGTGAGCTGAACGCAAGTCCAAAATTTTGGATCATGTCCTATACTGGTTCCCGGTGGGTGCCTGAGACTTTGGTTAATTCTTCTTCCTGCCGGGAAATTAGAGTGACATGTGCCCGTCCAAATGCCTAACAGCTACTCTCTCATGGGTTCTCCCTCGTCCCTTCCATCCTCTGCCAAATTGGGAACCTGTGCAAACCAGGAGGTTAAAGGGCCTGTCTCTCCAAGTTGGGAGATTGATAGTAAGGCAGTTGGAAAGTCAAACTGGAGCACCAGGAGAGGGACTATTCGTTGAGTTTTAGAAACCTTTCGTATTCACAGTGTGTACATTCTCTAGGTTTCCTGTACATGTTATAGCTGTAGTAATATTCCCTTCAACCTGGAGAGTTGGGACCCATGGAATGGGGGCCATGCATTATTGCTTGAAAGGGTCTGCATTTGCTCACCCAATCTCACCAATCCTCTCAGTCCCAAGTGTACAGGCTTATGCCACATCCAGCTGTCATTGTAGATAGGGTATTTCCAGGTTTCCTCAGACACCCTGAAGGAATTGTAAAGAATTTCCCTGTTTTTTGGTTTTGCTTTTGAAATTCCTTTTTAGAGTGGGTTTGAGCTGATTCTCGCTGCCATGTTTATGCCACGCTAGACACACTTGATTCCCTTATGCAGTCATATCTATACATCGGTTTTAAGATTCTTACTAGTCAGATATATTCCTCTGCGGGAAATATGGGGTTTTGAGTCTCTTTCACTGAGGAAGGTGTAGGTCTTGTCTATTCCAAAGTTGGTTTTTGGAACGGTCCCTGTGCTTATATCAAACTCTGGTTTTATGCATCACCCCACCTCTCCTGACCCTTTATGCAGGCATAAGAGTGTTTTCTAAATGGGAGACTCTGTTCTCTTTCCTAACTCAGTTCACGTGTAGCCATGTTTACAGGATCTTCATAAGTGATATCTTATGATAAGTTTCTTTTTCTGTGTGCCTTATTTCACTTAGAATCATCGTACCTGAATCCCCTTACTTTGCTGCTACTGGTCTTATGACAGTGATTTCATGGCTGAGGGATATTCCATCGTACGTAAGTACCACAATGTTTTGAACCATTTTTATATTTCCTGGGATATTTAAGGTGTACCCAAGTTGAGGTTCTTGTAGTCAGTGCAGCCCGAAATTTGGAGGTGGCTCTTTCATATTGATTTTCAGTTTTCCCAAGGTATATTCCCTAGACTGGAAGTGGCCTTGGCTCTGTAGCTCTGTTGTTTACTTGTTTTAGGGAACACAATGCACTCCTCCAGTGAGGCAGTTGGCAATTTACATCCCGCCCATCAGCATAACAAGGCTCCCTGTTCTCCAGGGCCTGTATTGCCTTTCTGGTTTTTACACATTTTGTGGATGTCCCTTTTGAGCAGTGGGAACTGATACTTCTTTGTAGTGCAGATTTGCATTGCCCGCTTGCTTGCTTGGCCAAAAAGGGCGTATGCGTTTTCTCCTGAATATATTCAGGAGAAAACGCATACGCCCTTTTTGGCCAAGTGCACCATTGTCCAAGTTGTGCTCCTCTTCCTGTGCTTTACAGGCGATTCCAAGGTACCTCTTGAAATCTGTTTCCTGCTCTTTTGCCTCGCTTTCAAGTCCGCCTCCTTGACTTCCCTCAACAGATTTTTGGACGATAGTTGTCCTTTATCACTCTGCCAGTTTGTGAATTGCTGTGCCCCTGAGCTCCATTTCTCAACTCGTTTTTTGTGAGCTGAACGCAAGTCCAAAATTTTGGATCATGTCCTATACTGGTTCCCGGTGGGTGGCTGAGACTTTGGTTAATTCTTCTTCCTGCCGGGAAATTAGAGTGACATGTGCCCGTCCAAATGCCTAACAGCTACTCTCTCATGGGTTCTCCCTCGTCCCTTCCATCCTCTGCCAAATTGGGAACCTGTGCAAACCAGGAGGTTAAAGGGCCTGTCTGTCCAAGTTGGGAGATTGATAATAATGCAGTTGGAAAGTCAAACTGGAGCACCAGGAGAGGGACTATTCGTTGAGGTTTAGAAACCTTTCGTATTCACAGTGTGTACATTCTCTAGGATTCCTGTACATGTTATAGCTGTAGTAATATTCCCTTCAACCTGGAGAGTTGGGACCCATGGAATGGGGGCCATGCATTATTGTTTGAAAGGGTCTGCATTTGCTCACCCGATCTCACCAATCCTCTCAGTCCCAAGTGTCCAGCCTTATGCCACATCCAGCTGTCATTGTAGATATGGTCTTTCCAGGTTTCCTCAGACACCCTGAAGGAATTGTAAAGAATTTCCCTGTTTTTTGGTTTTGCTTTTGAAATTCCTTTTTAGAGTGGGTTTGAGCTGATTCTCGCTGCCATGTTTATGCTACTCTAGACACACTTGATTCCCTTATGCAGTCATATCTATACATCGGTTTTAAGATTCTTACTAGTCAGATATATTCCTCTGCGGGAAATATGGGGTTTTGAGTCTCTTTCACTGAGGAAGGTGTAGGTCTTGTCTATTCCAAAGTTGGTTTTTGGAACGGTCCCTGTGCTTATATCAAACTCTGGTTTTATGCATCACCCCACCTCTCCTTCCCCTTTATGCAGGCATAAGAGTGTTTTCTAAATGTGAGACTCTGTTCTCTTTCCTAACTCAGTTCACGTGTAGCCAGGTTTACAGGATCTTCATAAGTGATATCTTATGATAAGTTTCTTTTTCTGTGTGACTTATTTCACTTAGAATCATCGTACCTGAATCCCCTCAATTTGCTGCTACTGGTCTTATGACATTGATTTCATGGCTGAGGGATATTCCATCGTACGTAAGTACCACAATGTTTTGAACCATTTTTATATTTCCTGGGATATTTAAGGTGTACCCAAGTTGAGGTTCTTGTAGTCAGTGCAGCCCTAAATTTGGAGGTGGCTCTTTCTTATTGATTTTCAGTTTTCCCAAGGTATATTCCCTAGACTGGAAGTGGCCTTGGCTCTGTAGCTCTGTTGTTTACTTGTTTTAGGGAACACAATGCACTCCTCCAGTGAGGCAGTTGGCAATTTACATCCCGCCCATCAGCATAACAAGGCTCCCTGTTCTCCAGGGCCTGTCTTGCCTTTCTGGTTTTTACACATTTTGTGGATGTCCCTTTTGAGCAGTGGGAACTGATACTTCTTTGTAGTGCAGATTTGCATTGCCCGCTTGCTTGCTTGGCCAAAAAGGGCGTATGCGTTTTCTCCTGAATATATTCAGGAGAAAACGCATACGCCCTTTTTGGCCAAGTGCACCATTGTCCAAGTTGTGCTCCTCTTCCTGTGCTTTACAGGCGATTCCAAGGTACCTCTTGAAATCTGTTTCCTGCTATTTTGCCTCGCTTTCAAGTCCGCCTCCTTGACTTCATTCAACAGATTTTTGGACGATAGTTGTCCTTTATCACTCTGCCAGTTTGTGAATTGCTGTGCCCCTGAGCTCCATTTCTCAACTCGTTTTTTGTGAGCTGAACGCAAGTCCAAAATTTTGGATCATGTCCTATACTGGTTCCCGGTGGGTTCCTGAGACTTTGGTTAATTCTTCTTCCTGCCGGGAAATTAGAGTGACATGTGCCCGTCCAAATGCCTAACAGCTACTCTCTCATGGGTTCTCCCTCGTCCCTTCCATCCTCTGCCAATTTGGGAACCTGTGCAAACCAGGAGGTTAAAGGGCCTGTCTCTCCAAGTTGAGTGATTGATAGTAAGGCAGTTGGAAGGTTAAACTGGAGCACCAGGAAAGGGACTATTCGTTGAGTTTTAAAAACATTCGTATTCACAGTGTGTACATTCTCTAGGTTTCCTGTACATGTTATAGCTGTAGTAGTATTCCCTTGAACCTGGAGAGTTGGGACCAATGGAATGGGGGCCATGCATTATTGCTTGAAAGGGTATGGATTTGCTCACCCAATCTCACCAATCCTCTCAGTCCCAAGTGTCCAGCCTTATGCCACATCCAGCTGTCATTGTAGATAGGGTCTTTCCAGGTTTCCTCAGACACCCTGAAGGAATTGTAAAGGATTTCCCTGTTTTTTGGTTTTGCTTTTGAAATTCCTTTTTATACTGGGTTTGAGCTGATTCTCGCTGCCATGTTTATGCCACTCTAGACACACTTGATTCCCTTATGGAGACATATCAATACATAGGTTTTAAGATTCTTACTAGTCAGATATATTCCTCTGTGGGAAATATGGGGTTTTGAGTCTCTTTCACTGAGGAAGGTGTAGGTCTTGTCTATTCCAAAGTTGGTTTTTGAAACGGTCCCTGTAATTATATCAAACTCTGGTTTTTTGCATAACCCCACCTCTCCTTCCCCTTTATGCAGGCATAAGAGTGTTTTCTAAATGTGAGACTCTGTTCTCTTTCCTAACTCAGTTCACGTGTAGCCATGTTTACAGGATCTTCATAAGTGATATCTTATGATAAGTTTCTTTTTCTGTGTGACTTATTTCACGTAGAATCATCGTACCTGAATCCACTCACTTTGCTGCTACTGGTCTTATGACATTGATTTCATGGCTGAGGGATATTCCATCGTACATAAGTACCACAGTGTTTTGAACCATTTTTATATTTCCTGGGATATTTAAGGTGTACCCAAGTTGAGGTTCTTATAGTCAGTGCAGCCCTAAATTTGGAGGTGGCTCTTTCTTATTGATTTTCAGTTTTCCCAAGGTATATTCCCTAGACTGGAAGTGGCCTTGGCTCTGTAGCTCTGTTGTTTACTTGTTTTAGGGAACACAATGCACTCCTCCAGTGAGGCAGTTGGCAATTTACATCCCGCCCATCAGCATAACAAGGCTCCCTGTTCTCCAGGGCCTCTCTTGCCTTTCAGGTTTTTACACATTTTGTGGATGTCCCTTTTGACCGGTGGGAAGTGATACTTCTTTGTAGTGCAGATTTGCATTGCCCGCTTGCTTGCTTGGCCAATAAGGGCATATGCGTTTTCTCCTGAATATATTCAGGAGAAAATGCATATGCCCTTTTTGGCCAAGTGCACCATTGTCCAAGTTGTGCCCCTCTTCCTGTGCTTTACAGGCGATTCCAAGGTACCTCTTGAAATCTGTTTCCTGCTATTTTGCCTCGCTTTCAAGTCCGCCTCGATGACTTCCCTCAACAGATTTTTGGACGATAGTTGTCCTTTATCACTCTGCCAGTTTGTGAATTGCTGTGCCCCTGAGCTACATTTCTCAACTCGTTTTTTGTGAGCTGAACGCAAGTCCAAAATTTTGGATCATGTCCTATACTGGTTCCCGGTGGGTGGCTGAGACTTTGGTTCATTCTTCTTCCTGCCGGGAAATTAGAGTGACATGTGCCCATCCAAATGCCTAACAGCTACTCTCTCATGGGTTCTCCCTCGTCCCTTCCATCCTCTGCCAAATTGGGAACCTGTGCAAACCAGGAGGTTAAAGGGCCTGTCTCTCCAAGTTGGGAGATTGATAGTAAGGGAGTTGGAAAGTTAAACTGGAGCACCAGGAGAGGGACTATTCGTTGAGTTGTAGAAACCTTTCGTATTCACAATGTTTACATTCTCTAGGTTTCCTGTACATGTTATAGCTGTAGTAATATTCCCTTCAACCTGGAGAGTTGGGACCCATGGAATGGGGGCCATGCATTATTGCTTGAAAGGGTCTGCATTTGCTCACCCAATCTCACCAATCCTCTCTGTCCCAAGTGTCCAGCCTTATGCCACATCCAGCTGTCATTGTAGATAGGGTCTTTCCAGGTTTCCTCAGACACCCTGAAGGAATTGTAAAGAATTTCCCTGTTTTTTGGTTTTGCTTTTGAAATTCCTTTTTATAGTGGGTTTGAGCTGATTCTCGCTGCCATGTTAATGCACTCTAGACACACTTGATTCCCTTATGGAGACATATCAATACATAGGTTTTAAGATTCTTACTAGTCACATATATTCCTCTGTGGGAAATATGGGGTTTTGAGTCTCTTTCACTGAGGAAGGTGTAGGTCTTGTCTATTCCAAAGTTGGTTTTTGGAACGGTCCCTGTGCTTATATCAAACTCTGGTTTTATGCATCACCCCACCTCTCCATCCCCTTTAGGCAGGCATAAGAGTGTTTTCTAAATGTGAGACTCTGTTCTCTTTCCTAACTCAGTTCACGTGTAGCCATGTTTACAGGATCATCATAAGTGATATCTTATGATAAGTTTCTTTTTCTGTGTGACTTATTTCACTTAGAATCATCGTACCTGAATCCACTCACTTTGCTGCTACTGGTCTTATGACATTGATTTCATGGCTCAGGGATATTCCTTCGTACGTAAGTACCACAATGTTTTGAACCATTTTTATATTTCCTGGGATATTTAAGGTGTACCCAAGTTGAGTTTCTTGTAGTCAGTGCAGCCCTAAATTTGGAGGTAGCTCTTTCTTATTGATTTTCAGTTTTCCCAAAGTATATTCCCTAGACTGGAAGTGGCCTTGGCTCTGTAGCTCTGTTGTTTACTTGTTTTAGGGAACACAATGCACTCCTCCATTGAAGCAGTTGGCAATTTACATCCCGCCCATCAGCATAACAAGGCTCCCTGTTCTCCAGGGCCTGTCTTGCCTTTCTGGTTTTTACACATTTTGTGGATGTCCCTTTTGACCGGTGGGAAGTGATACTTCTTTGTAGTGCAGATTTGCATTGCCTGCTTGCTTGCTTGGCCAAAAAGGGCGTATGCGTTTTCTCCTGAATATATTCAGGAGAAAACGCATACGCCCTTTTTGGCCAAGTGCATCATTGTCCAAGTTGTGCCCCTCTTCCTGTGCTTTACAGGCGATTCCAAGGTACCTCTTGAAATCTGTTTCCTGCTATTTTGCCTCGCTTTCAAGTCCGCCTCGTTGACTTCCCTCAACAGATTTTTGGACGATAGTTGTCCTTTATCACTCTGCCAGTTTGTGAATTGCTGTGCACCTGAGCTTCATTTCTCAACTCGTTTTTTGTGAGCTGAACGCAAGTCCAAAATTTTGGATCATGTCCTATACTGGTTCGCGGTGGGTGGCTGAGACTTTGGTTAATTCTTCTTCCTGCCGGGAAATTAGAGTGACATGTGCCCGTCCAAATGCCTAACAGCTACTCTCTCATGGGTTCTCCCTCGTCCCTTCCATCCTCTGCCAAATTGGGAACCTGTGCAAACCAGGAGGTTAAAGGGCGTGTCTCTCCAAGTTGGGAGATTGATAGTAAGGCAGTTGGAAAGTCAAACTGGAGCACCAGGAGAGGGACTATTCGTTGAGTTTTAGAAACCTTTGGTATTCACAGTGTGTACATTCTCTAGGTTTCCTGTACATGTTATAGCTGTAGTAATATTCCCTTCAACCTGGAGAGTTGGGACCCATGGAATGGGGGCCATGCATTATTGCTTGAAAGGGTCTGCATTTGCTCACCCAATCTCACCAATCCTCTCCGTCCCAAGAGTCCAGCCTTATGCCACATCCAGCTGTCATAGTAGATAGGGTCTTTCCAGGTTTCCTCAGACACCCTGAAGGAATTGTAAAGAATTTCCATGTTTTTTGGTTTTACTTTTGAAATTCCTTTTTATAGTGGGTTTGAGCTGATTCTCGCTGCCATGTTTATGCCACTCTAGACACACTTGATTCCCTTATGCAGTCATATCTATACATCGGTTTTAAGATTCTTACTAGTCAGATATATTCCTCTGTGAGAAATATGGGGTTTTTAGTCTCTTTCACTGAGGAAGGTGTAGGTCTTGTCTATTCCAAAGTTGGTTTTTGGAACGGTCCCTGTGCTTATATCAAACTCTGGTTTTATGCATCACCCCACCTCTCCTTCCCCTTTATGCAGGCATAAGAGTGTTTTCTAAATGTGAGACTCTGTTCTCTTTCCTAACTCAGTTCACGTGTAGCCATGTTTACAGGATCTTCATAAGTGATATCTTATGATAAGTTTCTTTTTCTGTGTGACTTATTTCACTTAGAATCATTGTACCTGAATCCACTCACTTTGCTGCTACTGGTCTTATGACATTGATTTCATGGCTGAGGGATATTCCATCGTACATAAGTACCACAATGTTTTGAACCATTTTTATATTTACTGGGATATTTACGGTGTACCCAAGTTAAGGTTCTTGTAGTCAGTGCAGCCCTAAATTTGGAGGTGGCCCTTTCTTATTGATTTTCAGTTTTCCCAAGGTATATTCCCTAGACTCGAAGTGGCCTTGTCTCTGTAGCTCTGTTGTTTAGTTGTTTTAGGGAACACAATGCACTCCTCCAGTGAGGCAGTTGGCAATTTACATCCCGCCCATCAGCATAACAAGGCTCCCTGTTCTCCAGGGCCTGTCTTGCCTTTCTGGTTTTTACACATTTTTTGGATGTTCCTTTTGACCGGTGGGAAATGATACTTCTTTGTAGTGCAGATTTGCATTGCCCGCTTGCTTGCTTGGCCAAAAAGGGCGTATGCGTTTTCTCCTGAATATATTCAGGAGAAAACGCATACGCCCTTTTTGGCCAAGTGCACCATTGTCCAAGTTGTGCCCCTCTTCCTGTGCTTTACAGGCGATTCCAAGGTACCTCTTGAAATCTGTTTCCTGCTCTTTTGCCTCGCTTTCAAGTCCGCCTCGTTGACTTCCCTCAACAGATTTTTGGACGATAGTTGTCCTTTATCACTCTGCCACTTTGTGAATTGCTGTGCCCGTGAGCTCCATTTCTCAACTGTTTTTTTGTGAGCTGAACGCAAGTCCAAAATTTTGGATCATGTCCTTTACTGGTTCCCGGTGGGTGGCTGAGACTTTTGTCAATTCTTCTTCCTGCCGGGAAATTAGAGTGACATGTGCCCGTCCAAATGCCTAACAGCTACTCTCTCATGGGTCCTCCCTCGTCCCTTCCATCCTCTGCCA
The DNA here is from genome assembly GCF_025265405.1 of Mesoplodon densirostris. Classification (NCBI taxonomy): domain Eukaryota; kingdom Metazoa; phylum Chordata; class Mammalia; order Artiodactyla; family Ziphiidae; genus Mesoplodon; species Mesoplodon densirostris. Next base: position 7,532,507 of record NW_026778197.1, on the reverse strand, counting down.
AATTGGGAACCTGTGCAAACCAGGAAGTTAAAGGGCCTGTCTCTCCAAGTTGGGAGATTGATAGTAAGGCAGTTGGAAAGTCAAACTGGAGCACCAGGAGAGGGACTATTCGTTGAGTTTTAGAAACCTTTGGTATTCACAGTGTGTACATTCTCTAGGTTTCCTGTACATGTTATAGCCTGTAGTAATATTCCCTTGAACCTGGAGAGTTGGGACCCATGGAATGGGGGCCATGCATTATTGCTTGAAAGGGTCTGCATTTGCTCACCCAATCTCACCAATCCTCTAAGTCCCAAGTGTCCAGCCTTATGTCACATCCAGCTGTCATTGTAGATAGGGTCTTTCCAGGTTTCCTCAGACACCCTGAAGGAATTGGAAAGAATTTCCCTGTTTTTTGGTATTGCTTTTGAAATTCCTTTTCATAGTGGGTTTGAGCTGATTCTCGCTGCCATGTTTATGCTACTCTAGACACACTTGATTCCCTTATGGAGTCATATCAATACATAGGTTTTAAGATTCTTACTAGTCAGATATATTCCTCTGCGGGAAATATGGGGTTTTGAGTCTCTTTCACTGAGGAAGCTGTAGGTCTTGTCTATTCCAAAGTTGGTTTTTGGAACGGTCCCTGTGCTTATATCAAACTCTGGTTTTATGCATCACCCCACCTCTCCATCCCCTTTATGCAGGCATAAGAGTGTTTTCTAAATGGGAGACTCTGTTCTCTTTCCTAACTCAGTTCACGTGTAGCCATGTTTTCAGGATCTTCATAAGTGATATCTTATGATAAGTTTCTTTTTCGGTGTGACTTATTTCACTTAGAATCATCGTACCTGAATCCACTCACTTTGCTGCTACTGGTCTTATGACATTGATTTCATGGCTGAGGGATATTCCATCGTACATAAGTACCACAATGTTTTGAACCATTTTTATATTTCCTGGGATATTTAAGGTGTACCCAAGTTAAGGTTCTTGTAGTCAGTGCAGCCCTAAATTTGGAGGTTGCCCTTTCTTATTGATTTTCAGTTTTCCCAAGGTATATTCCCTAGAGTGGAAGTGGCCTTGTCTCTGTAGCTCTGTTGTTTACTTGTTTTAGGGAACACAATGCACTCCTCCAGTGAGGCAGTTGGCAATTTACATCCCGCCCATCAGCATAACAAGGCTCCCTGTTCTCCAGGGCCTGTCTTGCCTTTCTGGTTTTACACATTTTGTGGATGTTCCTTTTTACCGGTGGGAAATGATACTTCTTTGTAGTGCAGATTTGCATTGCCCGCTTGTTTGCTTGGCCAAAAAGGGCGTATGCGTTTTCTCCTGAATATATTCAGGAGAAAACGCATACGCCCTTTTTGGCCAAGTGCACCATTGTCCAAGTTGTGCCCCTCTTCCTGTGCTTTACAGGCGATTCCAAGGTACCTCTTGAAATCTGTTTCCTGCTATTTTGCCTCGCTTTCAAGTCCGCCTCGTTGACTTCCCTCAACAGATTTTTGGACGATAGTTGTCCTTTATCACTCTGCCAGTTTGTGAATTGCTGTGCCCCTGAGCTCCATTTCTCAACTCGTTTTTTGTGAGCTGAACGCAAGTCCAAAATTTTGGATCATGTCCTATACTGGTTCCCGGTGGGTGGCTGAGACTTTGGTTAATTCTTCCTCCTGCCGGGAAATTAGAGTGACATGTGCCCGTCCAAATGCCTAACAGCTACTCTCTCATGGGTTCTCCCTCGTCCCTTCCATCCTCTGCCAAATTGGGAACCTGTGCAAACCAGGAGGTTAAAGGGCCTGTCTCTCCAAGTTGGGAGATTGATAGTAAGGCAGTTGGAAAGTCAAACTGGAGCACCAGGAGAGGGACTATTCGTTGAATTTTAGAAACCTTTCGTATTCACAGTGTGTACATTCTCTAGGATTCCTGTACATGTTATAGCTGTAGTAATATTCCCTTCAACCTGGAGAGTTGGGACCCATGGAATGGGGGCCATGCATTATTGCTTGAAAGGGTCTGCATTTGCTCACCCAATCTCACCAATCCTCTCAGTCCCAAGTGTCCAGCCTTATGTCCCATCCAGCTGTCATTGTAGATAGGGTCTTTCCAGGTTTCCTCAGACACCCTGAAGGAATTGTAAATAATTTCCCTGTTTTTTGGTTTTGCTTTTGAAATTCCTTTTTAGAGTGGGTTTGAGCTGATTCTCGCTGCCATGTTTATGCCACTCTAGACACACTTGATTCCCTTATGCAGTCATATCTATACATCGGTTTTAAGATTCTTAATAGTCAGATATATTCCTCTGCGGGAAATATGGGGTTTTGAGTCTCTTTCACTGAGGAAGGTGTAGGTCTTGTCTATTCCAAAGTTGGTTTTTGGAACGGTCCCTGTGCTTATATCAAACTCTGGTTTTATGCATCACCCCACCTCTCTTTCCCCTTTATGCAGGCATAAGAGTGTTTTCTAAATGTGAGACTCTGTTCTCTTTCCTAACTCAGTTCACATATAGCCATGTTTACAGGAACATCATAAGTGATATCTTATGATAAGTTTCTTTTTCTGTGTGACTTATTTCACTTAGAATCATCGTACCTGAATCCACTCACTTTGCTGCTACTGGTCTTATGACATTGATTTCATGGCTGAGGTATATTCCATCCTACGTAAGTACCACAATGTTTTGAACCATTTTTATATTTCCTGGGATATTTAAGGTGTACCCAAGTTGAGGTTCTTGTAGTCAGTGCAGCCCTAAATTTGGAGGTGGCTCTTTCTTACTGATTTTCAGTTTTCCCAAGGTATATTCCCTAGTCTGGAAGAGGCCTTGGCTCTGTAACTCTGTTGTTTACTTGTTTTAGGGAACACAATGCACTCCTCCAGTGAGGCAGTTGGCAATTTACATCCCGCCCATCAGCATAACAAGGCTCCCTGTTCTCCAGGGCCTGTCTTGCCTTTCTGGTTTTTACACATTTTGTGGATGTCCCTTTTGACCGGTGGGAAGTGATACTTCTTTGTTGTGCAGATTTGCATTGCCCGCTTGCTTGCTTGGCCAAAAAGGGCGTATGCGTTTTCTCCTGAATATATTCAGGAGAAAACACATACGCCCTTTTTGTCAAGTGCACCATTGTCCAAGTTGTGCCCCTCTTTCTGTGCTTTACAGGCGATTCCAAGGAACCTCTTGAAATCTGTTTCCTGCTATTTTGACTCGCTTTCAAGTCCGCCTCGTTGACTTCCCTCAACAGATTTTTGGACGATAGTTGTCCTTTATCACTCTGCCAGTTTGTGCATTGCTGTGCCCCTGAGCTCCATTTCTCAACTCGTTTTTTGTGAGCTGAACGCAAGTCCAAAATTTTCGATCATGTCCTATACTGGTTCCCGTTGTGTGGCTGAGACTTTGGTTAATTCTTCCTGCCTGGAAATTAGAGTGACATGTGCCCGTCCAAATGCCTAACAGCTACTCTCTCATGGGTTCTCCCTCGTCCCTTCCATCCTCTGCCAAATTGGGAACCTGTGCAAACCAGGAGGTTAAAGGTCCTGTCTCTCCAAGTTGGGAGATTGATAGTAAGGCAGTTGGAAAGTCAAACTGGAGCACCAGGAGAGGGACTATTCGTTGAGTTTTAGAAACCTTTCGTATTCACAGTATGTACTTTCTCTAGGTTTCCTGTACATGTTATAGCTGTAGTCATATTCCCTTCAACCTGGAGAGTTGGGACCCATGGAATGGGGGCCATGCATTATTGCTTGAAATGGTCTGCATTTGCTCACCCAATCTCACCAATCCTCTCCGTCCCAAGAGTCCAGCCTTATGCCACATCCAGCTGTCATAGTAGATAGGGTCTTTCCAGGTTTCCTCAGACACCCTGAAGGAATTGTAAAGAATTTCCATGTTTTTTGGTTTTACTTTTGAAATTCCTTTTTATAGTGGGTTTGAGCTGATTCTCGCTGCCATGTTTATGCCACTCTAGACACACTTGATTCCCTTATGCAGTCATATCTATACATCGGTTTTAAGATTCTTACTAGTCAGATATATTCCTCTGTGAGAAATATGGGGTTTTTAGTCTCTTTCACTGAGGAAGGTGTAGGTCTTGTCTATTCCAAACTTGGTTTTTGGAACGGTCCCTGTGCTTATATCAAACTCTGGTTTTATGCATCACCCCACCTCTCCTTCCCCTTTATGCAGGCATAAGAGTGTTTTCTAAATGTGAGACTCTGTTCTCTTTCCTAACTCAGTTCACGTGTAGCCATGTTTACAGGATCTTCATAAGTGATATCTTATGATAAGTTTCTTTTTCTGTGTGACTTATTTCACTTAGAATCATTGTACCTGAATCCACTCACTTTGCTGCTACTGGTCTTATGACATTGATTTCATGGCTGAGGGATATTCCATCGTACGTAAGTACCACAATGTTTTGAACCATTTTTATATTTACTGGGATATTTAAGGTGTACCCAAGTTAAGGTTCTTGTAGTCAGTGCAGCCATAAATTTGGAGGTGGCCCTTTCTTATTGATTTTCAGTTTTCCCAAGGTATATTCCCTAGACTCGAAGTGGCCTTGTCTCTGTAGCTCTGTTGTTTACTTGTTTTAGGGAACACAATGCACTCCTCCAGTGAGGCAGTTGGCAATTTACATCCCGCCCATCAGCATAACAAGGCTCCCTGTTCTCCAGGGCCTGTCTTGCCTTTCTGGTTTTTACACATTTTGTGGATGTTCCTTTTGACCGGTGGGAAATGATACTTCTTTGTAGTGCAGATTTGCATTGCCCGCTTGCTTGCTTGGCCAAAAAGGGCGTATGCGTTTTCTCCTGAATATATTCAGGAGAAAACGCATACGCCCTTTTTGGCCAAGTGCACCATTGTCCAAGTTGTGCCCCTCTTCCTGTGCTTTACAGGCGATTCCAAGGTACCTCTTGAAATCTGTTTCCTGCTCTTTTGCCTCGCTTTCAAGTCCGCCTCGTTGACTTCCCTCAACAGATTTTTGGACGATAGTTGTCCTTTATCACTCTGCCACTTTGTGAATTGCTGTGCCCGTGAGCTCCATTTCTCAACTGTTTTTTTTGTGAGCTGAACGCAAGTCCAAAATTTTGGATCATGTCCTTTACTGGTTCCCGGTGGGTGGCTGAGACTTTTGTCAATTCTTCTTCCTGCCGGGAAATTAGAGTGACATGTGCCCGTCCAAATGCCTAACAGCTACTCTCTTATGGGTCCTCCCTCGTCCCTTCCATCCTCTGCCAAATTGGGAACCTGTGCAAACCAGGAAGTTAAAGGGCCTGTCTCTCCAAGTTGGGAGATTGATAGTAAGGCAGTTGGAAAGTCAAACTGGAGCACCAGGAGAGGGACTATTCGTTGAGTTTTAGAAACCTTTGGTATTCACAGTGTGTACATTCTCTAGGTTTCCTGTACATGTTATAGCCTGTAGTAATATTCCCTTGAACCTGGAGAGTTGGGACCCATGGAATGGGGGCCATGCATTATTGCTTGAAAGGGTCTGCATTTGCTCACCCAATCTCACCAATCCTCTAAGTCCCAAGTGTCCAGCCTTATGTCACATCCAGCTGTCATTGTAGATAGGGTCTTTCCAGGTTTCCTCAGACACCCTGAAGGAATTGTAAAGAATTTCCCTGTTTTTTGGTATTGCTTTTGAAATTCCTTTTCATAGTGGGTTTGAGCTGATTCTCGCTGCCATGTTTATGCTACTCTAGACACACTTGATTCCCTTATGGAGTCATATCAATACATAGGTTTTAAGATTCTTACTAGTCAGATATATTCCTCTGCGGGAAATATGGGGTTTTGAGTCTCTTTCACTGAGGAAGCTGTAGGTCTTGTCTATTCCAAAGTTGGTTTTTGGAACGGTCCCTGTGCTTATATCAAACTCTGGTTTTATGCATCACCCCACCTCTCCATCCCCTTTATGCAGGCATAAGAGTGTTTTCTAAATGGGAGACTCTGTTCTCTTTCCTAACTCAGTTCACGTGTAGCCATGTTTTCAGGATCTTCATAAGTGATATCTTATGATAAGTTTCTTTTTCTGTGTGACTTATTTCACTTAGAATCATCGTACCTGAATCCACTCACTTTGCTGCTACTGGTCTTATGACATTGATTTCATGGCTGAGGGATATTCCATCGTACGTAAGTACCACAATGTTTTGAACTATTTTTATATTTCCTGGGATATTTAAGGTGTACCCAAGTTAAGGTTCTTGTAGTCAGTGCAGCCCTAAATTTGGAGGTTGCCCTTTCTTATTGATTTTCAGTTTTCCCAAGGTATATTCCCTAGAGTGGAAGTGGCCTTGTCTCTGTAGCTCTGTTGTTTACTTGTTTTAGGGAACACAATGCACTCCTCCAGTGAGGCAGTTGGCAATTTACATCCCGCCCATCAGCATAACAAGGCTCCCTGTTCTCCAGGGCCTGTCTTGCTTTTCTGGTTTTTACACATTTTGTGGATGTTCCTTTTTACCGGTGGGAAATGATACTTCTTTGTAGTGCAGATTTGCATTGCCCGCTTGCTTGCTTGGCCAAAAAGGGCGTATGCGTTTTCTCCTGAATATATTCAGGAGAAAACGCATACGCCCTTTTTGGCCAAGTGCACCATTGTCCAAGTTGTGCCCCTCTTCCTGTGCTTTACAGGCGATTCCAAGGTACCTCTTGAAATCTGTTTCCTGCTCTTTTGCCTCACTTTCATGTCCGCCTCGTTGACTTCCCTCAACAGATTTTTGGACGATAGTTGTCCTTTATCACTCTGCCACTTTGTGAATTGCTGTGCCCGTGAGCTCCATTTCTCAACTCTTTTTTTGTGAGCTGAACGCAAGTCCAAAATTTTGGATCATGTCCTTTACTGGTTCCCGGTGGGTGGCTGAGACTTTTGTTAATTCTTCTTCCTGCCTGGAAATTAGAGTGACATGTGCCCGTCCAAATGCCTAACAGCTACTCTCTCATGGGTCCTCCCTCGTCCCTTCCATCCTCTGCCAAATTGGGAACCTGTGCAAACCAGGAGGTTAAAGGGCCTGTCTCTCCAAGTTGGGAGATTGATAGTAAGGCAGTTGGAAAGTCAAACTGGAGCACCAGGAGAGGGACTATTCGTTGAGTTTTAGAAACCTTTCGTATTCACAGTGTGTACATTCTCTAGGTTTCCTGTACATGTTATAGCTGTAGTAATATTCCCTTCAACCTGGAGAGTTGGGACCCATGGAATGGGGGCCATGCATTATTGCTTGAAAGGGTCTGCATTTGCTCACCCAATCTCACCAATCCTCTCAGGCCCAAGTGTCCAGACTTATGCCACATCCAGCTGTCATTGTAGATAGGGTCTTTCCAGGTTTCCTCAGACACCCTGAAGGAATTGTAAAGAATTTCCCTGTTTTTTGGTTTTGCTTTTGAAATTCCTTTTTAGAGTGGGTTTGAGCTGATTCTCGCTGCCATGTTTATGCCACTCTAGACACACTTGATTCCCTTATGCAGTCATATCTATACATCGGTTTTAAGATTCTTACTAGTCAGATATATTCCTCTGCGGGAAATATGGGGTTTTGAGTCTCTTTCACTGAGGAAGGTGTAGGTCTTGTCTATTCCAAAGTTGGTTTTTGGAACGGTCCCTGTGCTTATATCAGAATCTGGTTTTATGCATCACCCCACCTCTCCTGACCCTTTATGCAGGCATAAGAGTGTTTTCTAAATGGGAGACTCTGTTCTCTTTCCTAACTCAGTTCACGTGTAGCCATGTTTACAGGATCTTCATAAGTGATATCTTATGATAAGTTTCTTTTTCTGTGTGCCTTATTTCAATTAGAATCATCGTACCTGAATCCCCTTACTTTGCTGCTACTGGTCTTATGACATTGATTTCATGGCTGAGGGATATTCCATCGTACGTAAGTACCACAATGTTTTGAACCATTTTTATATTTCCTGGGATATTTAAGGTGTACCCAAGTTGAGGTTCTTGTAGTCAGTGCAGCCCTAAATTTGGAGGTGTCTCTTTCTTATTGATTTTCAGTTTTCCCAAGGTATATTCCCTAGACTGGAAGTGGCCTTGGCTCTGTAGCTCTGTTGTTTACTTGTTTTAGGGAACACAATGCACTCCTCCAGTGAGGCAGTTGGCAATTTACATCCCGCCCATCAGCATAACAAGGCTCCCTGTTCTCCAGGGCCTGTCTTGCCTTTCTGGTTTTTGCACATTTTGTGGATGTCCCTTTTGACCGGTGGGAAGTGATACTTCTTTGTAGTGCAGATTTGCATTGCCCGCTTGCTTGCTTGGCCAAAAAGGGCGTATGCGTTTTCTCCTGAATATATTCAGGAGAAAACGCATACGCCCTTTTTGGCCAAGTGCACCATTGTCCAAGTTGTGCTCCTCTTCCTGTGCTTTACAGGCGATTCCAAGGTACCTCTTGAAATCTGTTTCCTGCTCTTTTGCCTCGCTTTCAAGTCCGCCTCCTTGACTTCCTTCAACAGATTTTTGGATGATAGTTGTCCTTTATCACTCTGCCAGTTTGTGAATTGCTGTGCCCCTGAGCTCCATTTCTCAACTCGTTTTTTGTGAGCTGAACGCAAGTCCAAAATTTTGGATCATGTCCTATACTGGTTCCCGGTGGGTGGCTGAGACTTTGGTTAATTCTTCTTCCTGCCGGGAAATTAGAGTGACATGTGCCCGTCCAAATGCCTAACAGCTACTCTCTCATGGGTTCTCCCTCGTCCCTTCCATCCTCTGCCAAATTGGGAACCTGTGCAAACCAGGAGGTTAAAGGGCCTGTCTGTCCAAGTTGGGAGATTGATAGTAAGGCAGTTGGAAAGTCAAACTGGAGCACCAGGAGAGGGACTATTCGTTGAGTTTTAGAAACCTTTCGTATTCACAGTGTGTACATTCTCTAGGATTCCTGTACATGTTATAGCTGTAGTAATATTCCCTTCAACCTGGAGAGTTGGGACCCATGGAATGGGGGCCATGCATTATTGCTTGAAAGGTTCTGCATTTGCTCACCCGATCTCACCAATCCTCTCAGTGCCAAGTGTCCAGCCTTATGCCACATCCAGCTGTCATTGTAGATAGGGTCTTTCCAGGTTTCCTCAGACACCCTGAAGGAATTGTAAAGAATTTCCCTGTTTTTTGGTTTTGCTTTTGAAATTCCTTTTTAGAGTGGGTTTGAGCTGATTCTCGCTGCCATGTTTATGCCACTCTAGACACACTTGATTCCCTTATGGAGTCATATCAATACATAGGTTTTAAGATTCTTACTAGTCAGATATATTCCTCTGCGGGAAATATGGGGTTTTGAGTCTCTTTCACTGAGGAAGGTGTAGGTCTTGTCTATTCCAAAGTTGGTTTTTGGAACGGTCCCTGTGCTTATATCAAACTCTGGTTTTATGCATCACCCCACCTCTCCTTCCCCTTTATGCAGGCATAAGAGTGTTTTCTAAATGTGAGACTCTGTTCTCTTTCCTAACTCAGTTCACGTGTAGCCATGTTTACAGGATCTTCATAAGTGATATCTTATGATAAGTTTCTTTTTCTGTGTGACATATTTCACTTAGAATCATTGTACCTGAATCCACTCACTTTGCTGCGACTGGTCTTATGACATTAATTTCATGGCTGAGGGATATTCCATCGTACATAAGTACCACAATGTTTTGAACCATTTTTATATTTCCTGGGATATTTAAGGTGTACCCAAGTTGAGGTTCTTGTAGTCAGTGCAGCCCGAAATTTGGAGGTGGCTCTTTCATATTGATTTTCAGTTTTCCCAAGGTATATTCCCTAGACTGGAAGTGGCCTTGGCTCTGTAGCTCTGTTGTTTACTTGTTTTAGGGAACACAATGCACTCCTCCAGTGAGGCAGTTGGCAATTTACATCCCGCCCATCAGCATAACAAGGCTCCCTGTTCTCCAGGGCCTGTATTGCCTTTCTGTTTTTTACACATTTTGTGAATGTCCCTTTTGAGCAGTGGGAACTGATACTTCTTTGTAGTGCAGATTTGCATTGCCCGCTTGCTTGCTTGGCCAAAAAGGGCGTATGCGTTTTCTCCTGAATATATTCAGGAGAAAACGCATACGCCCTTTTTGGCCAAGTGCACCATTGTCCAAGTTGTGCTCCTTTTCCTGTGCTTTACAGGCGATTCCAAGGTACCTCTTGAAATCTGTTTCCTGCTATTTTGCCTCGCTTTCAAGTCCGCCTCCTTGACTTCCCTCAACAGATTTTTGGACGATAGTTGTCCTTTATCACTCTGCCTGTTTGTGAATTGCTGTGCCCCTGAGCTCCATTTCTCAACTCGTTTTTTGTGAGCTGAACGCAAGTCCAAAATTTTGGATCATGTCCTATACTGGTTCCCGGTGGGTGCCTGAGACTTTGGTTAATTCTTCTTCCTGCCGGGAAATTAGAATGACATGTGCCCGTCCAAATGCCTAACAGCTACTCTCTCATGGGTTCTCCCTCGTCCCTTCCATCCTCTGCCAAATTGGGAACCTGTGCAAACCAGGAGGTTAAAGGGCCTGTCTCTCCAAGTTGGGAGATTTATAGTAAGGCAGTTGGAAAGTCAAACTGGAGCACCAGGAGAGGGACTATTCGTTGAGTTTTAGAAACCTTTTGTATTCACAGTGTGTACATTCTCTAGGTTTCCTGTACATGTTATAGCTGTAGTAATATTCCCTTCAACCTGGAGAGTTGGGACCCATGGAATGGGGGCCATGCATTATTGCTTGAAAGGGTCTGCATTTGCTCACCCAATCTCACCAATCCTCTCAGTCCCAAGTGTACAGGCTTATGCCACATCCAGCTGTCATTGTAGATAGGGTATTTCCAGGTTTCCTCAGACACCCTGAAGGAATTGTAAAGAATTTCCCTGTTTTTTGGTTTTGCTTTTGAAATTCCTTTTTAGAGTGGGTTTGAGCTGATTCTCGCTGCCATGTTTATGCCACGCTAGACACACTTGATTCCCTTATGCAGTCATATCTATACATCGGTTTTAAGATTCTTACTAGTCAGATATATTCCTCTGCGGGAAATATGGGGTTTTGAGTCTCTTTCACTGAGGAAGGTGTAGGTCTTGTCTATTCCAAAGTTGGTTTTTGGAACGGTCCCTGTGCTTATATCAAACTCTGGTTTTATGCATCACCCCACCTCTCCTGACCCTTTATGCAGGCATAAGAGTGTTTTCTAAATGGGAGACTCTGTTCTCTTTCCTAACTCAGTTCACGTGTAGCCATGTTTACAGGATCTTCATAAGTGATATCTTATGATAAGTTTCTTTTTCTGTGTGCCTTATTTCACTTAGAATCATCGTACCTGAATCCCCTTACTTTGCTGCTACTGGTCTTATGACATTGATTTCATGGCTGAGGGATATTCCATCGTACGTAAGTACCACAATGTTTTGAACCATTTTTATATTTCCTGGGATATTTAAGGTGTACCCAAGTTGAGGTTCTTGTAGTCAGTGCAGCCCGAAATTTGGAGGTGGCTCTTTCATATTGATTTTCAGTTTTCCCAAGGTATATTCCCTAGACTGGAAGTGGCCTTGGCTCTGTAGCTCTGTTGTTTACTTGTTTTAGGGAACACAATGCACTCCTCCAGTGAGGCAGTTGGCAATTTACATCCCGCCCATCAGCATAACAAGGCTCCCTGTTCTCCAGGGCCTGTATTGCCTTTCTGGTTTTTACACATTTTGTGGATGTCCCTTTTGAGCAGTGGGAACTGATACTTCTTTGTAGTGCAGATTTGCATTGCCCGCTTGCTTGCTTGGCCAAAAAGGGCGTATGCGTTTTCTCCTGAATATATTCAGGAGAAAACGCATACGCCCTTTTTGGCCAAGTGCACCATTGTCCAAGTTGTGCTCCTCTTCCTGTGCTTTACAGGCGATTCCAAGGTACCTCTTGAAATCTGTTTCCTGCTCTTTTGCCTCGCTTTCAAGTCCGCCTCCTTGACTTCCCTCAACAGATTTTTGGACGATAGTTGTCCTTTATCACTCTGCCAGTTTGTGAATTGCTGTGCCCCTGAGCTCCATTTCTCAACTCGTTTTTTGTGAGCTGAACGCAAGTCCAAAATTTTGGATCATGTCCTATACTGGTTCCCGGTGGGTGGCTGAGACTTTGGTTAATTCTTCTTCCTGCCTGGAAATTAGAGTGACATGTGCCCGTCCAAATGCCTAACAGCTACTCTCTCATGGGTTCTCCCTCGTCCCTTCCATCCTCTGCCAAATTGGGAACCTGTGCAAACCAGGAGGTTAAAGGTCCTGTCTCTCCAAGTTGGGAGATTGATAGTAAGGCAGTTGGAAAGTCAAACTGGAGCACCAGGAGAGGGACTATTCGTTGAGTTTTAGAAACCTTTCGTATTCACAGTATGTACTTTCTCTAGGTTTCCTGTACATGTTATAGCTGTAGTAATATTCCCTTCAACCTGGAGAGTTGGGACCCATGGAATGGGGGCCATGCATTATTGCTTGAAATGGTCTGCATTTGCTCACCCAATCTCACCAATCCTCTCCGTCCCAAGAGTCCAGCCTTATGCCACATCCAGCTGTCATAGTAGATAGGGTCTTTCCAGGTTTCCTCAGACACCCTGAAGGAATTGTAAAGAATTTCCATGTTTTTTGGTTTTACTTTTGAAATTCCTTTTTATAGTGGGTTTGAGCTGATTCTCGCTGCCATGTTTATGCCACTCTAGACACACTTGATTCCCTTATGCAGTCATATCTATACATCGGTTTTAAGATTCTTACTAGTCAGATATATTCCTCTGTGAGAAATATGGGGTTTTTAGTCTCTTTCACTGAGGAAGGTGTAGGTCTTTTCTATTCCAAACTTGGTTTTTGGAACGGTCCCTGTGCTTATATCAAACTCTGGTTTTATGCATCACCCCACCTCTCCTTCCCCTTTATGCAGGCATAAGAGTGTTTTCTAAATGTGAGACTCTGTTCTCTTTCCTAACTCAGTTCACGTGTAGCCATGTTTACAGGATCTTCATAAGTGATATCTTATGATAAGTTTCTTTTTCTGTGTGACTTATTTCACTTAGAATCATTGTACCTGAATCCACTCACTTTGCTGCTACTGGTCTTATGACATTGATTTCATGGCTGAGGGATATTCCATCGTACGTAAGTACCACAATGTTTTGAACCATTTTTATATTTACTGGGATATTTAAGATCTACCCAAGTTAAGGTTCTTGTAGTCAGTGCAGCCCTAAATTTGGAGGTGGCCCTTACTTATTGATTTTCAGTTTTCCCAAGGTATATTCCCTAGACTCGAAGTGGCCTTGTCTCTGTAGCTCTGTTGTTTACTTGTTTTAGGGAACACAATGCACTCCTCCAGTGAGGCAGTTGGCAATTTACATCCCGCCCATCAGCATAACAAGGCTCCCTGTTCTCCAGGGCCTGTCTTGCCTTTCTGGTTTTTACACATTTTGTGGATGTTCCTTTTGACCGGTGGGAAATGATACTTCTTTGTAGTGCAGATTTGCATTGCCCGCTTGCTTGCTTGGCCAAAAAGGGCGTATGCGTTTTCTCCTGAATATATTCAGGAGAAAACGCATACGCCCTTTTTGGCCAAGTGCACCATTGTCCAAGTTGTGCCCCTCTTCCTGTGCTTTACAGGCGATTCCAAGGTACCTCTTGAAATCTGTTTCCTGCTCTTTTGCCTCGCTTTCAAGTCCGCCTCGATGACTTCCCTCAACAGATTTTTGGACGATAGTTGTCCTTTATCACTCTGCCACTTTGTGAATTGCTGTGCCCGTGAGCTCCATTTCTCAACTGTTTTTTTTGTGAGCTGAACGCAAGTCCAAAATTTTGGATCATGTCCTTTACTGGTTCCCGGTGGGTGGCTGAGACTTTTGTCAATTCTTCTTCCTGCCGGGAAATTAGAGTGACATGTGCCCGTCCAAATGCCTAACAGCTACTCTCTTATGGGTCCTCCCTCGTCCCTTCCATCCTCTGCCAAATTGGGAACCTGTGCAAACCAGGAAGTTAAAGGGCCTGTCTCTCCAAGTTGGGAGATTGATAGTAAGGCAGTTGGAAAGTCAAACTGGAGCACCAGGAGAGGGACTATTCGTTGAGTTTTAGAAACCTTTGGTATTCACAGTGTGTACATTCTCTAGGTTTCCTGTACATGTTATAGCCTGTAGTAATATTCCCTTGAACCTGGAGAGTTGGGACCCATGGAATGGGGGCCATGCATTATTGCTTGAAAGGGTCTGCATTTGCTCACCCAATCTCACCAATCCTCTAAGTCCCAAGTGTCCAGCCTTATGTCACATCCAGCTGTCATTGTAGATAGGGTCTTTCCAGGTTTCCTCAGACACCCTGAAGGAATTGGAAAGAATTTCCCTGTTTTTTGGTATTGCTTTTGAAATTCCTTTTCATAGTGGGTTTGAGCTGATTCTCGCTGCCATGTTTATGCTACTCTAGACACACTTGATTCCCTTATGGAGTCATATCAATACATAGGTTTTAAGATTCTTACTAGTCAGATATATTCCTCTGCGGGAAATATGGGGTTTTGAGTCTCTTTCACTGAGGAAGCTGTAGGTCTTGTCTATTCCAAAGTTGGTTTTTGGAACGGTCCCTGTGCTTATATCAAACTCTGGTTTTATGCATCACCCCACCTCTCCATCCCCTTTATGCAGGCATAAGAGTGTTTTCTAAATGGGAGACTCTGTTCTCTTTCCTAACTCAGTTCACGTGTAGCCATGTTTTCAGGATCTTCATAAGTGATATCTTATGATAAGTTTCTTTTTCTGTGTGACTTATTTCACTTAGAATCATCGTACCTGAATCCACTCACTTTGCTGCTACTGGTCTTATGACATTGATTTCATGGCTGAGGGATATTCCATCGTACGTAAGTACCACAATGTTTTGAACCATTTTTATATTTCCTGGGATATTTAAGGTGTACCCAAGTTAAGGTTCTTGTAGTCAGTGCAGCCCTAAATTTGGAGGTTGCCCTTTCTTATTGATTTTCAGTTTTCCCAAGGTATATTCCCTAGAGTGGAAGTGGCCTTGTCTCTGTAGCTCTGTTGTTTACTTGTTTTAGGGAACACAATGCACTCCTCCAGTGAGGCAGTTGGCAATTTACATCCCGCCCATCAGCATAACAAGGCTCCCTGTTCTCCAGGGCCTGTCTTGCTTTTCTGGTTTTTACACATTTTGTGGATGTTCCTTTTTACCGGTGGGAAATGATACTTCTTTGTAGTGCAGATTTGCATTGCCCGCTTGCTTGCTTGGCCAAAAAGGGCGTATGCGTTTTCTCCTGAATATATTCAGGAGAAAACGCATACGCCCTTTTTGGCCAAGTGCACCATTGTCCAAGTTGTGCCCCTCTTCCTGTGCTTTACAGGCGATTCCAAGGTACCTCTTGAAATCTGTTTCCTGCTCTTTTGCCTCGCTTTCATGTCCGCCTCGTTGACTTCCCTCAACAGATTTTTGGACGATAGTTGTCCTTTATCACTCTGCCACTTTGTGAATTGCTGTGCCCGTGAGCTCCATTTCTCAACTCTTTTTTTGTGAGCTGAACGCAAGTCCAAAATTTTGGATCATGTCCTTTACTGGTTCCCGGTGGGTGGCTGAGACTTTTGTTAATTCTTCTTCCTGCCTGGAAATTAGAGTGACATGTGCCCGTCCAAATGCCTAACAGCTACTCTCTCATGGGTCCTCCCTCGTCCCTTCCATCCTCTGCCAAATTGGGAACCTGTGCAAACCAGGAGGTTAAAGGGCCTGTCTCTCCAAGTTGGGAGATTGATAGTAAGGCAGTTGGAAAGTCAAACTGGAGCACCAGGAGAGGGACTATTCGTTGAGTTTTAGAAACCTTTCGTATTCACAGTGTGTACATTCTCTAGGTTTCCTGTACATGTTATAGCTGTAGTAATATTCCCTTCAACCTGGAGAGTTGGGACCCATGGAATGGGGGCCATGCATTATTGCTTGAAAGGGTCTGCATTTGCTCACCCAATCTCACCAATCCTCTCAGGCCCAAGTGTCCAGACTTATGCCACATCCAGCTGTCATTGTAGATAGGGTCTTTCCAGGTTTCCTCAGACACCCTGAAGGAATTGTAAAGAATTTCCCTGTTTTTTGGTTTTGCTTTTGAAATTCCTTTTTAGAGTGGGTTTGAGCTGATTCTCGCTGCCATGTTTATGCCACTCTAGACACACTTGATTCCCTTATGCAGTCATATCTATACATCGGTTTTAAGATTCTTACTAGTCAGATATATTCCTCTGCGGGAAATATGGGGTTTTGAGTCTCTTTCACTGAGGAAGGTGTAGGTCTTGTCTATTCCAAAGTTGGTTTTTGGAACGGTCCCTGTGCTTATATCAGAATCTGGTTTTATGCATCACCCCACCTCTCCTGACCCTTTATGCAGGCATAAGAGTGTTTTCTAAATGGGAGACTCTGTTCTCTTTCCTAACTCAGTTCACGTGTAGCCATGTTTACAGGATCTTCATAAGTGATATCTTATGATAAGTTTCTTTTTCTGTGTGCCTTATTTCAATTAGAATCATCGTACCTGAATCCCCTTACTTTGCTGCTACTGGTCTTATGACATTGATTTCATGGCTGAGGGATATTCCATCGTACGTAAGTACCACAATGTTTTGAACCATTTTTATATTTCCTGGGATATTTAAGGTGTACCCAAGTTGAGGTTCTTGTAGTCAGTGCAGCCCTAAATTTGGAGGTGTCTCTTTCTTATTGATTTTCAGTTTTCCCAAGGTATATTCCCTAGACTGGAAGTGGCCTTGGCTCTGTAGCTCTGTTGTTTACTTGTTTTAGGGAACACAATGCACTCCTCCAGTGAGGCAGTTGGCAATTTACATCCCGCCCATCAGCATAACAAGGCTCCCTGTTCTCCAGGGCCTGTCTTGCCTTTCTGGTTTTTGCACATTTTGTGGATGTCCCTTTTGACCGGTGGGAAGTGATACTTCTTTGTAGTGCAGATTTGCATTGCCCGCTTGCTTGCTTGGCCAAAAAGGGCGTATGCGTTTTCTCCTGAATATATTCAGGAGAAAACGCATACGCCCTTTTTGGCCAAGTGCACCATTGTCCAAGTTGTGCTCCTCTTCCTGTGCTTTACAGGCGATTCCAAGGTACCTCTTGAAATCTGTTTCCTGCTCTTTTGCCTCGCTTTCAAGTCCGCCTCCTTGACTTCCCTCAACAGATTTTTGGATGATAGTTGTCCTTTATCACTCTGCCAGTTTGTGAATTGCTGTGCCCCTGAGCTCCATTTCTCAACTCGTTTTTTGTGAGCTGAACGCAAGTCCAAAATTTTGGATCATGTCCTATACTGGTTCCCGGTGGGTGGCTGAGACTTTGGTTAATTCTTCTTCCTGCCGGGAAATTAGAGTGACATGTGCCCGTCCAAATGCCTAACAGCTACTCTCTCATGGGTTCTCCCTCGTCCCTTCCATCCTCTGCCAAATTGGGAACCTGTGCAAACCAGGAGGTTAAAGGGCCTGTCTGTCCAAGATGGGAGATTGATAGTAAGGCAGTTGGAAAGTCAAACTGGAGCACCAGGAGAGGGACTATTCGTTGAGTTTTAGAAACCTTTCGTATTCACAGTGTGTACATTCTCTAGGATTCCTGTACATGTTATAGCTGTAGTAATATTCCCTTCAACCTGGAGAGTTGGGACCCATGGAATGGGGGCCATGCATTATTGCTTGAAAGGGTCTGCATTTGCTCACCCGATCTCACCAATCCTCTCAGTGCCAAGTGTCCAGCCTTATGCCACATCCAGCTGTCATTGTAGATAGGGTCTTTCCAGGTTTCCTCAGACACCCTGAAGGAATTGTAAAGAATTTCCCTGTTTTTTGGTTTTGCTTTTGAAATTCCTTTTTAGAGTGGGTTTGAGCTGATTCTCGCTGCCATGTTTATGCCACTCTAGACACACTTGATTCCCTTATGGAGTCATATCAATACATAGGTTTTAAGATTCTTACTAGTCAGATATATTCCTCTGCGGGAAATATGGGGTTTTGAGTCTCTTTCACTGAGGAAGGTGTAGGTCTTGTCTATTCCAAAGTTGGTTTTTGGAACGGTCCCTGTGCTTATATCAAACTCTGGTTTTATGCATCACCCCACCTCTCCTTCCCCTTTATGCAGGCATAAGAGTGTTTTCTAAATGTGAGACTCTGTTCTCTTTCCTAACTCAGTTCACGTGTAGCCATGTTTACAGGATCTTCATAAGTGATATCTTATGATAAGTTTCTTTTTCTGTGTGACATATTTCACTTAGAATCATTGTACCTGAATCCACTCACTTTGCTGCGACTGGTCTTATGACATTAATTTCATGGCTGAGGGATATTCCATCGTACATAAGTACCACAATGTTTTGAACCATTTTTATATTTCCTGGGATATTTAAGGTGTACCCAAGTTGAGGTTCTTGTAGTCAGTGCAGCCCGAAATTTGGAGGTGGCTCTTTCATATTGATTTTCAGTTTTCCCAAGGTATATTCCCTAGACTGGAAGTGGCCTTGGCTCTGTAGCTCTGTTGTTTACTTGTTTTAGGGAACACAATGCACTCCTCCAGTGAGGCAGTTGGCAATTTACATCCCGCCCATCAGCATAACAAGGCTCCCTGTTCTCCAGGGCCTGTATTGCCTTTCTGGTTTTTACACATTTTGTGGATGTCCCTTTTGAGCAGTGGGAACTGATACTTCTTTGTAGTGCAGATTTGCATTGCCCGCTTGCTTGCTTGGCCAAAAAGGGCGTATGCGTTTTCTCCTGAATATATTCAGGAGAAAACGCATACGCCCTTTTTGGCCAAGTGCACCATTGTCCAAGTTGTGCTCCTCTTCCTGTGCTTTACAGGCGATTCCAAGGTACCTCTTGAAATCTGTTTCCTGCTCTTTTGCCTCGCTTTCAAGTCCGCCTCCTTGACTTCCCTCAACAGATTTTTGGACGATAGTTGTCCTTTATCACTCTGCCAGTTTGTGAATTGCTGTGCCCCTGAGCTCCATTTCTCAACTCGTTTTTTGTGAGCATAACGCAAGTCCAAAATTTTGGATCATGTCCTATACTGGTTCCCGGTGGGTGGCTGAGACTTTGGTTAATTCTTCTTCCTGCCGGGAAATTAGAGTGACATGTGCCCGTCCAAATGCCTAACAGCTACTCTCTCATGGGTTCTCCCTCGTCCCTTCCATCCTCTGCCAAATTGGGAACCTGTGCAAACCAGGAGGTTAAAGGGCCTGTCTGTCCAAGTTGGGAGATTGATAATAATGCAGTTGGAAAGTCAAACTGGAGCACCAGGAGAGGGACTATTCGTTGAGGTTTAGAAACCTTTCGTATTCACAGTGTGTACATTCTCTAGGATTCCTGTACATGTTATAGCTGTAGTAATATTCCCTTCAACCTGGAGAGTTGGGACCCATGGAATGGGGGCCATGCATTATTGCTTGAAAGGGTCTGCATTTGCTCACCCGATCTCACCAATCCTCTCAGTCCCAAGTGTCCAGCCTTATGCCACATCCAGCTGTCATTGTAGATAGGGTCTTTCCAGGTTTCCTCAGACACCCTGAAGGAATTGTAAAGAATTTCCCTGTTTTTTGGTTTTGCTTTTGAAATTCCTTTTTAGAGTGGGTTTGAGCTGATTCTCGCTGCCATGTTTATGCCACGCTAGACACACTTGATTCCCTTATGCAGTCATATCTATACATCGGTTTTAAGATTCTTACTAGTCAGATATATTCCTCTGCGGGAAATATGGGGTTTTGAGTCTCTTTCACTGAGGAAGGTGTAGGTCTTGTCTATTCCAAAGTTGGTTTTTGGAACGGTCCCTGTGCTTATATCAAACTCTGGTTTTATGCATCACCCCACCTCTCCTGACCCTTTATGCAGGCATAAGAGTGTTTTCTAAATGGGAGACTCTGTTCTCTTTCCTAACTCAGTTCACGTGTAGCCATGTTTACAGGATCTTCATAAGTGATATCTTATGATAAGTTTCTTTTTCTGTGTGCCTTATTTCACTTAGAATCATCGTACCTGAATCCCCTTACTTTGCTGCTACTGGTCTTATGACATTGATTTCATGGCTGAGGGATATTCCATCGTACGTAAGTACCACAATGTTTTGAACCATTTTTATATTTCCTGGGATATTTAAGGTGTACCCAAGTTGAGGTTCTTGTAGTCAGTGCAGCCCGAAATTTGGAGGTGGCTCTTTCATATTGATTTTCAGTTTTCCCAAGGTATATTCCCTAGACTGGAAGTGGCCTTGGCTCTGTAGCTCTGTTGTTTACTTGTTTTAGGGAACACAATGCACTCCTCCAGTGAGGCAGTTGGCAATTTACATCCCGCCCATCAGCATAACAAGGCTCCCTGTTCTCCAGGGCCTGTATTGCCTTTCTGGTTTTTACACATTTTGTGGATGTCCCTTTTGAGCAGTGGGAACTGATACTTCTTTGTAGTGCAGATTTGCATTGCCCGCTTGCTTGCTTGGCCAAAAAGGGCGTATGCGTTTTCTGCTGAATATATTCAGGAGAAAACGCATACGCCCTTTTTGGCCAAGTGCACCATTGTCCAAGTTGTGCTCCTCTTCCTGTGCTTTACAGGCGATTCCAAGGTACCTCTTGAAATCTGTTTCCTGCTCTTTTGCCTCGCTTTCAAGTCCGCCTCCTTGACTTCCCTCAACAGATTTTTGGACGATAGTTGTCCTTTATCACTCTGCCAGTTTGTGAATTGCTGTGCCCCTGAGCTCCATTTCTCAACTCGTTTTTTGTGAGCTGAACGCAAGTCCAAAATTTTGGATCATGTCCTATACTGGTTCCCGGTGGGTGGCTGAGACTTTGGTTAATTCTTCTTCCTGCCGGGAAATTAGAGTGACATGTGCCCGTCCAAATGCCTAACAGCTACTCTCTCATGGGTTCTCCCTCGTCCCTTCCATCCTCTGCCAAATTGGGAACCTGTGCAAACCAGGAGGTTAAAGGGCCTGTCTGTCCAAGTTGGGAGATTGATAATAATGCAGTTGGAAAGTCAAACTGGAGCACCAGGAGAGGGACTATTCGTTGAGGTTTAGAAACCTTTCGTATTCACAGTGTGTACATTCTCTAGGATTCCTGTACATGTTATAGCTGTAGTAATATTCCCTTCAACCTGGAGAGTTGGGACCCATGGAATGGGGGCCATGCATTATTGCTTGAAAGGGTCTGCATTTGCTCACCCGATCTCACCAATCCTCTCAGTCCCACGTGTCCAGCCTTATGCCACATCCAGCTGTCATTGTAGATAGGGTCTTTCCAGGTTTCCTCAGACACCCTGAAGGAATTGTAAAGAATTTCCCTGTTTTTTGGTTTTGCTTTTGAAATTCCTTTTTAGAGTGGGTTTGAGCTGATTCTCGCTGCCATGTTTATGCCACTCTAGACACACTTGATTCCCTTATGCAGTCATATCTATACATCGGTTTTAAGATTCTTACTAGTCAGATATATTCCTCTGCGGGAAATATGGGGTTTTGAGTCTCTTTCACTGAGGAAGGTGTAGGTCTTGTCTATTCCAAAGTTGGTTTTTGGAACGGTCCCTGTGCTTATATCAAACTCTGGTTTTATGCATCACCCCACCTCTCCTTCCCCTTTATGCAGGCATAAGAGTGTTTTCTAAATGTGAGACTCTGTTCTCTTTCCTAACTCAGTTCACGTGTAGCCAGGTTTACAGGATCTTCATAAGTGATATCTTATGATAAGTTTCTTTTTCTGTGTGACTTATTTCACTTAGAATCATCGTACCTGAATCCCCTCAATTTGCTGCTACTGGTCTTATGACATTGATTTCATGGCTGAGGGATATTCCATCGTACGTAAGTACCACAATGTTTTGAACCATTTTTATATTTCCTGGGATATTTAAGGTGTACCCAAGTTGAGGTTCTTGTAGTCAGTGCAGCCCTAAATTTGGAGGTGGCTCTTTCTTATTGATTTTCAGTTTTCCCAAGGTATATTCCCTAGACTGGAAGTGGCCTTGGCTCTGTAGCTCTGTTGTTTACTTGTTTTAGGGAACACAATGCACTCCTCCAGTGAGGCAGTTGGCAATTTACATCCCGCCCATCAGCATAACAAGGCTCCCTGTTCTCCAGGGCCTGTATTGCCTTTCTGTTTTTTACACATTTTGTGGATGTCCATTTTGAGCAGTGGGAACTGATACTTCTTTGTAGTGCAGATTTGCATTGCCCGCTTGCTTGCTTGGCCAAAAAGGGCGTATGCGTTTTCTCCTGAATATATTCAGGAGAAAACGCATACGCCCTTTTTGGCCAAGTGCACCATTGTCCAAGTTGTGCTCCTCTTCCTGTGCTTTACAGGCGATTCCAAGGTACCTCTTGAAATCTGTTTCCTGCTATTTTGCCTCGCTTTCAAGTCCGCCTCCTTCACTTCCCTCAACAGATTTTTGGACGATAGTTGTCCTTTATCACTCTGCCAGTTTGTGAATTGCTGTGCCCCTGAGCTCCATTTCTCAACTCGTTTTTTGTGAGCTGAACGCAAGTCCAAAATTTTGGATCATGTCCTATACTGGTTCCCGGTGGGTGCCTGAGACTTTGGTTAATTCTTCTTCCTGCCGGGAAATTAGAGTGACATGTGCCCGTCCAAATGCCTAACAGCTACTCTCTCATGGGTTCTCCCTCGTCCCTTCCATCCTCTGCCAAATTGGGAACCTGTGCAAACCAGGAGGTTAAAGGGCCTGTCTCTCCAAGTTGGGAGATTTATAGTAAGGCAGTTGGAAAGTCAAACTGGAGCACCAGGAGAGGGACTATTCGTTGAGTTTTAGAAACCTTTTGTATTCACAGTGTGTACATTCTCTAGGTTTCCTGTACATGTTATAGCTGTAGTAATATTCCCTTCAACCTGGAGAGTTGGGACCCATGGAATGGGGGCCATGCATTATTGCTTGAAAGGGTCTGCATTTGCTCACCCAATCTCACCAATCCTCTCAGTCCCAAGTGTACAGGCTTATGCCACATCCAGCTGTCATTGTAGATAGGGTATTTCCAGGTTTCCTCAGACACCCTGAAGGAATTGTAAAGAATTTCCCTGTTTTTTGGTTTTGCTTTTGAAATTCCTTTTTAGAGTGGGTTTGAGCTGATTCTCGCTGCCATGTTTATGCCACGCTAGACACACTTGATTCCCTTATGCAGTCATATCTATACATCGGTTTTAAGATTCTTACTAGTCAGATATATTCCTCTGCGGGAAATATGGGGTTTTGAGTCTCTTTCACTGAGGAAGGTGTAGGTCTTGTCTATTCCAAAGTTGGTTTTTGGAACGGTCCCTGTGCTTATATCAAACTCTGGTTTTATGCATCACCCCACCTCTCCTGACCCTTTATGCAGGCATAAGAGTGTTTTCTAAATGGGAGACTCTGTTCTCTTTCCTAACTCAGTTCACGTGTAGCCATGTTTACAGGATCTTCATAAGTGATATCTTATGATAAGTTTCTTTTTCTGTGTGCCTTATTTCACTTAGAATCATCGTACCTGAATCCCCTTACTTTGCTGCTACTGGTCTTATGACAGTGATTTCATGGCTGAGGGATATTCCATCGTACGTAAGTACCACAATGTTTTGAACCATTTTTATATTTCCTGGGATATTTAAGGTGTACCCAAGTTGAGGTTCTTGTAGTCAGTGCAGCCCGAAATTTGGAGGTGGCTCTTTCATATTGATTTTCAGTTTTCCCAAGGTATATTCCCTAGACTGGAAGTGGCCTTGGCTCTGTAGCTCTGTTGTTTACTTGTTTTAGGGAACACAATGCACTCCTCCAGTGAGGCAGTTGGCAATTTACATCCCGCCCATCAGCATAACAAGGCTCCCTGTTCTCCAGGGCCTGTATTGCCTTTCTGGTTTTTACACATTTTGTGGATGTCCCTTTTGAGCAGTGGGAACTGATACTTCTTTGTAGTGCAGATTTGCATTGCCCGCTTGCTTGCTTGGCCAAAAAGGGCGTATGCGTTTTCTCCTGAATATATTCAGGAGAAAACGCATACGCCCTTTTTGGCCAAGTGCACCATTGTCCAAGTTGTGCTCCTCTTCCTGTGCTTTACAGGCGATTCCAAGGTACCTCTTGAAATCTGTTTCCTGCTCTTTTGCCTCGCTTTCAAGTCCGCCTCCTTGACTTCCCTCAACAGATTTTTGGACGATAGTTGTCCTTTATCACTCTGCCAGTTTGTGAATTGCTGTGCCCCTGAGCTCCATTTCTCAACTCGTTTTTTGTGAGCTGAACGCAAGTCCAAAATTTTGGATCATGTCCTATACTGGTTCCCGGTGGGTGGCTGAGACTTTGGTTAATTCTTCTTCCTGCCGGGAAATTAGAGTGACATGTGCCCGTCCAAATGCCTAACAGCTACTCTCTCATGGGTTCTCACTCGTCCCTTCCATCCTCTGCCAAATTGGGAACCTGTGCAAACCAGGAGGTTAAGGGCCTGTCTGTCCAAGTTGGGAGATTGATAATAATGCAGTTGGAAAGTCAAACTGGAGCACCAGGAGAGGGACTATTCGTTGAGGTTTAGAAACCTTTCGTATTCACAGTGTGTACATTCTCTAGGATTCCTGTACATGTTATAGCTGTAGTAATATTCCCTTCAACCTGGAGAGTTGGGACCCATGGAATGGGGGCCATGCATTATTGCTTGAAAGGGTCTGCATTTGCTCACCCGATCTCACCAATCCTCTCAGTCCCAAGTGTCCAGCCTTATGCCACATCCAGCTGTCATTGTAGATAGGGTCTTTCCAGGTTTCCTCAGACACCCTGAAGGAATTGTAAAGAATTTCCCTGTTTTTTGGTTTTGCTTTTGAAATTCCTTTTTAGAGTGGGTTTGAGCTGATTCTCGCTGCCATGTTTATGCCACTCTAGACACACTTGATTCCCTTATGCAGTCATATCTATACATCGGTTTTAAGATTCTTACTAGTCAGATATATTCCTCTGCGGGAAATATGGGGTTTTGAGTCTCTTTCACTGAGGAAGGTGTAGGTCTTGTCTATTCCAAAGTTGGTTTTTGGAACGGTCCCTGTGCTTATATCAAACTCTGGTTTTATGCATCACCCCACCTCTCCTTCCCCTTTATGCAGGCATAAGAGTGTTTTCTAAATGTGAGACTCTGTTCTCTTTCCTAACTCAGTTCACGTGTAGCCAGGTTTACAGGATCTTCATAAGTGATATCTTATGATAAGTTTCTTTTTCTGTGTGACTTATTTCACTTAGAATCATCGTACCTGAATCCCCTCAATTTGCTGCTACTGGTCTTATGACATTGATTTCATGGCTGAGGGATATTCCATCGTACGTAAGTACCACAATGTTTTGAACCATTTTTATATTTCCTGGGATATTTAAGGTGTACCCAAGTTGAGGTTCTTGTAGTCAGTGCAGCCCTAAATTTGGAGGTGGCTCTTTCTTATTGATTTTCAGTTTTCCCAAGGTATATTCCCTAGACTGGAAGTGGCCTTGGCTCTGTAGCTCTGTTGTTTACTTGTTTTAGGGAACACAATGCACTCCTCCAGTGAGGCAGTTGGCAATTTACATCCCGCCCATCAGCATAACAAGGCTCCCTGTTCTCCAGGGCCTGTCTTGCCTTTCTGGTTTTTACACATTTTGTGGATGTCCCTTTTGAGCAGTGGGAACTGATACTTCTTTGTAGTGCAGATTTGCATTGCCCGCTTGCTTGCTTGGCCAAAAAGGGCGTATGCGTTTTCTCCTGAATATATTCAGGAGAAAACGCATACGCCCTTTTTGGCCAAGTGCACCATTGTCCAAGTTGTGCTCCTCTTCCTGTGCTTTACAGGCGATTCCAAGGTACCTCTTGAAATCTGTTTCCTGCTATTTTGCCTCGCTTTCAAGTCCGCCTCCTTGACTTCACTCAACAGATTTTTGGACGATAGTTGTCCTTTATCACTCTGCCAGTTTGTGAATTGCTGTGCCCCTGAGCTCCATTTCTCAACTCGTTTTTTGTGAGCTGAACGCAAGTCCAAAATTTTGGATCATGTCCTATACTGGTTCCCGGTGGGTTCCTGAGACTTTGGTTAATTCTTCTTCCTGCCGGGAAATTAGAGTGACATGTGCCCGTCCAAATGCCTAACAGCTACTCTCTCATGGGTTCTCCCTCGTCCCTTCCATCCTCTGCCAAATTGGGAACCTGTGCAAACCAGGAGGTTAAAGGGCCTGTCTCTCCAAGTTGGGAGATTTATAGTAAGGCAGTTGGAAAGTCAAACTGGAGCACCAGGAGAGGGACTATTCGTTGAGTTTTAGAAACCTTTGGTATTCACAGTGTGTACATTCTCTAGGTTTCCTGTACATGTTATAGCTGTAGTAATATTCCCTTCAACCTGGAGAGTTGGGACCCATGGAATGGGGGCCATGCATTATTGCTTGAAAGGGTCTGCATTTGCTCACCCAATCTCACCAATCCTCTCAGTCCCATGGGTCCAGCCTTATGCCACATCCAGCTGTCATTGTAGATAGGGTCTTTCCAGGTTTTCTCAGACACCCTGAAGGAATTGAAAATAATTTCCCTGTTTTTTTGGTTTTGCTTTTGAAATTCCTTTTTATAGTGGGTTTGAGCTGATTCTCGCTGCCATGTTTATGCCACTCTAGACACACTTGATTCCCTTATGGAGTCATATCAATACATAGGTTTTAAGATTCTTACTAGTCAGATATATTCCTCTGCGGGAAATATGGGGTTTTGAGTCTCTTTCACTGAGGAAGGTGTAGGTCTTGTCTATTCCAAAGTTGGTTTTTGGAACGGTCCCTGTGCTTATATCAAACTCTGGTTTTATGCATCACCCCACCTCTCCTTCCCCTTTATGCAGGCATAAGAGTGTTTTCTAAATGTGAGACTCTGTTCTCTTTCCTAACTCAGTTCACGTGTAGCCATGTTTACAGGATCTTCATAAGTGATATCTTATGATAAGTTTCTTTTTCTGTGTGACTTATTTCACTTAGAATCATCGTACCTGAATCCACTCACTTTGCAGCTACTGGTCTTATGACATTGATTTCATTGCTGAGGGATATTCCATCGTACGTAAGTACCACAATGTTTTGAACCATTTTTATATTTCCTGGGATATTTAAGGTGTACCCAAGTTGAGATTCTCGTAGTCAGTGCAGCCCTAAATTTGGAGGTGGCTCTTTCTTATTGATTTTCAATTTTCCCAAGGTATATTCCCTAGACTGGAAGTGGCCTTGGCTCTGTAGCTCTGTTGTTTACTTGTTTTAGGGAACACAATGCACTCCTCCAATGAGGCAGTTGGCAATTTACATCCCGCCCATCAGCATAACAAGGCTCCCTGTTCTCCAGGGCCTGTCTTGCCTTTCAGGTTTTTACACATTTTGTGGATGTCCCTTTTGACCGGTGGGAAGTGATACTTCTTTGTAGTGCAGATTTGCATTGCCCGCTTGCTTGCTTGGCCAAAAAGGGCGTATGCGTTTTCTCCTGAATATATTCAGGAGAAAACGCATACGCCCTTTTTGGCCAAGTGCACCATTGTCCAAGTTGTGCCCCTCTTCCTGTGCTTTACAGGCGATTCCAAGGTACCTCTTGAAATCTGTTTCCTGCTATTTTGCCTCGCTTTCAAGTCCGCCTCGATGACTTCCCTCAACAGATTTTTGGACGATAGTTGTCCTTTATCACTCTGCCAGTTTGTGAATTGCTGTGCCCCTGAGCTCCATTTCTCAACTCGTTTTTTGTGAGCTGAATGCAAGTCCAAAATTTTGGATCATGTCCTATACTGGTTCCCGGTGAGTGGCTGAGACTTTGGTTAATTCTTCTTCCTGCCGGGAAATTAGAGTAACATGTGCCCATCCAAATGCCTAACAGCTACTCTCTCATGGGTTCTCCCTAGTCCCTTCCATCCTCTGCCAATTTGGGAACCTGTGCAAACCAGGAGGTTAAAGGGCCTGTCTCTCCAAGTTGAGTGATTGATAGTAAGGCAGTTGGAAGGTTAAACTGGAGCACCAGGAAAGGGACTATTCGTTGAGTTTTAAAAACATTCGTATTCACAGTGTGTACATTCTCTAGGTTTCCTGTACATGTTATAGCTGTAGTAGTATTCCCTTGAACCTGGAGAGTTGGGACCAATGGAATGGGGGCCATGCATTATTGCTTGAAAGGGTATGGATTTGCTCACCCAATCTCACCAATCCTCTCAGTCCCAAGTGTCCAGCCTTATGCCACATCCAGCTGTCATTGTAGATAGGGTCTTTCCAGGTTTCCTCAGACACCCTGAAGGAATTGTAAAGGATTTCCCTGTTTTTTGGTTTTGCTTTTGAAATTCCTTTTTATACTGGGTTTGAGCTGATTCTCGCTGCCATGTTTATGCCACTCTAGACACACTTGATTCCCTTATGGAGACATATCAATACATAGGTTTTAAGATTTACTAGTCAGATATATTCCTCTGTGGGAAATATGGGGTTTTGAGTCTCTTTCACTGAGGAAGGTGTAGGTCTTGTCTATTCCAAAGTTGGTTTTTGAAACGGTCCCTGTAATTATATCAAACTCTGGTTTTTTGCATAACCCCACCTCTCCTTCCCCTTTATGCAGGCATAAGAGTGTTTTCTAAATGTGAGACTCTGTTCTCTTTCCTAACTCAGTTCACGTGTAGCCATGTTTACAGGATCTTCATAAGTGATATCTTATGATAAGTTTCTTTTTCTGTGTGACTTATTTCACGTAGAATCATCGTACCTGAATCCACTCACTTTGCTGCTACTGGTCTTATGACATTGATTTCATGGCTGAGGGATATTCCATCGTACATAAGTACCACAGTGTTTTGAACCATTTTTATATTTCCTGGGATATTTAAGGTGTACCCAAGTTGAGGTTCTTATAGTCAGTGCAGCCCTAAATTTGGAGGTGGCTCTTTCTTATTGATTTTCAGTTTTCCCAAGGTATATTCCCTAGACTGGAAGTGGCCTTGGCTCTGTAGCTCTGTTGTTTACTTGTTTTAGGGAACACAATGCACTCCTCCAGTGAGGCAGTTGGCAATTTACATCCCGCCCATCAGCATAACAAGGCTCCCTGTTCTCCAGGGCCTGTCTTGCCTTTCAGGTTTTTACACATTTTGTGGATGTCCCTTTTGACCGGTGGGAAGTGATACTTCTTTGTAGTGCAGATTTGCATTGCCCGCTTGCTTGCTTGGCCAATAAGGGCGTATGCGTTTTCTCCTGAATATATTCAGGAGAAAATGCATATGCCCTTTTTGGCCAAGTGCACCATTGTCCAAGTTGTGCCCCTCTTCCTGTGCTTTACAGGCGATTCCAAGGTACCTCTTGAAATCTGTTTCCTGCTATTTTGCCTCGCTTTCAAGTCCGCCTCGATGACTTCCCTCAACAGATTTTTGGACGATAGTTGTCCTTTATCACTCTGCCAGTTTGTGAATTGCTGTGCCCCTGAGCTACATTTCTCAACTCGTTTTTTGTGAGCTGAACGCAAGTCCAAAATTTTGGATCATGTCCTATACTGGTTCCCGGTGGGTGGCTGAGACTTTGGTTCATTCTTCTTCCTGCCGGGAAATTAGAGTGACATGTGCCCATCCAAATGCCTAACAGCTACTCTCTCATGGGTTCTCCCTCGTCCCTTCCATCCTCTGCCAAATTGGGAACCTGTGCAAACCAGGAGGTTAAAGGGCCTGTCTCTCCAAGTTGGGAGATTGATAGTAAGGGAGTTGGAAAGTTAAACTGGAGCACCAGGAGAGGGACTATTCGTTGAGTTGTAGAAACCTTTCGTATTCACAATGTTTACATTCTCTAGGTTTCCTGTACATGTTATAGCTGTAGTAATATTCCCTTCAACCTGGAGAGTTGGGACCCATGGAATGGGGGCCATGCATTATTGCTTGAAAGGGTCTGCATTTGCTCACCCAATCTCACCAATCCTCTCTGTCCCAAGTGTCCAGCCTTATGCCACATCCAGCTGTCATTGTAGATAGGGTCTTTCCAGGTTTCCTCAGACACCCTGAAGGAATTGTAAAGAATTTCCCTGTTTTTTGGTTTTGCTTTTGAAATTCCTTTTTATAGTGGGTTTGAGCTGATTCTCGCTGCCATGTTAATGCACTCTAGACACACTTGATTCCCTTATGGAGACATATCAATACATAGGTTTTAAGATTCTTACTAATCACATATATTCCTCTGTGGGAAATATGGGGTTTTGAGTCTCTTTCACTGAGGAAGGTGTAGGTCTTGTCTATTCCAAAGTTGGTTTTTGGAACGGTCCCTGTGCTTATATCAAACTCTGGTTTTATGCATCACCCCACCTCTCCATCCCCTTTAGGCAGGCATAAGAGTGTTTTCTAAATGTGAGACTCTGTTCTCTTTCCTAACTCAGTTCACGTGTAGCCATGTTTACAGGATCATCATAAGTGATATCTTATGATAAGTTTCTTTTTCTGTGTGACTTATTTCACTTAGAATCATCGTACCTGAATCCACTCACTTTGCTGCTACTGGTCTTATGACATTGATTTCATGGCTCAGGGATATTCCTTCGTACGTAAGTACCACAATGTTTTGAACCATTTTTATATTTCCTGGGATATTTAAGGTGTACCCAAGTTGAGTTTCTTGTAGTCAGTGCAGCCCTAAATTTGGAGGTAGCTCTTTCTTATTGATTTTCATTTTTCCCAAAGTATATTCCCTAGACTGGAAGTGGCCTTGGCTCTGTAGCTCTGTTGTTTACTTGTTTTAGGGAACACAATGCACTCCTCCATTGAAGCAGTTGGCAATTTACATCCCGCCCATCAGCATAACAAGGCTCCCTGTTCTCCAGGGCCTGTCTTGCCTTTCTGGTTTTTACACATTTTGTGGATGTCCCTTTTGACCGGTGGGAAGTGATACTTCTTTGTAGTGCAGATTTGCATTGCCTGCTTGCTTGCTTGGCCAAAAAGGGCGTATGCGTTTTCTCCTGAATATATTCAGGAGAAAACGCATACGCCCTTTTTGGCCAAGTGCATCATTGTCCAAGTTGTGCCCCTCTTCCTGTGCTTTACAGGCGATTCCAAGGTACCTCTTGAAATCTGTTTCCTGCTATTTTGCCTCGCTTTCAAGTCCGCCTCGTTGACTTCCCTCAACAGATTTTTGGACGATAGTTGTCCTTTATCACTCTGCCAGTTTGTGAATTGCTGTGCACCTGAGCTTCATTTCTCAACTCGTTTTTTGTGAGCTGAACGCAAGTCCAAAATTTTGGATCATGTCCTATACTGGTTCCCGGTGGGTGGCTGAGACTTTGGTTAATTCTTCTTCCTGCCGGGAAATTAGAGTGACATGTGCCCGTCCAAATGCCTAACAGCTACTCTCTCATGGGTTCTCCCTCGTCCCTTCCATCCTCTGCCAAATTGGGAACCTGTGCAAACCAGGAGGTTAAAGGGCGTGTCTCTCCAAGTTGGGAGATTGATAGTAAGGCAGTTGGAAAGTCAAACTGGAGCACCAGGAGAGGGACTATTCGTTGAGTTTTAGAAACCTTTGGTATTCACAGTGTGTACATTCTCTAGGTTTCCTGTACATGTTATAGCTGTAGTAATATTCCCTTCAACCTGGAGAGTTGGGACCCATGGAATGGGGGCCATGCATTATTGCTTGAAAGGGTCTGCATTTGCTCACCCAATCTCACCAATCCTCTCAGTCCCATGGGTCCAGCCTAATGCCACATCCAGCTGTCATTGTAGATAGGGTCTTTCCAGGTTTTCTCAGACACCCTGAAGGAATTGAAAAGAATTTCCCTGTTTTTTTGGTTTTGCTTTTGAAATTCCTTTTTATAGTGGGTTTGAGCTGATTCTCGCTGCCATGTTTATGCCACTCTAGACACACTTGATTCCCTTATGGAGTCATATCAATACATAGGTTTTAAGATTCTTACTAGTCAGATATATTCCTCTGCGGGAAATATGGGGTTTTGAGTCTCTTTCACTGAGGAAGGTGTAGGTCTTGTCTATTCCAAAGTTGGTTTTTGGAACGGTCCCTGTGCTTATGTCAAACTCTGGTTTTATGCATCACCCCACCTCTCCTTCCCCTTTATGCAGGCATAAGAGTGTTTTCTAAATGTGAGACTCTGTTCTCTTTCCTAACTCAGTTCACGTGTAGCCATGTTTACAGGATCTTCATAAGTGATATCTTATGATAAGTTTCTTTTTCTGTGTGACTTATTTCACTTAGAATCATCGTACCTGAATCCACTCACTTTGCTGCTACTGGTCTTATGACATTGATTTCATCGCTGAGGGATATTCCATCGTACGTAAGTACCACAATGTTTTGAACCATTTTTATATTTCCTGGGATATTTAAGGTGTACCCAAGTTGAGGTTCTTGTAGTCAGTGCAGCCCTAAATTTGGAGGTGGCTCTTTCTTATTGATTTTCAGTTTTCCCAAGGTATATTCCCTAGACTGGAAGTGGCCTTGGCTCTGTAGCTCTGTTGTTTACTTGTTTTAGGGAACACAATGCACTCCTCCAGTGAGGCAGTTGGCAATTTACATACCGCCCATCAGCATAACAAGGCTCCGTGTTCTCCAGGGCCTGTCTTGCCTTTCTGGTTTTTACACATTTTGTGGATGTCCCTTTTGACCGGTGGGAAGTGATACTTCTTTGTAGCGCAGATTTGCATTGCCCGCTTGCTTGCTTGGCCAAAAAGGGCGTATGCGTTTTCTCCTGAATATATTCAGGAGAAAACGCATATGCCCTTTTTGGCCAAGTGCACCATTGTCCAAGTTGTGCCCCTCTTCCTGTGCTTTACAGGCGATTCCAAGGTACCTCTTGAAATCTGTTTCCTGCTATTTTGCCTCGCTTTCAAGTCCGCCTCGATGACTTCCCTCAACAGATTTTTGGACGATAGTTGTCCTTTATCACTCTGCCAGTTTGTGAATTGCTGTGCCCCTGAGCTCCATTTCTCAACTCGTTTTTTGTGAGCTGAACGCAAGGCCAAAATTTTGGATCATGTCCTATAATGGTTCCCGGTGGGTGGCTGAGACTTTGGTTCATTCTTCTTCCTGCCGGGAAATTAGAGTGACATGTGCCCATCCAAATTCCTAACAGCTACTCTCTCATGGGTTCTCCCTCGTCCCTTCCATCCTCTGCCAAATTGGGAACCTGTGCAAACCAGGAGGTTAAAGGGCCTGTCTCTCCAAGTTGGGAGATTGATAGTAAGGGAGTTGGAAAGTCAAACTGGAGCACCAGGAGAGGGACTATTCGTTGAGTTGTAGAAACCTTTCGTATTCACAGTGTGTACATTCTCTAGGTTTCCTGTACATGTTATAGCTGTAGTAATATTCCCTTGAACCTGGAGAGTTGGGACCCATGGAATGGGGGCCATGCATTATTGCTTGAAAGGGTCTGCATTTGCTCACCCAATCTCACCAATCCTCTCTGTCCCAAGTGTCCAGCCTTATGCCACATCCAGCTGTCATTGTAGATAGGGTCTTTCCAGGTTTCCTCAGACACCCTGAAGGAATTGTAAAGAATTTCCCTGTTTTTTGGTTTTGCTTTTGAAATTCCTTTTTATAGTGGGTTTGAGCTGATTCTCGCTGCCATGTTAATGCACTCTAGACACACTTGATTCCCTTATGGAGACATATCAATACATATGTTTTAAGATTCTTACTAGTCACATATATTCCTCTGTGGGAAATATGGGGTTTTGAGTCTCTTTCACTGAGGAAGGTGTAGGTCTAGTCTATTCCAAAGTTGGTTTTTGGAACGGTCCCTGTGCTTATATCAAACTCTGGTTTTATGCATCACCCCACCTCTCCATCCCCTTTATGCAGGCATAAGAGTGTTTTCTAAATGTGAGACTCTGTTCTCTTTCCTAACTCAGTTCACGTGTAGCCATGTTTACAGGATCTTCATAAGTGATATCTTATGATAAGTTTCTTTTTCTGTGTGACTTATTTCACTTAGAATCATCGTACCTGAATCCACTCACTTTGCTGCTACTGGTCTTATGACATTGATTTCATCGCTGAGGGATATTCCATCGTACGTAAGTACCACAATGTTTTGAACCATTTTTATATTTCCTGGGATATTTAAGGTGTACCCAAGTTGAGGTTCTTGTAGTCAGTGCAGCCCTAAATTTGGAGGTGGCTCTTTCTTATTGATTTTCAGTTTTCCCAAGGTATATTCCCTAGACTGGAAGTGGCCTTGGCTCTGTAGCTCTGTTGTTTACTTGTTTTAGGGAACACAATGCACTCCTCCAGTGAGGCAGTTGGCAATTTACATACCGCCCATCAGCATAACAAGGCTCCGTGTTCTCCAGGGCCTGTCTTGCCTTTCTGGTTTTTACACATTTTGTGGATGTCCCTTTTGACCGGTGGGAAGTGATACTTCTTTGTAGCGCAGATTTGCATTGCCCGCTTGCTTGCTTGGCCAAAAAGGGCGTATGCCTTTTCTCCTGAATATATTCAGGAGAAAACGCATACGCCCTTTTTGGCCAAGTGCATCATTGTCCAAGTTGTGCCCCTCTTCCTGTGCTTTACAGGCGATTCCAACGTACCTCTTGAAATCTGTTTCCTGCTATTTTGCCTCGCTTTCAAGTCCGCCTCGTTGACTTCCCTCAACAGATTTTTGGACGATAGTTGTCCTTTATCACTCTGCCAGTTTGTGAATTGCTGTGCACCTGAGCTTCATTTCTCAACTCGTTTTTTGTGAGCTGAACGCAAGTCCAAAATTTTGGATCATGTCCTATACTGGTTCCCGGTGGGTGGCTGAGACTTTGGTTAATTCTTCTTCCTGCCGGGAAATTAGAGTGACATGTGCCCGTCCAAATGCCTAACAGCTACTCTCTCATGGGTTCTCCCTCGTCCCTTCCATCCTCTGCCAAATTGGGAACCTGTGCAAACCAGGAGGTTAAAGGGCCTGTCTCTCCAAGTTGGGAGATTGATAGTAAGGCAGTTGGAAAGTCAAACTGGAGCACCAGGAGAGGGACTATTCGTTGAGTTTTAGAAACCTTTGGTATTCACAGTGTGTACATTCTCTAGGTTTCCTGTACATGTTATAGCTGTAGTAATATTCCCTTCAACCTGGAGAGTTGGGACCCATGGAATGGGGGCCATGCATTATTGCTTGAAAGGGTCTGCATTTGCTCACCCAATCTCACCAATCCTCTCAGTCCCATGGGTCCAGCCTTATGCCACATCCAGCTGTCATTGTAGATAGGGTCTTTCCAGGTTTTCTCAGACACCCTGAAGGAATTGAAAAGAATTTCCCTGTTTTTTTGGTTTTGCTTTTGAAATTCCTTTTTATAGTGGGTTTGAGCTGATTCTCGCTGCCATGTTTATGCCACTCTAGACACACTTGATTCCCTTATGGAGTCATATCAATACATAGGTTTTAAGATTCTTACTAGTCAGATATATTCCTCTGCGGGAAATATGGGGTTTTGAGTCTCTTTCACTGAGGAAGGTGTAGGTCATGTCTATTCCAAAGTTGGTTTTTGGAACGGTCCCTGTGCTTATGTCAAACTCTGGTTTTATGCATCACCCCACCTCTCCTTCCCCTTTATGCAGGCATAAGAGTGTTTTCTAAATGTGAGACTCTGTTCTCTTTCCTAACTCAGTTCACGTGTAGCCATGTTTACAGGATCTTCATAAGTGATATCTTATGATAAGTTTCTTTTTCTGTGTGACTTATTTCACTTAGAATCATCGTACCTGAATCCACTCACTTTGCTGCTACTGGTCTTATGACATTGATTTCATCGCTGAGGGATATTCCATCGTACGTAAGTACCACAATGTTTTGAACCATTTTTATATTTCCTGGGATATTTAAGGTGTACCCAAGTTGAGATTCTCGTAGTCAGTGCAGCCCTAAATTTGGAGTTGGCTCTTTCTTATTGATTTTCAGTTTTCCCAAGGTATATTCCCTAGACTGGAAGTGGCCTTGACTCTGTAGCTCTGTTGTTTACTTGTTTTAGGGAACACAATGCACTCCCCAGTGAGGCTGTTGGCAATTTACATCCCGCCCATCAGCATAACAAGGCTCCCTGTTCTCCAGGGCCTGTCTTGCCTTTCAGGTTTTTACACATTTTGTGGATGTCCCTTTTGACCGGTGGGAAGTGATACTTCTTTGTAGTGCAGATTTGCATTGCCTGCTTGCTTGCTTGGCCAAAAAGGGCGTATGCGTTTTCTCCTGAATATATTCAGGAGAAAACGCATACGCCCTTTTTGGCCAAGTGCACCATTGTCCAAGTTGTGCCCCTCTTCCTGTGCTTTACAGGCGATTCCAAGGTACCTCTTGAAATCTGTTTCCTGCTATTTTGCCTCGCTTTCAAGTCCGCCTCGATGACTTCCCTCAACAGATTTTTGGACGATAGTTGTCCTTTATCACTCTGCCAGTTTGTGAATTTCTGTGCCCCTGAGCTCCATTTCTCAACTCGTTTTTTGTGAGCATAACGCAAGTCCAAAATTTTGGATCATGTCCTATACTGGTTCCCGGTGGGTGGCTGAGACTTTGGTTAATTCTTCTTCCTGCCGGGAAATTAGAGTGACATGTGCCCATCCAAATGCCTAACAGCTACTCTCTCATGGGTTCTC
Source organism: Mesoplodon densirostris (assembly GCF_025265405.1). NCBI lineage: Eukaryota > Metazoa > Chordata > Mammalia > Artiodactyla > Ziphiidae > Mesoplodon > Mesoplodon densirostris. The sequence continues at coordinate 7,496,016 of NW_026778197.1, read as the reverse complement.
CCTCGTCCCTTCCATCCTCTGCCAAATTGGGAACCTGTGCAAACCAGGAGGTTAAACGGCCTGTCTCTCCAAGTTGGGAGATTGATAGTAAGGGAGTTGGAAAGTCAAACTGGAGCACCAGGAGAGGGACTATTCGTTGAGTTGTAGAAACCTTTCGTATTCACAGTGTGTACATTCTCTAGGTTTCCTGTACATGTTATAGCTGTAGTAATATTCCCTTGAACCTGGAGAGTTGGGACCCATGGAATGGGGGCCATGCATTATTGCTTGAAAGGGTCTGCATTTGCTCACCCAATCTCACCAATCCTTTCTGTCCCAAGTGTCCAGCCTTATGCCACATCCAGCTGTCATTGTAGATAGGGTCTTTCCAGTTTTCCTCAGACACCCTGAAGGAATTGTAAAGAATTTCCCTGTTTTTTGGTTTTGCTTTTGAAATTCCTTTTTATAGTGGGTTTGAGCTGATTCTCGCTGCCATGTTAATGCACTCTAGACACACATGATTCCCTTATGGAGACATATCAATACATATGTTTTAAGATTCTTACTAGTCACATATATTCCTCTGTGGGAAATATGGGGTTTTGAGTCTCTTTCACTGAGGAAGGTGTAGGTCTTGTCTATTCCAAAGTTGGTTTTTGGAACGGTCCCTGTGCTTATATCAAACTCTGGTTTTATGCATCACTCCACCTCTCCATCCCCTTTATGCAGGCATAAGAGTGTTTTCTAAATGTGAGACTCTGTTCTCTTTCCTAACTCAGTTCACGTGTAGCCATGTTTACAGGATCTTCATAAGTGATATCTTATGATAAGTTTCTTTTTCTGTGTGACTTATTTCACTTAGAATCATCGTACCTGAATCCACTCACTTTGCTGCTACTGGTCTTATGACATTGATTTCATCGCTGAGGGATATTCCATCGTACGTAAGTACCACAATGTTTTGAACCATTTTTATATTTCCTGGGATATTTAAGGTGTACCCAAGTTGAGGTTCTTGTAGTCAGTGCAGCCCTAAATTTGGAGGTGGCTCTTTCTTATTGATTTTCAGTTTTCCCAAGGTATATTCCCTAGACTGGAAGTGGCCTTGGCTCTGTAGCTCTGTTGTTTACTTGTTTTAGGGAACACAATGCACTCCTCCAGTGAGGCAGTTGGCAATTTACATACCGCCCATCAGCATAACAAGGCTCCCAGTTCTCCAGGGCCTGTCTTAACTTTCTGGTTTTTACACATTTTGTGGATGTCCCTTTTGACCGGTGGGAAGTGATACTTCTTTGTAGCGCAGATTTGCATTGCCCGCTTGCTTGCTTGGCCAAAAAGGGCGTATGCGTTTTCTCCTGAATATATTCAGGAGAAAACGCATACGCCCTTTTTGGCCAAGTGCATCATTGTCCAAGTTGTGCCCCTCTTCCTGTGCTTTACAGGCGATTCCAACGTACCTCTTGAAATCTGTTTCCTGCTATTTTGCCTCGCTTTCAAGTCCGCCTCGATGACTTCCCTCAACAGATTTTTGGACGATAGTTGTCCTTTATCACTCTGCCAGTTTGTGAATTGCTGTGCACCTGAGCTTCATTTCTCAACTCGTTTTTTGTGAGCTGAACGCAAGTCCAAAATTTTGGATCATGTCCTATACTGGTTCCCGGTGGGTGGCTGAGACTTTGGTTAATTCTTCTTCCTGCCGGGAAATTAGAGTGACATGTGCCCGTCCAAATGCCTAACAGCTACTCTCTCATGGGTTCTCCCTCGTCCCTTCCATCCTCTGCCAAATTGGGAACCTGTGCAAACCAGGAGGTTAAAGGGCCTGTCTCTCCAAGTTGGGAGATTGATAGTAAGGCAGTTGGAAAGTCAAACTGGAGCACCAGGAGAGGGACTATTCGTTGAGTTTTAGAAACCTTTGGTATTCACAGTGTGTACATTCTCTAGGTTTCCTGTACATGTTATAGCTGTAGTAATATTCCCTTCAACCTGGAGAGTTGGGACCCATGGAATGGGGGCCATGCATTATTGCTTGAAAGGGTCTGCATTTGCTCACCCAATCTCACCAATCCTCTCAGTCCCATGGGTCCAGCCTTATGCCACATCCAGCTGTCATTGTAGATAGGGTCTTTCCAGGTTTTCTCAGACACCCTGAAGGAATTGAAAAGAATTTCCCTGTTTTTTTGGTTTTGCTTTTGAAATTCCTTTTTATAGTGGGTTTGAGCTGATTCTCGCTGCCATGTTTATGCCACTCTAGACACACTTGATTCCCTTATGGAGTCATATCAATACATAGGTTTTAAGATTCTTACTAGTCAGATATATTCCTCTGCGGGAAATATGGGGTTTTGAGTCTCTTTCACTGAGGAAGGTGTAGGTCATGTCTATTCCAAAGTTGGTTTTTGGAACGGTCCCTGTGCTTATGTCAAACTCTGGTTTTATGCATCACCCCACCTCTCCTTCCCCTTTATGCAGGCATAAGAGTGTTTTCTAAATGTGAGACTCTGTTCTCTTTCCTAACTCAGTTCACGTGTAGCCATGTTTACAGGATCTTCATAAGTGATATCTTATGATAAGTTTCTTTTTCTGTGTGACTTATTTCACTTAGAATCATCGTACCTGAATCCACTCACTTTGCTGCTACTGGTCTTATGACATTGATTTCATCGCTGAGGGATATTCCATCGTACGTAAGTACCACAATGTTTTGAACCATTTTTATATTTCCTGGGATATTTAAGGTGTACCCAAGTTGAGATTCTCGTAGTCAGTGCAGCCCTAAATTTGGAGTTGGCTCTTTCTTATTGATTTTCAGTTTTCCCAAGGTATATTCCCTAGACTGGAAGTGGCCTTGACTCTGTAGCTCTGTTGTTTACTTGTTTTAGGGAACACAATGCACTCCCCAGTGAGGCTGTTGGCAATTTACATCCCGCCCATCAGCATAACAAGGCTCCCTGTTCTCCAGGGCCTGTCTTGCCTTTCAGGTTTTTACACATTTTGTGGATGTCCCTTTTGACCGGTGGGAAGTGATACTTCTTTGTAGTGCAGATTTGCATTGCCCGCTTGCTTGCTTGGCCAAAAAGGGCGTATGCGTTTTCTCCTGAATATATTCAGGAGAAAACGCATACGCCCTTTTTGGCCAAGTGCACCATTGTCCAAGTTGTGCCCCTCTTCCTGTGCTTTACAGGCGATTCCAAGGTACCTCTTGAAATCTGTTTCCTGCTATTTTGCCTCGCTTTCAAGTCCGCCTCGATGACTTCCCTCAACAGATTTTTGGACGATAGTTGTCCTTTATCACTCTGCCAGTTTGTGAATTTCTGTGCCCCTGAGCTCCATTTCTCAACTCGTTTTTTGTGAGCATAACGCAAGTCCAAAATTTTGGATCATGTCCTATACTGGTTCCCGGTGGGTGGCTGAGACTTTGGTTAATTCTTCTTCCTGCCGGGAAATTAGAGTGACATGTGCCCATCCAAATGCCTAACAGCTACTCTCTCATGGGTTCTCCCTCGTCCCTTCCATCCTCTGCCAAATTGGGAACCTGTGCAAACCAGGAGGTTAAACGGCCTGTCTCTCCAAGTTGGGAGATTGATAGTAAGGGAGTTGGAAAGTCAAACTGGAGCACCAGGAGAGGGACTATTCGTTGAGTTGTAGAAACCTTTCGTATTCACAGTGTGTACATTCTCTAGGTTTCCTGTACATGTTATAGCTGTAGTAATATTCCCTTGAACCTGGAGAGTTGGGACCCATGGAATGGGGGCCATGCATTATTGCTTGAAAGGGTCTGCATTTGCTCACCCAATCTCACCAATCCTTTCTGTCCCAAGTGTCCAGCCTTATGCCACATCCAGCTGTCATTGTAGATAGGGTCTTTCCAGGTTTCCTCAGACACCCTGAAGGAATTGTAAAGAATTTCCCTGTTTTTTGGTTTTGCTTTTGAAATTCATTTTTATAGTGGGTTTGAGCTGATTCTCGCTGCCATGTTAATGCACTCTAGACACACATGATTCCCTTATGGAGACATATCAATACATATGTTTTAAGATTCTTACTAGTCACATATATTCCTCTGTGGGAAATATGGGGTTTTGAGTCTCTTTCACTGAGGAAGGTGTAGGTCTTGTCTATTCCAAAGTTGGTTTTTGGAACGGTCCCTGTGCTTATATCAAACTCTGGTTTTATGCATCACTCCACCTCTCCATCCCCTTTATGCAGGCATAAGAGTGTTTTCTAAATGTGAGACTCTGTTCTCTTTCCTAACTCAGTTCACGTGTAGCCATGTTTACAGGATCTTCATAAGTGATATCTTATGATAAGTTTCTTTTTCTGTGTGACTTATTTCACTTAGAATCATCGTACCTGAATCCACTCACTTTGCTGCTACTGGTCTTATGACATTGATTTCATCGCTGAGGGATATTCCATCGTACGTAAGTACCACAATGTTTTGAACCATTTTTATATTTCCTGGGATATTTAAGGTGTACCCAAGTTGAGGTTCTTGTAGTCAGTGCAGCCCTAAATTTGGAGGTGGCTCTTTCTTATTGATTTTCAGTTTTCCCAAGGTATATTCCCTAGACTGGAAGTGGCCTTGGCTCTGTAGCTCTGTTGTTTACTTGTTTTAGGGAACACAATGCACTCCTCCAGTGAGGCAGTTGGCAATTTACATACCGCCCATCAGCATAACAAGGCTCCCTGTTCTCCAGGGCCTGTCTTGCCTTTCTGGTTTTTACACATTTTGTGGATGTCCCTTTTGACCGGTGGGAAGTGATACTTCTTTGTAGCGCAGATTTGCATTGCCCGCTTGCTTGCTTGGCCAAAAAGGGCGTATGCGTTTTCTCCTGAATATATTCAGGAGAAAATGCATACGCCCTTTTTGGCCAAGTGCATCATTGTCCAAGTTGTGCCCCTCTTCCTGTGCTTTACAGGCGATTCCAACGTACCTCTTGAAATCTGTTTCCTGCTATTTTGCCTCGCTTTCAAGTCCGCCTCGTTGACTTCCCTCAACAGATTTTTGGACGATAGTTGTCCTTTATCACTCTGCCAGTTTGTGAATTGCTGTGCACCTGAGCTTCATTTCTCAACTCGTTTTTTGTGAGCTGAACGCAAGTCCAAAATTTTGGATCATGTCCTATACTGGTTCCCGGTGGGTGGCTGAGACTTTGGTTAATTCTTCTTCCTGCCGGGAAATTAGAGTGACATGTGCCCGTCCAAATGCCTAACAGCTACTCTCTCATGGGTTCTCCCTCGTCCCTTCCATCCTCTGCCAAATTGGGAACCTGTGCAAACCAGGAGGTTAAAGGGCCTGTCTCTCCAAGTTGGGAGATTGATAGTAAGGCAGTTGGAAAGTCAAACTGGAGCACCAGGAGAGGGACTATTCGTTGAGTTTTAGAAACCTTTGGTATTCACAGTGTGTACATTCTCTAGGTTTCCTGTACATGTTATAGCTGTAGTAATATTCCCTTCAACCTGGAGAGTTGGGACCCATGGAATGGGGGCCATGCATTATTGCTTGAAAGGGTCTGCATTTGCTCACCCAATCTCACCAATCCTCTCAGTCCCATGGGTCCAGCCTTATGCCACATCCAGCTGTCATTGTAGATAGGGTCTTTCCAGGTTTTCTCAGACACCCTGAAGGAATTGAAAAGAATTTCCCTGTTTTTTTGGTTTTGCTTTTGAAATTCCTTTTTATAGTGGGTTTGAGCTGATTCTCGCTGCCATGTTTATGCCACTCTAGACACACTTGATTCCCTTATGGAGTCATATCAATACATAGGTTTTAAGATTCTTACTAGTCAGATATATTCCTCTGCGGGAAATATGGGGTTTTGAGTCTCTTTCACTGAGGAAGGTGTAGGTCATGTCTATTCCAAAGTTGGTTTTTGGAACGGTCCCTGTGCTTATGTCAAACTCTGGTTTTATGCATCACCCCAACTCTCCTTCCCCTTTATGCAGGCATAAGAGTGTTTTCTAAATGTGAGACTCTGTTCTCTTTCCTAACTCAGTTCACGTGTAGCCATGTTTACAGGATCTTCATAAGTGATATCTTATGATAAGTTTCTTTTTCTGTGTGACTTATTTCACTTAGAATCATCGTACCTGAATCCACTCACTTTGCTGCTACTGGTCTTATGACATTGATTTCATCGCTGAGGGATATTCCATCGTACGTAAGTACCACAATGTTTTGAACCATTTTTATATTTCCTGGGATATTTAAGGTGTACCCAAGTTGAGATTCTCGTAGTCAGTGCAGCCCTAAATTTGGAGGTGGCTCTTTCTTATTGATTTTCAGTTTTCCCAAGGTATATTCCCTAGACTGGAAGTGGCCTTGACTCTGTAGCTCTGTTGTTTACTTGTTTTAGGGAACACAATGCACTCCCCAGTGAGGCAGTTGGCAATTTACATCCCGCCCATCAGCATAACAAGGCTCCCTGTTCTCCAGGGCCTGTCTTGCCTTTCAGGTTTTTACACATTTTGTGGATGTCCCTTTTGACCGGTGGGAAGTGATACTTCTTTGTAGTGCAGATTTGCATTGCCCGCTTGCTTGCTTGGCCAAAAAGTGCGTATGCGTTTTCTCCTGAATATATTCAGGAGAAAACGCATATGCCCTTTTTGGCCAAGTGCACCATTGTCCAAGTTGTGCCCCTCTTCCTGTGCTTTACAGGCGATTCCAAGGTACCTCTTGAAATCTGTTTCCTGCTATTTTGCCTCGCTTTCAAGTCCGCCTCGATGACTTCCCTCAACAGATTTTTGGACGATAGTTGTCCTTTATCACTCTGCCAGTTTGTGAATTGCTGTGCCCCTGAGCTCCATTTCTCAACTCGTTTTTTGTGAGCATAACGCAAGTCCAAAATTTTGGTTCATGTCCTATACTGGTTCCCGGTGGGTGGCTGAGACTTTGGTTAATTCTTCTTCCTGCCGGGAAATTAGAGTGACATGTGCCCATCCAAATGCCTAACAGCTACTCTCTCATGGGTTCTCCCTCGTCCCTTCCATCCTCTGCCAATTTGGGAACCTGTGCAAACCAGGAGGTTAAACGGCCTGTCTCTCCAAGTTGGGAGATTGATAGTAAGGGAGTTGGAAAGTCAAACTGGAGCACCAGGAGAGGGACTATTCGTTGAGTTGTAGAAACCTTTCGTATTCACAGTGTGTACATTCTCTAGGTTTCCTGTACATGTTATAGCTGTAGTAATATTCCCTTGAACCTGGAGAGTTGGGACCCATGGAATGGGGGCCATGCATTATTGCTTGAAAGGGTCTGCATTTGCTCACCCAATCTCACCAATCCTTTCTGTCCCAAGTGTCCAGCCTTATGCCACATCCAGCTGTCATTGTAGATAGGGTCTTTCCAGGTTTCCTCAGACACCCTGAAGGAATTGTAAAGAATTTCCCTGTTTTTTGGTTTTGCTTTTGAAATTCCTTTTTATAGTGGGTTTGAGCTGATTCTCGCTGCCATGTTAATGCACTCTAGACACACTTGATTCCCTTATGGAGACATATCAATACATAGGTTTTAAGATGCTTACTAGTCACATATATTCCTCTGTGGGAAATATGGGGTTTTGAGTCTCTTTCACTGAGGAAGGTGTAGGTCTTGTCTATTCCAAAGTTGGTTTTTGGAACGGTCCCTGTGCTTATATCAAACTCTGGTTTTATGCATCACCCCACCTCTCCATCCCCTTTATGCAGGCATAAGAGTGTTTTCTAAATGTGAGACTCTGTTCTCTTTCCTAACTCAGTTCACGTGTAGCCATGTTTACAGGATCTTCATAAGTGATATCTTATGATAAGTTTCTTTTTCTGTGTGACTTATTTCACTTAGAATCATCGTACCTGAATCCACTCACTTTGCTGCTACTGGTCTTATGACATTGATTTCATTGCTGAGGGATATTCCATCGTACGTAAGTACCACAATGTTTTGAACCATTTTTATATTTCCTGGGATAATTAAGGTGTACCCAAGTTGAGGTTCTTGTAGTCAGTGCAGCCCTAAATTTGGAGGTGGCTCTTTCTTATTGATTTTCAGTTTTCCCAAGGTATATTCCCTAGACTGGAAGTGGCCTTGGCTCTGTAGCTCTGTTGTTTACTTGTTTTAGGGAACACAATGCACTCCTCCAGTGAGGCAGTTGGCAATTTACATCCCGCCCATCAGCATAACAAGGCTCCCTGTTCTCCAGGGCCTGTCTTGCCTTTCTGGTTTTTACACATTTTGTGGATGTCCCTTTTGACCGGTGGGAAGTGATACTTCTTTTTAGCGCAGATTTGCATTGCCCGCTTGCTTGCTTGGCCAAAAAGGGCGTATGCGTTTTCTCCTGAATATATTCAGGAGAAAACGCATACGCCCTTTTTGGCCAAGTGCATCATTGTCCAAGTTGTGACCCTCTTCCTGTGCTTTACAGGCGATTCCAAGTTACCTCTTGAAATCTGTTTCCTGCTATTTTGCCTCGCTTTCAAGTCCGCCTCGTTGACGTCCCTCAACAGATTTTTGGACGATAGTTGTCCTTTATCACTCTGCCGGTTTGTGAATTGCTGTGCCCCTGAGCTCCATTTCTCAACTCATTTTTTGTGACCTGAACGCAAGTCCAAAATTTTGGATCATGTCCTATACTGGTTCCCGGTGGGTGGCTGAGACTTTGGTTAATTCTTCTTCCTGCCAGGAAATTAGAGTGACATGTGCCCGTCCAAATGCCTAACAGCTACTCTCTCATGGGTTCTCCCTCGTCCCTTCCATCCTCTGCCAAATTGGGAACCTGTGCAAACCAGGAGGTTCAAGGGCCTGTCTCTCCAAGTTGGGAGATTGATAGGCAGGCAGTTGGAAAGTCAAACTGGAGCACCAGGAAAGGGACTATTCATTGAGTTTTAGAAACATTTCGTATTCACAGTGTGTACATTCTCTAGGTTTCCTGTACATGTTATAGCTGTAGTAAAATTCCCTTCAACCTGGAGAGTTGGGACCCATGGAATGGGGGCCATGCATTATTGCTTGAAAGGGTCTGCATTTGCTCACCTAATCTCACCAATCCTCTCAGTCCCAAGTGTACAGGCTTATGCCACATCCAGCTGTCATTGTAGATATGGTCTTTCCAGGTTTCCTCAGACACCCTGAAGGAATTGTAAAGAATTTCCCTGTTTTTTGGTTTTGCTTTTGAAATTCCTTTTTAGAGTGGGTTTGAGCTGATTCTCGATGCCATGTTTATGCCACTCTAGACACACTTGATTCCCTTATGGAGTCATATCAATACATAGGTTTTAAGATTCTTACTAGTCAGATATATTCCTCTGCGGGAAATATGGGTTTTTGAGTCTCTTTCACTGAGGAAGGTGTAGGTCTTGTCTATTCCAAAGTTGGTTTTGGAAACGGTCCCTGTGCTTATATCAAACTCTGGTTTTATGCATCACCCCACCTCTCCTTCCCCTTTATGCAGGCATAAGAGTGTTTTCTAAATGTGAGACTCTGTTCTCTTTCCTAACTCAGTTCACGTGTAGCCATGTTTACAGGATCTTCATAAGTGATATCTTATGATAAGTTTCTTTTTCTGTGTGACTTATTTCACTTAGAATCATCGTACCTGAATCCACTCACTTTGCTGCTACAGGTCTTATGACATTGATTTCATGGCTGAGGGATATTCCATCGTACGTAAGTACCACAGTGTTTTGAACCATTTTTATATTTCCTGGGATATTTAAGGTGTACCCAAGTTGAGGTTCTTGTAGTCAGTGCAGCCCTAAATTTGGAGGTGGCTCTTTCTTATTGATTTTCAGTTTTCCCAAGGTATATTCCCTAGACTGGAAGTGGCCTTGGCTCTGTAGCTCTGTTGTTTACTTGTTTTAGGGAACACAATGCACTCCTCCAGTGAGGCAGTTGGCAATTTACATCCCGCCCATCAGCATAACAAGGCTCCCTGTTCTCCAGGGCCTGTCTTGCCTTTCTGGTTTTTACACATTTTGTGGATGTCCCTTTTGACCGGTGGGAAGTGATACTTCTTTGTAGTGCAGATTTGCATTGCCAGCTTGCTTGCTTGGCCAAAAAGGGCGTATGCGTTTTCTCCTGAATATATTCAGGAGAAAACGCATACGCCCTTTTTGGCCAAGTGCATCATTGTCCAAGTTGTGCCCCTCTTCCTGTGCTTTACAGGTGATTCCAAGGTACCTCTTGAAATCTGTTTCCTGCTATTTTGCCTCGCTTTCAAGTCCGCCTCGTTGACTTCCCTCAACAGATTTTTGGACGATAGTTGTCCTTTATCACTCTGCCAGTTTGTGAATTGCTGTGCCCCTGAGCTCCATTTCTCAACTCGTTTTTTGTGAGCTGAACGCAAGTCCAAAATTTTGGATCATGTCCTATAATGGTTCCCGGTGGGTGGCTGAGACTTTGGTTAATTCTTCTTCCTGCCGGGAAATTAGAGTGACATGTGCCCGTCCAAATGCCTAACAGCTACTCTCTCATGGGTTCTCCCTCGTCCCTTCCATCCTCTGCCAAATTGGGAACCTGTGCAAACCAGGAGGTTAAAGGGCCTGTCTCTCCAAGTTGGGAGATTGATAGTAAGGCAGTTGGAAAGTCAAACTGGAGCACCAGGAGAGGGACTATTCGTTGAGTTTTAGAAACCTTTCGTATTCACAGTGTGTCCATTCTCTAGGTTTCCTGTACATGTTATAGCTGTAGTAATATTCCCTTGAACCTGGAGAGTTGGGACCCATGGAATGTGGGCCATGCATTATTGCTTGAAAGGGTCTGAATTTGCTCACCCAATCTCACCAATCCTCTCAGTCCCAAGTTTCCAGCCTTATGCCACATCCAGCTGTCATTGTAGATAGGGTCATTACAGGTTTCCTCAGACACCCTGAAGGAATTGTAAAGAATTTCCCTGTTTTTTGGTTTTGCTTTTAAAATTCCTTTTTAGAATGGGTTTGAGCTGATTCTCGCTGCCATGTTTATGCCACTCTAGACACACTTGATTCCCTTATGGAGACATATCAATACATAGGTTTTAAGATTCTTACTAGTCAGATATATTCCTCTGTGGGAAATATGGGGTTTTGAGTCTCTTTCACTGAGGAAGGTGTAGGTCTTGTCTATTCCAAAGTTGGTTTTGGAAACGGTCCCTGTGCTTATATCAAACTCTGGTTTTATGCATCACCCCACCTCTCCTTCCCCTTTATGCAGGCATAAGAGTGTTTTCTAAATGTGAGACTCTGTTCTCTTTCCTAACTCAGTTCACGTGTAGCCATGTTTACAGGATCTTCATAAGTGATATCTTATGATAAGTTTCTTTTTCTGTGTGACTTATTTCACTTAGAATCATCGTACCTGAATCCACTCACTTTGCTGCTACTGGTCTTATGACATTGATTTCATGGCTGAGGGATATTCCATCGTACGTAACTACCACAATGTTTTGAACCATTTTTATATTTCCTGGGATATTTAAGGTGTACCCAAGTTGAGGTTCTTGTAGTCAGTGCAGCCCTAAATTTAGAGGTGGCTCTTTCTTATTGATTTTCAGTTTTCCCAAGGTATATTCCCTAGACTGGAAGTGGCCTTGGCTCTGTAGCTCTGTTGTTTACTTGTTTTAGGGAACACAATGCAATCCTCCAGTGAGGCAGTTGGCAATTTACATCCCGCCCATCAGCATAACAAGGCTCCCTGTTCTCCAGGGCCTGTCTTGCCTTTCTGGTTTTTACACATTTTGTGGATGTCCCTTTTGACAGGTGGGAAATGATACTTCTTTGTAGTGCAGATTTGCATTGCCCGCTTGCTTGCTTGGCCAAAAAGGGCGTATGTGTTTTCTCCTGAATATATTCAGGAGAAAACGCATACGCCCTTTTTGGCCAAGTTCACCATTGGCCAAGTTTTGGCCCTCTTCCTGTGCTTTACAAGCGATTCCAAGTTACCTCTTGAAATCTGTTTCCTGCTATTTTGCCTCGCTTTCAAGTCCGCCTCGTTGACTTCCCTCAACAGATTTTTGGACGATAGTTGGCCTTTATCACTCTGCCAGTTTGTGAATTGCTGTGCCCCTCAGCTCCATTTCTCAACTCGTTTTTTTGTGAGCTGAACGCAAGTCCAAAATTTTGGATCATGTCCTATACTGTTTCCCGGTGGGTGGCTGAGACTTTGGTTAATTCTTCTTCCTGCCGGGAAATTAGAGTGACATGTGCCCGTCCAAATGCCTAACAGCTACTCTCTCATGGGTTCTCCCTCGTCCCTTCCATCCTCTGCCAAATTGGGAACCTGTGCAAACCAGGAGGTTAAAGGGCCTGTCTCTCCAAGTTGGGAGATTGATAGTAAGGCAGTTGGAAAGTCAAACTGGAGCACCAGGAGAGGGACTATTCGTTGAGTTTTAGAAACCTTTCGTATTCACAGTGTGTACATTCTCTAGGTTTCCTGTACATGTTATAGCTGTAGTAATATTCCCTTGAACCTGGAGAGTTGGGACCCATGGAATGGGGGCCATGCATTATTGCTTGAAAGGGTCTGCATTTGCTCACCCAATCTCACCAATCCTCTCAGTGCCAAGTGTCCAGCCTTATGCCACATCCAGCTGTCATTGTAGATAGGGTCTTTCCAGGTTTCCTCAGACACCCTGAAGGAATTGTAAAGAATTTCCCTGTTTTTTGGTTTTGCTTTTGAAATTCCTTTTTAGAGTGGGTTTGAGCTGATTCTCGCTGCCATGTTTATGCCACTCTAGACACACTTGATTCCCTTATGGAGTCATATCAATACATAGGTTTTAAGATTCTTACTAGTCAGATATATTCCTCTGCGGGAAATATGGGGTTTTGAGTCTCTTTCACTGAGGAAGGTGTAGGTCTTGTCTATTCCAAAGTTGGTTTTTGGAACGGTCCCTGTGCTTATATCAAACTCTGGTTTTATGCATCACCCCACCTCTCCTTCCCCTTTATGCAGGCATAAGAGTGTTTTCTAAATGTGAGACTCTGTTCTCTTTCCTAACTCAGTTCACGTGTAGCCATGTTTACAGGATCTTCATAAGTGATATCTTATGATAAGTTTCTTTTTCTGTGTGACATATTTCACTTAGAATCATTGTACCTGAATCCACTCACTTTGCTGCGACTGGTCTTATGACATTAATTTCATGGCTGAGGGATATTCCATCGTACATAAGTACCACAATGTTTTGAACCATTTTTATATTTCCTGGGATATTTAAGGTGTACCCAAGTTGAGGTTCTTGTAGTCAGTGCAGCCCGAAATTTGGAGGTGGCTCTTTCATATTGATTTTCAGTTTTCCCAAGGTATATTCCCTAGACTGGAAGTGGCCTTGGCTCTGTAGCTCTGTTGTTTACTTGTTTTAGGGAACACAATGCACTCCTCCAGTGAGGCAGTTGGCAATTTACATCCCGCCCATCAGCATAACAAGGCTCCCTGTTCTCCAGGGCCTGTATTGCCTTTCTGTTTTTTACACATTTTGTGGATGTCCCTTTTGAGCAGTGGGAACTGATACTTCTTTGTAGTGCAGATTTGCATTGCCCGCTTGCTTGCTTGGCCAAAAAGGGCGTATGCGTTTTCTCCTGAATATATTCAGGAGAAAACGCATACGCCCTTTTTGGCCAAGTGCACCATTGTCCAAGTTGTGCTCCTCTTCCTGTGCTTTACAGGCTATTCCAAGGTACCTCTTGAAATCTGTTTCGTGCTATTTTGCCTCGCTTTCAAGTCCGCCTCCTTGACTTCCCTCAACAGATTTTTGGACGATAGTTGTCCTTTATCACTCTGCCAGTTTGTGAATTGCTGTGCCCCTGAGCTCCATTTCTCAACTCGTTTTTTGTGAGCTGAACGCAAGTCCAAAATTTTGGATCATGTCCTATACTGGTTCCCGGTGGGTGCCTGAGACTTTGGTTAATTCTTCTTCCTGCCGGGAAATTAGAGTGACATGTGCCCGTCCAAATGCCTAACAGCTACTCTCTCATGGGTTCTCCCTCGTCCCTTCCATCCTCTGCCAAATTGGGAACCTGTGCAAACCAGGAGGTTAAAGGGCCTGTCTCTCCAAGTTGGGAGATTGATAGTAAGGCAGTTGGAAAGTCAAACTGGAGCACCAGGAGAGGGACTATTCGTTGAGTTTTAGAAACCTTTCGTATTCACAGTGTGTACATTCTCTAGGTTTCCTGTACATGTTATAGCTGTAGTAATATTCCCTTCAACCTGGAGAGTTGGGACCCATGGAATGGGGGCCATGCATTATTGCTTGAAAGGGTCTGCATTTGCTCACCCAATCTCACCAATCCTCTCAGTCCCAAGTGTACAGGCTTATGCCACATCCAGCTGTCATTGTAGATAGGGTATTTCCAGGTTTCCTCAGACACCCTGAAGGAATTGTAAAGAATTTCCCTGTTTTTTGGTTTTGCTTTTGAAATTCCTTTTTAGAGTGGGTTTGAGCTGATTCTCGCTGCCATGTTTATGCCACGCTAGACACACTTGATTCCCTTATGCAGTCATATCTATACATCGGTTTTAAGATTCTTACTAGTCAGATATATTCCTCTGCGGGAAATATGGGGTTTTGAGTCTCTTTCACTGAGGAAGGTGTAGGTCTTGTCTATTCCAAAGTTGGTTTTTGGAACGGTCCCTGTGCTTATATCAAACTCTGGTTTTATGCATCACCCCACCTCTCCTGACCCTTTATGCAGGCATAAGAGTGTTTTCTAAATGGGAGACTCTGTTCTCTTTCCTAACTCAGTTCACGTGTAGCCATGTTTACAGGATCTTCATAAGTGATATCTTATGATAAGTTTCTTTTTCTGTGTGCCTTATTTCACTTAGAATCATCGTACCTGAATCCCCTTACTTTGCTGCTACTGGTCTTATGACAGTGATTTCATGGCTGAGGGATATTCCATCGTACGTAAGTACCACAATGTTTTGAACCATTTTTATATTTCCTGGGATATTTAAGGTGTACCCAAGTTGAGGTTCTTGTAGTCAGTGCAGCCCGAAATTTGGAGGTGGCTCTTTCATATTGATTTTCAGTTTTCCCAAGGTATATTCCCTAGACTGGAAGTGGCCTTGGCTCTGTAGCTCTGTTGTTTACTTGTTTTAGGGAACACAATGCACTCCTCCAGTGAGGCAGTTGGCAATTTACATCCCGCCCATCAGCATAACAAGGCTCCCTGTTCTCCAGGGCCTGTCTTGCCTTTCTGGTTTTTACACATTTTGTGGATGTCCCTTTTGACCGGTGGGAAGTGATACTTCTTTGTAGTGCAGATTTGCATTGCCAGCTTGCTTGCTTGGCCAAAAAGGGCGTATGCGTTTTCTCCTGAATATATTCAGGAGAAAACGCATACGCCCTTTTTGGCCAAGTGCATCATTGTCCAAGTTGTGCCCCTCTTCCTGTGCTTTACAGGTGATTCCAAGTTACCTCTTGAAATCTGTTTCCTGCTATTTTGCCTCGCTTTCAAGTCCGCCTCGTTGACTTCCCTCAACAGAGTTTTGGACGATAGTTGTCCTTTATCACTCTGCCAGTTTGTGAATTGCTGTGCCCCTGAGCTCCATTTCTCAACTCGTTTTTTGTGAGCTGAACGCAAGTCCAAAATTTTGGATCATGTCCTATAATGGTTCCCGGTGGGTGGCTGAGACTTTGGTTAATTCTTCTTCCTGCCGGGAAATTAGAGTGACATGTGCCCGTCCAAATGCCTAACAGCTACTCTCTCATGGGTTCTCCCTCGTCCCTTCCATCCTCTGCCAAATTGGGAACCTGTGCAAACCAGGAGGTTAAAGGGCCTGTCTCTCCAAGTTGGGAGATTGATAGTAAGGCAGTTGGAAAGTCAAACTGGAGCACCAGGAGAGGGACTATTCGTTGAGTTTTAGAAACCTTTCGTATTCACAGTGTGTCCATTCTCTAGGTTTCCTGTACATGTTATAGCTGTAGTAATATTCCCTTGAACCTGGAGAGTTGGGACCCATGGAATGGGGGCCATGCATTATTGCTTGAAAGGGTCTGAATTTGCTCACCCAATCTCACCAATCCTCTCAGTCCCAAGTTTCCAGCCTTCTGCCACATCCAGCTGTCATTGTAGATAGGGTCATTACAGGTTTCCTCAGACACCCTGAAGGAATTGTAAAGAATTTCCCTGTTTTTTGGTTTTGCTTTTAAAATTCCTTTTTAGAATGGGTTTGAGCTGATTCTCGCTGCCATGTTTATGCCACTCTAGACACACTTGATTCCCTTATGGAGACATATCAATACATAGGTTTTAAGATTCTTACTAGTCAGATATATTCCTCTGTGGGAAATATGGGGTTTTGAGTCTCTTTCACTGAGGAAGGTGTAGGTCTTGTCTATTCCAAAGTTGGTTTTGGAAACGGTCCCTGTGCTTATATCAAACTCTGGTTTTATGCATCACCCCACCTCTCCTTCCCCTTTATGCAGGCATAAGAGTGTTTTCTAAATGTGAGACTCTGTTCTCTTTCCTAACTCAGTTCACGTGTAGCCATGTTTACAGGATCTTCATAAGTGATATCTTATGATAAGTTTCTTTTTCTGTGTGACTTATTTCACTTAGAATCATCGTACCTGAATCCACTCACTTTGCTGCTACTGGTCTTATGACATTGATTTCATGGCTGAGGGATATTCCATCGTACGTAAGTACCACAATGTTTTGAACCATTTTTATATTTCCTGGGATATTTAAGGTGTACCCAAGTTGAGGTTCTTGTAGTCAGTGCAGCCCTAAATTTAGAGGTGGCTCTTTCTTATTGATTTTCAGTTTTCCCAAGGTATATTCCCTAGACTGGAAGTGGCCTTGGCTCTGTAGCTCTGTTGTTTACTTGTTTTAGGGAACACAATGCAATCCTCCAGTGAGGCAGTTGGCAATTTACATCCCGCCCATCAGCATAACAAGGCTCCCTGTTCTCCAGGGCCTGTCTTGCCTTTCTGGTTTTTACACATTTTGTGGATGTCCCTTTTGACAGGTGGGAAATGATACTTCTTTGTAGTGCAGATTTGCATTGCCCGCTTGCTTGCTTGGCCAAAAAGGGCGTATGTGTTTTCTCCTGAATATATTCAGGAGAAAACGCATACGCCCTTTTTGGCCAAGTTCACCATTGTCCAAGTTTTGGCCCTCTTCCTGTGCTTTACAGGCGATTCCAAGGTACCTCTTGAAATCTGTTTCCTGCTATTTTGCCTCGCTTTCAAGTCCGCCTCGTTGACTTCCCTCAACAGATTTTTGGACGATAGTTGGCCTTTATCACTCTGCCAGTTTGTGAATTGCTGTGCCCCTCAGCTCCATTTCTCAACTCGTTTTTTTGTGAGCTGAACGCAAGTCCAAAATTTTGGATCATGTCCTATACTGGTTCCCGGTGGGTGGCTGAGACTTTGGTTAATTCTTCTTCCTGCCGGGAAATTAGAGTGACATGTGCCCGTCCAAATGCCTAACAGCTACTCTCTCATGGGTTCTCCCTCGTCCCTTCCATCCTCTGCCAAATTGGGAACCTGTGCAAACCAGGAGGTTAAAGGGCCTGTCTCTCCAAGTTGGGAGATTGATAGTAAGGCAGTTGGAAAGTCAAACTGGAGCACCAGGAGAGGGACTATTCGTTGAGTTTTAGAAACCTTTCGTATTCACAGTGTGTACATTCTCTAGGTTTCCTGTACATGTTATAGCTGTAGTAATATTCCCTTGAACCTGGAGAGTTGGGACCCATGGAATGGGGGCCATGCATTATTGCTTGAAAGGGTCTGCATTTGCTCACCCAATCTCACCAATCCTCTCAGTGCCAAGTGTCCAGCCTTATGCCACATCCAGCTGTCATTGTAGATAGGGTCTTTCCAGGTTTCCTCAGACACCCTGAAGGAATTGTAAAGAATTTCCCTGTTTTTTGGTTTTGCTTTTGAAATTCCTTTTTAGAGTGGGTTTGAGCTGATTCTCGCTGCCATGTTTATGCCACTCTAGACACACTTGATTCCCTTATGGAGTCATATCAATACATAGGTTTTAAGATTCTTACTAGTCAGATATATTCCTCTGCGGGAAATATGGGGTTTTGAGTCTCTTTCACTGAGGAAGGTGTAGGTCTTGTCTATTCCAAAGTTGGTTTTTGGAACGGTCCCTGTGCTTATATCAAACTCTGGTTTTATGCATCACCCCACCTCTCCTTCCCCTTTATGCAGGCATAAGAGTGTTTTCTAAATGTGAGACTCTGTTCTCTTTCCTAACTCAGTTCACGTGTAGCCATGTTTACAGGATCTTCATAAGTGATATCTTATGATAAGTTTCTTTTTCTGTGTGCCTTATTTCACTTAGAATCATCGTACCTGAATCCCCTTACTTTGCTGCTACTGGTCTTATGACAGTGATTTCATGGCTGAGGGATATTCCATCGTACGTAAGTACCACAATGTTTTGAACCATTTTTATATTTCCTGGGATATTTAAGGTGTACCCAAGTTGAGGTTCTTGTAGTCAGTGCAGCCCGAAATTTGGAGGTGGCTCTTTCATATTGATTTTCAGTTTTCCCAAGGTATATTCCCTAGACTGGAAGTGGCCTTGGCTCTGTAGCTCTGTTGTTTACTTGTTTTAGGGAACACAATGCACTCCTCCAGTGAGGCAGTTGGCAATTTACATCCCGCCCATCAGCATAACAAGGCTCCCTGTTCTCCAGGGCCTGTATTGCCTTTCTGGTTTTTACACATTTTGTGGATGTCCCTTTTGAGCAGTGGGAACTGATACTTCTTTGTAGTGCAGATTTGCATTGCCCGCTTGCTTGCTTGGCCAAAAAGGGCGTATGCGTTTTCTCCTGAATATATTCAGGAGAAAACGCATACGCCCTTTTTGGCCAAGTGCACCATTGTCCAAGTTGTGCTCCTCTTCCTGTGCTTTACAGGCGATTCCAAGGTACCTCTTGAAATCTGTTTCCTGCTCTTTTGCCTCGCTTTCAAGTCCGCCTCCTTGACTTCCCTCAACAGATTTTTGGACGATAGTTGTCCTTTATCACTCTGCCAGTTTGTGAATTGCTGTGCCCCTGAGCTCCATTTCTCAACTCGTTTTTTGTGAGCTGAACGCAAGTCCAAAATTTTGGATCATGTCCTATACTGGTTCCCGGTGGGTGGCTGAGACTTTGGTTAATTCTTCTTCCTGCCGGGAAATTAGAGTGACATGTGCCCGTCCAAATGCCTAACAGCTACTCTCTCATGGGTTCTCCCTCGTCCCTTCCATCCTCTGCCAAATTGGGAACCTGTGCAAACCAGGAGGTTAAAGGGCCTGTCTGTCCAAGTTGGGAGATTGATAATAATGCAGTTGGAAAGTCAAACTGTAGCACCAGGAGAGGGACTATTCGTTGAGGTTTAGAAACCTTTCGTATTCACAGTGTGTACATTCTCTAGGATTCCTGTACATGTTATAGCTGTAGTAATATTCCCTTCAACCTGGAGAGTTGGGACCCATGGAATGGGGGCCATGCATTATTGTTTGAAAGGGTCTGCATTTGCTCACCCGATCTCACCAATCCTCTCAGTCCCAAGTGTCCAGCCTTATGCCACATCCAGCTGTCATTGTAGATAGGGTCTTTCCAGGTTTCCTCAGACACCCTGAAGGAATTGTAAAGAATTTCCCTGTTTTTTGGTTTTGCTTTTGAAATTCCTTTTTAGAGTGGGTTTGAGCTGATTCTCGCTGCCATGTTTATGCCACTCTAGACACAGTTGATTCCCTTATGCAGTCATATCTATACATCGGTTTTAAGATTCTTACTAGTCAGATATATTCCTCTGCGGGAAATATGGGGTTTTGAGTCTCTTTCACTGAGGAAGGTGTAGGTCTTGTCTATTCCAAAGTTGGTTTTTGGAACGGTCCCTGTGCTTATATCAAACTCTGGTTTTATGCATCACCCCACCTCTCCTTCCCCTTTATGCAGGCATAAGAGTGTTTTCTAAATGTGAGACTCTGTTCTCTTTCCTAACTCAGTTCACGTGTAGCCAGGTTTACAGGATCTTCATAAGTGATATCTTATGATAAGTTTCTTTTTCTGTGTGACTTATTTCACTTAGAATCATCGTACCTGAATCCCCTCAATTTGCTGCTACTGGTCTTATGACATTGATTTCATGGCTGAGGGATATTCCATCGTACGTAAGTACCACAATGTTTTGAACCATTTTTATATTTCCTGGGATATTTAAGGTGTACCCAAGTTGAGGTTCTTGTAGTCAGTGCAGCCCTAAATTTGGAGGTGGCTCTTTCTTATTGATTTTCAGTTTTCCCAAGGTATATTCTCTAGACTGGAAGTGGCCTTGGCTCTGTAGCTCTGTTGTTTACTTGTTTTAGGGAACACAATGCACTCCTCCAGTGAGGCAGTTGGCAATTTACATCCCGCCCATCAGCATAACAAGGCTCCCTGTTCTCCAGGGCCTGTCTTGCCTTTCTGGTTTTTACACATTTTGTGGATGTCCCTTTTGAGCAGTGGGAACTGATACTTCTTTGTAGTGCAGATTTGCATTGCCCGCTTGCTTGCTTGGCCAAAAAGGGCGTATGCGTTTTCTCCTGAATATATTCAGGAGAAAACGCATACGCCCTTTTTGGCCAAGTGCACCATTGTCCAAGTTGTGCTCCTCTTCCTGTGCTTTACAGGCGATTCCAAGGTACCTCTTGAAATCTGTTTCCTGCTATTTTGCCTCGCTTTCAAGTCCGCCTCCTTGACTTCATTCAACAGATTTTTGGACGATAGTTGTCCTTTATCACTCTGCCAGTTTGTGAATTGCTGTGCCCCTGAGCTCCATTTCTCAACTCGTTTTTTGTGAGCTGAACGCAAGTCCAAAATTTTGGATCATGTCCTATACTGGTTCCCGGTGGGTTCCTGAGACTTTGGTTAATTCTTCTTCCTGCCGGGAAATTAGAGTGACATGTGCCCGTCCAAATGCCTAACAGCTACTCTCTCATGGGTTCTCCCTCGTCCCTTCCATCCTCTGCCAAATTGGGAACCTGTGCAAACCAGGAGGTTAAAGGGCCTGTCTCTCCAAGTTGGGAGATTTATAGTAAGGCAGTTGGAAAGTCAAACTGGAGCACCAGGAGAGGGACTATTCGTTGAGTTTTAGAAACCTTTGGTATTCACAGTGTGTACATTCTCTAGGTTTCCTGTACATGTTATAGCTGTAGTAATATTCCCTTCAACCTGGAGAGTTGGGACCCATGGAATGGGGGCCATGCATTATTGCTTGAAAGGGTCTGCATTTGCTCACCCAATCTCACCAATCCTCTCAGTCCCATGGGTCCAGCCTTATGCCACATCCAGCTGTCATTGTAGATAGGGTCTTTCCAGGTTTTCTCAGACACCCTGAAGGAATTGAAAATAATTTCCCTGTTTTTTTGGTTTTGCTTTTGAAATTCCTTTTTATAGTGGGTTTGAGCTGATTCTCGCTGCCATGTTTATGCCACTCTAGACACACTTGATTCCCTTATGGAGTCATATCAATACATAGGTTTTAAGATTCTTACTAGTCAGATATATTCCTCTGCGGGAAATATGGGGTTTTGAGTCTCTTTCACTGAGGAAGGTGTAGGTCTTGTCTATTCCAAAGTTGGTTTTTGGAACGGTCCCTGTGCTTATATCAAACTCTGGTTTTATGCATCACCCCACCTCTCCTTCCCCTTTATGCAGGCATAAGAGTGTTTTCTAAATGTGAGACTCTGTTCTCTTTCCTAACTCAGTTCACGTGTAGCCATGTTTACAGGATCTTCATAAGTGATATCTTATGATAAGTTTCTTTTTCTGTGTGACTTATTTCACTTAGAATCATCGTACCTGAATCCACTCACTTTGCAGCTACTGGTCTTATGACATTGATTTCATCGCTGAGGGATATTCCATCGTACGTAAGTACCACAATGTTTTGAACCATTTTTATATTTCCTGGGATATTTAAGGTGTACCCAAGTTGAGATTCTCGTAGTCAGTGCAGCCCTAAATTTGGAGGTGGCTCTTTCTTATTGATTTTCAATTTTCCCAAGGTATATTCCCTAGACTGGAAGTGGCCTTGGCTCTGTAGCTCTGTTGTTTACTTGTTTTAGGGAACACAATGCACTCCTCCAATGAGGCAGTTGGCAATTTACATCCCGCCCATCAGCATAACAAGGCTCCCTGTTCTCCAGGGCCTGTCTTGCCTTTCAGGTTTTTACACATTTTGTGGATGTCCCTTTTGACCGGTGGGAAGTGATACTTCTTTGTAGTGCAGATTTGCATTGCCCGCTTGCTTGCTTGGCCAAAAAGGGCGTATGCGTTTTCTCCTGAATATATTCAGGAGAAAACGCATACGCCCTTTTTGGCCAAGTGCACCATTGTCCAAGTTGTGCCCCTCTTCCTGTGCTTTACAGGCGATTCCAAGGTACCTCTTGAAATCTGTTTCCTGCTATTTTGCCTCGCTTTCAAGTCCGCCTCGATGACTTCCCTCAACAGATTTTTGGACGATAGTTGTCCTTTATCACTCTGCCAGTTTGTGAATTGCTGTGCCCCTGAGCTCCATTTCTCAACTCGTTTTTTGTGAGCTGAATGCAAGTCCAAAATTTTGGATCATGTCCTATACTGGTTCCCGGTGAGTGGCTGAGACTTTGGTTAATTCTTCTTCCTGCCGGGAAATTAGAGTAACATGTGCCCATCCAAATGCCTAACAGCTACTCTCTCATGGGTTCTCCCTAGTCCCTTCCATCCTCTGCCAATTTGGGAACCTGTGCAAACCAGGAGGTTAAAGGGCCTGTCTCTCCAAGTTGAGTGATTGATAGTAAGGCAGTTGGAAGGTTAAACTGGAGCACCAGGAAAGGGACTATTCGTTGAGTTTTAAAAACATTCGTATTCACAGTGTGTACATTCTCTAGGTTTCCTGTACATGTTATAGCTGTAGTAGTATTCCCTTGAACCTGGAGAGTTGGGACCAATGGAATGGGGGCCATGCATTATTGCTTGAAAGGGTATGGATTTGCTCACCCAATCTCACCAATCCTCTCAGTCCCAAGTGTCCAGCCTTATGCCACATCCAGCTGTCATTGTAGATAGGGTCTTTCCAGGTTTCCTCAGACACCCTGAAGGAATTGTAAAGGATTTCCCTGTTTTTTGGTTTTGCTTTTGAAATTCCTTTTTATACTGGGTTTGAGCTGATTCTCGCTGCCATGTTTATGCCACTCTAGACACACTTGATTCCCTTATGGAGACATATCAATACATAGGTTTTAAGATTCTTACTAGTCAGATATATTCCTCTGTGGGAAATATGGGGTTTTGAGTCTCTTTCACTGAGGAAGGTGTAGGTCTTGTCTATTCCAAAGTTGGTTTTTGAAACGGTCCCTGTAATTATATCAAACTCTGGTTTTTTGCATAACCCCACCTCTCCTTCCACTTTATGCAGGCATAAGAGTGTTTTCTAAATGTGAGACTCTGTTCTCTTTCCTAACTCAGTTCACGTGTAGCCATGTTTAGAGGATCTTCATAAGTGATATCTTATGATAAGTTTCTTTTTCTGTGTGACTTATTTCACGTAGAATCATCGTACCTGAATCCACTCACTTTGCTGCTACTGGTCTTATGACATTGATTTCATGGCTGAGGGATATTCCATCGTACATAAGTACCACAGTGTTTTGAACCATTTTTATATTTCCTGGGATATTTAAGGTGTACCCAAGTTGAGGTTCTTATAGTCAGTGCAGCCCTAAATTTGGAGGTGGCTCTTTCTTATTGATTTTCAGTTTTCCCAAGGTATATTCCCTAGACTGGAAGTGGCCTTGGCTCTGTAGCTCTGTTGTTTACTTGTTTTAGGGAACACAATGCACTCCTCCAGTGAGGCAGTTGGCAATTTACATCCCGCCCATCAGCATAACAAGGCTCCCTGTTCTCCAGGGCCTCTCTTGCCTTTCAGGTTTTTACACATTTTGTGGATGTCCCTTTTGACCGGTGGGAAGTGATACTTCTTTGTAGTGCAGATTTGCATTGCCCGCTTGCTTGCTTGGCCAATAAGGGCGTATGCGTTTTCTCCTGAATATATTCAGGAGAAAATGCATATGCCCTTTTTGGCCAAGTGCACCATTGTCCAAGTTGTGCCCCTCTTCCTGTGCTTTACAGGCGATTCCAAGGTACCTCTTGAAATCTGTTTCCTGCTATTTTGCCTCGCTTTCAAGTCCGCCTCGATGACTTCCCTCAACAGATTTTTGGACGATAGTTGTCCTTTATCACTCTGCCAGTTTGTGAATTGCTGTGCCCCTGAGCTCCATTTCTCAACTCGTTTTTTGTGAGCTGAACGCAAGTCCAAAATTTTGGATCATGTCCTATACTGGTTCCCGGTGGGTGGCTGAGACTTTGGTTCATTCTTCTTCCTGCCGGGAAATTAGAGTGACATGTGCCCATCCAAATGCCTAACAGCTACTCTCTCATGGGTTCTCCCTCGTCCCTTCCATCCTCTGCCAAATTGGGAACCTGTGCAAACCAGGAGGTTAAAGGGCCTGTCTCTCCAAGTTGGGAGATTGATAGTAAGGGAGTTGGAAAGTTAAACTGGAGCACCAGGAGAGGGACTATTCGTTGAGTTGTAGAAACCTTTCGTATTCACAATGTTTACATTCTCTAGGTTTCCTGTACATGTTATAGCTGTAGTAATATTCCCTTCAACCTGGAGAGTTGGGACCCATGGAATGGGGGCCATGCATTATTGCTTGAAAGGGTCTGCATTTGCTCACCCAATCTCACCAATCCTCTCTGTCCCAAGTGTCCAGCCTTATGCCACATCCAGCTGTCATTGTAGATAGGGTCTTTCCAGGTTTCCTCAGACACCCTGAAGGAATTGTAAAGAATTTCCCTGTTTTTTGGTTTTGCTTTTGAAATTCCTTTTTATAGTGGGTTTGAGCTGATTCTCGCTGCCATGTTAATGCACTCTAGACACACTTGATTCCCTTATGGAGACATATCAATACATAGGTTTTAAGATTCTTACTAGTCACATATATTCCTCTGTGGGAAATATGGGGTTTTGAGTCTCTTTCACTGAGGAAGGTGTAGGTCTTGTCTATTCCAAAGTTGGTTTTTGGAACGGTCCCTGTGCTTATATCAAACTCTGGTTTTATGCATCACCCCACCTCTCCATCCCCTTTAGGCAGGCATAAGAGTGTTTTCTAAATGTGAGACTCTGTTCTCTTTCCTAACTCAGTTCACGTGTAGCCATGTTTACAGGATCATCATAAGTGATATCTTATGATAAGTTTCTTTTTCTGTGTGACTTATTTCACTTAGAATCATCGTACCTGAATCCACTCACTTTGCTGCTACTGGTCTTATGACATTGATTTCATGGCTCAGTGATATTCCTTCGTACGTAAGTACCACAAAGTTTTGAACCATTTTTATATTTCCTGGGATATTTAAGGTGTACCCAAGTTGAGTTTCTTGTAGTCAGTGCAGCCCTAAATTTGGAGGTAGCTCTTTCTTATTGATTTTCAGTTTTCCCAAAGTATATTCCCTAGACTGGAAGTGGCCTTGGCTCTGTAGCTCTGTTGTTTACTTGTTTTAGGGAACACAATGCACTCCTCCATTGAAGCAGTTGGCAATTTACATCCCGCCCATCAGCATAACAAGGCTCCCTGTTCTCCAGGGCCTGTCTTGCCTTTCTGGTTTTTACACATTTTGTGGATGTCCCTTTTGACCGGTGGGAAGTGATACTTCTTTGTAGTGCAGATTTGCATTGCCTGCTTGCTTGCTTGGCCAAAAAGGGCGTATGCGTTTTCTCCTGAATATATTCAGGAGAAAACGCATACGCCCTTTTTGGCCAAGTGCATCATTGTCCAAGTTGTGCCCCTCTTCCTGTGCTTTACAGGCGATTCCAAGGTACCTCTTGAAATCTGTTTCCTGCTATTTTGCCTCGCTTTCAAGTCCGCCTCGTTGACTTCCCTCAACAGATTTTTGGACGATAGTTGTCCTTTATCACTCTGCCAGTTTGTGAATTGCTGTGCACCTGAGCTTCATTTCTCAACTCGTTTTTTGTGAGCTGAACGCAAGTCCAAAATTTTGGATCATGTCCTATACTGGTTCCCGGTGGGTGGCTGAGACTTTGGTTAATTCTTCTTCCTGCCGGGAAATTAGAGTGACATGTGCCCGTCCAAATGCCTAACAGCTACTCTCTCATGGGTTCTCCCTCGTCCCTTCCATCCTCTGCCAAATTGGGAACCTGTGCAAACCAGGAGGTTAAAGGGCGTGTCTCTCCAAGTTGGGAGATTGATAGTAAGGCAGTTGGAAAGTCAAACTGGAGCACCAGGAGAGGGACTATTCGTTGAGTTTTAGAAACCTTTGGTATTCACAGTGTGTACATTCTCTAGGTTTCCTGTACATGTTATAGCTGTAGTAATATTCCCTTCAACCTGGAGAGTTGGGACCCATGGAATGGGGGCCATGCATTATTGCTTGAAAGGGTCTGCATTTGCTCACCCAATCTCACCAATCCTCTCAGTCCCATGGGTCCAGCCTAATGCCACATCCAGCTGTCATTGTAGATAGGGTCTTTCCAGGTTTTCTCAGACACCCTGAAGGAATTGAAAAGAATTTCCCTGTTTTTTTGGTTTTGCTTTTGAAATTCCTTTTTATAGTGGGTTTGAGCTGATTCTCGCTGCCATGTTTATGCCACTCTAGACACACTTGATTCCCTTATGGAGTCATATCAATACATAGGTTTTAAGATTCTTACTAGTCAGATATATTCCTCTGCGGGAAATATGGGGTTTTGAGTCTCTTTCACTGAGGAAGGTGTAGGTCTTGTCTATTCCAAAGTTGGTTTTTGGAACGGTCCCTGTGCTTATGTCAAACTCTGGTTTTATGCATCACCCCACCTCTCCTTCCCCTTTATGCAGGCATAAGAGTGTTTTCTAAATGTGAGACTCTGTTCTCTTTCCTAACTCAGTTCACGTGTAGCCATGTTTACAGGATCTTCATAAGTGATATCTTATGATAAGTTTCTTTTTCTGTGTGACTTATTTCACTTAGAATCATCGTACCTGAATCCACTCACTTTGCTGCTACTGGTCTTATGACATTGATTTCATCGCTGAGGGATATTCCATCGTACGTAAGTACCACAATGTTTTGAACCATTTTTATATTTCCTGGGATATTTAAGGTGTACCCAAGTTGAGATTCTCGTAGTCAGTGCAGCCCTAAATTTGGAGTTGGCTCTTTCTTATTGATTTTCAGTTTTCCCAAGGTATATTCCCTAGACTGGAAGTGGCCTTGGCTCTGTAGCTCTGTTGTTTACTTGTTTTAGGGAACACAATGCACTCCTCCAGTGAGGCAGTTGGCAATTTACATCCCGCCCATCAGCATAACAAGGCTCCCTGTTCTCCAGGGCCTGTCTTGCCTTTCAGGTTTTTACACATTTTGTGGATGTCCCTTTTGACCGGTGGGAAGTGATACTTCTTTGTAGTGCAGATTTGCATTGCCCGCTTGCTTGCTTGGCCAAAAAGGGCGTATGCGTTTTCTCCTGAATATATTCAGGAGAAAACGCATATGCCCTTTTTGGCCAAGTGCACCATTGTCCAAGTTGTGCCCCTCTTCCTGTGCTTTACAGGCGATTCCAAGGTACCTCTTGAAATCTGTTTCCTGCTATTTTGCCTCGCTTTCAAGTCCGCCTCGATGACTTCCCTCAACAGATTTTTGGACGATAGTTGTCCTTTATCACTCTGCCAGTTTGTGAATTGCTGTGCCCCTGAGCTCCATTTCTCAACTCGTTTTTTGTGAGCTGAACGCAAGTCCAAAATTTTGGATCATGTCCTATACTGGTTCCCGGTGGGTGGCTGAGACTTTGGTTCATTCTTCTTCCTGCCGGGAAATTAGAGTGACATGTGCCCATCCAAATTCCTAACAGCTACTCTCTCATGGGTTCTCCCTCGTCCCTTCCATCCTCTGCCAAATTGGGAACCTGTGCAAACCAGGAGGTTAAAGGGCCTGTCTCTCCAAGTTGGGAGATTGATAGTAAGGGAGTTGGAAAGTCAAACTGGAGCACCAGGAGAGGGACTATTCGTTGAGTTGTAGAAACCTTTCGTATTCACAGTGTGTACATTCTCTAGGTTTCCTGTACATGTTATAGCTGTAGTAATATTCCCTTGAACCTGGAGAGTTGGGACCCATGGAATGGGGGCCATGCATTATTGCTTGAAAGGGTCTGCATTTGCTCACCCAATCTCACCAATCCTCTCTGTCCCAAGTGTCCAGCCTTATGCCACAACCAGCTGTCATTGTAGATAGGGTCTTTCCAGGTTTCCTCAGACACCCTGAAGGAATTGTAAAGAATTTCCCTGTTTTTTGGTTTTGCTTTTGAAATTCCTTTTTATAGTGGGTTTGAGCTGATTCTCGCTGCCATGTTAATGCACTCTAGACACACTTGATTCCCTTATGGAGACATATCAATACATATGTTTTAAGATTCTTACTAGTCACATATATTCCTCTGTGGGAAATATGGGGTTTTGAGTCTCTTTCACTGAGGAAGGTGTAGGTCTTGTCTATTCCAAAGTTGGTTTTTGGAACGGTCCCTGTGCTTATATCAAACTCTGGTTTTATGCATCACCCCACCTCTCCATCCCCTTTATGCAGGCATAAGAGTGTTTTCTAAATGTGAGACTCTGTTCTCTTTCCTAACTCAGTTCACGTGTAGCCATGTTTACAGGATCTTCATAAGTGATATCTTATGATAAGTTTCTTTTTCTGTGTGACTTATTTCACTTAGAATCATCGTACCTGAATCCACTCACTTTGCTGCTACTGGTCTTATGACATTGATTTCATCGCTGAGGGATATTCCATCGTACGTAAGTACCACAATGTTTTGAACCATTTTTATATTTCCTGGGATATTTAAGGTGTACCCAAGTTGAGGTTCTTGTAGTCAGTGCAGCCCTAAATTTGGAGGTGGCTCTTTCTTATTGATTTTCAGTTTTCCCAAGGTATATTCCCTAGACTGGAAGTGGCCTTGGCTCTGTAGCTCTGTTGTTTACTTGTTTTAGGGAACACAATGCACTCCTCCAGTGAGGCAGTTGGCAATTTACATACCGCCCATCAGCATAACAAGGCTCCCTGTTCTCCAGGGCCTGTCTTGCCTTTCTGGTTTTTACACATTTTGTGGATGTCCCTTTTGACCGGTGGGAAGTGATACTTCTTTGTAGCGCAGATTTGCATTGCCCGCTTGCTTGCTTGGCCAAAAAGGGCGTATGCGTTTTCTCCTGAATATATTCAGGAGAAAACGCATACGCCCTTTTTGGCCAAGTGCATCATTGTCCAAGTTGTGCCCCTCTTCCTGTGCTTTACAGGCGATTCCAAGGTACCTCTTGAAATCTGTTTCCTGCTATTTTGCCTCGCTTTCAAGTCCGCCTCGTTGACTTCCCTCAACAGATTTTTGGACGATAGTTGTCCTTTATCACTCTGCCAGTTTGTGAATTGCTGTGCACCTGAGCTTCATTTCTCAACTCGTTTTTTGTGAGCTGAACGCAAGTCCAAAATTTTGGATCATGTCCTATACTGGTTCCCGGTGGGTGGCTGAGACTTTGGTTAATTCTTCTTCCTGCCGGGAAATTAGAGTGACATGTGCCCGTCCAAATGCCTAACAGCTACTCTCTCATGGGTTCTCCCTCGTCCCTTCCATCCTCTGCCAAATTGGGAACCTGTGCAAACCAGGAGGTTAAAGGGCCTGTCTCTCCAAGTTGGGAGATTGATAGTAAGGCAGTTGGAAAGTCAAACTGGAGCACCAGGAGAGGGACTATTCGTTGAGTTTTAGAAACCTTTGGTATTCACAGTGTGTACATTCTCTAGGTTTCCTATACATGTTATAGCTGTAGTAATATTCCCTTCAACCTGGAGAGTTGGGACCCATGGAATGGGGGCCATGCATTATTGCTTGAAAGGGTCTGCATTTGCTCACCCAATCTCACCAATCCTCTCAGTCCCATGGGTCCAGCCTTATGCCACATCCAGCTGTCATTGTAGATAGGGTCTTTCCAGGTTTTCTCAGACACCCTGAAGGAATTGAAAAGAATTTCCCTGTTTTTTTGGTTTTGCTTTTGAAATTCCTTTTTATAGTGGGTTTGAGCTGATTCTCGCTGCCATGTTTATGCCACTCTAGACACACTTGATTCCCTTATGGAGTCATATCAATACATAGGTTTTAAGATTCTTACTAGTCAGATATATTCCTCTGCGGGAAATATGGGGTTTTGAGTCTCTTTCACTGAGGAAGGTGTAGGTCATGTCTATTCCAAAGTTGGTTTTTGGAACGGTCCCTGTGCTTATGTCAAACTCTGGTTTTATGCATCACCCCACCTCTCCTTCCCCTTTATGCAGGCATAAGAGTGTTTTCTAAATGTGAGACTCTGTTCTCTTTCCTAACTCAGTTCACGTGTAGCCATGTTTACAGGATCTTCATAAGTGATATCTTATGATAAGTTTCTTTTTCTGTGTGACTTATTTCACTTAGAATCATCGTACCTGAATCCACTCACTTTGCTGCTACTGGTCTTATGACATTGATTTCATCGCTGAGGGATATTCCATCGTACGTAAGTACCACAATGTTTTGAACCATTTTTATATTTCCTGGGATATTTAAGGTGTACCCAAGTTGAGATTCTCGTAGTCAGTGCAGCCCTAAATTTGGAGGTGGCTCTTTCTTATTGATTTTCAGTTTTCCCAAGGTATATTCCCTAGACTGGAAGTGGCCTTGACTCTGTAGCTCTGTTGTTTACTTGTTTTAGGGAACACAATGCACTCCCCAGTGAGGCAGTTGGCAATTTACATCCCGCCCATCAGCATAACAAGGCTCCCTGTTCTCCAGGGCCTGTCTTGCCTTTCAGGTTTTTACACATTTTGTGGATGTCCCTTTTGACCGGTGGGAAGTGATACTTCTTTGTAGTGCAGATTTGCATTGCCCGCTTGCTTGCTTGGCCAAAAAGGGCGTATGCGTTTTCTCCTGAATATATTCAGGAGAAAACGCATATGCCCTTTTTGGCCAAGTGCACCATTGTCCAAGTTGTGCCCCTCTTCCTGTGCTTTACAGGCGATTCCAAGGTACCTCTTGAAATCTGTTTCCTGCTATTTTGCCTCGCTTTCAAGTCCGCCTCGATGACTTCCCTCAACAGATTTTTGGACGATAGTTGTCCTTTATCACTCTGCCAGTTTGTGAATTGCTGTGCCCCTGAGCTCCATTTCTCAACTCGTTTTTTGTGAGCATAACGCAAGTCCAAAATTTTGGATCATGTCCTATACTGGTTCCCGGTGGGTGGCTGAGACTTTGGTTAATTCTTCTTCCTGCCGGGAAATTAGAGTGACATGTGCCCATCCAAATGCCTAACAGCTACTCTCTCTTGGGTTCTCCCTCGTCCCTTCCATCCTCTGCCAAATTGGGAACCTGTGCAAACCAGGAGGTTAAACGGCCTGTCTCTCCAAGTTGGGAGATTGATAGTAAGGGAGTTGGAAAGTCAAACTGGAGCACCAGGAGAGGGACTATTCGTTGAGTTGTAGAAACCTTTCGTATTCACAGTGTGTACATTCTCTAGGTTTCCTGTACATGTTATAGCTGTAGTAATATTCCCTTGAACCTGGAGAGTTGGGACCCATGGAATGGGGGCCATGCATTATTGCTTGAAAGGGTCTGCATTTGCTCACCCAATCTCACCAATCCTTTCTGTCCCAAGTGTCCAGCCTTATGCCACATCCAGCTGTCATTGTAGATAGGGTCTTTCCAGGTTTCCTCAGACACCCTGAAGGAATTGTAAAGAATTTCCCTGTTTTTTGGTTTTGCTTTTGAAATTCCTTTTTATAGTGGGTTTGAGCTGATTCTCGCTGCCATGTTAATGCACTCTAGACACACTTGATTCCCTTATGGAGACATATCAATACATAGGTTTTAAGATTCTTACTAGTCACATATATTCCTCTGTGGGAAATATGGGGTTTTGAGTCTCTTTCACTGAGGAAGGTGTAGGTCTTGTCTATTCCAAAGTTGGTTTTTGGAACGGTCCCTGTGCTTATATCAAACTCTGGTTTTATGCATCACCCCACCTCTCCATCCCCTTTATGCAGGCATAAGAGTGTTTTCTAAATGTGAGACTCTGTTCTCTTTCCTAACTCAGTTCACGTGTAGCCATGTTTACAGGATCTTCATAAGTGATATCTTATGATAAGTTTCTTTTTCTGTGTGACTTATTTCACTTAGAATCATCGTACCTGAATCCACTCACTTTGCTGCTACTGGTCTTATGACATTGATTTCATCGCTGAAGGATATTCCATCGTACGTAAGTACCACAATGTTTTGAACCATTTTTATATTTCCTGGGATAATTAAGGTGTACCCAAGTTGAGGTTCTTGTAGTCAGTGCAGCCCTAAATTTGGAGGTGGCTCTTTCTTATTGATTTTCAGTTTTCCCAAGGTATATTCCCTAGACTGGAAGTGGCCTTGGCTCTGTAGCTCTGTTGTTTACTTGTTTTAGGGAACACAATGCACTCCTCCAGTGAGGCAGTTGGCAATTTACATCCCGCCCATCAGCATAACAAGGCTCCCTGTTCTCCAGGGCCTGTCTTGCCTTTCTGGTTTTTACACATTTTGTGGATGTCCCTTTTGACCGGTGGGAAGTGATACTTCTTTTTAGCGCAGATTTGCATTGCCCGCTTGCTTGCTTGGCCAAAAAGGGCGTATGCGTTTTCTCCTGAATATATTCAGGAGAAAACGCATACGCCCTTTTTGGCCAAGTGCATCATTGTCCAAGTTGTGACCCTCTTCCTGTGCTTTACAGGCGATTCCAAGGTACCTCTTGAAATCTGTTTCCTGCTATTTTGCCTCGCTTTCAAGTCCGCCTCGTTGACGTCCCTCAACAGATTTTTGGACGATAGTTGTCCTTTATCACTCTGCCGGTTTGTGAATTGCTGTGCCCCTGAGCTCCATTTCTCAACTCATTTTTTGTGAGCTGAACGCAAGTCCAAAATTTTGGATCATGTCCTATACTGGTTCCCGGTGGGTGGCTGAGACTTTGGTTAATTCTTCTTCCTGCCAGGAAATTAGAGTGACATGTGCCCGTCCAAATGCCTAACAGCTACTCTCTCATGGGTTCTCCCTCGTCCCTTCCATCCTCTGCCAAATTGGGAACCTGTGTAAACCAGGAGGTTCAAGGGCCTGTCTCTCCAAGTTGGGAGATTGATAGGCAGGCAGTTGGAAAGTCAAACTGGAGCACCAGGAAAGGGACTATTCATTGAGTTTTAGAAACCTTTCGTATTCACAGTGTGTCCATTCTCTAGGTTTCCTGTACATGTTATAGCTGTAGTAAAATTCCCTTCAACCTGGAGAGTTGGGACCCATGGAATGGGGGCCATGCATTATTGCTTGAAAGGGTCTGAATTTGCTCACCCAATCTCACCAATCCTCTCAGTCCCAAGTTTCCAGCCTTATGCGACATCCAGCTGTCATTGTAGATAGGGTCATTACAGGTTTCCTCAGACACCCTGAAGGAATTGTAAAGAATTTGCCTGTTTTTTGGTTTTGCTTTTAAAATTCCTTTTTAGAATGGGTTTGAGCTGATTCTCGCTGCCATGTTTATGCCACTCTAGACACACTTGATTCCCTTATGGAGACATATCAATACATAGGTTTTAAGATTCTTACTAGTCAGATATATTCCTCTGTGGGAAATATGGGGTTTTGAGTCTCTTTCACTGAGGAAGGTGTAGGTCTTGTCTATTCCAAAGTTGGTTTTGGAAACGGTCCCTGTGCTTATATCAAACTCTGGTTTTATGCATCACCCCACCTCTCCTTCCCCTTTATGCAGGCATAAGAGTGTTTTCTAAATGTGAGACTCTGTTCTCTTTCCTAACTCAGTTCACTTGTAGCCATGTTTACAGGATCTTCATAAGTGATATCTTATGATAAGTTTCTTTTTCTGTGTGACTTATTTCACTTAGAATCATCGTACCTGAATCCACTCACTTTGCTGCTACTGGTCTTATGACATTGATTTCATGGCTGAGGGATATTCCATCGTACGTAAGTACCACAATGTTTTGAACCATTTTTATATTTCCTGGGATATTTAAGGTGTACCCAAGTTGAGGTTCTTGTAGTCAGTGCAGCCCTAAATTTGGAGGTGGCTCTTTCTTATTGATTTTCAGTTTTCCCAAGGTATATTCCCTAGACTGGAAGTGGCCTTGGCTCTGTAGCTCTGTTGTTTACTTGTTTTAGGGAACACAATGCACTCCTCCAGTGAGGCAGTTGGCAATTTACATCCCGCCCATCAGCATAACAAGGCTCCCTGTTCTCCAGGGCCTGTCTTGCCTTTCTGGTTTTTACACATTTTGTGGATGTCCCTTTTGACCGGTGGGAAGTGATACTTCATTGTAGTGCAGATTTGCATTGCCAGATGCTTGCTTGGCCAAAAAGGGCGTATGCGTTTTCTCCTGAATATATTCAGGAGAAAACGCATACGCCCTTTTTGGCCAAGTGCATCATTGTCCAAGTTGTGCCCCTCTTCCTGTGCTTTACAGGTGATTCCAAGGTACGTCTTGAAATTTGTTTCCTGATATTTTGCCTCGCTTTCAAGTCCTCCTCGTTGACTTGCCTCAACAGATTTTTGGACGATAGTTGTCCTTTATCACTCTGCCAGTTTGTGAATAGCTGTGCCCCTGAGCTGCATTTCTCAACTCATTTTTTGTGAGCTGAACGCAAGTCCAAAATTTTGGATCATGTCCTATACTGGTTCCCGGTGTGTGGCTGAGACTTTGGTTAATTCTTCTTCCTGCCGGGAAATTAGAGTGACATGTGCCCGTCCAAATGCCTAACAGCTACTCTCTCATGGGTTCTCTCTCGTCCCTTCCATCCTCTGCCAAATTGGGAACGTGTGCAAACCAGGAGGTTAAAGGGCCTGTCTCTCCAAGTTGGGAGATTGATAGTAAGGCAGTTGGAAAGTCAAACTGGAGCACCAGGAGAGGGACTATTCGTTGAGTTTTAGAAACCTTTCGTATTCACAGTGTGTACATTCTCTAGGTTTCCTGTACATGTTATAGCTGTAGTAATATTCCCTTCAACCTGGAGAGTTGGGACCCATGGAATGTGGGCCATGCATTATTGCTTGAAAGGGTCTGCATTTGCTCACCCAATCTCACCAATCCTCTCAGTCCCAAGTGTCCAGCCTTATGCCACATCCTGCTGTCATTGTAGATAGGCTCTTTCCAGGTTTCCTCCGACACCCTGAAGGAATTTTAAGGATTTCCCTGTTTTTTGCTTTTGCTTTTGAAATTCCTTTTTATAGTGGGTTTGAGCTGATTCTCGCTGCCATGTTAATGCACTCTAGACACACTTGATTCCCTTATGGAGACATATCAATACATAGGTTTTAAGATTCTTACTAGTCACATATATTCCTCTGTGGGAAATATGGGGTTTTGAGTCTCTTTCA
Source organism: Mesoplodon densirostris (assembly GCF_025265405.1). Classification (NCBI taxonomy): domain Eukaryota; kingdom Metazoa; phylum Chordata; class Mammalia; order Artiodactyla; family Ziphiidae; genus Mesoplodon; species Mesoplodon densirostris. The sequence continues at coordinate 7,460,646 of NW_026778197.1, read as the reverse complement.
CTGAGGAAGGTGTAGGTCTTGTCTATTCCAAAGTTGGTTTTTGGAACGGTCCCTGTGCTTATATCAAACTCTGGTTTTATGCATCACCCCACCTCTCCATCCCCTTTATGCAGGCATAAGAGTGTTTTCTAAATGTGAGACTCTGTTCTCTTTCCTAACTCAGTTCACGTGTAGCCATGTTTACAGGATCTTCATAAGTGATATCTTATGATAAGTTTCTTTTTCTGTGTGACTTATTTCACTTAGAATCATCGTACCTGAATCCACTCACTTTGCTGCTACTGGTCTTATGACATTGATTTCATCGCTGAGGGATATTCCATCGTACGTAAGTACCACAATGTTTTGAACCATTTTTATATTTCCTGGGATAATTAAGGTGTACCCAAGTTGAGGTTCTTGTAGTCAGTGCAGCCCTAAATTTGGAGGTGGCTCTTTCTTATTGATTTTCAGTTTTCCCAAGGTATATTCCCTAGACTGGAAGTGGCCTTGGCTCTGTAGCTCTGTTGTTTACTTGTTTTAGGGAACACAATGCACTCCTCCAGTGAGGCAGTTGGCAATTTACATCCCGCCCATCAGCATAACAAGGCTCCCTGTTCTCCAGGGCCTGTCTTGCCTTTCTGGTTTTTACACATTTTGTGGATGTCCCTTTTGACCGGTGGGAAGTGATACTTCTTTGTAGCGCAGATTTGCATTGCCCGCTTGCTTGCTTGGCCAATAAGGGTGTATGCGTTTTCTCCTGAATATATTCAGGAGAAAACGCATACGCCATTTTTGTCCAAGTGCACCATTGTCCAAGTTGTGCCCCTCTTCCTGTGCTTTACAGGCAATTCCAAGTTACCTCTTGAAATCTGTTTCCTGATATTATGCCTCGCTTTCAAGTCCGCCTCGTTGACGTCCCTCAACAGATTTTTGGACGATAGTTGTCCTTTATCACTCTGCCAGTTTGTGAATTGCTGTGCCCCTGAGCTCCATTTCTCAACTCGTTTTTTGTGAGCTGAACGCAAGTCCAAAATTTTGGATCATGTCCTATACTGGTTCCCGGTGGGTGGCTGAGACTTTGGTTAATTCTTCTTCCTGCCGGGAAATTAGAGTAACATGTGCCCGTCCAAATGCCTAACAGCTACTCTCTCATGGGTTCTCCCTAGTCCCTTCCATCCTCTGCCAAATTGGAACCTGTGCAAACCAGGAGGTTAAAGGGCCTGTCTCTCCAAGTTGGGAGATTGATAGTAAGGCAGTTGGAAAGTCAAACTGGAGCACCAGGAGAGGGACTATTCGTTGAGTTTTAGAAACCTTCGTATTCACAGTGTGTACATTCTCTAGGTTTCCTGTACATGTTATAGCTGTAGTAATATTCCCTTGAACCTGGAGAGTTGGGACCCATGGAATGGGGGCCATGCATTATTGCTTGAAAGGGTCTGCATTTGCTCACCCAATCTCACCAATCCTCTCAGTCCCAAGTGTCCAGCCTTATGCCACATCCAGCTGTCATTGTAGATAGGGTCTTTCCAGGTTTCCTCAGACACCCTGAAGGAATTGTAAAGGATTTCCCTGTTTTTTGGTTTTGCTTTTGAAATTCCTTTTTAGAGTGGGTTTGAGCTGATTCTCGCTGCCATGTTTATGCCACTCTAGACACACTTGATTCCCTTATGGAGTCATATCAATACATAGGTTTTAAGATTCTTACTAGTCACATATATTCCTCTGTGGGAAATATGGGGTTTTGAGTCTCTTTCACTGAGGAAGGTGTAGGTCTTGTCTATTCCAAAGTTGGTTTTGGAAACGGTCCCTGTGTTTATATCAAACTCTATTTTTATGCATCACCCCACCTCTCCTTCCCCTTTATGCAGGCATAAGAGTGTTTTCTAAATGTGAGACTCTGTTCTCTTTCCTAACTCAGTTCACGTGTAGCCATGTTTACAGGATCTTCATAAGTGATATCTTATGATAAGTTTCTTTTTCTGTGTGACTTATTTCACTTAGAATCATCGTACCTGAATCCACTCACTTTGCTGCTACTGGTCTTATGACATTGATTTCATGGCTGAGGGATATTCCATCGTACGTAAGTACCACAATGTTTTGAACCATTTTTATATTTCCTGGGATATTTAAGGTGTACCCAAGTTGAGGTTCTTGTAGTCAGTGCAGCCCTAAATTTGGAGGTGGCTCTTTCTTATTGATTTTCAGTTTTCCCAAGGTATATTCCCTAGACTGGAAGTGGCCTTGGCTCTTTAGCTCTGTTGTTTACTTGTTTTAGGGAACACATTGCACTCCTCCAGTGAGGCAGTTGGCAATTTACATCCCGCCCATCAGCATAACAAGGCTCCCTGTTCTCCAGGGCCTGTCTTGCCTTTCAGGTTTTTACACATTTTGTGGATGTCCCTTTTGACCGGTGGGAAGTGATACTTCTTTGTAGTGCAGATTTGCATTGCCCGCTTGCCTACTTGGCCAAAAAGGGCATATGCGTTTTCTCCTGAATATATTCAGGAGAAAACGCATACGCCCTTTTTGGCCAAGTGCATCATTGTCCAAGTTGTGCCCCTCTTCCTGTGCTTTACAGGCGATTCCAAGGTACCTCTTGAAATCTGTTTCCTGCTATTTTGCCTCGCTTTCAAGTCCGCCTCGTTGACTTCCCTCAACAGATTTTTGGACGATAGTTGTCCTTTATCACTCTGCCAGTTTGTGAATTGCTGTGCCCCTGAACTCCATTTCTCAACTCGTTTTTTGTGAGCATAACGCAAGTCCAAAATTTTGGATCATGTCCTATACTGGTTCCCGGTGGGTGGCTGAGTCTTTGGTTAATTCTTCTTCCTGCCGGGAAATTAGAGTGACATGTGCCCGTCCAAATGCCTAACAGCTACTCTCTCATGGGTTCTCCCTCGTCCCTTCCATCCTCTGCCAAATTGGGAACCTGTGCAAACCAGGAGGTTAAAGGGCCTGTCTCTCCAAGTTGGGAGATTGATAGTAAGGCAGTTGGAAAGTCAAACTGGAGCACCAGGAGAGGGACTACTCGTTGAGTTTTAGAAAACTTTCGTATTCACAGTGTGTACATTCTCTAGGTTTCCTGTACATGTTATAGCTGTAGTAATATTCCCTTGAACCTGGAGAGTTGGGACCCATGGAATGGGGGCCATGCATTATTGCTTGAAAGGGTCTGCATTTGCTCACCCAATCTCACCAATCCTCTCAGTCCCAAGTGTCCAGCCTTATGCCACATCCAGCTGTCATTGTAGATAGGGTCTTTCCAGGTTTCCTCAGACACCCTGAAGGAACTGTAAAGAATTTCCCTGTTTTTTGGTTTTGCTTTTGAAATTCCTTTTTAGAGTGGGTTTGAGCTGATTCTCGCTGCCATGTTTATGCCACTCTAGACACACTTGATTCCCTTATGGAGTCATATCAATACATAGGTTTTAAGATTCTTACTAGTCACATATATTCCTCTGTGGGAAATATGGGGTTTTGAGTCTCTTTCACTGAGGAAGGTGTAGGTCTTGTCTATTCCAAAGTTGGTTTTTGGAACGGTCCCTGTGCTTATATCAAACTCTGGTTTTATGCATCACCCCACCTCTCCATCCCCTTTATGCAGGCATAAGAGTGTTTTCTAAATGTGAGACTCTGTTCTCTTTCCTAACTCAGTTCACGTGTAGCCATGTTTACAGGATCTTCATAAGTGATATCTTATGATAAGTTTCTTTTTCTGTGTGACTTATTTCACTTAGAATCATCGTACCTGAATCCACTCACTTTGCTGCTACTGGTCTTTTGACATTGATTTCATCGCTGAGGGATATTCCATCGTACGTAAGTACCACAATGTTTTGAACCATTTTTATATTTCCTGGGATAATTAAGGTGTACCCAAGTTGAGGTTCTTGTAGTCAGTGCAGCCCTAAATTTGGAGGTGGCTCTTTCTTATTGATATTCAATTTTCCCAAGGTATATTCCCTATACTGGAAGTGGCCTTGGCTCTGTAGCTCTGTTGTTTACTTGTTTTAGGGAACACAATGCACTCCTCCAGTGAGGCAGTTGGCAATTTACATCCCGCCAATCAGCATAACAAGGCTCCCTGTTCTCCAGGGCCTGTCTTGCCTTTCTGGTTTTTACACATTTTGTGGATGTCCCTTTTGACCGGTGGGAAGTGATACTTCTTTGTAGTGCAGATTTGCATTGCCCGCTTGCTTGCTTGGCCAAAAAGGGCGTATGCGTTTTCTCCTGAATATATTCAGGAGAAAACGCATACGCCCTTTTTGGCCAAGTGCATCATTGTCCAAGTTGTGCACCTCTTCCTGTGCTTTACAGGCGATTCCAAGGTACCTCTTGAAATCTGTTTCCTGCTATTTTGCCTCGCTTTCAAGTCCGCCTCGTTGACTTCCCTCAACAGATTTTTGGACGATAGTTGTCCTTTATCACTCTGCCAGTTTGTGAATTGCTGTGCCCCTGAGCTCCATTTCTCAACTCGTTTTTTGTGAGCTGAACGCAAGTCCAAAATTTTGGATCATGTCCTATACTGGTTCGCGGTGGGTGCCTGAGACTTTGGTTAATTCTTCTTCCTGCCGGGAAATTAGAGTGACATGTGCCCGTCCAAATGCCTAACAGCTACTCTCTCATGGGTTCTCCCTCGTCCCTTCCATTCTCTGCCAAATTGGGAACCTGTGCAAACCAGGAGGTTAAAGGGCCTGTCTCTCCAAGTTGGGAGATTGATAGTAAGGCAGTTGGAAAGTCAAACTGGAGCACCAGGAGAGGGACTATTCGTTGAGTTTTAGAAACCTTTCGTATTCACAGTGTGTACATTCTCTAGGTTTCCTGTACATGTTATAGCTGTAGTAATATTCCCTTGAACCTGGAGAGTTGGGACCCATGGAATGGGGGCCATGCATTATTGCTTGAAAGGGTCTGCATTTGCTCACCCAATCTCACCAATCCTCTCAGTCCCAAGTGTCCAGCCTTTTGCCACATCCAGCTGTCATTGTAGATAGGGTCTTTCCAGGTTTCCTCAGACACCCTGAAGGAATTGTAAAGAATTTCCCTGTTTTTTGGTTTTGCTTTTGAAATTCCTTTTTAGAATGGGTTTGAGCTGATTCTCGCTGCCATGTTTATGCCACTCTAGACACACTTGATTCCCTTATGGAGACATATCAATACATAGGTTTTAAGATTCTTACTAGTCAGATATATTCCTCTGTGGGAAATATGGGGTTTTGAGTCTCTTTCAGTGAGGAAGGTGTAGGTCTTGTCTATTCCAAAGTTGGTTTTGGAAACGGTCCCTGTGCTTATATCAAACTCTGGTTTTATGCATCACCCCACCTCTCCTTCCCCTTTATGCAGGCATAAGAGTGTTTTCTAAATGTGGGACTCTGTTCTCTTTCCTAACTCAGTTCACGTGTAGCCATGTTTACAGGATCTTCATAAGTGATATCTTATGATAAGTTTCTTTTTCTGTGTGACTTATTTCACTTAGAATCATCGTACCTGAATCCACTCACTTTGCTGCTACTGGTCTTATGACATTGATTTCATGGCTGAGGGATATTCCATCGTACGTAAGTACCACAATGTTTTGAACCATTTTTATATTTCCTGGGATATTTAAGGTGTACCCAAGTTGAGGTTCTTGTAGTCAGTGCAGCCCTAAATTTGGAGGTGGCTCTTTCTTATTGATTTTCAGTTTTCCCAAGGTATGTTCCCTAGACTGGAAGTGGCCTTGGCTCTGTAGCTCTGTTGTTTACTTGTTTTAGGGAACACAATGCACTCCTCCAGTGAGGCAGTTGGCAATATACATCCCGCCCATCAGCATAACAAGGATCCCTGTTCTCCAGGGCCTGTCTTGCCTTTCTGGTTTTTACACATTTTGTGGATGTCCCTTTTGACCGGTGGGAAGTGATACTTCTTTGTAGTGCAGATTTGCATTGCCCGCTTGCTTGCTTGGCCAAAAAGGGCGTATGCGTTTTCTCCTGAATATATTCAGGAGAAAACACATACGCCCTTTTTGGCCAAGTGCATCATTGTCCAAATTGTGACCCTCTTCCTGTGCTTTACAGGCGATTCCAAGGTACCTCTTGAAATCTGTTTCCTGCTATTTTGCCTCGCTTTCAAGTCCGCCTCGTAGACGTCCCTCAACAGATTTTTGGACGATAGTTGTCCTTTATCACTCTGCCAGTTTGTGAATTGCTGTGCCCCTGAGCTCCATTTCTCAACTCGTTTTTTGTGAGCTGAACGCAAGTCCAAAATTTTGGATCATGTCCTATACTGGTTCGCGGTGGGTGCCTGAGACTTTGGTTAATTCTTCTTCCTGCCGGGAAATTAGAGTGACATGTGCCCGTCCAAATGCCTAACAGCTACTCTCTCATGGGTTCTCCCTCGTCCCTTCCATCCTCTGCCAAATTGGGAACCTGTGCAAACCAGGAGGTTAAAGGGCCTGTCTCTCCAAGTTGGGAGATTGATAGTAAGGCAGTTGGAAAGTCAAACTGGAGCACAAGGAGAGGGACTATTCGTTGAGTTTTAGAAACCTTTCGTATTCACAGTGTGTCCATTCTCTAGGTTTCCTGTACATGTTATAGCTGTAGTAATATTCCCTTGAACCTGGAGAGTTGGGACCATGGAATGGGGGCCATGCATTATTGCTTGAAAGGGTCTGCATTTGCTCACCCAATCTCACCAATCCTCTCAGTCCCAAGTGTCCAGCCTTATGCCACATCCAGCTGTCATTGTAGATAGGGTCTTTCCAGGTTTCCTCAGACACCCTGAAGGAATTGTAAAGAATTTCCCTGTTTTTTGGTTTTGCTTTTGAAATTCCTTTTTAGAATGGGTTTGAGCTGATTCTCGCTGCCATGTTTATGCCACTCTAGACACACTTGATTCCCTTATGGAGACATATCAATACATATGTTTTAAGATTCTTACTAGTCAGATATATTCCTCTGTGGGAAATATGGGGTTTTGAGTCTCTTTCAGTGAGGAAGGTGTAGATCTTGTCTATTCCAAAGTTGGTTTTGGAAACGGTCCCTGTGCTTATATCAAACTCTGGTTTTATGCATCACCCCACCTCTCCTTCCCCTTTATGCAGGCATAAGAGTGTTTTCTAAATGTGAGACTCTGTTCTCTTTCCTAACTCAGTTCACGTGTAGCCATGTTTACAGGATCTTCATAAGTGATATCTTATGATAAGTTTCTTTTTCTGTGTGACTTATTTCACTTAGAATCATCGTACCTGAATCCACTCACTTTGCTGCTACTGGTCTTATGACATTGATTTCATGGCTGAGGGATATTCCATCGTACGTAAGTACCACAATGTTTTGAACCATTTTTATATTTCCTGGGATATTTAAGGTGTACCCAAGTTGAGGTTCTTGTAGTCAGTGCAGCCCTAAATTTGGAGGTGGCTCTTTCTTATTGATTTTCAGTTTTCCCAAGGTATGTTCCCTAGACTGGAAGTGGCCTTGGCTCTGTAGCTCTGTTGTTTACTTGTTTTAGGGAACACAATGCACTCCTCCAGTGAGGCAGTTGGCAATATACATCCCGCCCATCAGCATAACAAGGCTCCCTGTTCTCCAGGGCCTGTCTTGCCTTTCTGGTTTTTACACATTTTGTGGATGTCCCTTTTGACCGGTGGGAAGTGATACTTCTTTGTAGTGCAGATTTGCATTGCCCGCTTGCTTGCTTGGCCAAAAAGGGCGTATGCGTTTTCTCCTGAATATGTTCAGGAGAAAACGCATACGCCCTTTTTGGCCAAGTGCATCATTGTCCAAGTTGTGCCCCTCTTCCTGTGCTTTACAGGCGATTCCAAGGTACCTCTTGTAATCTGTTTCCTGCTATTTTGCCTCGCTTTCAAGTCCGCCTCGTTGACTTCCCTCAACAGATTTTTGGACGATAGTTGTCCTTTATCACTCTGCCAGTTTGTGAATTGCTGTGCCCCTGAGCTCCATTTCTCAACTCGTTTTTTGGGAGCTGAACGCAAGTCCAAAATTTTGGATCATGTCCTATACTGGTTCCCGGTGGGTGGCTGAGACTTTGGTTAATTCTTCTTCCTGCCGGGAAATTAGAGTGACATGTGCCCGTCCAAATGCCTAACAGCTACTCTCTCATGGGTTCTCCCTCGTCCCTTCCATCCTCTGCCAAATTGGGAACGTGTGCAAACCAGGAGGTTAAAGGGCCTGTCTCTCCAAGTTGGGAGATTGATAGTAAGGCAGTTGGAAAGTCAAACTGGAGCACCAGGAGAGGGACTATTCGTTGAGTTTTAGAAACCTTTCGTATTCACAGTGTGTCCATTCTCTAGGTTTCCTGTACATGTTATAGCTGTAGTAATATTCCCTTGAACCTGGAGAGTTGGGACCCATGGAATGGGGGCCATGCATTATTGCTTGAAAGGGTCTGCATTTGCTCACCCAATCTCACCAATCCTCTCAGTCCCAAGTGTCCAGCCTTATGCCACATCCTGCTGTCATTGTAGATAGGGTCTTTCCAGGTTTCCTCCGACACCCTGAAGGAATTTTAAGGATTTCCCTGTTTTTTGGTTTTGCTTTTGAAATTCCTTTTTATAGTGGGTTTGAGCTGATTCTCGCTGCCATGTTTATGCGACTCTAGACACACTTGATTCCCTTATGGAGACATATCAATACATAGGTTTTAAGATTCTTACTAGTCAGATATATTCCTCTGTGGGAAATATGGGGTTTTGAGTCTCTTTCACTGAGGAAGGTGTAGGTCTTGTCTATTCCAAAGTTGGTTTTGGAAACGGTCCCTGTGCTTATATCAAACTCTGGTTTTATGCATCACCCCACCTCTCCATCCCCTTTATGCAGGCATAAGAGTGCTTTCTAAATGTGAGACTCTGTTCTCTTTCCTAACTCAGTTCACGTGTAGCCATGTTTACAGGATCTTCATAAGTGATATCTTATGATAAGTTTCTTTTTCTGTGTGACTTATTTCACTTAGAATCATCGTACCTGAATCCACTCACTTTGCTGCTACTGGTCTTATGACATTGATTTCATGGCTGAGGGATATTCCATCGTACGTAAGTACCACAATGTTTTGAACCATTTTTATATTTCCTGGGATATTTAAGGTGTACCCAAGTTGAGGTTCTTGTAGTCAGTGCAGCCCTAAATTTGGAGGTGGCTCTTTCTTATTGATTTTCAGTTTTCCCAAGGTATGTTCCCTAGACTGGAAGTGGCCTTGGCTCTGTAGCTCTGTTGTTTACTTGTTTTAGGGAACACAATGCACTCCTCCAGTGAGGCAGTTGGCAATATACATCCCGCCCATCAGCATAACAAGGATCCCTGTTCTCCAGGGCCTGTCTTGCCTTTCTGGTTTTTACACATTTTGTGGATGTCCCTTTTGACCGGTGGGAAGTGATACTTCTTTGTAGTGCAGATTTGCATTGCCCGCTTGCTTGCTTGGCCAAAAAGGGCGTATGCGTTTTCTCCTGAATATATTCAGGAGAAAACGCATACGCCCTTTTTGGCCAAGTGCATCATTGTCCAAGTTGTGCCCCTCTTCCTGTGCTTTACAGGCGATTCCAAGGTACCTCTTGAAATCTGTTTCCTGCTATTTTGCCTCGCTTTCAAGTCCGCCTCGTTGACTTCCCTCAACAGATTTTTGGACGATAGTTGTCCTTTATCACTCTGCCAGTTTGTGAATTGCTGTGCCCCTGAGCTCCATTTCTCAACTCGTTTTTTGTGAGCTGAACGCAAGTCCAAAATTTTGGATCATGTCCTATACTGGTTCCCGGTGGGTGGCTGAGACTTTGGTTAATTCTTCTTCCTGCCGGGAAATTAGAGTGACATGTGCCCGTCCAAATGCCTAACAGCTACTCTCTCATGGGTTCTCCCTCGTCCCTTCCATCCTCTGCCAAATTGGGAACGTGTGCAAACCAGGAGGTTAAAGGGCCTGTCTCTCCAAGTTGGGAGATTGATAGTAAGGCAGTTGGAAAGTCAAACTGGAGCACCAGGAGAGGGACTATTCGTTGAGTTTTAGAAATCTTTCGTATTCACAGTGTGTCCATTCTCTAGGTTTCCTAGGTACATGGTACATGTTATAGCTGTAGTAATATTCCTTTGAACCTGGAGAGTTGGGACCCATGGAATGGGGGCCATGCATTATTGCTTGAAAGGGTCTGCATTTGCTCACCCAATCTCACCAATCCTCTCAGTCCCAAGTGTCCAGCCTTATGCCACATCCAGCTGTCATTGTAGATAGGGTCTTTCCAGGTTTCCTCAGACACCCTGAAGGAATTGTAAAGAATTTCCCTGTTTTTTGGTTTTGCTTTTGAAATTCCTTTTTAGAATGGGTTTGAGCTGATTCTCGCTGCCATGTTTATGCCACTCTAGACACACTTGATTCCCTTATGGAGACATATAAATACATAGGTTTTATGATTCTTACTAGTCAGATATATTCCTCTGTGGGAAATATGGGGTTTTGAGTCTCTTTCACTGAGGAAGGTGTAGGTCTTGTCTATTCCAAAGTTGGTTTTGGAAACGGTCCCTGTGCTTATATCAAACTCTGGTTTTATGCATCACCCCACCTCTCCTTCCCCTTTATGCAGGCATAAGAGTGTTTTCTAAATGTGAGACTCTGTTCTCTTTCCTAACTCAGTTCACGTGTAGCCATGTTTACAGGATCTTCATAAGTGATATCTTATGATAAGTTTCTTTTTCTGTGTGACTTATTTCACTTAGAATCATCGTACCTGAATCCACTCACTTTGCTGCTACTGGTCTTATGACATTGATTTCATGGCTGAGGGATATTCCATCGTACGTAAGTACCACAATGTTTTGAACCATTTTTATATTTCCTGTGATATTTAAGGTGTACCCAAGTTGAGGTTCTTGTAGTCAGTGCAGCCCTAAATTTGGAGGTGGCTCTTTCTTATTGATTTTCAGTTTTCCCAAGGTATATTCCCTAGACTGGAAGTGGCCTTGGCTCTGTAGCTGTGTTGTTTACTTGTTTTAGGGAACACAATGCACTCCTCCAGTGAGGCAGTTGGCAATTTACATCCCGCCCATCAGCATAACAAGGCTCCCTGTTCTCCAGGGCCTGTCTTGCCTTTCTGGTTTTTACACATTTTGTGGATGTCCCTTTTGACCGGTGGGAAGTGATACTTCTTTGTAGTGCAGATTTGCATTGCCCGCTTGCTTGCTTGGCCAAAAAGGCCGTATGCGTTTTCTCCTGAATATATTCAGGAGAAATCGCATACGCCCTTTTTGGCCAAGTGCATCATTGTCCAAGTTGTGCCCCTCTTCCTGTGCTTTACAGGTGATTCCAAGGTACGTCTTGAAATCTGTTTCCTGATATTTTGCCTCGCTTTCAAGTCCGCCTCGTTGACTTCCCTCAACAGATTTTTGGACGATAGTTGTCCTTTATCACTCTGCCAGTTTGTGAATAGCTGTGCCCCTGAGCTCCATTTCTCAACTCATTTTTTGTGAGCTGAACGCAAGTCCAAAATTTTGGATCATGTCCTATACTGGTTCCCGGTGGGTGGCTGAGACTTTGGTTAATTCTTCTTCCTGCCGGGAAATTAGAGTGACATGTGCCCGTCCAAATGCCTAACAGCTACTCTCTCATGGGTTCTCCCTCGTCCCTTCCATCCTCTGCCAAATTGGGAACCTGTGCAAACCAGGAGGTTAAAGGGCCTGTCTCTCCAAGTTGGGAGATTGATAGTAAGGCAGTTGGAAAGTCAAACTGGAGCACCAGGAGAGGGTCTATTCGTTGAGTTTTAGAAACCTTTCATATTCACAGTGTGTACATTCTCTAGGTTTCCTGTACATGTTATAGCTGTAGTAATATTCCCTTCAACCTGGAGAGTTGGGACCCATGGAATGGGGGCCTTGCATTATTGCTTGAAAGGGTCTGCATTTGCTCACCCAATCTCACCAATCCTGTCAGTCCCAAGTGTCCAGCCTTATGCCACATCGTGCTGTCATTGTAGATAGGGTCTTTCCAGGTTTCCTCCGACACCCTGAAGGAATTTTAAGGATTTCCCTGTTTTTTGGTTTTGCTTTTGAAATTCCTTTTTATAGTGGGTTTGAGATGATTCTCGCTGCCATGTTTATGCCACTCTAGACACACTTGATTCCCTTATGGAGTCATATAAATACATAGGTTTTAAGATTCTTACTAGTCAGATATATTCCTCTGCGGGAAATATGGGGTTTTGAGTCTCTTTCACTGAGGAAGGTGTATGTCTTGTCTATTCCAAAGTTGGTTTTTGGAACGATCCCTGTGCTTATATCAAACTCTGGTTTTATGCATCACCCCACCTCTCCATCCCCTTAATGCAGGCATAAGTGTGTTTTCTAAATGTGAGACTCTGTTCTCTTTCCTAACTCAGTTCACGTGTAGCCATGTTTACAGGATCTTCATAAGTGATATCTTATGATAAGTTTCTTTTTTTGTGTGACTTATTTCACTTAGAATCATCGTACCTGAATCCACTCACTTTGCTGCTACTGGTCTTATGACATTGATTTCATGGCTGAGGGATATTCCATCGTACGTAAGTACCACAATGTTTTGAACCATTTTTATATTTCCTTGTATATTTAAGGTGTACCCAAGTTGAGGTTCTTGTAGTCAGTGCAGCCCTAAATTTGGAGGTGGCTCTTTCTTATTGATTTTCAGTTTTCCCAAGGTATATTCCCTAGACTGGAAGTGGCCTTGGCTCTGTAGCTCTGTAGTTTACTTGTTTTAGGGAACACAATGCACTCCTCCAGTGAGGCAGTTGGCAATATACATCCCGCCCATCAGCATAACAAGGCTCCCTGTTCTCCAGGGCCTGTCTTGCCTTTCTGGTTTTTACACATTTTGTGGATGTCGCTTTTGACCGGTGGGAAGTGATACTTCTTTGTAGTGCAGATTTGCATTGCCCGCTTGCTTGCTTGGCCAAAAAGGGCGTATGCGTTTTCTCCTGAATATATTCAGGAGAAAACGCATATGCCCTTTTTGGCCAAGTGCATCATTGTCCAAGTTGTGCCCCTCTTCCTGTGCTTTACAGGCGATTCCAAGGTACCTCTTGAAATCTGTTTCCTGCTATTTTGCCTCGCTTTCAAGTCCGCCTCGTTGACTTCCCTCAACAGATTTTTGGACGATAGTTGTCCTTTATCACTCTGCCAGTTTGTGAATTGCTGTGCCCCTGAGCTCCATTTCTCAACTCGTTTTTTGTGAGCTGAACGCAAGTCCAAAATTTTGGATCATGTCCTATACTGTTTCCCGGTGGGTGGCTGAGACTTTGGTTAATTCTTCTTCCTGCCGGGAAATTAGAGTGACATGTGCCCGTCCAAATGCCTAACAGCTACTCTCTCATGGGTTCTCCCTCGTCCCTTCCATCCTCTGCCAAATTGGGAACCTGTGCAAACCAGGAGGTTAAAGGGCCTGTCTCTCCAAGTTGGGAGATTGATAGTAAGGCAGTTGGAAAGTCAAACTGGAGCACCAGGAGAGGGACTATTCGTTGAGTTTTAGAAACCTTTCGTATTCACAGTGTGTCCATTCTCTAGGTTTCCTGTACATGTTATAGCTGTAGTAATATTCCCTTGAACCTGGAGAGTTGGGACCCATGGAATGGGGGCCATGCATAATTGCTTGAAAGGGTCTGCATTTGCTCACCCAATCTCACCAATCCTCTCAGTCCCAAGTGTCCAGCCTTATGCCACATCCAGCTGTCATTGTAGATAGGGTCTTTCCAGGTTTCCTCAGACACCCTGAAGGAATTGTAAAGAATTTCCCTGTTTTTTGGTTTTGCTTTTGAAATTCCTTTTTAGAATGGGTTTGAGCTGATTCTCGCTGCCATGTTTATGCCACTCTAGACACACTTGATTCCCTTATGGAGACATATCAATACATAGGTTTTAAGATTCTTACTAGTCAGATATATTCCTCTGTGGGAAATATGGGGTTTTGAGTCTCTTTCAGTGAGGAAGGTGTAGGTCTTGTCTATTCCAAAGTTGGTTTTGGAAACGGTCCCTGTGCTTATATCAAACTCTGGTTTTATGCATCACCCCACCTCTCCTTCCCCTTTATGCAGGCATAAGAGTGTTTTCTAAATGTGAGACTCTGTTCTCTTTCCTAACTCAGTTCACGTGTAGCCATGTTTACAGGATCTTCATAAGTGATATCTTATGATAAGTTTCTTTTTCTGTGTGACTTATTTCACTTAGAATCATCGTACCTGAATCCACTCACTTTGCTGCTACTGGTCTTATGACATTGATTTCATGGCTGAGGGATATTCCATCGTACGTAAGTACCACAATGTTTTGAACCATTTTTATATTTCCTGGGATATTTAAGGTGTACCCAAGTTGAGGTTCTTGTAGTCAGTGCAGCCCTAAATTTGGAGGTGGCTCTTTCTTATTGATTTTCAGTTTTCCCAAGGTATATTCCCTAGACTGGAAGTGGCCTTGGCTCTGTAGCTCTGTTGTTTACTTGTTTTAGGGAACACAATGCACTCCTCCAGTGAGGCAGTTGGCAATTTACATCCCGCCCATCAGCATAACAAGGCTCCCTGTTCTCCAGGGCCTGTCTTGCCTTTCTGGTTTTTACACATTTTGTGGATGTCCCTTTTGACCGGTGGGAAGTGATACTTCTTTGTAGTGCAGATTTGCATTGCCTGCTTGCTTGCTTGGCCAAAAAGGGCGTATGCGTTTTCTCCTGAATATATTCAGGAGAAAACGCATACGCCCTTTTTGGACAAGTGCATCATTGTCCAAGTTGTGCCCCTCTTCCTGTGCTTTACAGGCGATTCCAAGGTACCTCTTGAAATCTGTTTCCTGCTATTTTGCCTCGCTTTCAAGTCCGCCTCGTTGACTTCCCTCAACAGATTTTTGGACGATAGTTGTCCTTTATCACTCTGCCAGTTTGTGAATTGCTGTGCCGTTGAGCTCCATTTCTCAACTCGTTTTTTTGTGAGCTGAACGCAAGTCCAAAATTTTGGATCATGTCCTATACTGGTTCCCGGTGGGTGGCTGAAACTTTGGTTAATTCTTCTTCCTGCCGGGAAATTAGAGTGACATGTGCCCGTCCAAATGCCTAACAGCTACTCTCTCATGGGTTCTCCCTCGTCCCTTCCATCCTCTGCCAAATTGGGAACCTGTGCAAACCAGGAGGTTAAAGGGCCTGTCTCTCCAAGTTGGGAGATTGATAGTAAGGCAGTTGGAAAGTCAAACTGGAGCACCAGGAGAGGGACTATTCGTTGAGTTTTAGAAACCTTTCGTATTCACAGTGTGTCCATTCTCTAGGTTTCCTGTACATGTTATAGCTGTAGTAATATTCCCTTGAACCTGGAGAGTTGGGACCCATGGAATGGGGGCCATGCATTATTGCTTGAAAGGGTCTGCATTTGCTCACCCAATCTCACCAATCCTCTCAGTCCCAAGTGTCCAGCCTTATGCCACATCCAGCTGTCATTGTAGATAGGGTCTTTCCAGGTTTCCTCCGACACCCTGAAGGAATTTTAAGGATTTCCCTGTTTTTTGGTTTTGCTTTTGAAATTCCTTTTTATAGTGGGTTTGAGCTGATTCTCGCTGCCATGTTTATGCCACTCTAGACACACTTGATTCCCTTATGGAGTCATATAAATACATAGGTTTTAAGATTCTTACTAGTCAGATATATTCCTCTGCGGGAAATATGGGGTTTTGAGTCTCTTTCACTGAGGAAGGTGTATGTCTTGTCTATTCCAAAGTTGGTTTTTGGAACGATCCCTGTGCTTATATCAAACTCTGGTTTTATGCATCACCCCACCTCTCCATCCCCTTAATGCAGGCATAAGTGTGTTTTCTAAATGTGAGACTCTGTTCTCTTTCCTAACTCAGTTCACGTGTAGCCATGTTTACAGGATCTTCATAAGTGATATCTTATGATAAGTTCCTTTTTTTGTGTGACTTATTTCACTTAGAATCATCGTACCTGAATCCACTCACTTTGCTGCTACTGGTCTTATGACATTGATTTCATGGCTGAGGGATATTCCATCGTACGTAAGTACCACAATGTTTTGAACCATTTTTATATTTCCTGGGATATTTAAGGTGTACCCAAGTTGAGGTTCTTGTAGTCAGTGCAGCCCTAAATTTGGAGGTGGCCCTTTCTTATTGATTTTCAGTTTTCCCAAGGTATATTCCCTTGACTGGAAGTGGCCTTGGCTCTGTAGCTCTGTTGTTTACTTGTTTTAGGGAACACAATGCACTCCTCCAGTGAGGCAGTTGGCAATTTACATCCCGCCCATCAGCATAACAAGGCTCCCTGTTCTCCAGGGCCTGTCTTGCCTTTCTGGTTTTTACACATTTTGTGGATGTCCCTTTTGACCGGTGGGAAGTGATACTTCTTTGTAGTGCAGATTTGCATTGCCCGCTTGCTTGCTTGGCCAAAAAGGGCGTATGCGTTTTCTCCTGAATATACTCAGGAGAAAACGCATACGACCTTTTGGCCAAGTGCATCATTGTCCAAGTTGTGCCCCTCTTCCTGTGCTTTACAGGCGATTCCAAGGTACCTCTTGAAATCTGTTTCCTGCTATTTTGCCTCGCTTTCAAGTCCGCCTCGTTGACTTCCCTCAACAGATTTTTGGACGATAGTTGTCCTTTATCACTCTGCCAGTTTGTGAATTGCTGTGCCCCTGAGCTCCATTTCTCAACTCGTTTTTTGGGAGCTGAACGCAAGTCCAAAATTTTGGATCATGTCCTATACTGGTTCCCGGTGGGTGGCTGAGACTTTGGTTAATTCTTCTTCCTGCCGGGAAATTAGAGTGACATGTGCCCGTCCAAATGCCTAACAGCTACTCTCTCATGGGTTCTCCCTCGTCCCTTCCATCCTCTGCCAAATTGGGAACCTGTGCAAACCAGGAGGTTAAAGGGCCTGTCTCTCCAAGTTGGGAGATTGATAGTAAGGCAGTTGGAAAGTCAAACTGGAGCACCAGGAGAGGGACTATTCGTTGAGTTTTAGAAACCTTTCGTATTCACAGTGTGTCCATTCTCTAGGTTTCCTGTACATGTTATAGCTGTAGTAATATTCCCTTGAACCTGGAGAGTTGGGACCCATGGAATGTGGGCCATGGATTATTGCTTGAAAGGGTCTGCATTTGCTCACCCAATCTCACCAATCCTCTCAGTCCCAAGTGTCCAGCCTTATGCCACATCCAGCTGTCATTGTAGATAGGGTCTTTCCAGGTTTCCTCAGACACCCTGAAGGAATTGTAAAGAATTTCCCTGTTTTTTGGTTTTGCTTTTGAAATTCCTTTTTAGAATGGGTTTGAGCTGATTCTCGCTGCCATGTTTATGCCACTCTAGACACACTTGATTCCCTTATGGAGACATATCAATACATAGGTTTTAAGATTCTTACTAGTCAGATATATTCCTCTGTGGGAAATATGGGGTTTTGAGTCTCTTTCAGTGAGGAAGGTGTAGGTCTTATCTATTCCAAAGTTGGTTTTGGAAACGGTCCCTGTGCTTATATCAAACTCTGGTTTTATGCATCACCCCACCTCTCCTTCCCCTTTATGCAGGCATAAGAGTGTTTTCTAAATGGGAGACTCTGTTCTCTTTCCTAACTCAGTTCACGTGTAGCCATGTTTACAGGATTTTCATAAGTGATATCTTATGATAAGTTTCTTTTTCTGTGTGACTTATTTCACTTAGAATCATCGTACCTGAATCCACTCACTTTGCTGCTACTGGTCTTATGACATTGATTTCATGGCTGAGGGATATTCCATCGTACGTAAGTACCACAATGTTTTGAACCATTTTTATATTTCCTGTGATATTTAAGGTGTACCCAAGTTGAGGTTCTTGTAGTCAGTGCAGCCCTAAATTTGGAGGTGGCTCTTTCTTATTGATTTTCAGTTTTCCCAAGGTATATTCCCTAGACTGGAAGTGGCCTTGGCTCTGTAGCTCTGTTGTTTACATGTTTTAGGGAACACAATGCACTCCTCAAGTGAGGCAGTTGGCAATTTACATCCCGCCCATCAGCATAACAAGGCTCCCTGTTCTCCAGGGCCTGTCTTGCCTTTCTGGTTTTTACACATTTTGTGGATGTCCCTTTTGACCGGTGGGAAGTGATACTTCTTTGTAGTGCTGATTTGCATTGCCCGCTTGCTTGCTTGGCCAAAAAGGGCGTATGCGATTTCTCCTGAATATATTCAGGAGAAAACGCATATGCCCTTTTTGGCCAAGTGCATCATTGTCCAAGTTGTGCCCCTCTTCCTGTGCTTTACAGGCGATTCCAAGGTAACTCTTGAAATCTGTTTCCTGCTATTTTGCCTCGCTTTCAAGTCCACCTCGTTGACTTCCCTCAACAGATTTTTGGACGATAGTTGTCCTTTATCACTCTGCCAGTTTGTGAATTGCTGTGCCCCTGAGCTCCATTTCTCAACTCGTTTTTTGGGAGCTGAACGCAAGTCCAAAATTTTGGATCATGTCCTATACTGGTTCCCGGTGGGTGGCTGAGACTTTGGTTAATTCTTCTTCCTGCCGGGAAATTAGAGTGACATGTGCCCGTCCAAATGCCTAACAGCTACTCTCTCATGGGTTGTCCCTCGTCCCTTCCATCCTCTGCCAAATTGGGAACCTGTGCAAACCAGGAGGTTAAAGGGCCTGTCTCTCCAAGTTGGGAGATTGATAGTAAGGCAGTTGGAAAGTCAAACTGGAGCACCAGGAGAGGGACTATTCGTTGAGTTTTAGAAACCTTTCGTATTCACAGTGTGTCCATTCTCTAGGTTTCCTGTACATGTTATAGCTGTAGTAATATTCCCTTGAACCTGGAGAGTTGGGACCCATGGAATGGGGGCCATGCATTATTGCTTGAAAGGGTCTGCATTTGCTCACCCAATCTCACCAATCCTCTCAGTCCCAAGTGTCCAGCCTTATGCCACATCCAGCTGTCATTGTAGATAGGGTCTTTCCAGGTTTCCTCAGACACCCTGAAGGAATTGTAAAGAATTTCCCTGTTTTTTGGTTTTGCTTTTGAAATTCCTTTTTAGAATGGGTTTGAGCTGATTCTCGCTGCCATGTTTATGCCACTCTAGACACACTTGATTCCCTTATGGAGACATATCAATACATAGGTTTTAAGATTCTTACTAGTCAGATATATTCCTCTGTGGGAAATATGGGGTTTTGAGTCTCTTTCAGTGAGGAAGGTGTATGACTTGTCTATTCCAAAGTTGGTTTTTGGAACGATCCCTGTGCTTATATCAAACTCTGGTTTTATGCATCACCCCACCTCTCCATCCCCTTAATGCAGGCATAAGTGTGTTTTCTAAATGTGAGACTCTGTTCTCTTTCCTAACTCAGTTCACGTGTAGCCATGTTTACAGGATCTTCATAAGTGATATCTTATGATAAGTTTCTTTTTCTGTGTGACTTATTTCACTTAGAATCATCGTACCTGAATCCACTCACTTTGCTGCTACTGGTCTTATGACATTGATTTCATGGCTGAGGGATATTCCATCGTATGTAAGTACCACAATGTTTTGAACCATTTTTATATTTCCTGGGATATTTAAGGTGTACCCAAGTTGAGGTTCTTGTAGTCAGTGCAGCCCTAAATTTGGAGGTGGCTCTTTCTTATTGATTTTCAGTTTTCCCAAGGTATATTCCCTAGACTGGAAGTGGCCTTGGCTCTGTAGCTGTGTTGTTTTCTTGTTTTAGGGAACACAATGCACTCCTCCAGTGAGGCAGTTGTCAATATACATCCCGCCCATCAGCATAACAAGGCTCCCTGTTCTCCAGGGCCTGTCTTGCCTTTCTGGTTTTTACACATTTTGTGGATGTCCCTTTTGACCGGTGGGAAGTGATACTTCTTTGTAGTGCAGATTTGCATTGCCCGCTTGCTTGCTTGGCCAAAAAGGGCGTATGCGTTTTCTCCTGAATATATTCAGGAGAAAACGCATACGCCCTTTTTGGCCAAGTGCATCATTGTCCAAGTTGTGCCCCTCTTCCTGTGCTTTACAGGCGATTCCAAGGTACCTCTTGAAATCTGTTTCCTGCTATTTTGCCTCGCTTTCAAGTCCGCCTCGTTGACTTCCCTCAACAGATTTTTGGACGATAGTTGTCCTTTATCACTCTGCCAGTTTGTGAATTGCTGTGCCCCTGAGCTCCATTTCTCAACTCGTTTTTTGTGAGCTGAACGCAAGTCCAAAATTTTGGATCATGTCCTATACTGGTTCCCGGTGGGTGGCTGAGACTTTGGTTAATTCTTCTTCCTGCCGGGAAATTAGAGTGACATGTGCCCGTCCAAATGCCTAACAGCTACTCTCTCATGGGTTCTCCCTCGTCCCTTCCATCCTCTGCCAAATTGGGAACCTGTGCAAACCAGGAGGTTAAAGGGCCTGTCTCTCCAAGTTGGGAGATTGATAGTAAGGCAGTTGGAAAGTCAAACTGGAGCACCAGGAGAGGGACTATTCGTTGAGTTTTAGAAACCTTTCGTATTCACAGTGTGTCCATTCTCTAGGTTTCCTGTACATGTTATAGCTGTAGTAATATTCCCTTGAACCTGGAGAGTTGGGACCCATGGAATGGGGGCCATGCATTATTGCTTGAAAGGGTCTGCATTTGCTCACCCAATCTCACCAATCCTCTCAGTCCCAAGTGTCCAGCCTTATGCCACATCCAGCTGACATTGTAGATAGGGTCTTTCCAGGTTTCCTCAGACACCCTGAAGGAATTGTAAAGAATTTCCGTGTTTTTTGGTTTTGCTTTTGAAATTCCTTTTTAGAATGGGTTTGAGCTGATTCTCGCTGCCATGTTTATGCCACTCTAGACACACTTGATTCCCTTATGGAGACATATGAATACATAGGTTTTAAGATTCTTACTAGTCAGATATATTCCTCTGTGGGAAATATGGGGTTTTGAGTCTCTTTCAGTGAGGAAGGTGTAGGTCTTGTCTATTCCAAAGTTGGTTTTGGAAACGGTCCCTGTGCTTATATCAAACTCTGGTTTTATGCATCACCCCACCTCTCCTTCCCCTTTATGCAGGCATAAGAGTGTTTTCTAAATGTGAGACTCTGTTCTCTTTCCTAACTCAGTTCACGTGTAGCCATGTTTACAGGATCTTCATAAGTGATATCTTATGATAAGTTTCTTTTTCTGTGTGACTTATTTCACTTAGAATCATCGTACCTGAATCCACTCACTTTGCTGCTACTGGTCTTATGACATTGATTTCATGGCTGAGGGATATTCCATCGTACGTAAGTACCACAATGTTTTGAACCATTTTTATATTTCCTGGGATATTTAAGGTGTACCCAAGTTGAGGTTCTTGTAGTCAGTGCAGCCCTAAATTTGGAGGTGGCTCTTTCTTATTGATTTTCAGTTTTCCCAAGGTATGTTCCCTAGACAGGAAGTGGCCTTGGCTCTGTAGCTCTGTTGTTTTCTTGTTTTAGGGAACACAATGCACTCCTCCAGTGAGGCAGTTGGCAATATACATCCCGCCCATCAGCATAACAAGGCTCCCTGTTCTCCAGGGCCTGTCTTGCCTTTCTGGTTTTTACACATTTTGTGGATGTCCCTTTTGACCGGTGGGAAGTGATACTTCTTTGTAGTGCAGATTTGCATTGCCCGCTTGCTTGCTTGGCCAAAAAGGGCGTATGCGTTTTCTCCTGAATATATTCAGGAGAAAACGCATACGCCCTTTTTGGCCAAGTGCATCATTGTCCAAGTTGTGCCGCTCTTCCTGTGCTTTACAGGCTATTCCAAGGTAACTCTTGAAATCTGTTTCCTGCTATTTTGCCTTGCTTTCAAGTCCGCCTCGTTGACTTCCCTCAACAGATTTTTGGACGATAGTTGTCCTTTATCACTCTGCCAGTTTGTGAATTGCTGTGCCCCTGAGCTCCATTTCTCAACTCGTTTTTTGTGAGCTGAACGCAAGTCCAAAATTTTGGATCATGTCCTATACTGGTTCCCGGTGGGTGGCTGAGACTTTGGTTAATTCTTCTTCCTGCCGGGAAATTAGAGTGACATGTGCCCGTCCAAATGCCTAACAGCTACTCTCTCATGGGTTCTCCCTCGTCCCTTCCATCCTCTGCCAAATTGGGAACCTGTGCAAACCAGGAGGTTAAAGGGCCTGTCTCTCCAAGTTGGGAGATTGTTAGTAAGGCAGTTGGAAAGTCAAACTGGAGCACCAGGAGAGGGACTATTCGTTGAGTTTTAGAAACCTTTCGTATTCACAGTGTGTCCATTCTCTAGGTTTCCTGTACATGTTATAGCTGTAGTAATATTCCCTTGAACCTGGAGAGTTGGGACCCATGGAATGGGGGCCATGCATTATTGCTTGAAAGGGTCTGCATTTGCTCACCCAATCTCACCAATCCTCTCAGTCCCAAGTGTCCAGCCTTATGCCACATCCAGCTGTCATTGTAGATAGGGTCTTTCCAGGTTTCCTCAGACACCCTGAAGGAATTGTAAAGAATTTCCCTGTTTTTTGGTTTTGCTTTTGAAATTCCTTTTTAGAATGGGTTTGAGCTGATTCTCGCTGCCATGTTTATGCCACTCTAGACACACTTGATTCCCTTATGGAGACATATCAATACATAGGTTTTAAGATTCTTACTAGTCAGATATATTCCTCTGTGGGAAATATGGGGTTTTCAGTCTCTTTCAGTGAGGAAGGTGTAGGTCTTGTCTATTCCAAAGTTGGTTTTGGAAACGGTCCCTGTGCTTATATCAAACTCTGGTTTTATGCATCACCCCACCTCTCCTTCCCCTTTATGCAGGCATAAGAGTGTTTTCTAAATGTGAGACTCTGTTCTCTTTCCTAACTCAGTTCACGTGTAGCCATGTTTACAGGATCTTCATAAGTGATATCTTATGATAAGTTTCTTTTTCTGTGTGACTTATTTCACTTAGAATCATCGTACCTGAATCCACTCACTTTGCTGCTACTGGTCTTATGACATTGATTTCATGGATGAGGGATATTCCATCGTACGTAAGTACCACAATGTTTTGAACCATTTTTATATTTCCTGGGATATTTAAGGTGTACCCAAGTTGAGGTTCTTGTAGTCAGTGCAGCCCTAAATTTGGAGGTGGCTCTTTCTTATTGATTTTCAGTTTTCCCATGGTATATTCCCTAGACAGGAAGTGGCCTTGGCTCAGTAGCTCTGTTGTTTACTTGTTTTAGGGAACACAATGCACTCCTCCAGTGAGGCAGTTGGCAATTTACATCCCGCCCATCAGCATAACAAGGCTCCCTGTTCTCCAGGGCCTATCTTGCCTTTCTGGTTTTTACACATTTTGTGGATGTCCCTTTTGACCGGTGGGAAGTGATACTTCTTTGTAGTGCAGATTTGCATTGCCTGCTTGCTTGCTTGGCCAAAAAGGGCGTATGCGTTTTCTCCTGAATATATTCAGGAGAAAACGCATACGCCCTTTTTGGCCAAGTGCATCATTGTCCAAGTTGTGCCCCTCTTCCTGTGCTTTACAGGCGATTCCAAGGTACCTCTTGAAATCTGTTTCCTGCTATTTTGCCTCACTTTCAAGTCAGCCTCGTTGACTTCCCTCAACAGATTTTTGGACGAGAGTTGTCCTTTATCACTCTGCCAGTTTGTAAATTGCTGTGCCCCTGAGCTCCATTTCTCAACTCGTTTTTTGTGAGCTGAACGCCAGTCCAAAATTTTGGATCATGTCCTATACTGGTTCCCGGTGGGTGGCTGAGACTTTGGTTAATTCTTCTTCCTGCCGGGCAATTAGAGTGACATGTGCCCATCCAAATGCCTAACAGCTACTCTCTCATGGGTTCTCCCTCGTCCCTTCCATCCTCTGCCAAATTGGGAACCTGTGCAAACCAGGAGGTTAAAGGGCCTGTCTCTCCAAGTTGGGAGATTGATAGTAAGGCAGTTGGAAAGTCAAACTGGAGCACCAGGAGAGGGACTATTCGTTGAGTTTTAGAAACCTTTCGTATTCACAGTGTGTACATTCTCTAGGTTTCCTGTACATGTTATAGCTGTAGTAATATTCCCTTGAACCTGGAGAGTTGGGACCCATGGAAAGGGGGCAATGCATTATTGCTTGAAAGGGTCTGTATTTGCTCACCCAATCTCACCAATCCTCTCAGTCCCAAGTGTCCAGCCTTATGCCACATCCAGCTGTCATTATACATAGGGTCTTTCCAGGTTTCCTCAGATACCCTGAAGGAATTGTAAAGAATTTCCCTGTTTTTTGGTTTTGCTTTTGAAATTCCTTTTTAGAGTGGGTTTGAGCTGATTCTCGCTGCCATGTTTATGCCACTCTAGACACAATTGATTCCCTTATGGAGTCATATCAATACATAGGTTTTAAGATTCTTACTAGTCAGATATATTCCTCTGTGGGAAATATGGGGTTTTGAGTCTCTTTCACTGAGGAAGGTGTAGGTCTTGTTTATTCCAAAGTTGGTTTTGGAAACGGTCCCTGTGCTTATATCAAACTCTGGTTTTATGCATCACCCCACCTCTCCTTCCCCTTTATGCAGGCATAAGAGTGTTTTCTAAATGTGAGACTCTGTTTTCTTTCCTAACTCAGTTCACGTGTAGCCATGTTTACAGGATCTTTATAAGTGATATCTTATGATAAGTTTCTTTTTCTGTGTGACTTATTTCACTTAGAATCATCGTACCTGAATCCACTCACTTTGCTGCTACTGGTCTTATGACATTGATTTCATGGCTGAGGGAAATTCCATCGTACGTAAGTACCACAATGTTTTGAACCATTTTTATATTTCCTGGCATATTTAAGGTGTACCCAAGTTGAGGTTCTTGTAGTCAGTGCAGCCCTAAATTTGGAGGTGGCTCTTTCTTATTGATTTTCAGTTTTCCCAAGGTATATTCCCTAGACTGGATGTGGCCTTGGCTCTGTAGCTCTGTTGTTTACTTGTTTTAGGGAACACAATGCACTCCTCCAGTGAGGCAGTTGGCAATTTACATCCCGCCCATCAGCATAAAAAGGCTCCCTGTTCTCCAGGGCCTGTCTTGCCTTTCTGGTTTTTACACATTTTGTGGATGTCCCTTTTGACCGGTGGGAAGTGATACTTCTTTGTAGTGCAGATTTGCATTGCCCGCTTGCTTGCTTGGCCAAAAAGGGCGTATGCGTTTTCTCCTGAATATATTCAGGAGAAAACACATACGCACTTTTTGTCCAAGTGCACCATCGTCCAAGTTGTGCCCCTCTTCCTGTGCTTTACAGGCGATTCCAACGTACCTCTTGAAATCTGTTTCCTGCTATTTTGCCTCGCATTCAAGTCCGCCTCGTTGACTTCCCTCAACAGATTTTTGGACGATAGTTGTCCTTTATCACTCTGCCAGTTTGTGAATTGCTGTGCCCCTGAGCTCCATTTCTCAACTCGTTTTTTGTGAGCTGAACGCAAGTCCAAAATTTTGGATCATGTCCTATACTGGTTCCCGGTGGGTGGCTGAGACTTTGGTTAATTCTTCTTCTTTCCGGGAAATTAGAGTGACATGTGCCCGTCCAAATGCCTAACAGCTTCTCTCTCATGGGTTCTCCCTCGTCCCTTCCATCCTCTGCCAAATTGGGAACCTGTGCAAACCAGGAGGTTAAAGGGCCTGTCTCTCCAAGTTGGGAGATTGATAGTAAGGCAGTTGGAAAGTCAAACTGGAGCACCAGGAGAGGGACTATTCGTTGAGTTTTAGAAACCTTTCGTATTCACAGTGTGTACATTCTCTAGGTTTCCTGTACATGTTATAGCTGTAGTAATATTCCCTTCAACCTGGAGAGTTGGGACCCATGGAATGGGGGCCATGCATTATTGCTTGAAAGGGTCTGCATTTGCTCACCCAATCTCACCAATCCTCTCAGTCCCAAGTGTCCAGCCTTATGCCACATCCAGCTGTCATTGTAGATAGGGTCTTTCCAGGTTTCCTCAGACACCCTGAAGGAATTGTAAAGAATTTCCCTGTTTTTTGGTTTTGCTTTTGAAATTCGTTTTTAGAGTGGGTTTGAGCTGATTCTCGCTGCCATGTTTATGCCACTCTAGACACACTTGATTCCCTTATGGAGTCATATCAATACATAGGTTTTAAGATTCTTACTAGTCAGATATATTCCTCTGCGGGAAATATGGGGTTTTGAGTCTCTTTCACTGAGGAAGGTGTAGGTCTTGTCTATTCCAAAGTTGGTTTTTGGAACGGTCCCTGTGCTTATATCAAACTCTGGTTTTATGCATCACCCCACCTCTCCATCCCCTTTATGCAGGCATAAGAGTGTTTTCTAAATGTGAGACTCTGTTCTCTTTCCTAACTCAGTTCACGTGTAGCCATGTTTACAGGATCATCATAAGTGATATCTTATGATAAGTTTCTTTTTCTGTGTGACTTATTTCACTTAGAATCATCGTACCTGAATCCACTCACTTTGCTGCTACTGGTCTTATGACATTGATTTCAAGGCTGAGGAATATTCCATCGTACATAAGTACCACAATGTTTTGAACCATTTTTATATTTCCTGGGATATTTAAGGTGTACCCAAGTTGAGGTTCTTGTAGTCAGTGCAGCCCTAAAATTGGAGGTGGCTCTTTCTTATTGATTTTCAGTTTTCCCATGGTATATTCCCTAGACAGGAAGTGGCCTTTGCTCAGTAGCTCTGTTGTTTACTTGTTTTAGGAAACACAATGCACTCCTCCAGTGAGGCAGTTGGCAATTTACATCCCGCCCATCAGCATAACAAGGCTCCCTGTTCTCCAGGGCCTATCTTGCCTTTCTGGTTTTTACACATTTTGTGGATGTCCCTTTTGACCGGTGGGAAGTGATACTTCTTTGTAGTGCAGATTTGCATTGCCTGCTTGCTTGCTTGGCCAAAAAGGGCGTATGCGTTTTCTCCTGAATATATTCAGGAGAAAACGCATACGCCCTTTTTGGCCAAGTGCATCATTGTCCAAGTTGTGCCCCTCTTCCTGTGCTTTACAGGCGATTCCAAGGTACCTCTTGAAATCTGTTTCCTGCTATTTTGCCTCACTTTCAAATCCGCCTCGTTGACTTCCCTCAAGAGATTTTTGGACGATAGTTGTCCTTTATCACTCTGACAGTTTGTAAATTGCTGTGACCCTGAGCTCCATTTCTCAACTCGTTTTTTTGTGAGCTGAACGCCAGTCCAAAATTTTGGATCATGTCCTATACTGGTTCCCGGTGGGTGGCTGAGACTTTGGTTAATTCTTCTTCCTGCCGGGCAATTAGAGTGACATGTGCCCGTCCAAATGCCTAACAGCTACTCTCTCATGGGTTCTCCCTCGTCCCTTCCATCCTCTGCCAAATTGGGAAACTGTGCAAACCAGGAGGTTAAAGGGCCTGTCTCTCCAAGTTGGGAGATTGATAGTAAGGCAGTTGGAAAGTCAAACTGGAGCACCAGGAGAGGGACTATTCGTTGAGTTTTAGAAACCTTTCGTATTCACAGTGTGTACATTCTCTAGGTTTCCTGTACATGTTATAGCTGTAGTTATATTCCCTTGAACCTGGAGAGTTGGGACCCATGGAATGGGGGCAATGCATTATTGCTTGAAAGGGTCTGCATTTGCTCACCCAATCCCACCAATCCTCTCAGTCCCAAGTGTCCAGCCTTATGCCACATCCAGCTGTCATTATACATAGGGTCTTTCCAGGTTTCCTCAGATACCCTGAAGGAATTGTAAAGAATTTCCCTGTTTTTTGGTTTTGCTTTTGAAATTCCTTTTTAGAGTGGGTTTGAGCTGATTCTCGTGGCCATGTTTATGCCACTCTAAACACACTTGATTCCCTTATGGAGTCATATCAATACATAGGTTTTAAGATTCTTACTAGTCAGATATATTCCTCTGTGGTAAATATGGGGTTTTGAGCCTCTTTCACTGAGGAAGGTGTAGGTCTTGTTTATTCCAAAGTTGCTTTTGGAAACGGTCCCTGTGCTTATATCAAACTCTGGTTTTATGCATCACCCCACCTCTCCTTCCCCTTTATGCAGGCATAAGAGTGTTTTCTAAATGTGAGACTCTGTTCTCTTTCCTAACTCAGTTCACGTGTAGCCATGTTTACAGGATCTTCATAAGTGATATCTTATGATAAGTTTCTTTTTCTGTGTGACTTATTTCACTTAGAATCATCATACCTGAATCCACTCACTTTGCTGCTACTGGTCTTATGACATTGATTTCATGGCTGAGGGATATTCCATCGTACGTAAGTACCACAATGTTTTGAACCATTTTTATATTTCCTGGGATATTTAAGGTGTACCCAAGTTGAGGTTCTTGTAGTCAGTGCAGCCCTAAATTTGGAGGTGGCTCTTTCTTATTGATTTTCAGTTTTCCCAAGGTATATTCCCTAGACTGGAAGTGGCCTTGGCTCTGTAGCTCTGTTGTTTACTTGTTTTAGGGAACACAATGCACTCCTACAGTGAGGCATTTGGCAATTTACATCCCGCCCATCAGCATAACAAGGCTCCCGGTTCTCCAGGGACTGTCTTGCCTTTCTGGTTTTTACACATTTTGTGGATGTCCCTTTTGACCGGTGGGAAGTGATACTTCTTTGTAGTGCAGATTTGCATTGCCCGCTTGCTTGCTTGGCCAAAAAGGGCGTATGCGTTTTCTCCTGAATATATTCAGGAGAAAACACATAGGCCCATTTTGTCCAAGTGCACCATTGTCCAAGTTGTGCCCCTCTTCCTGTGCTTTACAGGCAATTCCAATGTACCTCTTGAAATCTGTTTCCTGCTATTTTGCCTCGCTTTCAAGTCCGCCTCGTTGACTTCCCTCAACAGATTTTTGGACGATAGTTGTCCTTTATCACTCTGCCAGTTTGTGAATTGCTGTGCCCCTGAGCTCCATTTCTCAACTCGTTTTTTGTGAGCTGAACGCAAGTCCAAAATTTTGGATCATGTCCTATACTGGTTCCCGGTGGGTGGCTGAGACTTTGGTTAATTCTTCTTCCTGCCGCGCAATTAGAGTGACATGTGCCCGTCCAAATGCCTAACAGCTACTCTCTCATGGGTTCTCCCTCGTCCCTTCCATCCTCTGCCAAATTGGGAACCTGTGCAAACCAGGAGATTAAAGGGCCTGTCTCTCCAAGTTGGGAGATTGATAGTAAGGCAGTTGGAAAGTCAAACTTGAGCACCAGGAGAGGGACTATTCGTTGAGTTTTAGAAACCTTTCGTATTCACAGTGTGTCCATTCTCTAGGTTTCCTGTACATGTTATAGCTGTAGTAATATTCCCTTCAACCTGGAGAGTTGGGACCCATGGAATGGGGGCCATGCATTGTTGCTTGAAACGGTCTGCATTTGCTCACCCGATCTCACCAATCCTCTCAGTCCCAAGTGTCCAGCCTTATGCCACATCCAGCTGTCATGGTAGATAGGGTCTTTCCAGGTTACCTCAGACACCCTGAAGGAATTGTAAAGAATTTCCCTGTTTTTTGGTTTTGCTTTTGAAATTCCTCTTTTTACTGGGTTTGAGCTGATTCTCACTGCCATGTTTATGCCACTCTAGACACACTTGATTCCCTTATGGAGTCATATCAATACATAGGTTTTAAGATTCTTACTAGTCAGATATATTCCTTTGTGGGAAATATGGGGTTTTGAGTCTCTTTCACTGAGGAAGGTGTAGGTCTTCTCTATTCCAAAGTTGGTTTTTGGAACGGTCCCTGTGCTTATATCAAACTCTGGTTTTATGCATCACCCCACCTCTCCATCCCCTTTATGCAGGCATAAGAGTGTTTTCTAAATGTGAGACTCTGTTCTCTTTCCTAACTCAGTTCACGTGTAGCCATGTTTACAGGATCTTCATAAGTGATATCTTATGATAAGTTTCTTTTTCTGTGTGACTTATTTCACTTAGAATCATCGTACCTGAATCCACTCACTTTGCTGCTACTGGTCTTATGACATTGATTTCATCGCTGAGGGATATTCCATCGTACGTAAGTACCACAATGTTTTGAACCATTTTTATATTTCCTGGGATATTTAAGGTGTACCCAAGTTGAGGTTCTTGTAGTCAGTGCAGCCCTAAATTTGGAGGTGGCTCTTTCTTATTGATTTTCAGTTTTCCCAAGGTATATTCCCTAGATTGGAAGTGGCCCTGGCTCTGTAGCTCTGTTGTTTACTTGTTTTAGGGAACACAATGCACTCCTCCAGTGAGGCAGTTGGCAATTTACATCCCGCCCATCAGCATAACAAGGCTCCCTGTTCTCCAGGGCCTGTCTTGCCTTTCTGGTTTTTACACATTTTGTGGATGTCCCTTTTGACCGGTGGGAAGTGATACTTCTTTGTAGTGCAGATTTGCATTGCCTGCTTGCTTGCTTGGCCAAAAAGGGCATATGCGTTTTCTCCTGAATATATTCAGGAGAAAACGCATATGCCCTATTTGGCCAAGTGCACCATTGTCCAAGTTGTGCCGCTCTTCCTGTGCTTTACAGGCGATTCCAACGTACCTCTTGAAATCTGTTTCCTGCTATTTTGCCTCGCTTTCAATTCCGCCTCGTTGACTTCCCTCAACAGATTTTTGGACTATAGTTGTCCTTTATCACTCTGCCAGTTTGTGAATTGCTGTGCCCCTGAGCTCCATTTCTCAACTCGTTTTTTGTGAGCTGAACGCAAGTCCAAAATTTTGGATCATGTCCTATACTGGTTCCCGGTGGGTGGCTGAGACTTTGGTTAATTCTTCTTCCTGCCGGGAAATTAGAGTGACATGTGCCCATCCAAATGCCTAACAGCTACTCTCTCATGGGTTCTCCCTCGTCCCTTCCATCCTCTGCCAAATTGGCAACCTGTGCAAACCAGGAGGTTAAAGGGCCTGTCTCTCCAAGTTGATAGATTGATAGTAAGGGAGTTGGAAAGTCAAACTGGAGCACCAGGAGAGGGACTATTCGTTGAGTTTTAGAAACCTTTCTTATTCACAGTGTGTACATTCTCTAGGTTTCCTGTACATGTTATAGCTGTAGTAATATTCCCTTGAACCTGGAGAGTTGGGACCCATGGAATGGGGGCCATGCATTATTGCTTGAAAGGGTCTGCATTTGCTCACCCAATCTCACCAATCCTCTCTGTTCCAAGTGTCCAGCCTTATGCCACATCCAGCTGTCATTGTAGATAGGGTCTTTCCAGGTTTCCTCAGACACCCTGAAGGAATTGTAAAGAATTTCCCTGTTTTTTGGTTTTGCTTTGGAAATTGCTTTTTATAGTGGGTTTGAGCTGATTCTCGCTGCCATGTTAATGCACTCTAGACACACTTGATTCCCTTATGGAGACATATCAATACATAGGTTTTAAGATTCTTACTAGTCAGATATATTCCTCTGTGGGAAATATGGGGTTTTGAGTCTCTTTCACTGAGGAAGGTGTAGGTCTTGTCTATTCCAAAGTTGGTTTTGGAAACGGTCCCTGTGCTTATATCAAACTCTGGTTTTATGCATCACCCCACCTCTCCTTCCCCTTTATGCAGGCATAAGAGTGTTTTCTAAATGTGAGACTCTGTTCTCTTTCCTAACTCAGTTCACGTGTAGCCATGTTTACAGGATCATCATAAGTGATATCTTATGATAAGTTTCTTTTTCTGTGTGACTTATTTCACCTTGAATCATCGTACCTGAATCCACTCACTTTGCTGCTACTGGTCTTATGACATTGATTTCATGGCTGAGGGATATTCCATCGTACATAAGTACCACAATGTTTTGAACCATTTTTATATTTCCTGGGATATTTAAGGTGTACCCAAGTTGAGGTTCTTGTAGTCAGTGCAGCCCTAAATTTGGAGGTGGCTCTTTCTTATTGATTTTCAGTTTTCCCAAGGTATATTCCCTAGACTGGATGTGGCCTTGGCTCTGTAGCTCTGTTGTTTACTTGTTTTAGGGAACACAATGCACTTAGCCAGTGAGGCAGTTGGCAATTTACATCCCGCCCATCAGCATAACAAGGCTCCCTGTTCTCCAGGTCCTGTCTTGCCTTTCTGTTTTTTACACATTTTGTGGATGTTCCTTTTGACCTGTGGCAAGTGATACTTCTTTGTAGTGCAGATTTGCATTGCCCGCTTGCTTGCTTGGCCAAAAAGGGCGTATGCGTTTTCTCCTGAATATATTCAGGAGAAAACGCTTACGCCCTTTTTGGCCAAGTGCACCATTGTCCAAGTTGTGCCCCTCTTCCTGTGCTTTACAGGCGATTCCAAGGTACCTCTTGAAATCTGTTTCCTGCTATTTTGCCTCGCTTTCAAGTCCACCTCGTTGACTCCCCTCAACAGATTTTTGGACGATAGTTGTCCTTTATCACTCTGCCAGTTTGTGAATTGCTGTGCCCCTGAGCTCCATTTCTCAACTCGTTTTTTGTGAGCATAACGCAAGTCCAAAATTTTGGATCATGTCCTATACTGGTTCCCGGTGGTTGGCTGAGACTTTGGTTAATTCTTCTTCCTGCCGGGAAATTAGAGTGACATGTGCCCGTCCAAATGCCTAACAGCTACTCTCTCATGGGTTCTCCCTCGTCCCTTCCATCCTCTGCCAAATTGGGAACCTGTGCAAACCAGGAGGTTAAAGGGCCTGTCTCTCCAAGTTGGGAGATTGATAGTAAGGCAGTTGGAAAGTCAAACTGGAGCACCAGGAGAGGGACTATTCGTTGAGTTTTAGAAACCTTTCGTATTCACATTGTGTCCATTCTCTAGGTTTCCTGTACATGTTATATCTGTAGTAATATTCCCTTCAACCTGGAGAGTTGGGACCCATGGAATGTGGGCCATGCATTATTGCTTGAAAGGGTCTGCATTTGCTCACCCAATCTCACCAATCCTCTCAGTCCCAAGTGTCCAGCCTTATGCCACATCCTGCTGTCATTGTAGATAGGGTCTTTCCAGGTTTCCTCCGACACCCTGAAGGAATTTTAAGGATTTCCCTGTTTTTTGGTTTTGCTTTTGAAATTCCTTTTTATAGTGGGTGTGAGCTGATTCTCGCTGCCATGTTTATGCCACTCTAGACACACTTGATTCCCTTATGGAGTCATATCAATACATAGGTTTTAAGATTCTTACTAGTCAGATATATTCCTCTGCGGGAAATATGGGGTTTTGAGTCTCTTTCACTGAGGAAGGTGTAGGTCTTGTCTATTCCAAAGTTCGTTTTTGGAACGGTCCCTCTGCTTATATCAAACTCTGGTTTTATGCATCACCCCACCTCTCCATCCCCTTAATTCAGGCATAAGAGTGTTTTCTAAATGTGAGAACATGTTCTCTTTCCTAACTCAGTTCACATATAGCCATGTTTACAGGATCTTCATAAGTGATATCTTATGATAAGTTTCTTTTTCTGTGTGACTTATTTCACTTAGAATCTTCGTACCTGAATCCACTCACTTTGCTGCTACTGGTCTTATGACATTGATTTCATGGCTGAGGGATATTCCATCGTACGTAAGTACCACAATGTTTTGAACCATTTTTATATTTCCTGGGATATTTAAGGTGTACCCAAGTTGAGGTTCTTGTAGTCAGTGCAGCCCGAAATTTGGAGGTGGCTCTTTCTTATTGATTTTCAGTTTTCCCAAGGTATATTCCCTAGACTGGAAGTGGCCTTGG
Organism: Mesoplodon densirostris; assembly: GCF_025265405.1. Taxonomy (NCBI): domain Eukaryota; kingdom Metazoa; phylum Chordata; class Mammalia; order Artiodactyla; family Ziphiidae; genus Mesoplodon; species Mesoplodon densirostris. The sequence continues at coordinate 7,427,110 of NW_026778197.1, read as the reverse complement.
CTCTGTAGCTCTGTTGTTTACTTGTTTTAGGGAACACAATGCACTCCTCCAGTGAGGCAGTTGGCAATTTACATCCCACCCATCAGCATAACAAGGCTCCCAGTTCTCCAGGGCCTGTCTTGCCTTTCTGGTTTTTACACATTTTGTGGATTTCCCTTTTGACCGGTGGGAAATGATACTTCTTTGTAGTGCAGATTTGCATTGCCCGCTTGTTTGCTTGGCCAATAAGGGTGTATGCGTTTTCTCCTGAATATATTCAGGAGAAAACTCATACGCCATTTTTGTCCAATTGCACCATTGTCCAAGTTGTGCCACTCTTCCTGTGCTTTACAGGCGATTCCAAGGTACCTCTTGAAATCTGTTTCCTGCTATTTTGCCTCGCTTTCAAGTCCGCCTCGTTGACTTCCCTCAACAGATTTTTGGACGATAGTTGTCCTTTATCACTCTGCCAGTTTGTGAATTGCTGTGCCCCTGAGCTCCATTTCTCAACTCGTTTTTTGTGAGCTGAACGCAAGTCCAAAATTTTGGATCATGTCCTATACTGGTTCCCGGTGGGTGGCTGAGACTTTGGTTAATTCTTCTTCCTGCCGGGAAATTAGAGTGACATGTGCCCGTCCAAATGCCTAACAGCTACTCTCTCATGGGTTCTCCCTCGTCCCTTCCATCCTCTGCCAAATTGGGAACCTGTGCAAACCAGGAAGTTAAAGGGCCTGCCTCTCCAAGTTGGGAGATTGATAGTAAGGCATTTGGAAAGTCAAAATGGAGCACCAGGAGAGGGACTATTCGTTGAGTTTTAGAAACCTTTCGTATTCACAGTGTGTACATTCTCTAGGTTTCCTGTACATGTTATAGCTGTAGTAATATTCCCTTGAACCTGGAGAGTTGGGACCCATGGAATGGGGGCCATGCATTATTGCTTGAAAGGGTCTGCATTTGCTCACCCAATCTCACCAATCCTCTCAGTCCCAAGTGTCCAGCCTTATGCCACATCCAGCTCTCATTATACATAGGGTCTTTCCAGGTTTCCTCAGACACACTGAAGGAATTGTAAAGAATTTCCCTGTTTTTTGGGTTTGCTTTTGAAATTCCTTTTTAGAGTGGGTTTGAGCTGATTCTCGCTGTCATGTTTATGCCACTGTAGACACACTTGATTCCCTTATGGAGACATATCAATACATAGGTTTTAAGATTCTTACTAGTCAGATATATTCCTCTGTGGGAAATATGGAGTTTTGATTCTCTTTCACTGAGGAAGGTGTAGGTCTTGTCTATTCCAAAGTTGGTTTTGGAAACGGTCCCTGTGCTTATATCAAACTCTGGTTTTATGCATCACCCCACCTCTCCTTCCCCTTTATGCAGGCATAAGAGTGTTTTCTAAATGTGAGACTCTGTTCTCTTTCCTAACTCAGTTCACGTGTAGCCATGTTTACAGGATCTTCATAAGTGATATCTTATGATAAGTTTCTTTTTCTGTGTGACTTATTTCACTTAGAATCTTCGTACCTGAATCCACTCACTTTGCTGCTACTGGTCTTATGACATTGATTTCATGGCTGAGGGATATTCCATCGTACGTAAGTACCACAATGTTTTGAACCATTTTTATATTTCCTGGGATATTTAAGGTGTACCCAAGTTGAGGTTCTTGTAGTCAGTGCAGCCCTAAATTTGGAGGTGGCTCTTTCTTATTGATTTTCAGTTTTCCCAAGGTATATTCCCTAGACTGGAAGTGGCCTTGGCTCTGTAGCTCTGTTGTTTACTTGTTTTAGGGAACACAATGCACTCCTCCAGTGAGGCAGTTGGCAATTTACATCCCACCCATCAGCATAACAAGGCTCCCAGTTCTCCAGGGCCTGTCTTGCCTTTCTGGTTTTTACACATTTTGTGGATTTCCCTTTTGACCGGTGGGAAATGATACTTCTTTGTAGTGCAGATTTGCATTGCCCGCTTGTTTGCTTGGCCAATAAGGGTGTATGCGTTTTCTCCTGAATATATTCAGGAGAAAACGCATACGCCCTTTTTGTCCAAGTGCACCATTGTCCAAGTTGTGCCCCTCTTCCTGTGCTTTACAGGCGATTCCAAGGTATCTCTTGAAATCTGTTTCCTGCTATTTTGCCTCGCTTTCAAGTCCGCCTCGTTGACTTCCCTCAACAGATTTTTGGACGATAGTTGTCCTTTATCACTCTGCCAGTTTGTGAATTGCTGTGCCCCTGAGCTCCATTTCTCAACTCGTTTTTTGTGAGCTGAACGCAAGTCCAAAATTTTGGATCATGTCCTATACTGGTTCCCGGTGGGTGGCTGAGACTTTGGTTAATTCTTCTTCCTGCCGGGAAATTAGAGTGACATGTGCCCGTCCAAATGCCTAACAGCTACTCTCTCATGGGTTCTCCCTCGTCCCTTCCATCCTCTGCCAAATTGGGAACCTGTGCAAACCAGGAGGTTAAAGGGCCTGTCTCTCCAAGTTGGGCGATTGATAGTAAGGCATTTGGAAAGTCAAACTGGAACACCAGGAGAGGGACTATTCGTTGAGTTTTAGAAACCTTTCGTATTCACAGTGTGTACATTCTCTATGTTTCCTGTACATGTTATAGCTGTAGTAATATTCCCTTGAACCTGGAGAGTTGGGACCCATGGAATGGGGGCCATGCATTATTGCTTGAAAGGGTCTGCATTTGCTCACCCAATCTCACCAATCCTCTCAGTCCCAAGTGTCCAGCCTTATGCCACATCCAGCTGTCATTATACATAGGGTCTTTCCAGGTTTCCTCAGACACCCTGAAGGAATTGTAAAGAATTTCCCTGTTTTTTGGTTTTGCTTTTGAAATTCCTTTTTAGAGTGGGTTTGAGCTGATTCTCGCTGCCATGTTTATGCCACTCTAGACACACTTGATTCCCTTATGGAGACATATCAATACATAGGTTTTAAGATTCTTACTAGTCAGATATATTCCTCTGTGGGAAATATGTGGTTTTGAGTCTCTTTTACTGAGGAAGGTGTAGGTCTTGTCTATTCCAAAGTTGGTTTTGGAAACGGTCCCTGTGCTTATATCAAACTCTGGTTTTATGCATCACCCCACCTCTCCTTCCCCTTTATGCGGGCATAACAGTGTTTTCTAAATGTGAGACTCTGTTCTCTTTCCTAACTCAGTTCACGTGTAGCCATGTTTACAGGATCTTCATAAGTGATATCTTATGATAAGTTTCTTTTTCTGTGTGACTTATTTCACTTAGAATCTTCGTACCTGAATCCACTCACTTTGCTGCTACTGGTCTTATGACATTGATTTCATGGCTGAGGGATATTCCATCGTACGTAAGTACCACAATGTTTTGAACCATTTTTATATTTCCTGGGATATTTAAGGTGTACCCAAGTTGAGGTTCTTGTAGTCCGTGCAGCCCTAATTTTGGAGGTGGCTCTTTCTTATTGATTTTCAATTTTCCCAAGGTATATTCCCTAGACTGGAAGTGGCCTTGGCTCTGTAGCTCTGTTGTTTACTTGTTTTAGGGAACACAATGCACTCCTCCAGTGAGGCAGTTGGCAGTTTACATCTCGCCCATCTGCATAACAAGGCTCCCAGTTCTCCATGGCCTGTCTTGCCTTTCTGGTTTTTACACATTTTGTGGATGACCCTTTTGACCGGTGGGAAATGATACTTCTTTGTAGTGCAGATTTGCATTGCCCGCTTGCTTGCTTGGCCAATAAGGGTGTATGCGTTTTCTCCTGAATATATTCAGGAGAAAACACATACGCCCTTTTTGTCCAAGTGCACCATTGTCCAAGTTGTGCCCCTCTTCCTGTGCTTTACAGGCGATTCCAAGGTACCAATTGAAATCTGTTTCCTGCTATTTTGCCTCGCTTTCAAGTCCGCCTCGTTGACTTCCCTCAACAGAGTTTTGGACGATAGTTGTCCTTTATCACTCTGCCAGTTTGTGAATTGCTGTGCCCCTGAGCTCCATTTCTCAACTCGTTTTTTGTGAGCTGAACGCAAGTCCAAAATTTTGGATCATGTCCTATACTGGTTCCCGGTGGGTGGCTGAGACTTTGGTTAATTCTTCTTCCTGCCGGGAAATTAGAGTGACATGTGCCCGTCCAAATGCCTAACAGCTACTCTCTCATGGGTTTTCCCTCCTCCCTTCCATCCTCTGCCAAATTGGGAACGTGTGCAAACCATGTGGTTAAAGGGCCTGTCTCTCCAAGTTGGGAGATTGATAGTAAGGCAGTTGGAAAGTCAAACTGGAGCACCAGGAGAGGGACTCTTCGTTGAGTTTTAGAAACCTTTCGTATTCACAGTGTGTACATTCTCTAGGTTTCCTGTACATGTTATAGCTGTAGTAATATTCCCTTCAACCTGGAGAGTTGGGACCCATGGAATGTGGGTCATGCATTATTGCTTGAAAGGGTCTGCATTTGCTCACCCAATCTCACCAATCCTCTCAGTCCCAAGTGTCCAGCCTTATGCCACATCCTGCTGTCATTGTAGATAGGGTCTTTCCAGGTTTCCTCCGACACCCTGAAGGAATTTTAAGGATTTCCCTGTTTTTTGGTTTTGCTTTTGAAATTCCTTTTTATAGTGTGTTTGAGCTGATTCTCGCTGCCATGTTTATGCCACTCTAGACACACTTGATTCCCTTATGGAGTCATATCAATACATAAGTTTTAAGATTATTACTAGTCAGATATATTCCTCTGCGGGAAATATGGGGTTTTGAGTCTCTTTCACTGAGGAAGGTGTAGGTCTTGTCTATTCCAAAGTTGGTTTTTGGAACGGTCCCTGTGCTTATATCAAACTCTGGTTTTATGCATCACCCCACCTCTCCATCCCCTTAATGCAGGCATAAGAGTGTTTTCTAAATGTGAGACTCTGTTCTCTTTCCTAACTCAGTTCACGTGTAGCCATGTTTACAGGATCTTCATAAGTGATATCTTATGATAAGTTTCTTTTTCTGTGTGACTTATTTCACTTAGAATCTTCGTACCTGAATCCACTCACTTTGCTGCTACTGGTCTTATGACATTGATTTCATGGCTAAGGGATATTCCATCGTACGTAAGTACCACAATGTTTTGAACCATTTTTATATTTCCTGGGATATTTAAGGTGTACCCAAGTTGAGGTTCTTGTAGTCCGTGCAGCCCTAATTTTGGAGGTGGCTCTTTCTTATTGATTTTCAGTTTTCCCAAGGTATATTCCCTAGACTGGAAGTGGCCTTGGCTCTGTAGCTCTGTTGTTTACTTGTTTTAGGGAACACAATGCACTCCTCCAGTGAGGCAGTTGGCAGTTTACATCCCGCCCATCAGCATAACAAGGCTCCCAGTTCTCCACGGCCTGTCTTGCCTTTCTGGTTTTTACACATTTTGTGGATGACCCTTTTGACCGGTGGGAAATGATACTTCTTTGTAGTGCAGATTTGCATTGCCCGCTTGCTTGCTTGGCCAATAAGGGTGTATGCGTTTTCTCCTGAATATATTCAGGAGAAAACGCATACGCCCTTTTTGTCCAAGTGCACCATTGTCCAAGTTGTGCCCCTCTTCCTGTGCTTTACAGGCGATTCCAAGGTACCAATTGAAATCTGTTTCCTGATATTTTGCCTCGCTTTCAAGTCCGCCTCGTTGACTTCCCTCAACAGATTTTTGGACGATAGTTGTCCTTTATCACTCTGCCAGTTTGTGAATTGCTGTGCCCCTGAGCTCCATTTCTCAACTCGTTTTTTGTGAGCTGAACGCAAGTCCAAAATTTTGGATCATGTCCTATACTGGTTCCCGGTGGGTGGCTGAGACTTTGGTTAATTCTTCTTCCTGCCGGGAAATTAGAGTGACATGTGCCCGTCCAAATGCCTAACAGCTACTCTCTCATGGGTTCTCCCTCGTCCCTTCCATCCTCTGCCAAATTGGGAACCTGTGCAAACCAGGAGGTTAAAGGGCCTGTCTCTCCAAGTTGTGAGATTGATAGTAAGGCAGTTGGAAGGTCAAACTGGAGCACCAGGAGAGGGACTATTCGTTGAGTTTTAAAAACCTTTGTATTCACAGTGTGTACATTCTATAGGTTTCCTGTACATGTTATAGCTGTAGTAATATACCCTTCAACCTGGAGAGTTGGGACCCATGGAATGGGGGCCATGCATTATTGCTTGAAAGGGTCTGCATTTGCTCACCCAATCTCACCAGTCCTCTCAGTCCCAAGTGTCCAGCCTTATGCCACATCCAGCTGTCATTGTAGATAGGGTCTTTCCAGGTTTCCTCCGACACCCTGAAGGAATTTTAAGGATTTCCCTGTTTTTTGGTTTTACTTTTGAAATTCCTTTTTATAGTGGGTTTGAGCTGATTCTCGCTGCCATGTTTATGCCACTCTAGACACACTTGATTCCCTTATGCAGTCATATCTATACATCGGTTTTAAGATTCTTACTAGTCAGATATATTCCTCTGCGGGAAATATGGGGTTTTGAGTCTCTTTCACTGAGGAAGGTGTAGGTCTTGTCTATTCCAAAGTTGGTTTTTGGAACGGTCCCTGTGCTTATATCAAACTCTGGTTTTATGCATCACCCCACCTCTCCATCCCCTTAATGCAGGCATAAGAGTGTTTTCTAAATGTGAGACTCTGTTCTCTTTCCTAACTCAGTTCACGTGTAGCCATGTTTACAGGATCTTCATAAGTGATATCTTATGATAAGTTTCTTTTTCTGTGTGACTTATTTCACATAGAATCTTCGTACCTGAATCCACTCACTTTGCTGCTACTGGTCTTATGACATTGATTTCATGGCTGAGGGATATTCCATCGTACGTAAGTACCACAATGTTTTGAACCATTTTTATATTTCCTGGGATATTTAAGGTGTACCCAAGTTGAGGTTCTTGTAGTCAGTGCAGCCCTAAATTTGGAGGTGGCTCTTTCTTATTGATTTTCAGTTTTCCCAAGGTATATTCCCTAGACTGGAAGTGGCCTTGGCTCTGTAGCTCTGTTGTTTACTTGTTTTAGGGAACACAATGCACTCCTCCAGTGAGGCAGTTGGCAGTTTACATCCCGCCCATCAGCATAACAAGGCTCCCAGTTCTCCAGGGCCTGTCTTGCCTTTCTGGTTTTTACACATTTTGTGGATGTCCCTTTTGACCGGTGGGAAATGATACATCTTTGTAGTGCAGAATTACATTGCCCGCTTGCTTGCTTGGCCAATAAGGGTGTATGCGTTTTCTCCTGAATATATTGAGGAGAAAACGCATACGCCCTTTTTGTCCAAGTGCACCATTGTCCAAGTTGTGCCCCTCTTCCTGTGCTTTACAGGCGATTCCAAGGTACCAATTGAAATCTGTTTTCTGCTATTTTGCCTCGCTTTCAAGTCCGCCTCGTTGACTTCCCTCAACAGATTTTTGGACGATAGTTGTCCTTTATCACTCTGCCAGTTTGTGAATTGCTGTGGCCCTGAGCTCCATTTCTCAACTCGTTTTTTGGGAGCTGAACGCAAGTCCAAAATTTTGGATCATGTCCTATACTGGTTCCCGGTGGGTGGCTGAGACTTTGGTTAATTCTTCTTCCTGCCGGGAAATTAGAGTGACATGTGCCCGTCCAAATGCCTAACAGCTACTCTCTCATGGGTTCTCCCTCGTCCCTTCCATCCTCTGCCAAATTGGGAACGTGTGCAAACCAGGAGGTTAAAGGGCCTGTCTCTCCAAGTTGGGAGATTGATAGTAAGGCAGTTGGAAAGTCAAACTGGAGCACCAGGAGAGGGACTATTCGTTGAGTTTTAGAAACCTTTCATATTCACAGTGTGTACATTCTCTAGGTTTCCTGTACATGTTATAGCTGTAGTAATATTCCCTTCAACTTGGAGAGTAGGGACCCATGGAATGGGGGCCATGCATTATGGCTTGAAAGGGTCTGCATTTGCTCACCCAATCTCACCAATCCTCTCAGTCCCAAGTGTCCAGCCTTATGCCACATCCAGCTGTCATTGTAGATAGGGTCTTTCCAGGTTTCCTCAGACACCCTGAAAGAAGTGTAAAGAATTTCCCTGTTTTTTGGTTTTGCTTTTGAAATTCCTTTTTAGAGTGGGTCTGAGCTGATTCTCGCTGCCATGTTTATGCGACTCTAGACACACTTGATTCCCTTATGGAGACATATCAATACATAGGTTTTAAGATTCTTAATAGTCAGATATATTCCTCTGTGGGAAATATGGGGTTTTGAGTCTCTTTCACTGAGGAAGGTGTAGGTCTTGTCTATTCAAAAGTTGGTTTTGGAAACGGTCCCTGTGCTTATATCAAACTCTGGTTTTATGCATCACCCCACCTCTCGTTCCCCTTTATGCAGGCATAAGAGTGTTTTCTAAATGTGAGACTCTGTTCTCTTTCCTAACTCAGTTCACGTGTAGCCATGTTTACAGGATCTTCATAAGTGATATCTTATGATAAGTTTCTTTTTCTGTGTGACTTATTTCACTTAGAATCATCGTACCTGAATCCACTCACTTTGCTGCTACTGGTCTTATGACATTGATGTCATGGCTGAGGAATATTCCATCGTACGTAAGTACCACAATGTTTTGAACCATTTTTATATTTCCTGGGATATTTAAGGTGTACCCAAGTTGAGGTTCTTGTAGTCAGTGCAGCCCTAAATTTGGAGGTGGCTCTTTCTTATTGATTTTCAGTTTTCCCAAGGTATATTCCCTAGACTGGAAGTGGCCTTGGCTCTGTAGCTCTGTTGTTTACTTGTTTTAGGGAACACAATGCACTCCTCCAGTGAGGCAGTTGGCAATTTACATCCCGCCCATCAGCATAACAAGGCTCCCAGTTCTCCAGGGCCTGTTTTTCCTTTCTGGTTTTTACACATTTTGTGGATGTCCCTTTTGACCCGTGGGAAGTGATACTTCTTTGTAGTGCAGATTTGCATTGCCTGCTTTCTTGCTTGGCCAAAAAGGGCGTATGCGTTTTCTCCTGAATATATTCAGGAGAAATCGCATATGCCCTTTTTGGCCAAGTGCATCATTGTACAAATTGTGCCCCTCTTCCTGTGCTTTACAGGCGATTCCAAGGTACCTCTTGAAATCTGTTTCCTGCTATTTTGCCTCACATTCAAGTCCGCCTCGTTGACTTCCCTCAACAGATTTTTGGACGATAGTTGTCCTTTATCACTCTGCCAGTTTGTGAATTGCTGTGCCCCTGAGCTCCATTTCTCAACTCGTTTTTTGTGAGCTGAACGCAAGTCCAAAATTTTGGATCATGTCCTATACTGGTTCCCGGTGGGTGGCTGAGACTTTGGTTAATTCTTCTTCCTGCTGGGAAATTAGAGTGACATGTGCCCCTCCAAATGCCTAACAGCTACTCTCTCATGGGTTCTCCCTCGTCCCTTCCATCCTCTGCCAAATTGGGAACCTGTGCAAACCAGGAGGTTAAAGGGCCTGTCTCTCCAAGTTGGGAGATTGATAGTAAGGCAGTTGGAAAGTCAAACTGGAGCACCAGGAGAGGGACTATTCGTTGAGTTTTAGAAACCTTTCGTATTCACAGTGTGTACATTCTCTAGGTTTCCTGTACATGTTATAGCTGTAGTAATATTCCCTTGAACCTGGAGAGTTGGGACCCATGGAATGGGGGCCATGCATTATTGCTTGAAAGGGTCTGCATTGGCTCACCCAATCTCTCCAATCCTCTCAGTCCCAAGTGTCCAGCCTTATGCCACATCCAGCTGTCATTGTAGATAGGGTCTTTCCAGGTTTCCTCAGACACCCTGAAAGAAGTGTAAAGAATTTCCCTGTTTTTTGGTTTTGCTTTTGAAATTCCTTTTTAGATTGGGTTTGAGCTGATTCTCGCTGCCATGTTTATGCCACTCTAGACACACTTGATTCCCTTATGGAGACATATCAATACATAGGTTTTAAGATTCTTACTAGTCAGATATATTCCTCTGTGGGAAATATGGGGTTTTGAGTCTCTTTCACTGAGGAAGGTGTAGGTCTTGTCTATTCCAAAGTTGGTTTTGGAAACGGTCCCTGTGCTTATATCAAACTCTGGTTTTATGCATCACCCCACCTCTCCTTCCCCTTTATGCGGGCATAAGAGTGTTTTCTAAATGTGAGACTCTGTTCTCTTTCCTAACTCAGTTCACGTGTAGCCATGTTTACAGGATCTTCATAAGTGATATCTTATGATAAGTTTCTTTTTCTGTGTGACTTATTTCACTTAGAATCATCGTACCTGAATCCACTCACTTTGCTGCTACTGGTCTTATGACATTGATTTCATGGCTGAGGGATATTCCATCGTACGTAAGTACCACAATGTTTTGAACCATTTTTATATTTCCTGGGATATTTAAGGTGTACCCAAGTTGAGGTTCTTGTAGTCAGTGCAGCCCTAAATTTGGAGGTGGCTCTTTCTTATTGATTTTCAGTTTTCCCAAGGTATATTCCCTAGACTGGAAGTGGCCTTGGCTCTGTAGCTCTGTTGTTTACTTGTTTTAGGGAACACAATGCACTCCTCCAGTGAGGCAGTTGGCAATTTACATCCCGCCCATCAGCATAACAAGGCTCCCTGTTCTCCAGGGCCTGTCTTGCCTTTCTGGTTTTTACACATTTTGTGGATGTCCCTATTGACCGGTGGGAAGTGATACTTCTTTGTAGTGCAGATTTGCATTGCCCGCTTACTTGCTTGGCCAAAAAGGGCGTATGCGTTTTCTCCTGAATATATTCAGGAGAAAACGCATACGCCCTTTTTGGCCAAGTGCATCATTGTCCAAGTTGTGCCCCTCTTCCTGTGCTTTACAGGCGATTCCAAGGTACCAATTGAAATCTGTTTCCTGCTATTTTGCCTCGCTTTCAAGTCCGCCTCGTTGACTTCCCTCAACAGATTTTTGGACGATAGTTGTCCTTTATCACTCTGCCAGTTTGTGAATTGCTGTGCCCCTGAGCTCCATTTCTCAACTCGTTTTTGTGAGCTGAACGCAAGTCCAAAATTTTGGATCATGTCCTATACTGGTTCCCGGTGTGTGGCTGAGACTTTGGTTAATTCTTCTTCCTGCCGGGAAATTAGAGTGACATGTGCCCGTCCAAATGCCTAACAGCTACTCTCTCATGGGTTCTCCCTCGTCCCTTCCATCCTCTGCAAATTGGGAACCTGTGCAAACCAGGGGGTTAAAGGGCCTGTCTCTCCAAGTTGGGAGATTGATAGTAAGGCATTTGGAAAGTCAAACTGGAGCATCAGGAGAGGGACTATTCGTTGAGTTTTAGAAACCTTTCGTATTCACAGTGTGTCCATTCTCTAGGTTTCCTGTACATGTTATAGCTGTAGTAATATTCCCTTCAACCTGGAGAGTTGGGACCCATGGAATGGGGGCCATGCATTATTGCTTGAAAGGGTCTGCATTTGCTCACCCAATCTCACCAATCCTCTCAGTCCCAAGTGTCCAGCCTTATGCCACATCCAGCTCTCATTATACATAGGGTCTTTCCAGGTTTCCTCAGACACACTGAAGGAATTGTAAAGAATTTCCCTGTTTTTTGGGTTTGCTTTTGAAATTCCTTTTTAGAGTGGGTTTGAGCTGATTCTCGCTCTCATGTTTATGCCACTCTAGACAGACTTGATTCCCTTATGGAGACATATCAATACATAGGTTTTAAGATTCTTACTAGTCAGATATATTCCTCTGTGGGAAATATGGGGTTTTGAGTCTCTTTCACTGAGGAAGGTGTAGGTCTTGTCTATTCCAAAGTTGGTTTTGGAAACGGTCCCTGTGCTTATATCAAACTCTGGTTTTATGCATCACCCCACCTCTCCATCCCCTTTAGGCAGGCATAAGAGTGTTTTCTAAATGTGAGACTCTGTTCTCTTTCCTAACTCAGTTCACGTGTAGCCATGTTTACAGGATCTTCATAAGTGATATCTTATGATAAGTTTCTTTTTCTGTGTGACTTATTTCACTTAGAATCATCGTACCTGAATCCACTCACTTTGCTGCTACTGGTCTTATGACATTGATGTCATGGCTGAGGAATATTCCATCGTACATAAGTACCACAATGTTTTGAACCATTTTTATATTTCCTGGGATATTTAAGGTGTACCCAAGTTGAGGTTCTTGTAGTCAGTGCAGCCCTAAATTTGGAGGTGGCTCTTTCTTATTGATTTTCAGTTTTCCCAAGGTATATTCCCTAGACTGGAAGTGGCCTTGGCTCTGTAGCTCTGTTGTTTACTTGTTTTAGGGAACACAATGCACTCCTCCTGTGAGGCAGTTGACAATTTACATCCCGCCCATCAGAATAACAAGTCTCCCTGTTCTCCAGGGCCTGTCTTGCCTTTCTGGTTTTTACACATTTTGTGGATGTCCCTTTTGACCGGTGGGAAGTGATACTTCTTTGTAGTGCAGATTTGCATTGTCCGCTTGCTTGCTTGGCCAAAACGGCATATGCCTTTTCTCCTGAATATATTCAGGAGAAAACGCATACGCCCTTTTTGGCCAAGTGCATCATTGTCCAAGTTGTGCCCCTCTTCCTGTGCTTTACAGGCGATTCCAAGGTACCTCTTGAAATCTGTTTCCTGCTATTTTGCCTCGCTTTCAAGTCCGCCTCGTTGACTTCCCTCAACAGATTTTTGGACGATAGTTGTCCTTTATCACTCTGCCAGTTTGTGAATTGCTGTGCCCCTGAGCTTCATTTCTCAACTCATTTTTTGTGAGCTGAACGCAAGTCCAAAATTTTGGATCATGTCCTATACTGGTTCCCGGTGGGTGGCTGAGACTTTGGTTAATTCTTCTTCCTGCCGGGAAATTAGAGTGACATGTGCCCGTCCAAATGCCTAAGAGCTACTCTCTCATGGGTTCTCCCTCGTCCCTTCCATCCTCTGCCAAATTGGGAACCTGTGCAAACCAGGAGGTTAAAGGGCCTGTCTCACCAAGTTGGGAGATTGATAGTAAGGCAGTTGGAAAGTCAAACTGGAGCACCAGGAGAGGGACTATTCGTTGAGTTTTAGAAACCTTTCGTATTCACAGTGTGTACATTCTCTAGGTTTCCTGTACATGTTATAGCTGTAGTAATATTCCCTTCAACCTGGAGAGTTGGGACCCATGGAATGGGGGCCATGCATTATTGCTTGAAAGGGTCTGCATTTGCTCACCCAATCTCACCAATCCTCTCAGTCCCAAGTGTCCAGCCTTATGCCACATCCAGCTGTCATTGTAGATAGGGTCTTTCCAGGTTTCCTCAGACACCCTGAAGGAATTGTAAAGAATTTCCCTGTTTTTTGGTTTTGCTTTTGAAATTCCTTTTTAGAGTGGGTTTGAGCTGATTCTCGCTGCCATGTTTATGCCACTCTAGACACACTTGATTCCCTTATGGAGTCATATCAATACATAGGTTTTAAGATTCTTACTAGTCAGATATATTCCTCTGCGGGAAATATGGGGTTTTGAGTCTCTTTCACTGAGGAAGGTGTAAGTCTTGTCTATTCCAAAGTTGGTTTTTGGAACGGTCCCTGTGCTTATATCAAACTCTGGTTTTATGCATCACCCCACCTCTCCATCCCCTTAATGCAGGCATAAGAGTGTTTTCTAAATGTGAGACTCTGTTCTCTTTCCTAACTCAGTTCACGTGTAGCCATGTTTACAGGATCTTCATAAGTGATATCTTATGATAAGTTTCTTTTTCTGTGTGACTTATTTCACTTAGAATCATCGTACCTGAATCCACTCACTTTGCTGCTACTGGTCTTATGACATTGATTTCATGGCTGACGGATATTCCATCGTACGTAAGTACCACAATGTTTTGAACCATTTTTATATTTCCTGGGATATTTAAGGTGTACCCAAGTTGAGGTTCTTGTAGTCAGTGCAGCCCTAAATTTGGAGGTGGCTCTTTCTTATTGATTTTCAGTTTTCCCATGGTATATTCCCTAGACAGGAAGTGGCCTTGGCTCAGTAGCTCTGTTGTTTACTTGTTTTAGGGAACACAATGCACTCATCCAGTGAGGCAGTTGGCAATTTACATCCCGCCCATCAGCATAACAAGGCTCCCTGTTCTCCAGGGCCTGTCTTGCCTTTCTGGTTTTTACACATTTTGTGGATGTCCCTTTTGACCGGTGGGAAGTGTTACTTCTTTGTAGTGCAGATTTGCATTGCCTGGTTGCTTGCTTGGCCAAAAAGGTTGTATGCGTTTTCTCCTGAATATATTCAGGAGAAAACGCATACGCCCTTTTTGGCCAAGTGCATCATTGTCCAAGTTGTGCCCCTCTTCCTGTGCTTTGCAGGCCATTCCAAGGTACCTCTTGAAATCTGTTTCCTGCAATTTTGCCTCAATTTCAAGTCCGCCTCGTTGACTTCCTTCAACAGATTTTTGGATGATAATTGTCCTTTATCACTCTGCCAGTTTGTGAATTGCTGTGACCCTGAGCTCCATTTCTCAACTCGTTTTTTGTGAGCTGAACGCAAGTCCAAAATTTTGGATCATGTCCTATACTGGTTCCCGGTGGGTGGCTGAGACTTTGGTTAATTCTTCTTCCTGCCGGGAAATTAGAGTGACATGTGCCCGTCCAAATACCTAACAGCTACTCTCTCATGGGTTCTCCCTCGTCCCTTCCATCCTCTGCCAAATTGGGAACCTGTGCAAACCAGGAGGTTAAAGAGCCTGTCTCTCCAAGTTGGGAGATTGATAGTAAGGCAGTTGGAAAGTCAAACTGGAGCACCAGGAGAGGGACTATTCGTTGAGTTTTAGAAACCTTTCGTATTCACAGTGTGTACATTCTCTAGGTTTCCTGTACATGTTATAGCTGTAGTAATATTCCCTTGAACCTGGAGAGTTGGGACCCATGGAATGTGGGCCATGCATTATTGCTTGAAAGGGTCTGCATTTGCTCACCCAATTTCATCAATCCTCTCAGTCCCAAGTGTCCAGCCTTATGCCACATCCAGCTCTCATTATACATAGGGTCTTTCCAGGTTTCCTCAGACACCCTGAAGGAATTGTAAAGAATTTCCCTGTTTTTTGGTTTTTCTTTTGAAATTCCTTTTTAGAGTGGGTTTCAGCTGATTCTCGCTGCCATGTTTTGCCACTCTAGACACACTTGATTCCCTTATGGAGACATATCAATACATAGGTTTTAAGATTCTTACTAGTCAGATATATTCCTCTGTGGGAAATATGGGGTTTTGAGTCTCTTTCACTGAGGAAGGTGTAGGTCTTGTCTATTCCAAAGTTAGTTTTGGAAACGGTCCCTGTGCTTATATCAAACTCTGGTTTTATGCATCACCCTACCTCTCCTTCCCCTTTATGCAGGCATAAGAGTGTTTTCTAAATGTGAGACTCTGTTCTCTTTCCTAACTCAGTTCACGTGTAGCCATGTTTACAGGATCTTCATAAGTGATATCTTATGATAAGTTTCTTTTTCTGTGTGACTTATTTCACTTAGAATCATCGTACCTGAATCCACTCACTTTGCTGCTACTGGTCTTATGACATTGATGTCATGGCTGAGGGATATTCCATCGTACGTAAGTACCACAATGTTTTGAACCATTTTTATATTTCCTGGGATATTTAAGGTGTACCCAAGTTGAGGTTCTTGTAGTCAGTGCAGCCCTAAATTTGGAGGTGGCTCTTTCTTATTGATTTTCAGTTTTCCCAAGGTATATTCCCTAGACTGGAAGTGGCCTTGGCTCTGTAGCTCTGTTGTTTACTTGTTTTAGGGAACACAATGCACTCCTCCAGTGAGGCAGTTGGCAATTTACATCCCGCCCATCAGCATAACAAGGCTCCCTGTTCTCCAGGGCCTGTCTTGCCTTTCTGGTTTTTACACATTTTGTGGATGTCCCTTTTGACTGGTGGGAAGTGATACTTCTTTGTAGTGCAGATTTGCATTGCCCGCTTGCTTGCTTGGCCAAAAAGGGCGTATGCGTTTTCTCCTGAATATATTCAGGAGAAAACGCATACGCCCTTTTTGGCCAAGTGCATCATTGTCCAAGTTGTGCCCCTCTTCCTGTGCTTTACAGGCGATTCCAAGGTACCTCTTGAAATCTGTTTCCTGCTATTTTGCCTCGCTTTCAAGTCCGCCTCGTTGACTTCCCTCAACAGATTTTTGGACGATAGTTGTCCTTTATCACTCTGCCAGTTTGTGAATTGCTGTGCCCCTGAGCTCCATTTCTCAACTCGTTTTTGTGAGCTGAACGCAAGTCCAAAATTTTGGATCATGTCCTATACTGGTTCCCGGTGGGTGGCTGAGACTTTGGTTAATTCTTCTTCCTGCCGGGAAATTAGAGTGACATGTGCCCGTCCAAATGCCTAACAGCTACTCTCTCATGGGTTCTCCCTCGTCCCTTCCATCCTCTGCAAATTGGGAACCTGTGCAAACCAGGGGTTTAAAGGGCCTGTCTCTCCAAGTTGGGAGATAGATAGTAAGGCATTTGGAAAGTCAAACTGGAGCACCAGGAGAGGGACTATTCGTTGAGTTTTAGAAACCTTTCGTATTCACATTGTGTCCATTCTCTAGGTTTCCTGTACATGTTATAGATGTAGTAATATTCCCTTCAACCTGGAGAGTTGGGACCCATGGAATGGGGGCCATGCATTATTGCTTGAAAGGGTCTGCATTTGCTCACCCAATCTCACCAATCCTCTCAGTCCCAAGTGTCCAGCCTTATGCCACATCCAGCTCTCATTATACATAGGGTCTTTCCAGGTTTCCTCAGACACACTGAAGGAATTGTAAAGAATTTCCCTGTTTTTTGGGTTTGCTTTTGAAATTCCTTTTTAGAGTGGGTTTGAGCTGATTCTCGCGCTCATGTTTATGCCACTCTAGACACACTTGATTCCCATATGGAGACATATCAATACATAGGTTTTAAGATTCTTACTAGTCAGATATATTCCTCTGTGGGAAATATGGGGTTTTGAGTCTCTTTCACTGAGGATGGTGTAGGTCTTGTCTATTCCAAAGTTGGTTTTGGAACGGTCCCTGTGCTTATATCAAACTCTGGTTTTATGCATCACCCCACCTCTCCATCCCCTTAATGCAGGCATAAGAGTGTTTTCTAAATGTGAGACTCTGTTCTCTTTCCTAACTCAGTTCACGTGTAGCCATGTTTACAGGATCTTCATAAGTGATATCTTATGATAAGTTTCTTTTTCTGTGTGACTTATTTCACTTAGAATCATCGTACCTGAATCCACTCACTTTGCTGCTACTGGTCTTATGACATTGATTTCATGGCTGACGGATATTCCATCGTACGTAAGTACCACAATGTTTTGAACCATTTTTATATTTCCTGGGATATTTAAGGTGTACCCAAGTTGAGGTTCTTGTAGTCAGTGCAGCCCTAAATTTGGAGGTGGCTCTTTCTTATTGATTTTCAGTTTTCCCATGGTATATTCCCTAGACAGGAAGTGGCCTTGGCTCAGTAGCTCTGTTGTTTACTTGTTTTAGGGAACACAATGCACTCATCCAGTGAGGCAGTTGGCAATTTACCTCCCGCCCATCAGCATAACAAGGCTCCCTGTTCTCCAGGGCCTGTCTTGCCTTTCTGGTTTTTACACATTTTGTGGATGTCCCTTTTGACCGGTGGGAAGTGATACTTCTTTGTAATGCAGATTTGCATTGCCCGCTGGCTTGCTTGGCCAAAAAGGGCATATGCGTTTTCTCCTGAATATATTCAGGAGAAAACGCATACGCCCTTTTTGGCCAAGTGCATCATTGTCCAAGTTGTGCCCCTCTTCCTGTGTTTACAGGCGATTCCAAGGTACCTCTTGAAATCTGTTTCCTGCTATTTTGCCTCGCTTTCAAGTCCGCCTCGTTGACTTCCCTCAACAGATTTTTGGACGATAGTTGTCCTTTATCACTCTGCCAGTTTGTGAATTGCTGTGCCCCTGAGCTCCATTTCTCAACTCGATTTTTGTGAGCTGAACGCAAGTCCAAAATTTTGGATCATGTCCTATACTGGTTCCCGGTGGGTGGCTGAGACTTTGGTTAATTCTTCTTCCTGCCGGGAAATTAGAGTGACATGTGCCCATCCAAATGCCTAACAGCTACTCTCTCATGGGTTCTCCCTCGTCCCTTCCATCCTCTGCCAAATTGGGAACCTGTGCAAACCAGGAGGTTAAAGGGCCTGTCTCTCCAAGTTGGGAGATTGATAGTAAGGCATTTGGAAAGTCAAACTGGAGCACCAGGAGAGGGACTATTCGTTGAGTTTTAGAAACATTTCTTATTCACAGTGTGTACATTCTCTAGGTTTCCTGTACATGTTATAGCTGTAGTAATATTCCCTTCAACCTGGAGAGTTGGGACCCATGGAATGGGGGCCATGCATTATTGCTTGAAAGGGTCTGCATTTGCTCACCCAATCTCACCAATCCTCTCAGTCCCAAGTGTCCAGCCTTATTCCACATCCAGCTCTCATTATACATAGGGTCTTTCCAGGTTTCCTCAGACACCCTGAAGGAATTGTAAAGAATTTCCCTGTTTTTTGGTTTTGCTTTTGAAATTCCTTTTTAGAGTGGGTTTGAGCTGATTCTCGCTGCCATGTTTATGCCACTCTAGACACACTTGATTCCCTTATGGAGTCATATCAATACATAGGTTTTAAGATTCTTACTAGTCAGATATATTCCTCTGCGGGAAATATGGGGTTTTGAGTCTCTTTCACTGAGGAAGGTGTAGGTCTTGTCTATTCCAAAGTTGGTTTTTGGAACGGTCCCTGTGCTTATATCAAACTCTGGTTTTATGCATCACCCCACCTCTCCTTCCCCTTTATGCAGGCATAAGAGTGTTTTCTAAATGTGAGACTCTGTTCTCTTTCCTAACTCAGTTCACGTGTAGCCATGTTTACAGGATCTTCATAAGTGATATCTTATGATAAGTTTCTTTTTTTGTGTGACTTATTTCACTTAGAATCATCGTACCTGAATCCACTCACTTTGCTGCTACTGGTCTTATGACATTGATTTCATGGCTGAGGGATATTCAATCGTACGTAAGTACCACAATGTTTTGAACCATTTTTATATTTCCTGGGATATTTAAGGTGTACCCAAGTTGAGGTTCTTGTAGTCAGTGCAGCCCTAAATTTGGAGGTGGCTCTTTCTTATTGATTTTCAGTTTTCCCAAGGTATATTCCCTAGACTGGAAGTGGCCTTGGTTCTGTAGCTCTGTTGTTTACTTGTTTTAGGGAACACAATGCACTCCTCCTGTGAGGCAGTTGGCAATTTACATCCCGCCAATCAGCATAACAAGGCTCCCTGTTCTCCAGGGCCTGTCTTGCCTTTCTGGGTTTTACACATTTTGTGGATGTCCCTTTTGACCGGTGGGAAGTGATACTTCTTTGTAGTGCAGATTTGCATTGCCCGCTTGCTTTCTTGGCCAAAAAGGGCGTATGCATTTTCTCCTGAACATATTCAGGAGAAAACGCATACGCCCTTTTTGGCCCAGTGCATCATTGTCCAAGTTGTGCCCCTCTTCCTGTGCTTTACAGGCGATTCCAAGGTACCTCTTGAAATCTGTTTCCTGCTATTTTGCCTCGCTTTCAAGTCCGCCTCGTTGACTTCCCTCAACAGATTTTTGGACGATAGTTGTCCTTTATCACTCTGCCAGTTTGTGAATTGCTGTGCCCCTGAGCTCCATTTCTCAACTCGTTTTTGTGAGCTGAACGCAAGTCCAAAATTTTGGATCATGTCCTATACTGGTTCCCGGTGGGTGGCTGAGACTTTGGTTAATTCTTCTTCCTGCCGGGAAATTAGAGTGACATGTGCCCGTCCAAATACCTAACAGCTACTCTCTCATGGGTTCTCCCTCGTCCCTTCCATCCTCTGCCAAATTGGGAACCTGTGCAAACCAGGAGGTTAAAGGGCCTGTCTCTCCAAGTTGGGAGATTGATAGTAAGGCAGTTGGAAAGTCAAACTGGAGCACCAGGAGAGGGACTATTCGTTGAGTTTTAGAAACCTTTCGTATTCACAGTGTGTACATTCTCTAGGTTTCCTGTACATGTTATAGCTGTAGTAATATTCCCTTGAACCTGGAGAGTTGGGACCCATGGAATGTGGGCCATGCATTATTGCTTGAAAGGGTCTGCATTTGCTCACCCAATTTCACCAATCCTCTCAGTCCCAAGTGTCCAGCCTTATGCCACATCCAGCTCTCATTATACATAGGGTCTTTCCAGGTTTCCTCAGACACCCTGAAGGAATTGTAAAGAATTTCCCTGTTTTTTGGTTTTTCTTTTGAAATTCCTTTTTAGAGTGGGTTTCAGCTGATTCTCGCTGCCATGTTTTGCCACTCTAGACACACTTGATTCCCTTATGGAGACATATCAATACATAGGTTTTAAATTCTTACTAGTCAGATATATTCCTCTGTGGGAAATATGGGGTTTTGAGTCTCTTTCACTGAGGAAGGTGTAGGTCTTGTCTATTCCAAAGTTAGTTTTGGAAACGGTCCCTGTGCTTATATCAAACTCTGGTTTTATGCATCACCCTACCTCTCCTTCCCCTTTATGCAGGCATAAGAGTGTTTTCTAAATGTGAGACTCTGTTCTCTTTCCTAACTCAGTTCACGTGTAGCCATGTTTACAGGATCTTCATAAGTGATATCTTATGATAAGTTTCTTTTTCTGTGTGACTTATTTCACTTAGAATCATCGTACCTGAATCCACTCACTTTGCTGCTACTGGTCTTATGACATTGATGTCATGGCTGAGGGATATTCCATCGTACGTAAGTACCACAATGTTTTGAACCATTTTTATATTTCCTGGGATATTTAAGGTGTACCCAAGTTGAGGTTCTTGTAGTCAGTGCAGCCCTAAATTTGGAGGTGGCTCTTTCTTATTGATTTTCAGTTTTCCCAAGGTATATTCCCTAGACTGGAAGTGGCCTTGGCTCTGTAGCTCTGTTGTTTACTTGTTTTAGGGAACACAATGCACTCCTCCAGTGAGGCAGTTGGCAATTTACATCCCGCCCATCAGCATAACAAGGCTCCCTGTTCTCCAGGGCCTGTCTTGCCTTTCTGGTTTTTACACATTTTGTGGATGTCCCTTTTGACTGGTGGGAAGTGATACTTCTTTGTAGTGCAGATTTGCATTGCCCGCTTGCTTGCTTGGCCAAAAAGGGCGTATGCGTTTTCTCCTGAATATATTCAGGAGAAAACGCATACGCCCTTTTTGGCCAAGTGCATCATTGTCCAACTTGTGCCCCTCTTCCTGTGCTTTACAGGCGATTCCAAGGTACCTCTTGAAATCTGTTTCCTGCTATTTTGCCTCGCTTTCAAGTCCGCCTCGTTGACTTCCCTCAACAGATTTTTGGACGATAGTTGTCCTTTATCACTCTGCCAGTTTGTGAATTGCTGTGCCCCTGAGCTCCATTTCTCAACTCGTTTTTGTGAGCTGAACGCAAGTCCAAAATTTTGGATCATGTCCTATACTGGTTCCCGGTGGGTGGCTGAGACTTTGGTTAATTCTTCTTCCTGCCGGGAAATTAGAGTGACATGTGCCCGTCCAAATGCCTAACAGCTACTCTCTCATGGGTTCTCCCTCGTCCCTTCCATCCTCTGCAAATTGGGAACCTGTGCAAACCAGGGGGTTAAAGGGCCTGTCTCTCCAAGTTGGGAGATTGATAGTAAGGCATTTGGAAAGTCAAACTGGAGCACCAGGAGAGGGACTATTCGTTGAGTTTTAGAAACCTTTCGTATTCACAGTGTGTCCATTCTCTAGGTTTCCTGTACATGTTATAGATGTAGTAATATTCCCTTCAACCTGGAGAGTTGGGACCCATGGAATGGGGGCCATGCATTATTGCTTGAAAGGGTCTGCATTTGCTCACCCAATCTCACCAATCCTCTCAGTCCCAAGTGTCCAGCCTTATGCCACATCCAGCTCTCATTATACATAGGGTCTTTCCAGGTTTCCTCAGACACACTGAAGGAATTGTAAAGAATTTCCCTGTTTTTTGGGTTTGCTTTTGAAATTCCTTTTTAGAGTGGGTTTGAGCTGATTCTCGCGCTCATGTTTATGCCACTCTAGACACACTTGATTCCCATATGGAGACATATCAATACATAGGTTTTAAGATTCTTACTAGTCAGATATATTCCTCTGTGGGAAATATGGGGTTTTGAGTCTCTTTCACTGAGGATGGTGTAGGTCTTGTCTATTCCAAAGTTGGTTTTGGAACGGTCCCTGTGCTTATATCAAACTCTGGTTTTATGCATCACCCCACCTCTCCATCCCCTTAATGCAGGCATAAGAGTGTTTTCTAAATGTGAGACTCTGTTCTCTTTCCTAACTCAGTTCACGTGTAGCCATGTTTACAGGATCTTCATAAGTGATATCTTATGATAAGTTTCTTTTTCTGTGTGACTTATTTCACTTAGAATCATCGTACCTGAATCCACTCACTTTGCTGCTACTGGTCTTATGACATTGATTTCATGGCTGACGGATATTCCATCGTACGTAAGTACCACAATGTTTTGAACCATTTTTATATTTCCTGGGATATTTAAGGTGTACCCAAGTTGAGGTTCTTGTAGTCAGTGCAGCCCTAAATTTGGAGGTGGCTCTTTCTTATTGATTTTCAGTTTTCCCAAGGTATATTCCCTAGACTGGAAGTGGCCTTGGTTCTGTAGCTCTGTTGTTTACTTGTTTTAGGGAACACAATGCACTCATCCAGTGAGGCAGTTGGCAATTTACATCCCGCCCATCAGCATAACAAGGCTCCCTGTTCTCCAGGGCCTGTCTTGCCTTTCTGGTTTTTACACATTTTGTGGATGTCCCTTTTGAGCAGTGGGAACTGATACTTCTTTGTAGTGCAGATTTGCATTGCCCGCTTGCTTTCTTGGCCAAAAAGGGCGTATGCATTTTCTCCTGAACATATTCAGGAGAAAACGCATACGCCCTTTTTGGCCCAGTGCATCATTGTCCAAGTTGTGCCCCTCTTCCTGTGCTTTACAGGCGATTCCAAGGTACCTCTTGAAATCTGTTTCCTGCTATTTTGCCTCGCTTTCAAGTCCGCCTCGTTGACTTCCCTCAACAGATTTTTGGACGATAGTTGTCCTTTATCACTCTGCCAGTTTGTGAATTGCTGTGCCCCTGAGCTCCATTTCTCAACTCGTTTTTTGTGAGCTGAACGCAAGTCCAAAATTTTGGATCATGTCCTATACTGGTTCCCGGTGGGTGGCTGAGACTTTGGTTAATTCTTCTTCCTGCCGGGAAATTAGAGTGACATGTGCCCATCCAAATGCCTAACAGCTACTCTCTCATGGGTTCTCCATTGTCCCTTCCATCCTCTGCCAAATTGGGAACCTGTGCAAACCAGGAGGTTAAAGGGCCTGTCTCTCCAAGTTGGGAGATTGATAGTAAGGCATTTGGAAAGTCAAACTGGAGCACCAGGAGAGGGACTATTCGTTGAGTTTTAGAAACCTTTCGTATTCACAGTGTGTACATTCTCTAGGTTTCCTGTACATGTTATAGCTGTAGTAATATTCCCTTCAACCTGGAGAGTTGGGAAACATGGAATGGGGGCCATGCATTATTGCTTGAAAGGGTCTGCATTTGCTCACCCAATCTCACCAATCCTCTCAGTCCCAAGTGTCCAGCCTTATGCCACATCCAGCTCTCATTATACATAGGGTCTTTCCAGGTTTCCTCAGACACCCTGAAGGAATTGTAAAGAATTTCCCTGTTTTTTGGTTTTGCTTTTGAAATTCCTTTTTAGAGTTGGTTTCAGCTGATTCTCGCTGCCATGTTTATGCCACTCTAGACACACTTGATTCCCTTATGGAGACATATCAATACATAGGTTTTAAGATTCTTACTAGTCAGATATATTCCTCTGTGGGAAATATGGGGTTTTGAGTCTCTTTCACTGAGGAGGGTGTAGGTCTTGTCTATTCCAAAGTTGGTTTTGGAAACGGTCCCTGTGCTTATATCAAACTCTGGTTTTATGCATCACCCCACCTCTCCTTCCCCTTTATGCAGGCATAAGAGTGTTTTCTAAATGTGAGACTCTGTTCTCTTTCCTAACTCAGTTCACGTGTAGCCATGTTTACAGGATCTTCATAAGTGATATCTTATGATAAGTTTCTTTTTCTGTGTGACTTATTTCACTTAGAATCATCGTACCTGAATCCACTCACTTTGCTGCTACTGGTCTTATGACATTGATTTCATGGCTGAGGGATATTCCATCGTACGTAAGTACCACAATGTTTTGAACCATTTTTATATTTCCTGGGATATTTAAGCTGTACCCAAGTTGAGGTTCTTGTAGTCAGTGCAGCCCTAAATTTGGAGGTGGCTCTTTCTTATTGATTTTCGGTTTTCCCAAGGTATATTCCCTAGACTGGAAGTGGCCTTGGCTCTGTAGCTCTGTTGTTTACTTGTTTTAGGGAACACAATGCACTTCTCCAGTGAGGCAGTTGGCAATTTACATCCCGCCCATCAGCATAACAAGGCTCCCTGTTCTCCAGGGCCTGTCTTGCCTTTCTGGTTTTTACACATTTTGTGGATGTCCCTTTTGCCCGCTGGGAAGTGATACTTCTTTGTAGTGCAGATTTGCATTGCCCGCTTGCTTGCTTGGCCAAAAAGGGCGTATGCGTTTTCTCCTGAATATATTCAGGAGAAAACGCATACGCCCTTTTTGGCCAAGTGCATCATTGTCCAAGTTGTGCCCCTCTTCCTGTGCTTTACAGGCGATTCCAAGGTACCTCTTGAAATCTGTTTCCTGCTATTTTGCCTCGCTTTCAAGTCCACCGCGTTGACTTCCCTCAACAGATTTTTGGACGATAGTTGTCCTTTATCACTCTGCCAGTTTGTGAATTGCTGTGCCCCTGAGCTCCATTTCTCAACTCGTTTTTTGTGAGCTGAACGCAAGTCCAAAATTTTGGATCATGTCCTATACTGGTTCCCGGTGGGTGGCTGAGACTTTGGTTAATTCTTCTTCCTGCCGGGAAATTAGAGTGACGTGTGCCCATCCAAATGCCTAACAGCTACTCTCTCATGGGTTCTCCCTCGTCCCTTCCATCCTCTGCCAAATTGGGAACCTGTGCAAACCAGGAGGTTAAAGGGCCTGTCTCTCCAAGTTGGGAGATTGATAGTAAGGCATTTGGAAAGTCAAACTGGAGCACCAGGAGAGGGACTATTCGTTGAGTTTTAGAAACCTTTCGTATTCACAGTGTGTACATTCTCTAGGTTTCCTGTACATGTTATAGCTGTAGTAATATTCCCTTCAACCTGGAGAGTTGGGACCCATGGAATGGGGGCCATGCATTATTGCTTGAAAGGGTCTGCATTTGCTCACCCAATCTCACCAATCCTCTCAGTCCCAAGTGTCCAGCCTTATGCCACATCCAGCTGTCATTGTAGATAGGGTCTTTCCAGGTTTCCTCAGACACCCTGAAAGAAGTGTAAAGAATTTCCCTGTTTTTTGGTTTTGCTTTTGAAATTCCTTTTTAGAGTGGGTTTGAGCTGATTCTCGCTGCCATGTTTATGCCACTCTAGACACACTTGATTCCCTTATGGAGACATATCAATAAATAGGTTTTAAGATTCTTACTAGTCAGATATATTCCTCTGTGGGAAATATGGGGTTTTGAGTCTCTTTCACTGAGGAAGGTGTAGGTCTTGTCTATTCCAAAGTTGGTTTTGGAAACGGTCCCTGTGCTTATATCAAACTCTGGTTTTATGCATCACCCCACCTCTCTTTCCCCTTTATGCAGGCATAAGAGTGTTTTCTAAATGTGAGACTCTGTTCTCTTTCCTAACTCAGTACACGTGTAGCCATGTTTACAGGATCTTCATAAGTGATATCTTATGATAAGTTTCTTTTTCTGTGTGACATATTTCACTTAGAATCATCGTACCTGAATCCACTCACTTTGCTGCTACTGGTCTTATGACATTGATTTCATGGCTGAGGGATATTCCATCGTACGTAAGTACCACAATGTTTTGAACCATTTTTATATTTCCTGGGATATTTAAGGTGTACCCAAGTTGAGGTTCTTGTAGTCAGTGCAGCCCTAAATTTGGAGGTGGCTCTTTCTTATTGGTTTTCAGTTTTCCCAAGGTATATTCCCTAGACTGGAAGTGGCCTTGGCTCTGTAGCTCTGTTGTTTACTTCTTTTAGGGAACACAATGCACTCCTCCAGTGAGGCAGTTGGCAATTTACATCCCGCCCATCAGCATAACAAGGCTCCCAGTTCTCCAGGGCCTGTCTTAACTTTCTGGTTTTTACACATTTTGTGGATGTCCCTTTTGACCGGTGGGAAATGATACTTCTTTGTAGTGCAGATTTGCATTGCCCGCTTGCTTGCTTGGCCAAAAAGGGCGTATGCGTTTTCTCCTGAATATATTCAGGAGAAAACGCATACGCCCTTTTTGTCCAAGTGCACCATTGTCCAAGTTGTGCCCCTCTTCCTGTGCTTTACAGGCAATTCCAACGAACCTCTTGAAATCTGTTTCCTGCTATTTTGCCTCGCTTTCAAGTCCGCCTCGTTGACTTCCCTCAACAGATTTTTGGACGATAGTTGTCCTTTATCATTCTGCCAGTTTGTGAATTGCTGTGCCCCTGAGCTCCATTTCTCAACTCGTTTTTTGTGAGCTGAACGCAAGTCCAAAATTTTGGATCATGTCCTATACTGGTTCCCGGTGGGTGGCTGAGTCTTTGATTAATTCTTCTTCCTGCCGGGAAATTAGAGTGACATGTGCCCGTCCAAATGCCTAACAGCTACTCTCTCATGGGTTCTCCCTCGTCCCTTCCATCCTCTGCCAAATTGGGAACCTGTGCAAACCAGGAGGTTAAAGGTCCTGTCTCTCCAAGTTGGGAGATTGATAGTAAGGCAGTTGGAAAGTCAAACTGGAGCACCAGGAGAGGGACTATTCGTTGAGTTTTAGAAACCTTTCGTATTCACAGTGTGTACATTCTCTAGGTTTCCTGTACATGTTATAGCTGTAGTAATATTCCCTTGAACCTGGAGAGTTGGGACCCATGGAATGGGGGCCATGCATTATTGCTTGAAAGGGTCTGCATTTGCTCACCCAATCTCACCAATCCTCTCAGTCCCAAGTGTCCAGCCTTATGCCACATCCAGCTGTCATTGTAGATAGGGTCTTTCCAGGTTTCCTCAGACACCCTGAAGGAATTGTAAAGAATTTCCCTGTTTTTTGGTTTTGCTTTTGAAATTCCTTTTTAGAATGGGTTTGAGCTGATTCTCGCTGCCATGTTTATGCCACTCTAGACACACTTGATTCCCTTATGGAGACATATCAATACATAGGTTTTAAGATTCTTACTTGTCAGATGCATTCCTCTGTGGGAAATATGGGGTTTTGAGTCTCTTTCACTGAGGAAGGTGTAGGTCTTGTCTATTCCAAAGTTGGTTTTGGAAACGGTCCCTGTGCTTATATCAAACTCTGGTTTTATGCATCACCCCACCTCTCCTTCCCCTTTATGCAGGCATAAGAGTGTTTTCTAAATGTGAGACTCTGTTCTCTTTCCTAACTCAGTTCACGTGTAGCCATGTTTACAGGATCTTCATAAGTAATATCTTATGATAAGTTTCTTTTTCTGTGTGACTTATTTCACGTAGAATCATCGTACCTGAATCCACTCACTTTGCTGCTACTGGTCTTATGACATTGATTTCATGGCTGAGGGATATTCCATCGTACGTAAGTACCACAATGTTTTGAACCATTTTTATATTTCCTGGGATATTTAAGGTGTACCCAAATTGAGGTTCTTGTAGTCAGTGCAGCCCTAAATTTGGAGGTGGCTCTTTCTTATTGATTTTCGTTTTAACCAATGTATATTCCCTAAACTGGAAGTGGCCTTGGCTCTGTAGCTCTGTTGTTTACTTGTTTTAGGGAACACAATGCACTCCTCCAGTGAGGCAGTTGGCAATTTACATCCCGCCCATCAGCATAACAAGGCTCCCTGTTCTCCAGGGCCTGTCTTGCCTTTCTGGTTTTTACACATTTTGTGGATGTCCCTTTTGCCCGGTGGGAAGTGATACTTCTTTGTAGTGCAGATTTGCATTGCCTGCTTGCTTGCTTGGCCAAAAAGGGGCGTATGCGTTTTCTTCTGAATATATTCACGAGAAAACGCATACGCCCCTTTTTGGCCAAATGCATCATTGTCCAAGATGTGCCCCTCTTCCTGTGCTTTATAGGCGATTCCAAGGTACCTCTTGAAATCTGTTTCCTGCTATTTTGCCTCGCTTTCAAGTCCGCCTCGTTGACTTCCCTCAACAGATTTTTGGACGATAGTTGTCCTTTATCACTCTGCCAGTTTGTGAATTGCTGTGCCCCTGAGCTCCATTTCTCAACTCGTTTTTTGTGAGCTGAACGCAAGTCCAAAATTTTGGATCATGTCCTATACTGGTTCCCGGTGGGTGGCTGAGACTTTGGTTAATTCTTCTTCCTGCCGGGAAATTAGAGTGACATGTGCACTTCCAAATGCCTAACAGCTACTCTCTCATGGGTTCTCCCTCGTCCCTTCCATCCTCTGCCAAATTGGGAACGTGTGCAAACCAGGAGGTTAAAGGGCCTGTCTCTCCAAGTTGGGAGATTGATAGTAAGGCAGTTGGAAAGTCAAACTGGAACACCAGGAGAGGGACTATTCGTAGAGTTTTAGAAACCTTTCGTATTCACAGTGTGTACATTCTCTAGGTTTCCTGTACATGTTATAGCTGTAGTAATATTCCCTTCAACCTGGAAAGTTGGGACCCATGGAATGGGGGCCATGCATTATTGCTTGAAAGGGTCTGCATTTGCTCACCCAATCTCACCAATCCTCTCAGTCCCAAGTGTCCAGCCTTATGCCATATCCAGCTGTCATTGTAGATAGGGTCTTTCCAGGTTTCCTCAGACACCCTGAAGGAATTGTAAAGAATTTCCCTGTTTTATGGTTTTGCTTTTGAAATTCCTTTTTATAGTGGGTTTGAGCTGATTCTCACTGCCATGTTTATGCCACTCTAGACACACTTGATTCCCTTATGGAGTCATATCAATACATAGGTTTTAAGATTCTTACTAGTCAGATATATTCCTCTGCGGGAAATATGGGGTTTTGAGTCTCTTTCACTGAGGAAGGTGTAGGTCTTGTCTATTCCAAAGTTGGTTTTTGGAACGGTCCCTGTGCTTATATCAAACTCTGGTTTTATGCATCACCCCACCTCTCCTTCCCCTTAATGCAGGCATAAGAGTGTTTTCTAAATGTGAGACTCTGTTCTCTTTCCTAACTCAGTTCACGTGTAGCCATGTTTACAGGATCTTCATAAGTGATATCTTATGATAAGTTTCTTTTTCTGTGTGACTTATTTCACTTAGAATCATCGTACCTGAATCCACTCACTTTGCTGCTACTGGTCTTATGACATTGATTTCATGGCTGAGGAATATTCCATCGTACGTAAGTACCACAATGTTTTGAACCATTTTTATATTTCCTGGGATATTTAAGGTGTACCCAAGTTGAGGTTCTTGTAGTCAGTGCAGCCCTGAATTCGGAGGTGGGTCTTTCTTATTGATTTTCAGTTTTCCCAAGGTATATTCCCTAGACTGGAAGTGGCCTTGGCTCTGTAGCTCTGTTGTTTACTTGTTTTAGGGAACACAATGCACTCCTCCTGTAAGGCAGTTGGCAATTTACATCCCGCCCATCAGCATAGCAAGGCTCCCTGTTCTCCAGGGCCTGTCTTGCCTTTCAGGTTTTTACACATTTTGTGGATGTCCCTTTTGACCGGTGGGAAGTGATACTTCTTTGTAGTGCAGATTTGCATTGCCCGCTTGCTTGCTTGGCCAAAAAGGGCGTATGAGTTTTCTCCTGAATATATTCAGGAGAAAACGCATACGCCCTTTTTGGCCAAGTGCATCATTGTCCAAGTTGCGCCCCTCTTCCTGTGGTTTACAGGCGATTCCAAGGTACCTCTTGAAATCTGTTTCCTGCTATTTTGCCTCGCTTTCAAGTCCGCCTCGTTGACATCCCTCAACAGATTTTTGGACGATAGTTGTCCTTTATCACTCTGCCAGTTTGTGAATTGCTGTGCCCCTGAGCTCCATTTCTCAACTCGTTTTTTGTGAGCTGAACGCAAGTCCAAAATTTTGGATCATGTCCTATACTGGTTCCCGGTCGGTGGCTGAGACTTTGGTTAATTCTTCTTCCTGCCGGGAAATTAGAGTGACATGTGCCCGTCCAAATGCCTAACAGCTACTCTCTCATGGGTTCTCCCTTGTCCCTTCCATCCTCTGCCAAATTGGGAACGTGTGCAAACCAGGAGGTTATAGGGCCTGTCTCTCCAAGTTGGGAGATGATAGTAAGGCAGTTGGAAAGTCAAACTGGAGCACCAGGAGAGGGACTATTCGTTGAGTTGTAGAAACCTTTCGTATTCACAGTGTGTACATTCTCTAGGTTTCCTGTACATGTTATAGCTGTAGTAATATTCCCTTGAACCTGGAGAGTTGGGACCCATGGAATGGGGGCCATGCATTATTGCTTGAAAGGGTCTGCATTTGCTCACCCAATCTCACCAATCCTCTCAGTCCCAAGTGTCCAGCCTTATGCCACATCCAGCTCTCATTATACATAGGGTCTTTCCAGGGTTCCTCAGACACCCTGAGGAATTGTAAAGAATTTCCCTGTTTTTTGGTTTTGCTTTTGAAATTCCTTTTTAGAGTGGGTTTGAGCTGATTCTCGCTGCCATGTTTATGCCACTCTAGACACACATGATTCCCTTATGGAGATATATCAATACATAGGTTTTAAGATTCTTACTAGTCAGATATATTCCTCTGTGGGAAATATGGGGTTTTGAGTCTCTTTCACTGAGGAAGGTGTAGGTCTTGTCTATTCCAAAGTTGGTTTTGGAAACGGTCCCTGTGCTTATATCAAACTCTGGTTTTATGCATCACCCCACCTCTCCTTCCCCTTAATGCAGGCATAAGAGTGTTTTCTAAATGTGAGACTCTGTTCTCTTTCCTAACTCAGTTCACGTGTAGCCATGTTGACAGGATCTTCATAAGTAATATCTTATGATAAGTTTCTTTTTCTGTGTGACTTATTTCACGTAGAATCATCGTACCTGAATCCACTCACTTTGCTGCTACTGGTCTTATGACATTGATTTCATGGCTGAGGGATATTCCATCGTACGTAAGTACCACAATGTTTTGAACCATTTTTATATTTCCTGGGATATTTAAGGTGTACCCAAATTGAGGTTCTTGTAGTCAGTGCAGCCCTAAATTTGGAGGTGGCTCTTTCTTATTGATTTTCGTTTTAACCAATGTATATTCCCTAAACTGGAAGTGGCCTTGGCTCTGTAGCTCTGTTGTTTACTTGTTTTAGGGAACACAATGCACTCCTCCAGTGAGGCAGTTGGCAATTTACATCCCGCCCATCAGCATAACAAGGCTCCCTGTTCTCCAGGGCCTGTCTTGCCTTTCTGGTTTTTACACATTTTGTGGATGTCCCTTTTGCCCGGTGGGAAGTGATACTTCTTTGTAGTGCAGATTTGCATTGCCTGCTTGCTTGCTTGGCCAAAAAGGGGCGTATGCGTTTTCTTCTGAATATATTCACGAGAAAACGCATACGCCCCTTTTTGGCCAAATGCATCATTGTCCAAGATGTGCCCCTCTTCCTGTGCTTTATAGGCGATTCCAAGGTACCTCTTGAAATCTGTTTCCTGCTATTTTGCCTCGCTTTCAAGTCCGCCTCGTTGACTTCCCTCAACAGATTTTTGGACGATAGTTGTCCTTTATCACTCTGCCAGTTTGTGAATTGCTGTGCCCCTGAGCTCCATTTCTCAACTCGTTTTTTGTGAGCTGAACGCAAGTCCAAAATTTTGGATCATGTCCTATACTGGTTCCCGGTGGGTGGCTGAGACTTTGGTTAATTCTTCTTCCTGCCGGGAAATTAGAGTGACATGTGCCCTTCCAAATGCCTAACAGCTACTCTCTCATGGGTTCTCCCTCGTCCCTTCCATCCTCTGCCAAATTGGGAACGTGTGCAAACCAGGAGGTTAAAGGGCCTGTCTCTCCAAGTTGGGAGATTGATAGTAAGGCAGTTGGAAAGTCAAACTGGAACACCAGGAGAGGGACTATTCGTAGAGTTTTAGAAACCTTTCGTATTCACAGTGTGTACATTCTCTAGGTTTCCTGTACATGTTATAGCTGTAGTAATATTCCCTTCAACCTGGAAAGTTGGGACCCATGGAATGGGGGCCATGCATTATTGCTTGAAAGGGTCTGCATTTGCTCACCCAATCTCACCAATCCTCTCAGTCCCAAGTGTCCAGCCTTATGCCATATCCAGCTGTCATTGTAGATAGGGTCTTTCCAGGTTTCCTCAGACACCCTGAAGGAATTGTAAAGAATTTCTCTGTTTTATGGTTTTGCTTTTGAAATTCCTTTTTATAGTGGGTTTGAGCTGATTCTCACTGCCATGTTTATGCCACTCTAGACACACTTGATTCCCTTATGTAGTCATATCAATACATAGGTTTTAAGATTCTTACTAGTCAGATATATTCCTCTGCGGGAAATATGGGGTTTTGAGTCTCTTTCACTGAGGAAGGTGTAGGTCTTGTCTATTCCAAAGTTGGTTTTTGGAACGGTCCCTGTGCTTATATCAAACTCTGGTTTTATGCATCACCCCACCTCTCCTTCCCCTTAATGCAGGCATAAGAGTGTTTTCTAAATGTGAGACTCTGTTCTCTTTCCTAACTCAGTTCACGTGTAGCCATGTTTACAGGATCTTCATAAGTGATATCTTATGATAAGTTTCTTTTTCTGTGTGACTTATTTCACTTAGAATCATCGTACCTGAATCCACTCACTTTGCTGCTACTGGTCTTATGACATTGATTTCATGGCTGAGGAATATTCCATCGTACGTAAGTACCACAATGTTTTGAACCATTTTTATATTTCCTGGGATATTTAAGGTGTACCCAAGTTGAGGTTCTTGTAGTCAGTGCAGCCCTGAATTTGGAGGTGGGTCTTTCTTATTGATTTTCAGTTTTCCCAAGGTATATTCCCTAGACTGGAAGTGGCCTTGGCTCTGTAGCTCTGTTGTTTACTTGTTTTAGGGAACACAATGCACTCCTCCTGTAAGGCAGTTGGCAATTTACATCCCGCCCATCAGCATAGCAAGGCTCCCTGTTCTCCAGGGCCTGTCTTGCCTTTCAGGTTTTTACACATTTTGTGGATGTCCCTTTTGACCGGTGGGAAGTGATACTTCTTTGTAGTGCAGATTTGCATTGCCCGCTTGCTTGCTTGGCCAAAAAGGGCGTATGAGTTTTCTCCTGAATATATTCAGGAGAAAACGCATACGCCCTTTTTGGCCAAGTGCATCATTGTCCAAGTTGCGCCCCTCTTCCTGTGCTTTACAGGCGATTCCAAGGTACCTCTTGAAATCTGTTTCCTGCTATTTTGCCTCGCTTTCAAGTCCGCCTCGTTGACATCCCTCAACAGATTTTTGGACGATAGTTGTCCTTTATCACTCTGCCAGTTTGTGAATTGCTGTGCCCCTGAGCTCCATTTCTCAACTCGTTTTTTGTGAGCTGAACGCAAGTCCAAAATTTTGGATCATGTCCTATACTGGTTCCCGGTCGGTGGCTGAGACTTTGGTTAATTCTTCTTCCTGCCGGGAAATTAGAGTGACATGTGCCCGTCCAAATGCCTAACAGCTACTCTCTCATGGGTTCTCCCTTGTCCCTTCCATCCTCTGCCAAATTGGGAACGTGTGCAAACCAGGAGGTTATAGGGCCTGTCTCTCCAAGTTGGGAGATGATAGTAAGGCAGTTGGAAAGTCAAACTGGAGCACCAGGAGAGGGACTATTCGTAGAGTTTTAGAAACCTTTCGTATTCACAGTGTGTACATTCTCTAGGTTTCCTGTACATGTTATAGCTGTAGTAATATTCCCTTGAACCTGGAGAGTTGGGACCCATGGAATGGGGGCCATGCATTATTGCTTGAAAGGTTCTGCATTTGCTCACCCAATCTCACCAATCCTCACAGTCCCAAGTGTCCAGCCTTATGCCACATCCAGCTGTCATTGTAGATAGGGTCTTTCCAGGTTTCCTCAGAAACCCTGAAGGAATTGTAAAGAATTTCCCTGTTTTTTGGTTTTGCTTTTGAAATTCGTTTTTATAGTGAGTTTGAGCTGATTCTCGCTGCCATGTTTATGCCACTCTAGACACACTTGATTCACTTATGGAGTCATATCAATACATAGGTTTTAAGATTCTTACTAGTCAGGTATATTCCTCTGCGGGAAATATGGGGTTTTGAGTCTCTTTCACTGAGGAAGGTGTAGGTGTTGTCTATTCCAAAGTTGGTTTTGGAAACGGTCCCTGTGCTTATATCAAACTCTGGTTTTATGCATCACCCCACCTCTCCTTCCCCTTTATGCAGGCATAAGAGTGTTTTCTAAATGTGAGACTCTGTTCTCTTTCCTAACTCAGTTCACGTGTAGCCATGTTTACAGGATCTTCATAAGTGATATCTTATGATAAGTTTCTTTTTCTGTGTGACTTATTTCACTTAGAATCATCGTACCTGAATCCACTCACTTTGCTGCTACTGGTCTTATGACATTGATTTCATGGCTGAGGAATATTCCATCGTATGTAAGTACCACAATGTTTTGAACCATTTTTATATTTCCTGGGATATTTAAGGTGTACCCAAGTTGAGGTTCTTGTAGTCAGTGCAGCCCTAAATTTGGAGGTCGCTCTTTCTTATTGATTTTCAGTTTTCCCAAGGTATATTCCCTAGACTGGAAGTGGCCTTGGCTCTGTAGCTCTGTTGTTTACTTGTTTTAGGGAACACAATGCACTCCTCCAGTGAGGCAGTTGGCAATTTACATCCCGCCCATCAGCATAACAAGGCTCCCAGTTCTCCAGGGCCTGTCTTGCCTTTCTGGTTTTTACACACTTTGTGGATTTCCCTTTTGACCGGTGGGAAATGATACTTCTTTGTAGTGCAGATTTGCATTGCCCGCTTGTTTGCTTGGCCAATAAGGGTGTATGCGTTTTCTCCTGAATATATTCAGGAGAAAACGCATACGCCCTTTTTGTCCAAGTGCACCATTGTCCAAGTTGTGCCCCTCTTCCTGTGCTTTACAGGCGATTCCAAGGTACCTCTTGAAATCTGTTTCCTGCTATTTTGCCTCACTTTCAAGTCCGCCTCGTTGACTTCCCTCAACAGATTTTTGGACGATAGTTGTCCTTTATCACTCTGCCAGTTTGTGAATTGCTGTGCCCCTGAGCTCCATTTCTCAACTCGTTTTTTGGGAGCTGAACGCAAGTCCAAAATTTTGGATCATGTCCTATACTGGTTCCCGGTGGGTGGCTGAGACTTTGGTTAATGCTTCTTCCTGCCGGGAAATTAGAGTGACATGTGCCCATCCAAATGCCTAACAGCTACTCTCTCATGGGTTCTCCCTCGTCCCTTCCATCCTCTGCCAAATTGGGAACCTGTGCAAACCAGGAGGTTAAAGGGCCTGTCTCTCCAAGTTGGGAGATTGATAGTAAGGCATTTGGAAAGTCAAACTGGAGCACCAGGAGAGGGACTATTCGTTGAGTTTTAGAAACCTTTCTTATTCACAGTGTGTCCATTCTCTAGGTTTCCTGTACATGTTATAGCTGTAGTAATATTCCCTTCAACCTGGAGAGTTGGGACCCATGGAATGGGGGCCATGCATTATTGCTTGAAAGGGTCTGCATTTGCTCACCCAATCTCACCAATCCTCTCAGTCCCAAGTGTCCAGCCTTATGCCACATCCAGCTGTCATTGTAGATAGGGTCTTTCCAGGTTTCCTCAGACACCCTGAAGGAATTGTAAAGAATTTCCCTGTTTTTTGGTTTTGCTTTTGAAATTCCTTTTTAGAGTGGGTTTGAGCTGATTCTCGCTGCCATGTTTATGCCACTCTCACACACTTGATTCCCTTATGGAGTCATATCAATACATAGATTTTAAGATTCTTACTAGTCAGATATATTCCTCTGTGGGAAATATGGGGTTTTGAGTCTCTTTCACTGAGGAAGGTGTAGGTCTTGTCTATTCCAAAGTTGGTTTTTGGAACGATCCCTGTGCTTATATCAAACTCTGGTTTTATGCATCACCCCACCTCTCCATCCCCTTTAGGCAGGCATAAGAGTGTTTTCTAAATGTGAGACTCTGTTCTCTTTCCTAACTCAGTTCACGTGTAGCCATGTTTACAGGATCTTCATAAGTGATATCTTATGATAAGTTTCTTTTTCTGTGTGACTTATTTCACTTAGAATCATCGTACCTGAATCCACTCACTTTGCTGCTACTGGTCTTATGACATTGATTTCATGGCTGAGGGATATTCCATCGCACGTATGTACCACAATGTTTTGAACCATTTTTATATTTCCTGGGATATTTAAGGTGTACCCAAGTTGAGGTTCTTGTAGTCAGTGCAGCCCTAAATTTGGAGTTGGCTCTTTCTTATTGATTTTCAGTTTTCCCAAGGTATATTCCCTAGACTGGAAGTGGCCTTGGCTCTGTAGCTCTGTTGTTTACTTGTTTTAGGGAACACAATGCACTCCTCCAGTGAGGCAGTTGGCAATTTACATCCCGCCCATCAGCATAACAAGGCTCCCAGTTCTCCAGGGCCTGTCTTGCCTTTCTGCTTTTTACACATTTTGTGGATGTCCCTTTTCACCGGTGGGAAGTGATACTTCTTTGTAGTGCAGATTTGCATTGCCTGCTTTCTTGCTTGGCCAAAAAGGGCATATGCGTTTTCTCCTGAATATATTCAGGAGAAAACACATATGCCCTTTTTGGCCAAGTGCATCATTGTCCAAGTTGTGCCCCTCTTCCTGTGCTTTACAGGCGATTCCAACGTACCTCTTGAAATCTGTTTCCTGCTATTTTGCCTCGCTTTCAAGTCCGCCTCGTTGACTTCCCTCAACAGATTTTTGGACGATAGTTGTCCTTTATCACTCTGCCAGTTTGTGAATTGCTGTGCCCCTGAGCTCCATTTCTCAACTCGTTTTTTGTGAGCTGAACGCCAGTCCAAAATTTTGGATCATGTCCTATACTGGTTCCCGGTGGGTGGCTGAGACTTTGGTTAATTCTTCCTCCTGCCGGGAAATTAGAGTGACATGTGCCCGTCCAAATGCCTAACAGCTACTCTCTCATGGGTTCTCCCTCGTCCCTTCCATCCTCTGCCAAATTGGGAACCTGTGCAAACCAGGAGGTTAAAGGGCCTGTCTCTCCAAGTTGGGAGATTAATAGTAAGGCATTTGGAAAGTCAAACTGGAGCACCAGGAGAGGGACTATTCGTTGAGATTTAAAAAACTTTCGTATTCACAGTGTGTACATTCTCTAGGTTTCCTGTACATGTTATAGCTGTAGTAATATTCCCTTCAACCTGGAGAGTTGGGACCCATGGAATGGGGGCCATGAATTATTGCTTGAAAGGGTCTGCATTTGCTCACCCAATCTCACCAATCCTCTCAGTCCCAAGTGTCCAGCCTTATGCCACATCCAGCTCTCATTATACATAGGGTCTTTCCAGGTTTCCTCAGACACCCTGAAGGAATTGTAAAGAATTTCCCTGTTTTTTGGTTTTGCTTTGGAAATTCCTTTTTAGAGTGGGTTTGAGCTGATTCTCGCTGCCATGTTTATGCCACTCTAGACACACTTGATTCCCTTATGGAGACATATCAATACATAGGTTTTAAGATTCTTACTAGTCAGATATATTCTTCTGTGGGAAATATGGGGTTTTGAGTCTCTTTCCCTGAGGAAGGTGTAGGTCTTGTCTATTCCAAAGTTGGTTTTGGAAACGGTCCCTGTGCTTATATCAAACTCTGGTTTTATGCATCACCCCACCTCTCCTTCCCCTTTATGCAGGCATAAGAGTGTTTTCTAAATGTGAGACTCTGTTCTCTTTCCTAACTCAGTTCACGTGTAGCCATGTTTACAGGATCTTCATAAGTGATATCTTATGATAGGTTTCTTTTTCTGTGTGACTTATTTCACTTAGAATCATCGTACCTGAATCCACTCACTTTGCTGCTACTGGTCTTATGACATTGATGTCATGGCTGAGGAATATTCCATCGTACGTAAGTACCACAATGTTTTGAACCATTTTTATATTTCCTGGGATATTTAAGGTGTACCCAAGTTGAGGTTCTTGTAGTCAGTGCAGCCCTAAATTTGGAGGTGGCTCTTTCTTATTGATTTTCAGTTTTCCCAAGGTATATTCCCTAGACTGGAAGTGGCCTTGGCTCTGTAGCTCTGTTGTTTACTTGTTTTAGGGAATACAATGCACTCCTCCAGTGAGGCAGTTGGCAATTTACATCCCGCCCATCAGCATAACAAGGCTCCCTGTTCTCCAGGGCCTGTCTTGCCTTTCTGGTTTTTACACATTTTGTGGATGTCCCTTTTGACCGGTGGGAAGTGATACTTCTTTGTAGTGCAGATTTGCATTGCCCGATTGCTTGCTTGGCCAAAAAGGGCGTATGCGTTTTCTCCTGTATATATTCAGGAGAAAACGCATACGCCCTTTTTGGCCAAGTGCATCATTGTCCAAGTTGTGCCCCTCTTCCTGTGCTTTACAGGCGATTCCAAGGTACCTCTTGAAATCTGTTTCCTGCTATTTTGCCTCGCTTTCAAGTCCGCCTCGTTGACTTCCCTCAACAGATTTTTGGACGATAGTTGTCCTTTATCACTCTGCCAGTTTGTGAATTGCTGTGCCCCTGAGCTCCATTTCTCAACTCGTTTTTGTGAGCTGAACGCAAGTCCAAAATTTTGGATCATGTCCTATACTGGTTCCCGGTGGGAGGCTGAGACTTTGGTTAATTCTTCTTCCTGCCGGGAAATTAGAGTGTCATGTGCCCGTCCAAATGCCTAACAGCTACTCTCTCATGGGTTCTCCCTCGTCCCTTCCATCCTCTGCCAAATTGAGAACCTGTGCAAACCAGGAGGTTAAAGGGCCTGTCTCTCCAAGTTGGGAGATTGATAGTAAGGCAGTTGGAAAGTCAAACTGGAGCACCAGGAGAGGGACTATTCGTTGAGTTTTAGAAACCTTTCGTATTCACAGTGTGTACATTCTCTAGGTTTCCTGTACATGTTATAGCTGTAGTAATATTCCCTTCAACCTGGAGAGTTGGGACCCATGGAATGGGGGCCATGCATTATTGCTTGAAAGGGTCTGCATTTGCTCACCCAATCTCACCAATCCTCTCAGTCCCAAGTGTCCAGCCTTATGCCATATCCAGCTGTCATTGTAGATAGGGTCTTTCCAGGTTTCCTCAGACACCCTGAAGGAATTGTAAAGAATTTCCCTGTTTTATGGTTTTGCTTTTGAAATTCCTTTTTATAGTGGGTTTGAGCTGATTCTCACTGCCATGTTTATGCCACTCTAGACACACTTGATTCCCTTATGGAGTCATATCAATACATAGGTTTTAAGATTCTTACTAGTCAGATATATTCCTCTGCGGGAAATATGGGGTTTTGAGTCTCTTTCACTGAGGAAGGTGTAGGTCTTGTCTATTCCAAAGTTGGTTTTTGGAACGGTCCCTGTGCTTATATCAAACTCTGGTTTTATGCATCACCCCACCTCTCCTTCCCCTTAATGCAGGCATAAGAGTGTTTTCTAAATGTGAGACTCTGTTCTCTTTCCTAACTCAGTTCACGTGTAGCCATGTTTACAGGATCTTCATAAGTGATATCTTATGATAAGTTTCTTTTTCTGTGTGACTTATTTCACTTAGAATCATCGTACCTGAATCCACTCACTTTGCTGCTACTGGTCTTATGACATTGATTTCATGGCTGAGGAATATTCCATCGTACGTAAGTACCACAATGTTTTGAACCATTTTTATATTTCCTGGGATATTTAAGGTGTACCCAAGTTGAGGTTCTTGTAGTCAGTGCAGCCCTGAATTCGGAGGTGGGTCTTTCTTATTGATTTTCAGTTTTCCCAAGGTATATTCCCTAGACTGGAAGTGGCCTTGGCTCTGTAGCTCTGTTGTTTACTTGTTTTAGGGAACACAATGCACTCCTCCTGTAAGGCAGTTGGCAATTTACATCCCGCCCATCAGCATAGCAAGGCTCCCTGTTCTCCAGGGCCTGTCTTGCCTTTCAGGTTTTTACACATTTTGTGGATGTCCCTTTTGACCGGTGGGAAGTGATACTTCTTTGTAGTGCAGATTTGCATTGCCCGCTTGCTTGCTTGGCCAAAAAGGGCGTAGGAGTTTTCTCCTGAATATATTCAGGAGAAAACGCATACGCCCTTTTTGGCCAAGTGCATCATTGTCCAAGTTGCGCCCCTCTTCCTGTGGTTTACAGGCGATTCCAAGGTACCTCTTGAAATCTGTTTCCTGCTATTTTGCCTCGCTTTCAAGTCCGCCTCGTTGACATCCCTCAACAGATTTTTGGACGATAGTTGTCCTTTATCACTCTGCCAGTTTGTGAATTGCTGTGCCCCTGAGCTCCATTTCTCAACTCGTTTTTTGTGAGCTGAACGCAAGTCCAAAATTTTGGATCATGTCCTATACTGGTTCCCGGTCGGTGGCTGAGACTTTGGTTAATTCTTCTTCCTGCCGGGAAATTAGAGTGACATGTGCCCGTCCAAATGCCTAACAGCTACTCTCTCATGGGTTCTCCCTTGTCCCTTCCATCCTCTGCCAAATTGGGAACGTGTGCAAACCAGGAGGTTATAGGGCCTGTCTCTCCAAGTTGGGAGATGATAGTAAGGCAGTTGGAAAGTCAAACTGGAGCACCAGGAGAGGGACTATTCGTAGAGTTTTAGAAACCTTTCGTATTCACAGTGTGTACATTCTCTAGGTTTCCTGTACATGTTATAGCTGTAGTAATATTCCCTTGAACCTGGAGAGTTGGGACCCATGGAATGGGGGCCATGCATTATTGCTTGAAAGGTTCTGCATTTGCTCACCCAATCTCACCAATCCTCACAGTCCCAAGTGTCCAGCCTTATGCCACATCCAGCTGTCATTGTAGATAGGGTCTTTCCAGGTTTCCTCAGAAACCCTGAAGGAATTGTAAAGAATTTCCCTGTTTTTTGGTTTTGCTTTTCAAATTCGTTTTTATAGTGAGTTTGAGCTGATTCTCGCTGCCATGTTTATGCCACTCTAGACACACTTGATTCACTTATGGAGTCATATCAATACATAGGTTTTAAGATTCTTACTAGTCAGGTATATTCCTCTGCGGGAAAT
Source organism: Mesoplodon densirostris (assembly GCF_025265405.1). NCBI lineage: Eukaryota > Metazoa > Chordata > Mammalia > Artiodactyla > Ziphiidae > Mesoplodon > Mesoplodon densirostris. Next base: position 7,385,908 of record NW_026778197.1, on the reverse strand, counting down.
ATGGGGTTTTGAGTCTCTTTCACTGAGGAAGGTGTAGGTGTTGTCTATTCCAAAGTTGGTTTTGGAAACGGTCCCTGTGCTTATATCAAACTCTGGTTTTATGCATCACCCCACCTCTCCTTCCCCTTTATGCAGGCATAAGAGTGTTTTCTAAATGTGAGACTCTGTTCTCTTTCCTAACTCAGTTCACGTGTAGCCATGTTTACAGGATCTTCATAAGTGATATCTTATGATAAGTTTCTTTTTCTGTGTGACTTATTTCACTTAGAATCATCGTACCTGAATCCACTCACTTTGCTGCTACTGGTCTTATGACATTGATTTCATGGCTGAGGAATATTCCATCGTACGTAAGTACCACAATGTTTTGAACCATTTTTATATTTCCTGGGATATTTAAGGTGTACCCAAGTTGAGGTTCTTGTAGTCAGTGCAGCCCTAAATTTGGAGGTCGCTCTTTCTTATTGATTTTCAGTTTTCCCAAGGTATATTCCCTAGACTGGAAGTGGCCTTGGCTCTGTAGCTCTGTTGTTTACTTGTTTTAGGGAACACAATGCACTCCTCCAGTGAGGCAGTTGTCAATTTACATCCCGCCCATCAGCATAACAAGGCTCCCAGTTCTCCAGGGCCTGTCTTGCCTTTCTGGTTTTTACACACTTTGTGGATTTCCCTTTTGACCGGTGGGAAATGATACTTCTTTGTAGTGCAGATTTGCATTGCCCGCTTGTTTGCTTGGCCAATAAGGGTGTATGCGTTTTCTCCTGAATATATTCAGGAGAAAACGCATACGCCCTTTTTGTCCAAGTGCACCATTGTCCAAGTTGTGCCCCTCTTCCTGTGCTTTACAGGCGATTCCAAGGTACCTCTTGAAATCTGTTTCCTGCTATTTTGCCTCACTTTCAAGTCCGCCTCGTTGACTTCCCTCAACAGATTTTTGGACGATAGTTGTCCTTTATCACTCTGCCAGTTTGTGAATTGCTGTGCCCCTGAGCTCCATTTCTCAACTCGTTTTTTGGGAGCTGAACGCAAGTCCAAAATTTTGGATCATGTCCTATACTGGTTCCCGGTGGGTGGCTGAGACTTTGGTTAATGCTTCTTCCTGCCGGGAAATTAGAGTGACATGTGCCCATCCAAATGCCTAACAGCTACTCTCTCATGGGTTCTCCCTTGTCCCTTCCATCCTCTGCCAAATTGGGAACCTGTGCAAACCAGGAGGTTAAAGGGCCTGTCTCTCCAAGTTGGGAGATTGATAGTAAGGCAGTTGGAAAGTCAAACTGGAGCACCAGGAGAGGGACTATTCGTTGAGTTTTAGAAACCTTTCGTATTCACAGTGTGTACATTCTCTAGGTTTCCTGTACATGTTATAGCTGTAGTAATATTCCCTTGAACCTGGAGAGTTGGGACCCATGGAATGGGGGCCATGCATTATTGCTTGAAAGGGTCTGCATTTGCTCACCCAATCTCACCAATCCTCTCAGTCCCAAGTGTCCAGCCTTATGCCACATCCAGCTGTCATTGTAGATAGGGTCTTTCCAGGTTTCCTCAGACACCCTGAAGGAATTGTAAAGAATTTCCCTGTTTTTTGGTTTTGCTTTTGAAATTCCTTTTTAGAGTGGGTTTGAGCTGATTCTCGCTGCCATGTTTATGCCACTCTAGACACACATGATTCCCTTATGGAGATATATCAATACATAGGTTTTAAGATTCTTACTAGTCAGATATATTCCTCTGTGGGAAATATGGGGTTTTGAGTCTCTTTCACTTAGGAAGGTGTAGGTCTTGTCTATTCCAAAGTTGGTTTTGGAAACGGTCCCTGTGCTTATATCAAACTCTGGTTTTATGCATCACCCCACCTCTCCTTCCCCTTTATGCAGGCATAAGAGTGTTTTCTAAATGTGAGACTCTGTTCTCTTTCCTAACTCAGTTCACGTGTAGCCATGTTTACAGGATCTTCATAAGTAATATCTTATGATAAGTTTCTTTTTCTGTGTGACTTATTTCACGTAGAATCATCGTACCTGAATCCACTCACTTTGCTGCTACTGGTCTTATGACATTGATTTCATGGCTGAGGGATATTCCATCGTACGTAAGTACCACAATGTTTTGAACCATTTTTATATTTCCTGGGATATTTAAGGTGTACCCAAATTGAGGTTCTTGTAGTCAGTGCAGCCCTAAATTTGGAGCTGGCTCTTTCTTATTGATTTTCGTTTTAACCAATGTATATTCCCTAAACTGGAAGTGGCCTTGGCTCTGTAGCTCTGTTGTTTACTTGTTTTAGGGAACACAATGCACTCCTCCAGTGAGGCAGTTGGCAATTTACATCCCGCCCATCAGCATAACAAGGCTCCCTGTTCTCCAGGGCCTGTCTTGCCTTTCTGGTTTTTACACATTTTGTGGATGTCCCTTTTGCCCGGTGGGAAGTGATACTTCTTTGTAGTGCAGATTTGCATTGCCTGCTTGCTTGCTTGGCCAAAAAGGGGCGTATGCGTTTTCTTCTGAATATATTCACGAGAAAACGCATACGCCCCTTTTTGGCCAAATGCATCATTGTCCAAGATGTGCCCCTCTTCCTGTGCTTTATAGGCGATTCCAAGGTACCTCTTGAAATCTGTTTCCTGCTATTTTGCCTCGCTTTCAAGTCCGCCTCGTTGACTTCCCTCAACAGATTTTTGGACGATAGTTGTCCTTTATCACTCTGCCAGTTTGTGAATTGCTGTGCCCCTGAGCTCCATTTCTCAACTCGTTTTTTGTGAGCTGAACGCAAGTCCAAAATTTTGGATCATGTCCTATACTGGTTCCCGGTGGGTGGCTGAGACTTTGGTTAATTCTTCTTCCTGCCGGGAAATTAGAGTGACATGTGCCCTTCCAAATGCCTAACAGCTACTCTCTCATGGGTTCTCCCTCGTCCCTTCCATCCTCTGCCAAATTGGGAACGTGTGCAAACCAGGAGGTTAAAGGGCCTGTCTCTCCAAGTTGGGAGATTGATAGTAAGGCAGTTGGAAAGTCAAACTGGAACACCAGGAGAGGGACTATTCGTAGAGTTTTAGAAACCTTTCGTATTCACAGTGTGTACATTCTCTAGGTTTCCTGTACATGTTATAGCTGTAGTAATATTCCCTTCAACCTGGAAAGTTGGGACCCATGGAATGGGGGCCATGCATTATTGCTTGAAAGGGTCTGCATTTGCTCACCCAATCTCACCAATCCTCTCAGTCCCAAGTGTCCAGCCTTATGCCATATCCAGCTGTCATTGTAGATAGGGTCTTTCCAGGTTTCCTCAGACACCCTGAAGGAATTGTAAAGAATTTCCCTGTTTTATGGTTTTGCTTTTGAAATTCCTTTTTATAGTGGGTTTGAGCTGATTCTCACTGCCATGTTTATGCCACTCTAGACACACTTGATTCCCTTATGGAGTCATATCAATACATAGGTTTTAAGATTCTTACTAGTCAGATATATTCCTCTGCGGGAAATATGGGGTTTTGAGTCTCTTTCACTGAGGAAGGTGTAGGTCTTGTCTATTCCAAAGTTGGTTTTTGGAACGGTCCCTGTGCTTATATCAAACTCTGGTTTTATGCATCACCCCACCTCTCCTTCCCCTTAATGCAGGCATAAGAGTGTTTTCTAAATGTGAGACTCTGTTCTCTTTCCTAACTCAGTTCACGTGTAGCCATGTTTACAGGATCTTCATAAGTGATATCTTATGATAAGTTTCTTTTTCTGTGTGACTTATTTCACTTAGAATCATCGTACCTGAATCCACTCACTTTGCTGCTACTGGTCTTATGACATTGATTTCATGGCTGAGGAATATTCCATCGTACGTAAGTACCACAATGTTTTGAACCATTTTTATATTTCCTGGGATATTTAAGGTGTACCCAAGTTGAGGTTCTTGTAGTCAGTGCAGCCCTGAATTCGGAGGTGGGTCTTTCTTATTGATTTTCAGTTTTCCCAAGGTATATTCCCTAGACTGGAAGTGGCCTTGGCTCTGTAGCTCTGTTGTTTACTTGTTTTAGGGAACACAATGCACTCCTCCTGTAAGGCAGTTGGCAATTTACATCCCGCCCATCAGCATAGCAAGGCTCCCTGTTCTCCAGGGCCTGTCTTGCCTTTCAGGTTTTTACACATTTTGTGGATGTCCCTTTTGACCGGTGGGAAGTGATACTTCTTTGTAGTGCAGATTTGCATTGCCCGCTTGCTTGCTTGGCCAAAAAGGGCGTATGCGTTTTCTCCTGAATATATTCAGGAGAAAACGCATACGCCCTTTTTGGCCAAGTGCATCATTGTCCAAGTTGCGCCCCTCTTCCTGTGGTTTACAGGCGATTCCAAGGTACCTCTTGAAATCTGTTTCCTGCTATTTTGCCTCGCTTTCAAGTCCGCCTCGTTGACATCCCTCAACAGATTTTTGGACGATAGTTGTCCTTTATCACTCTGCCAGTTTGTGAATTGCTGTGCCCCTGAGCTCCATTTCTCAACTCGTTTTTTGTGAGCTGAACGCAAGTCCAAAATTTTGGATCATGTCCTATACTGGTTCCCGGTCGGTGGCTGAGACTTTGGTTAATTCTTCTTCCTGCCGGGAAATTAGAGTGACATGTGCCCGTCCAAATGCCTAACAGCTACTCTCTCATGGGTTCTCCCTTGTCCCTTCCATCCTCTGCCAAATTGGGAACGTGTGCAAACCAGGAGGTTATAGGGCCTGTCTCTCCAAGTTGGGCGATGATAGTAAGGCAGTTGGAAAGTCAAACTGGAGCACCAGGAGAGGGACTATTCGTAGAGTTTTAGAAACCTTTCGTATTCACAGTGTGTACATTCTCTAGGTTTCCTGTACATGTTATAGCTGTAGTAATATTCCCTTGAACCTGGAGAGTTGGGACCCATGGAATGGGGGCCATGCATTATTGCTTGAAAGGTTCTGCATTTGCTCACCCAATCTCACCAATCCTCACAGTCCCAAGTGTCCAGCCTTACGCCACATCCAGCTGTCATTGTAGATAGGGTCTTTCCAGGTTTCCTCAGAAACCCTGAAGGAATTGTAAAGAATTTCCCTGTTTTTTGGTTTTGCTTTTGAAATTCGTTTTTATAGTGAGTTTGAGCTGATTCTCGCTGCCATGTTTATGCCACTCTAGACACACTTGATTCACTTATGGAGTCATATCAATACATAGGTTTTAAGATTCTTACTAGTCAGGTATATTCCTCTGCGGGAAATATGGGGTTTTGAGTCTCTTTCACTGAGGAAGGTGTAGGTGTTGTCTATTCCAAAGTTGGTTTTGGAAACGGTCCCTGTGCTTATATCAAACTCTGGTTTTATGCATCACCCCACCTCTCCTTCCCCTTTATGCAGGCATAAGAGTGTTTTCTAAATGTGAGACTCTGTTCTCTTTCCTAACTCAGTTCACGTGTAGCCATGTTTACAGGATCTTCATAAGTGATATCTTATGATAAGTTTCTTTTTCTGTGTGACTTATTTCACTTAGAATCATCGTACCTGAATCCACTCACTTTGCTGCTACTGGTCTTATGACATTGATTTCATGGCTGAGGAATATTCCATCGTACGTAAGTACCACAATGTTTTGAACCATTTTTATATTTCCTGGGATATTTAAGGTGTACCCAAGTTGAGGTTCTTGTAGTCAGTGCAGCCCTAAATTTGGAGGTCGCTCTTTCTTATTGATTTTCAGTTTTCCCAAGGTATATTCCCTAGACTGGAAGTGGCCTTGGCTCTGTAGCTCTGTTGTTTACTTGTTTTAGGGAACACAATGCACTCCTCCAGTGAGGCAGTTGGCAATTTACATCCCGCCCATCAGCATAACAAGGCTCCCAGTTCTCCAGGGCCTGTCTTGCCTTTCTGGTTTTTACACACTTTGTGGATTTCCCTTTTGACCGGTGGGAAATGATACTTCTTTGTAGTGCAGATTTGCATTGCCCGCTTGTTTGCTTGGCCAATAAGGGTGTATGCGTTTTCTCCTGAATATATTCAGGAGAAAACGCATACGCCCTTTTTGTCCAAGTGCACCATTGTCCAAGTTGTGCCCCTCTTCCTGTGCTTTACAGGCGATTCCAAGGTACCTCTTGAAATCTGTTTCCTGCTATTTTGCCTCACTTTCAAGTCCGCCTGGTTGACTTCCCTCAACAGATTTTTGGACGATAGTTGTCCTTTATCACTCTGCCAGTTTGTGAATTGCTGTGCCCCTGAGCTCCATTTCTCAACTCGTTTTTTGGGAGCTGAACGCAAGTCCAAAATTTTGGATCATGTCCTATACTGGTTCCCGGTGGGTGGCTGAGACTTTGGTTAATGCTTCTTCCTGCCGGGAAATTAGAGTGACATGTGCCCATCCAAATGCCTAACAGCTACTCTCTCATGGGTTCTCCCTCGTCCCTTCCATCCTCTGCCAAATTGGGAACCTGTGCAAACCAGGAGGTTAAAGGGCCTGTCTCTCCAAGTTGGGAGATTGATAGTAAGGCATTTGGAAAGTCAAACTGGAGCACCAGGAGAGGGACTATTCGTTGAGTTTTAGAAACCTTTCGTATTCACAGTGTGTACATTCTCTAGGTTTCCTGTACATGTTATAGCTGTAGTAATATTCCCTTCAACCTGGAGAGTTGGGACCCATGGAATGGGGGCCATGCATTATTGCTTGAAAGGGTCTGCATTTGCTCACCCAATCTCACCAATCCTCTCAGTCCCAAGTGTCCAGCCTTATGCCACATCCAGCTGTCATTGTAGATAGGGTCTTTCCAGGTTTCCTCAGACACCCTGAAGGAATTGAAAAGAATTTCCCTGTTTTTTGGTTTTGCTTTTGAAATTCCTTTTTAGAGTGGGTTTGAGCTGATTCTCGCTGCCATGTTTATGCCACTCTCACACACTTGATTCCCTTATGGAGTCATATCAATACATAGATTTTAAGATTCTTACTAGTCAGATATATTCCTCTGTGGGAAATATGGGGTTTTGAGTCTCTTTCACTGAGGAAGGTGTAGGTCTTGTCTATTCCAAAGTTGGTTTTTGGAACGATCCCTGTGCTTATATCAAACTCTGGTTTTATGCATCACCCCACCTCTCCATCCCCTTTAGGCAGGCATAAGAGTGTTTTCTAAATGTGAGACTCTGTTCTCTTTCCTAACTCAGTTCACGTGTAGCCATGTTTACAGGATCTTCATAAGTGATATCTTATGATAAGTTTCTTTTTCTGTGTGACTTATTTCACTTAGAATCATCGTACCTGAATCCACTCACTTTGCTGCTACTGGTCTTATGACATTGATTTCATGGCTGAGGGATATTCCATCGCACGTATGTACCACAATGTTTTGAACCATTTTTATATTTCCTGGGATATTTAAGGTGTACCCAAGTTGAGGTTCTTGTAGTCAGTGCAGCCCTAAATTTGGAGGTGGCTCTTTCTTATTGATTTTCAGTTTTCCCAAGGTATATTCCCTAGACTGGAAGTGGCCTTGGCTCTGTAGCTCTGTTGTTTACTTGTTTTAGGGAACACAATGCACTCCTCCAGTGAGGCAGTTGGCAATTTACATCCCGCCCATCAGCATAACAAGGCTCCCATTTCTCCAGGGCCTGTCTTGCCTTTCTGGTTTTTACACATTTTGTGGATGTCCCTTTTCACCGGTGGGAAGTGATACTTCTTTGTAGTGCAGATTTGCATTGCCTGCTTTCTTGCTTGGCCAAAAAGGGCATATGCGTTTTCTCCTGAATATATTCAGGAGAAAACACATATGCCCTTTTTGGCCAAGTGCATCATTGTCCAAGTTGTGCCCCTCTTCCTGTGCTTTACAGGCGATTCCAACGTACCTCTTGAAATCTGTTTCCTGCTATTTTGCCTCGCTTTCAAGTCCGCCTCGTTGACTTCCCTCAACAGATTTTTGGACGATAGTTGTCCTTTATCACTCTGCCAGTTTGTGAATTGCTGTGCCCCTGAGCTCCATTTCTCAACTCGTTTTTTGTGAGCTGAACGCCAGTCCAAAATTTTGGATCATGTCCTATACTGGTTCCCGGTGGGTGGCTGAGACTTTGGTTAATTCTTCCTCCTGCCGGGAAATTAGAGTGACATGTGCCCGTCCAAATGCCTAACAGCTACTCTCTCATGGGTTCTCCCTCGTCCCTTCCATCCTCTGCCAAATTGGGAACCTGTGCAAACCAGGAGGTTAAAGGGCCTGTCTCTCCAAGTTGGGAGATTGATAGTAAGGCATTTGGAAAGTCAAACTGGAGCACCAGGAGAGGGACTATTCGTTGAGATTTAGAAAACTTTCGTATTCACAGTGTGTACATTCTCTAGGTTTCCTGTACATGTTATAGCTGTAGTAATATTCCCTTCAACCTGGAGAGTTGGGACCCATGGAATGGGGGCCATGAATTATTGCTTGAAAGGGTCTGCATTTGCTCACCCAATCTCACCAATCCTCTCAGTCCCAAGTGTCCAGCCTTATGCCACATCCAGCTCTCATTATACATAGGGTCTTTCCAGGTTTCCTCAGACACCCTGAAGGAATTGTAAAGAATTTCCCTGTTTTTTGGTTTTGCTTTGGAAATTCCTTTTTAGAGTGGGTTTGAGCTGATTCTCGCTGCCATGTTTATGCCACTCTAGACACACTTGATTCCCTTATGGAGACATATCAATACATAGGTTTTAAGATTCTTACTAGTCAGATATATTCTTCTGTGGGAAATATGGGGTTTTGAGTCTCTTTCACTGAGGAAGGTGTAGGTCTTGTCTATTCCAAAGTTGGTTTTGGAAACGGTCCCTGTGCTTATATCAAACTCTGGTTTTATGCATCACCCCACCTCTCCTTCCCCTTTATGCAGGCATAAGAGTGTTTTCTAAATGTGAGACTCTGTTCTCTTTCCTAACTCAGTTCACGTGTAGCCATGTTTACAGGATCTTCATAAGTGATATCTTATGATAAGTTTCTTTTTCTGTGTGACTTATTTCACTTAGAATCATCGTACCTGAATCCACTCACTTTGCTGCTACTGGTCTTATGACATTGATGTCATGGCTGAGGAATATTCCATCGTACGTAAGTACCACAATGTTTTGAACCATTTTTATATTTCCTGGGATATTTAAGGTGTACCCAAGTTGAGGTTCTTGTAGTCAGTGCAGCCCTAAATTTGGAGGTGGCTCTTTCTTATTGATTTTCAGTTTTCCCAAGGTATATTCCCTAGACTGGAAGTGGCCTTGGCTCTGTAGCTCTGTTGTTTACTTGTTTTAGGGAATACAATGCACTCCTCCAGTGAGGCAGTTGGCAATTTACATCCCGCCCATCAGCATAACAAGGCTCCCTGTTCTCCAGGGCCTGTCTTGCCTTTCTGGTTTTTACACATTTTGTGGATGTCCCTTTTGACCGGTGGGAAGTGATACTTCTTTGTAGTGCAGATTTGCATTGCCCGATTGCTTGCTTGGCCAAAAAGGGCGTATGCGTTTTCTCCTGTATATATTCAGGAGAAAACGCATACGCCCTTTTTGGCCAAGTGCATCATTGTCCAAGTTGTGCCCCTCTTCCTGTGCTTTACAGGCGATTCCAAGGTACCTCTTGAAATCTGTTTCCTGCTATTTTGCCTCGCTTTCAAGTCCGCCTCGTTGACTTCCCTCAACAGATTTTTGGACGATAGTTGTCCTTTATCACTCTGCCAGTTTGTGAATTGCTGTGCCCCTGAGCTCCATTTCTCAACTCGTTTTTGTGAGCTGAACGCAAGTCCAAAATTTTGGATCATGTCCTATACTGGTTCCCGGTGGGAGGCTGAGACTTTGGTTAATTCTTCTTCCTGCCGGGAAATTAGAGTGACATGTGCCCGTCCAAATGCCTAACAGCTACTCTCTCATGGGTTCTCCCTCGTCCCTTCCATCCTCTGCCAAATTGAGAACCTGTGCAAACCAGGAGGTTAAAGGGCCTGTCTCTCCAAGTTGGGAGATTGATAGTAAGGCAGTTGGAAAGTCAAACTGGAGCACCAGGAGAGGGACTATTTGTTGAGTTTTAGAAACCTTTCGTATTCACAGTGTGTACATTCTCTAGGTTTCCTGTACATGTTATAGCTGTAGTAATATTCCCTTGAACCTGGAGAGTTGGGACCCATGGAATGGGGGCCATGCATTATTGCTTGAAAGGGTCTGCATTTGCTCACCCAATCTCACCAATCCTCTCAGTCCCAAGTGTCCAGCCTTATGCCACATCCAGCTGTCATTGTAGATAGGGTCTTTCCAGGTTTCCTCAGACACCCTGAAGGAATTGTAAAGAATTTCCCTGTTTTTTGGTTTTGCTTTTGAAATTCCTTTTTAGAGTGGGTTTGAGCTGATTCTCGCTGCCATGTTTATGCCACTCTCACACACTTGATTCCCTTATGGAGTCATATCAATACATAGATTTTAAGATTCTTACTAGTCAGATATATTCCTCTGTGGGAAATATGGGGTTTTGAGTCTCTTTCACTGAGGAAGGTGTAGGTCTTGTCTATTCCAAAGTTGGTTTTTGGAACGATCCCTGTGCTTATATCAAACTCTGGTTTTATGCATCACCCCACCTCTCCATCCCCTTTAGGCAGGCATAAGAGTGTTTTCTAAATGTGAGACTCTGTTCTCTTTCCTAACTCAGTCCACGTGTAGCCATGTTTACAGGATCTTCATAAGTGATATCTTATGATAAGTTTCTTTTTCTGTGTGACTTATTTCACTTAGAATCATCGTACCTGAATCCACTCACTTTGCTGCTACTGGTCTTATGACATTGATTTCATGGCTGAGGGATATTCCATCGCACGTATGTACCACAATGTTTTGAACCATTTTTATATTTCCTGGGATATTTAAGGTGTACCCAAGTTGAGGTTCTTGTAGTCAGTGCAGCCCTAAATTCGGAGGTGGCTCTTTCTTACTGATTTTCAGTTTTCCCAAGGTATATTCCCTAGACTGGAAGTGGCCTTGGCTCTGTAGCTCTGTTGTTTACTTGTTTTAGGGAACACAATGCACTCCTCCAGTGAGGCAGTTGGCAATTTACATCCCGCCCATCAGCATAACAAGGCTCCCAGTTCTCCAGGGCCTGTCTTGCCTTTCTGGTTTTTACACATTTTGTGGATGTCCCTTTTCACCGGTGGGAAGTGATACTTCTTTGTAGTGCAGATTTGCATTGCCTGCTTTCTTAGTTGGCCAAAAAGGGCATATGCGTTTTCTCCTGAATATATTCAGGAGAAAACACATATGCCGTTTTTGGCCAAGTGCATCATTGTCCAAGTTGTGCCCCTCTTCCTGTGCTTTACAGGCGATTCCAACGTACCTCTTGAAATCTGTTTCCTGCTATTTTGCCTCGCTTTCAAGTCCGCCTCGTTGACTTCCCTCAACAGATTTTTGGACGATAGTTGTCCTTTATCACTCTGCCAGTTTGTGAATTGCTGTGCCCCTGAGCTCCATTTCTCAACTAGTTTTTTGTGAGCTGAACGCCAGTCCAAAATTTTGGATCATGTCCTATACTGGTTCCCGGTGGGTGGCTGAGACTTTGGTTAATTCTTCCTCCTGCCGGGAAATTAGAGTGACATGTGCCCGTCCAAATGCCTAACAGCTACTCTCTCATGGGTTCTCCCTCGTCCCTTCCATCCTCTGCCAAATTGGGAACCTGTGCAAACCAGGAGGTTAAAGGGCCTGTCTCTCCAAGTTGGGAGATTGATAGTAAGGCATTTGGAAAGTCAAACTGGAGCACCAGGAGAGGGACTATTCGTTGAGATTTAGAAAACTTTCATATTCACAGTGTGTACATTCTCTAGGTTTCCTGTACATGTTATAGCTGTAGTAATATTCCCTTCAACCTGGAGAGTTGGGACCCATGGAATGGGGGCCATGAATTATTGCTTGAAAGGGTCTGCATTTGCTCACCCAATCTCACCAATCCTCTCAGTCCCAAGTGTCCAGCCTTATGCCACATCCAGCTCTCATTATACATAGGGTCTTTCCAGGTTTCCTCAGACACCCTGAAGGAATTGTAAAGAATTTCCCTGTTTTTTGGTTTTGCTTTGGAAATTCCTTTTTAGAGTGGGTTTGAGCTGATTCTCGCTGCCATGTTTATGCCACTCTAGACACACTTGATTCCCTTATGGAGACATATCAATACATAGGTTTTAAGATTCTTACTAGTCAGATATATTCTTCTGTGGGAAATATGGGGTTTTGAGTCTCTTTCACTGAGGAAGGTGTAGGTCTTGTCTATTCCAAAGTTGGTTTTGGAAATGGTCCCTGTGCTTATATCAAACTCTGGTTTTATGCATGACCCCACCTGTCCTTCCCCTTTATGCAGGCATAAGAGTGTTTTCTAAATGTGAGACTCTGTTCTCTTTCCTAACTCAGTTCACGTGTAGCCATGTTTACAGGATCTTCATAAGTGATATCTTATGATAAGTTTCTTTTTCTGTGTGACTTATTTCACTTAGAATCATCGTACCTGAATCCACTCACTTTGCTGCTACTGGTCTTATGACATTGATGTCATGGCTGAGGAATATTCCATCGTACATAAGTACCACAATGTTTTGAACCATTTTTATATTTCCTGGGATATTTAAGGTGTACCCAAGTTGAGGTTCTTGTAGTCAGTGCAGCCCTAAATTTGGAGGTGGCTCTTTCTTATTGATTTTCAGTTTTCCCAAGGTATATTCCCTAGACTGGAAGTGGCCTTGGTTCTGTAGCTCTGTTGTTTACTTGTTTTAGGGAACACAATGCACTCCTCCAGTGAGGCAGTTGGCAATTTACATCCCGCCCATCAGCATAACAAGGCTCCCTGTTCTCCAGGGCCTGTCTTGCCTTTCTGGTTTTTACACATTTTGTGGATGTCCCTTTTGACCGGTGGGAAGTGATACTTCTTTGTAGTGCAGATTTGCATTGCCCGCTTGCTTGCTTGGCCAAAAAGGGCGTATGCGTTTTCTCCTGAATATATTCAGGAGAAAACGCATACGCCCTTTTTGGCCAAGTGCATCATTGTCCAAGTTGTGCCCCTCTTCCTGTGCTTTACAGGCGATTCCAAGGTACCTCTTGAAATCTGTTTCCTGCTATTTTGCCTCGCTTTCAAGTCCGCCTCGTTGACTTCCCTCAACAGATTTTTGGACGATAGTTGTCCTTTCTCACTCTGCCAGTTTGTGAATTGCTGTGCCCCTGAGCTCCATTTCTCAACTCGTTTTTTGTGAGCTGAACGCAAGTCCAAAATTTTGGATCATGTCCTATACTGGTTCCCGGTGGGTGGCTGAGACTTTGGTTAATTCTTCTTCCTGCCGGGAAATTAGAGTGACATGTGCCCGTCCAAATGCCTAACAGCTACTCTCTCATGGGTTCTCCCTCGTCCCTTCCATCCTTTCCCAAATTGGGAACCTGTGCAAACCAGGAGGTTAAAGGGCCTGTCTCTCCAAGTTGGGAGATTGATAGTAAGGCATTTGGAAAGTCAAACTGGAGCACCAGGAGAGGGACTATTCGTTGAGTTTTAGAAACCTTTCGTATTCACAGTGTGTACATTCTCTAGGTTTCCTGTACATGTTATAGCTGTTGTAATATTCCCTTGAACCTGGAGAGTTGGGACCCATGGAATGGGGGCCATGCATTATTGCTTGAAAGGGTCTGCATTTGCTCACCCAATCTCACCAATCCTCTCAGTCCCAAGTGTCCAGCCTTATGCCACATCCAGCTCTCATTATACATAGGGTCTTTCCAGGTTTCCTCAGACACCCTGAAGGAATTGTAAAGAATTTCCCTGTTTTTTGGTTTTGCTTTTGAAATTCCTTTTTATAGTGGGTTTGAGCTGATTCTCGCTGCCATGTTTATGCCACTCTACACACACTTGATTCCCTTATGGAGACATATCAATACATAGGTTTTAAGATTCTTACTAGTCAGATATATTCCTCTGTGGGAAATATGGGGTTTTGAGTCTCTTTCACTGAGGAAGGTGTAGGTCTTGTCTATTCCAAAGTTGGTTTTGGAAACGGTCCCTGTGCTTATATCAAACTCTGGTTTTATGCATCACCCCACCTCTCCTTCCCCTTTATGCAGGCATAAGAGTGTTTTCTAAATGTGAGACTCTGTTCTCTTTCCTAACTCAGTTCACGTGTAGCCATGTTTACAGGATCTTCATAAGTGATATCTTATGATAAGTTTCTTTTTCTGTGTGACTTATTTCACTTAGAATCATCGTACCTGAATCCACTCACTTTGCTGCTACTGGTCTTATGACATTGATTTCATGGCTGAGGGATATTCCATCGTACGTAAGTACCACAATGTTTTGAACCATTTTTATATTTCCTGGGATATTTAAGGTGTACCCAAGTTGAGGTTCTTGTAGTCAGTGCAGCCCTAAATTTGGAGGTGGCTCTTTCTTATTGATTTTCAGTTTTCCCAAGGTATATTCCCTAGACTGGAAGTGGCCTTGGCTCTGTAGCTCTGTTGTTTACTTGTTTTAGGGAACACAATGCACTCCTCCAGTGAGGCAGTTGGCAATTTACATCCCGCCCATCAGCATAACAAGGCTCCCTGTTCTCCAGGGCCTGTCTTGCCTTTCTGGTTTTTACACATTTTGTGGATGTCCCTTTTGACCGGTGGGAAGTGATACTTCTTTGTAGTGCAGATTTGCATTGCCCGCTTGCTTGCTTGGCCAAAAAGGGCGTATGCGTTTTCTCCTGAATATATTCAGGAGAAAACGCATACGCCCTTTTTGGCCAAGTGCATCATTGTCCAAGTTGTGCCCCTCTTCCTGTGCTTTACAGGCGATTCCAAGGTACCTCTTGAAATCTGTTTCCTGCTATTTTGCCTCGCTTTCAAGTCCGCCTCGTTGACTTCCCTCAACAGATTTTTGGACGATAGTTGTCCTTTCTCACTCTGCCAGTTTGTGAATTGCTGTGCCCCTGAGCTCCATTTCTCAACTCGTTTTTTGGGAGCTGAACGCAAGTCCAAAATTTTGGATCATGTCCTATACTGGTTCCCGGTGGGTGGCTGAGACTTTGGTTAATTCTTCTTCCTGCCGGGAAATTAGAGTGACATGTGCCCGTCCAAATGCCTAACAGCTACTCTCTCATGGGTTCTCCCTCGTCCCTTCCATCCTTTGCCAAATTGGGAACCTGTGCAAACCAGGAGGTTAAAGGGCCTGTCTCTCCAAGTTGGGAGATTGATAGTAAGGCATTTGGAAAGTCAAACTGGAGCACCAGGAGAGGGACTATTCGTTGAGTTTTAGAAACCTTTCGTATTCACAGTGTGTACATTCTCTAGGTTTCCTGTACATGTTATAGCTGTTGTAATATTCCCTTGAACCTGGAGAGTTGGGACCCATGGAATGGGGGCCATGCATTATTGCTTGAAAGGGTCTGCATTTGCTCACCCAATCTCACCAATCCTCTCAGTCCCAAGTGTCCAGCCTTATGCCACATCCAGCTCTCATTATACATAGGGTCTTTCCAGGTTTCCTCAGACACCTTGAAGGAATTGTAAAGAATTTCCCTGTTTTTTGGTTTTGCTTTTGAAATTCCTTTTTATAGTGGGTTTGAGCTGATTCTCGCTGCCATGTTTATGCCACTCTACACACACTTGATTCCCTTATGGAGACATATCAATACATAGGTTTTAAGATTCTTACTAGTCAGATATATTCCTCTGTGGGAAATATGGGGTTTTGAGTCTCTTTCACTGAGGAAGGTGTAGGTCTTGTCTATTCCAAAGTTGGTTTTGGAAACGGTCCCTGTGCTTATATCAAACTCTGGTTTTATGCATCACCCCACCTCTCCTTCCCCTTTATGCAGGCATAAGAGTGTTTTCTAAATGTGAGACTCTGTTCTCTTTCCTAACTCAGTTCACGTGTAGCCATGTTTACAGAATCTTCATAAGTGATATCTTATGATAAGTTTCTTTTTCTGTGTGACTTATTTCACTTAGAATCATCGTACCTGAATCCACTCACTTTGCTGCTACTGGTCTTATGACATTGATTTCATGGCTGAGGGATATTCCATCGTACGTAAGTACCACAATGTTTTGAACCATTTTTATATTTCCTGGGATATTTAAGGTGTACCCAAGTTGAGGTTCTTGTAGTCAGTGCAGCCCTAAATTTGGAGGTGGCTCTTTCTTATTGATTTTCAGTTTTCCCAAGGTATATTCCCTAGACTGGAAGTGGCCTTGGCTCTGTAGCTCTGTTGTTTACTTGTTTTAGGGAACACAATGCACTCCTCCAGTGAGGCAGTTGGCAATTTACATCCCGCCCATCAGCATAACAAGGCTCCCTGTTCTCCAGGGCCTGTCTTGCCTTTCTGGTTTTTACACATTTTGTGGATGTCCCTTTTGACCGGTGGGAAGTGATACTTCTTTGTAGTGCAGATTTGCATTGCCTGCTTGCTTGCTTGGCCAAAAAGGGCGTATGTGTTTTCTCCTGAATATATTCAGGAGAAAACGCATACGCCCTTTTTGGCCAAGTGCATCATTGTCCAAGTTGTGCCCCTCTTCCTGTGCTTTACAGGCGATTCCAAGGTACCTCTTGAAATCTGTTTCCTGCTATTTTGCCTCGCTTTCAAGTCCGCCTCGTTGACTTCCCTCAACAGATTTTTGGACGATAGTTGTCCTTTATCACTCTGCCAGTTTGTGAATTGCTCTGCCCCTGAGCTCCATTTATCAACTCGTTTTTTTGTGAGCTGAACACAAGTCCAAAATTTTGGATCATGTCCTATACTTGTTCCCGGTGGGTGGCTGAGACATTGGTTAATTCTTCTTCCTTCCGGGAAATTAGAGTGACATGTGCCCGTCCAAATGCCTAACAGCTACTCTCTCATGGGTTCTCCCTTGTCCCTTCCATCCTCTGCCAAATTGGGAACCTGTGCAAACCAGGAGGTTAAAGGGCCTGTCTCTCCAAGTTGGGAGATTGATAGTAAGGCATTTGGAAAGTCAAACTGGAGCACCAGGAGAGGGACTATTCGTTGAGTTTTATAAACCTTTCGTATTCACAGTGTGTACATTCTCTAGGTTTCCTGTACATGTTATAGCTGTAGTAATATTCCCTTGAACCTGGAGAGTTGGGACCCATGGAATGGGGGCCATGCATTATTGCTTGAAAGGGTCTGCATTTGCTCACCCAATATCACCAATCCTCTCAGTCCCAAGTGTCCAGCCTTATGCCACATCCACCTGTCATTGTAGATAGGGTCTTTCCAGGTTTCCTCAGACACCCTGAAGGAATTGTAAAGAATTTCCCTGTTTTTTGGTTTTGCTTTTGAAATTCCTTTTTATAGTGAGTTTGAGCTGATTCTCGCTGCCATGTTTATGCCACTCTAGACACACTTGATTCCCTTATGGAGTAATATCAATACATAGATTTTAAGATTCTTAGTAGTCAGGTATATTCCTCTGTGGGAAATATGGGGTTTTGAGTCTCTTTCACTGAGGAAGGTGTAGGTCTTGTCTATTCCAAAGTTGGTATTGGAAACGGTCCCTGTGCTTATATCAAACTCTGGTTTTATGCATCACCCCACCTCTCCTTCCCCTTTATGCAGGCATAAGAGTGTTTTCTAAATGTGAGACTCTGTTCTCTTTCCTAACTCAGTTCACGTGTAGCCATGTTTACAGGATCTTCATAAGTGATATCTTATGATAAGTTTCTTTTTCTGTGTGACTTATTTCACTTAGAAGCATCATACCTGAATCCACTCACTTTGCTGCTACTGGTCTTATGACATTGATTTCATGGCTGAGGGATATTCCATCGTACGTAAGTACCACAATGTTTTGAACCATTTTTATATTTCCTGGGATATTTAAGGTGTACCCAAGTTGAGGTTCTTGTAGTCAGTGCAGCCCTAAATTTGGAGGTGGCTCTTTCTTATTGATTTTCAGTTTTCCCAAGGTATATTCCCTAGACTGGAAGTGGCCTTGCCTCTGTAGCTCTGTTGTTTACTTGTTTTAGGGAACACAATGCACTCCTCCAGTGAGGCAGTTGGCAATTTACATCCCGCCCATCAGCATAACAAGGCTCCCTGTTCTCCAGGGCCTGTCTTGCCTTTCTGGTTTTTACACATTTTGTGGATGTCCCTTTTGACCCGTGGGAAGTGATACTTCTTTGTAGTGCAGATTTGCATTGCCCGCTTGCTTGCTTGGCCAAAAAGGGCGTATGCGTTTTCTCCTGAATATATTCAGGAGAAAACGCATACGCCCTTTTTGGCCAAGTGCATCATTGTCCAAGTTGTGCCCCTCTTCCTGTGCTTTACAGGCGATTCCAAGGTACCTCTTGAAATCTGTTTCCTGCTATTTTGCCTCGCTTTCAAGTCCGCCTCGTTGACTTCCCTCAACAGATTTTTGGACGATAGTTGTCCTTTATCACTCTGCCAGTTTGTGAATTGCTGTGCCCCTGAGCTCCATTTCTCAACTCGTTATTTGGGAGCTGAACGCAAGTCCAAAATTTTGGATCATGTCCTATACTGGTTCCCGGTGGGTGGCTGAGACTTTGGTTAATTCTTCTTCCTGCCGGGAAATTAGAGTGACATGTGCCCGTCCAAATGCCTAACAGCTACTCTCTCATGGGTTCTCCCTCGTCCCTTCCATCCTTTGCCAAATTGGGAACCTGTGCAAACCAGGAGGTTAAAGGGCCTGTCTCTCCAAGTTGGGAGATTGATAGTAAGGCATTTGGAAAGTCAAACTGGAGCACCAGGAGAGGGACTATTCGTTGAGTTTTAGAAACCTTTCGTATTCACAGTGTGTACATTCTCTAGGTTTCCTGTACATGTTATAGCTGTTGTAATATTCCCTTGAACTTGGAGAGTTGGGACCCATGGAATGGGGGCCATGCATTATTGCTTGAAAGGGTCTGCATTTGCTCACCCAATCTCACCAATCCTCTCAGTCCCAAGTGTCCAGCCTTATGCCACATCCAGCTGTCATTGTAGATAGGGTCTTTCCAGGTTTCCTCAGACACCCTGAAGGAATTGTAAAGAATTTCCCTGTTTTTTGGTTTTGCTTTTGAAATTCCTTTTTATAGTGGGTTTGAGCTGATTCTCGCTGCCATGTTTATGCCACTCTACACACACTTGATTCCCTTATGGAGACATATCAATACATAGGTTTTAAGATTCTTACTAGTCAGATATATTCCTCTGTGGGAAATATGGGGTTTTGAGTCTCTTTCACTGAGGAAGGTGTAGGTCTTGTCTATTCCAAAGTTGGTTTTGGAAACGGTCCCTGTGCTTATATCAAACTCTGGTTTTATGCATCACCCCACCTCTCCTTCCCCTTTATGCAGGCATAAGAGTGTTTTCTAAATGTGAGACTCTGTTCTCTTTCCTAACTCAGTTCACGTGTAGCCATGTTTACAGGATCTTCATAAGTGATATCTTATGATAAGTTTCTTTTTCTGTGTGACTTATTTCACTTAGAATCATTGTACCTGAATCCACTCACTTTGCTGCTACTGGTCTTATGACATTGATTTCATGGCTGAGGGATATTCCATCGTACGTAAGTACCACAATGTTTTGAACCATTTTTATATTTCCTGGGATATTTAAGGTGTACCCAAGTTGAGGTTCTTGTAGTCAGTGCAGCCCTAAATTTGGAGGTGGCTCTTTCTTATTGATTTTCAGTTTTCCCAAGGTATATTCCCTAGACTGGAAGTGGCCTTGGCTCTGTAGCTCTGTTGTTTACTTGTTTTAGGGAACACAATGCACTCCTCCAGTGAGGCAGTTGGCAATTTACATCCCGCCCATCAGCATAACAAGGCTCCCTGTTCTCCAGGGCCTGTCTTGCCTTTCTGGTTTTTACACATTTTGTGGATGTCCCTTTTGACCGGTGGGAAGTGATACTTCTTTGTAGTGCAGATTTGCATTGCCTGCTTGCTTGCTTGGCAAAAAAGGGCGTATGTGTTTTCTCCTGAATATATTCAGGAGAAAACGCATACGCCCTTTTTGGCCAAGTGCATCATTGTCCAAGTTGTGCCCCTCTTCCTGTGCTTTACAGGCGATTCCAAGGTACCTCTTGAAATCTGTTTCCTGCTATTTTGCCTCGCTTTCAAGTCCGCCTCGTTGACTTCCCTCAACAGATTTTTGGACGATAGTTGTCCTTTATCACTCTGCCAGTTTGTGAATTGCTGTGCCCCTGAGCTCCATTTCTCAACTCGTTTTTTGTGAGCTGAACGCCACTCCAAAATTTTGGATCATGTCCTATACTGGTTCCCGGTGGGTGGCTGAGACTTTGGTTAATTCTTCTTCCTGCCGGGAAATTAGAGTGACATGTGCCCGTCCAAATGCCTAACAGCTACTCTCTCATGGGTTCTCCCTAGTCCCTTCCATCCTCTGCCAAATTGGGAACCTGTGCAAACCAGGAGGTTAAAGGGCCTGTCTCTCCAAGTTGGGAGTTTGATAGTAAGGCATTTGGAAAGTCAAACTGGAGCACCAGGAGAGGGACTATTCGTTGAGTTTTAGAAACCTTTCGTATTCACAGTGTGTACATTCTCTAGGTTTCCTGTACATGTTATAGCTGTAGTAATATTCCCTTGAACCTGGAGAGTTGGGACCCATGGAATGGGGGCCATGCATTATTGCTTGAAAGGGTCTGCATTTGCTCACCCAATCTCACCAATCCTCTCAGTCCCAAGTGTCCAGCCTTATGCCACATCCAGCTCTCATTATACATAGGGTCTTTCCAGGTTTCCTCAGACACCCTGAAGGAATTGTAAAGAATTTCCCTGTTTTTTGGTTTTGCTTTTGAAATTCCTTTTTATAGTGGGTTTGAGCTGATTCTCGCTGCCATGTTTATGCCACTCTACACACACTTGATTCCCTTATGGAGACATATCAATACATAGGTTTTAAGATTCTTACTAGTCAGATATATTCCTCTGTGGGAAATATGGGGTTTTGAGTCTCTTTCACTGAGGAAGGTGTAGGTCTTGTCTATTCCAAAGTTGGTTTTGGAAACGGTCCCTGTGCTTATATCAAACTCTGGTTTTATGCATCACCCCACCTCTCCTTCCCCTTTATGCAGGCATAAGAGTGTTTTCTAAATGTGAGACTCTGTTCTCTTTCCTAACTCAGTTCACGTGTAGCCATGTTTACAGGATCTTCATAAGTGATATCTTATGATAAGTTTCTTTTTCTGTGTGACTTATTTCACTTAGAATCATCGTACCTGAATCCACTCACTTTGCTGCTACTGGTCTTATGACATTGATTTCATGGCTGAGGGATATTCCATCGTACGTAAGTACCACAATGTTTTGAACCATTTTTATATTTCCTGGGATATTTAAGGTGTACCCAAGTTGAGGTTCTTGTAGTCAGTGCAGCCCTAAATTTGGAGGTGGCTCTTTCTTATTGATTTTCAGTTTTCCCAAGGTATATTCCCTAGACTGGAAGTGGCCTTGGCTCTGTAGCTCTGTTGTTTACTTCTTTTAGGGAACACAATGCACTCCTCCAGTGAGGCAGTTGGCAATTTACATCCCGCCCATCAGCATAACAAGGCTCCCTGTTCTCCAGGGCCTGTCTTGCCTTTCTGGTTTTTACACATTTTGTGGATGTCCCTTTTGACCGGTGGGAAGTGATACTTCTTTGTAGTGCAGATTTGCATTGCCTGCTTGCTTGCTTGGCCAAAAAGGGCGTATGTGTTTTCTCCTGAATATATTCAGGAGAAAACGCATACGCCCTTTTTGGCCAAGTGCATCATTGTCCAAGTTGTGCCCCTCTTCCTGTGCTTTACAGGCGATTCCAAGGTACCTCTTGAAATCTGTTTCCTGCTATTTTGCCTCGCTTTCAAGTCCGCCTCGTTGACTTCCCTCAACAGATTTTTGGACGATAGTTGTCCTTTATCACTCTGCCAGTTTGAGAATTGCTCTGCCCCTGAGCTCCATTTCTCAACTCGTTTTTTTGTGAGCTGAACGCAAGTCCAAAATTTTGGATCATGTCCTATACTGGTTCCCGGTGGGTGGCTGAGACTTTGGTTAATTCTTCTTCCTTCCGGGAAATTAGAGTGACATGTGCCCGTCCAAATGCCTAACAGCTACTCTCTCATGGGTTCTCCCTTGTCCCTTCCATCCTCTGCCAAATTGGGAACCTGTGCAAACCAGGAGGTTAAAGGGCCTGTCTCTCCAAGTTGGGAGATTGATAGTAAGGCAGTTGGAATGTCAAACTGGAGCACCAGGAGAGGGACTATTCGTTGAGTTTTAGAATCCTTTCGTATTCACAGTGTGTACATTCTCTAGGTTTCCTGTACATGTTATAGCTGTTGTAATATTCCCTTCAACCTGGAGAGTTGGGACCCATGGAATGGGGGCCATGCATTATTGCTTGAAAGGGTCTGCATTTGCTCACCCAATCTCACCAATCCTCTCAGTCCCAAGTGTCCAGCCTTAAGCCACATCCAGCTGTCATTGTAGATAGGGTCTTTCCAGGTTTCCTCAGACACCCTGAAAGAAGTGTAAAGAATTTCCCTGTTTTTTGGTTTTGCTTTGGAATTCCTTTTTATAGTGGGTTTGAGCTGATTCTCGCTGCCATGTTTATGCCACTCTAGACACACTTGATTCCCTTATGGAGACATATCAATACATAAGTTTTTAGATTCTTACTAGTCAGATATATTCCTCTGTGGGAAATATGGTGTTTTGAGTCTCTTTCACTGAGGAAGGTGTAGGTCTTGTCTATTCCAAAGTTGGTTTTTGGAACGGTCCCTGTGCTTATATCAAACTCTGGTTTTATGCATCACCCCACCTCTCCTTCCCCTTTATGCAGGCATAAGAGTGTTTTCTAAATGTGAGACTCTGTTCTCTTTCCTAACGCAGTTCACGTGTAGCCATGTTTACAGGATCTTCATAAGTGATATCTTATGATAAGTTTCTTTTTCTGTGTGACTTATTTCACTTAGAATCATCGTACCTGAATCCACTCACTTTGCTGCTACTGGTCTTATGACATTGATTTCATGGCTGAGGGATATTCCATCGTACGTAAGTACCACAATGTTTTGAACCATTTTTATATTTCCTGGGATATTTAAGGTGTACCCAAGTTGAGGTTCTTGTAGTCAGTGCAGCCCTGAATTCGGAGGTGGGTCTTTCTTATTGATTTTCAGTTTTCCCAAGGTATATTCCCTAGACTGGAAGTGGCCTTGGCTCTGTAGCTCTGTTGTTTACTTGTTTTAGGGAACACAATGCACTCCTCCAGTGAGGCAGTTGGCAATTTACATCCCGCCCATCAGCATAGCAAGGCTCCCTGTTCTGCAGGGCCTGTCTTGCCTTTCTGGTTTTTACACATTTTGTGGATGTCCCTTTTGACCTGTGGGAAGTGATACTTCTTTGTAGTGCAGATTTGCATTGCCTGCGTGCTTGCTTGGCCAAAAAGGGCGTATGCGTTTTCTCCTGAATATATTCAGGAGAAAACGCATACGCCCTTTTTGGCCAAGTGCATCATTGTCCAAGTTGTGCCCCTCTTCCTGTGCTTTACAGGCGATTCCAACGTACCTCTTGAAATCTGTTTCCTGCTATTTTGCCTCGCTTTCAAGTCCGCCTCGTTGACTTCCCTCAACAGATTTTTGGACGATAGTTGTCCTTTATCACTCTGCCAGTTTGTGAATTGCTGTGCCCCTGAGCTCCATTTCTCAACTCGTTTTTTGGGAGCTGAACGCCACTCCAAAATTTTGGATCATGTCCTATACTGGTTCCCGGTGAGTGGTTGAGACTTTGGTTAATACTTCTTCCTTCCGGGAAATTAGAGTGACATGTGTCCGTCCAAATGCCTAACAGCTACTCTCTCATGGGTTCTCCCTCGTCCCTTCCATCCTCTGCCAAATTGGGAACCTGTGCAAACCAGGAGGTTAAAGGGCCTGTCTCTCCAAGTTGGGAGATTGATAGTAAGGCAGTTGGAAAGTCAAACTGGAGCACCAGGAGAGGGACTATTCATTGAGTTTTAGAAACCTTTCGTATTCACAGTGTGTACATTCTCTAGGTTTCCTGTACATGTTATAGCTGTAGTAATATTCCCTTCAACCTGGAGAGTTGGGACCCATGGAATGGGGGCCATGCATTATTGCTTGAAAGGGTCTGCATTTGCTCACCCAATCTCACCAATCCTCTCAGTCCCAAGTGTCCAGCCTTATGCCACATCCAGCTGTCATTGTAGATAGGGTCTTTCCAGGTTTCCTCAGACACCCTGAAGGAATTGTAAAGAATTTCCCTGTTTTTTGGTTTTGCTTTTGAAATTCCTTTTTATAGTGAGATTGAGCTGATTCTCGCTGCCATGTTTATGCCACTCTAGACACACTTGATTCCCTTATGGAGTCATATCAATACATAGGTTTTAAGATTCTTACTAGTCAGATATATTCTTCTGCGGGAAATATGGGGTTTTGAGTCTCTTTCACTGAGGAAGGTGTAGGTCTTGTCTATTCCAAAGTTGGTTTTTCGAACGGTCCCTGTGCTTATATCAAATTTTGATTTTATGCATCACCCCACCTCTCCATCCCCTTAATGCAGGCATAAGAGTGTTTTCTAAATGTGAGACTCTGTTCTCTTTCCTAACTCAGTTCACGTGTAGCCATGTTTACAGGATCTTCATAAGTGATATCTTATGATAAGTTTCTTTTTCTGTGTGACTTATTTCACTTAGAATCATCGTACCTGAATCCACTCACATTGCTGCTACTGGTCTTATGACATTGATTTCATGGCTGAGGGATATTCCATCGTACGTAAGTACCACAATGTTTTGAACCATTTTTATATTTCCTGGGATATTTAAGGTGTACCCAAGTTGAGGTTCTTGTAGTCAGTGCAGCCCTGAATTCGGAGGTGGGTCTTTCTTATTGATTTTCAGTTTTCCCAAGGTATATTCCCTAGACTGGAAGTGGCCTTGGCTCTGTAGCTCTGTTGTTTACTTGTTTTAGGGAACACAATGCACTCCTCCAGTGAGGCAGTTGGCAATTTACATCCCGCCCATCAGCATAGAAAGGCTCCCTGTTCTCCAGGGCCTGTCTTGCCTTTCTGGTTTTTACACATTTTGTGGATGTCCCTTTTGACCGGTGGGAAGTGATACTTCTTTGTAGTGCAGATTTGCATTGCCTGCTTGCTTGCTTGGCCAAAAAGGGCGTATGCGTTTTCTCCTGAATATATTCAGGAGAAAACGCATACGCCCTTTTTGGCCAAGTGCATCATTGTCCAAGTTGTGCCCCTCTTCCTGTGCTTTACAGGCGATTCCAACGTACCTCTTGAAATCTGTTTCCTGCTATTTTGCCTCGCTTTCAAGTCCGCCTCGTTGATTCCCTCAACAGATTTTTGGACGATAGTTGTCCTTTATCATTCTGCCAGTTTGTGAATTGCTGTGCCCCTGAGCTCCATTTCTCAACTCGTTTTTTGTGAGCTGAACGCAAGTCCAAAATTTTGGATCATGTCCTATACTGGTTCCCGGTGGGTGGCTGAGACTTTGGTTAATTCTTCTTCCTGCCGGGAAATTAGAGTGACATGTGCCCGTCCAAATGCCTAACAGCTACTCTCTCATGGGTTCTCCCTCGTCCCTTCCATCCTCTGCCAAATTGGGAACCTGTGCAAACCAGGAGGTTAAAGGGCCTGTCTCTCCAAGTTGGGAGATTGATAGTAAGGCAGTTGGAAAGTCAAACTGGAGCACCAGCAGAGGGACTATTCGTTGAGTTTTAGAAACCTTTCGTATTCACAGTGTGTACATACTCTAGGTTTCCTGTACATGTTATAGCTGTTGTAATATTCCCTTCAACCTGGAGATTTGGGACCCATGGAATGGGGGCCATGCATTATTGCTTGAAAGGGTCTGCATTTGCTCACCCAATCTCACCAATCCTCTCAGTCCCAAGTGTCCAGCCTTATGCCACATCCAGCTGTCATTGTAGATAGGGTCTTTCCAGGTTTCCTCAGACACCCTGAAAGAAGTGTAAAGAATTTCCCTGTTTTTTGGTTTTGCTTTTGAAATTCCTTTTTATAGTGGGTTTGCGCTGATTCTCGCTGCCATATTTATGCCACTCTAGACACACTTGATTCCCTTATGGAGTCATATCAATACATAGGTTTTAAGATTCTTACTAGTCAGATATATTCCTCTGCGGGAAATATGGGGTTTTGAGTCTCTTTCACTGAGGAAGGTGTAGGTCTTGTCTATTCCAAAGTTGGTTTTGGAAACGGTCCCTGTGCTTATATCAAACTCTGGTTTTATGCATCACCCCACCTCTCCTTCCCCTTTATGCTGGCATAAGAGTGTTTTCTAAATGTGAGACTCTGTTCTCTTTCCTAACTCAGTTCACGTGTAGCCATGTTTACAGGATCTTCATAAGTGATATCTTATGATAAGTTTCTTTTTCTGTGTGACTTATTTCACTTAGAATCATCGTACCTGAATCCACTCACTTTGCTGCTAGTGGTCTTATGACATTGATTTCATGGCTGAGGGATATTCCATCGTACGTAAGTACCACAATGTTTTGAACCATTTTTATATTTCCTGGGATATTTAAGGTGTACCCAAGTTGAGGTTCTTGTAGTCAGTGCAGCCCTGAATTCGGAGGTGGGTCTTTCTTATTGATTTTCAGTTTTCCCAAGGTATATTCCCTAGACTGGAAGTGGCCTTGGCTCTGTAGCTCTGTTGTTTACTTGTTTTAGGGAACACAATGCACTCCTCCTGTGAGGCAGTTGGCAATTTACATCCTGCCCATCAGCATAGCAAGGCTCCCTGTTCTCCAGGCCCTGTCTTGCCTTTCTGGTTTTTACACATTTTGTGGATGTCCCTTTTGACCGGTGGGAAGTGATACTTCTTTGTAGTGCAGATTTGCATTGCCTGCTTGCTTGCTTGGCCAAAAAAGGCGTATGCGTTTTCTCCTGAATATATTCAGGAGAAAACGCATATGCCCTTTTTGGCCAAGTGCATCATTGTCCAAGTTGTGCCCCTCTTCCTGTGCTTTACAGGCGATTCCAACGTACCTCTTGAAATCTGTTTCCTGCTATTTTGCCTCGCTTTCAAGTCCGCCTCGTTGACTTCCCTCAACAGATTTTTGGACGATAGTTGTCCTTTATCACTCTGCCAGTTTGTGAATTGCTGTGCCCCTGAGCTCCATTTCTCAACTCGTTTTTTGGGAGCTGAACGCCACTCCAAAATTTTGGATCATGTCCTATACTGGTTCCCGGTGGGTGGCTGAGACTTTGGTTAATTCTTCTTCCTGCCGGGAAATTAGAGTGACATGTGCCCGTCCAAATGCCTAACAGCTACTCTCTCATGGGTTCTCCCTCGTCCCTTCCATCCTCTGCCAATTTGGGAACCTGTGCAAACCAGGAGGTTAAAGGGCCTGTCTCTCCAAGTTGGGAGATTGATAGTAAGGCAGTTGGAAAGTCAAACTGGAGCACCAGGAGAGGGACTATTCGTTGAGTTTTAGAAACCTTTCGTATTCACAGTGTGTACATTCTCTAGGTTTCCTGTACATGTTATAGCTGTAGTAATATTCCCTTCAACCTGGAGAGTTGGGACCCATGGAATGGGGGCCATGCATTATTCCTTGAAAGGGTCTGCATTTGCTCACCCAATCTCACCAATCCTCTCAGTCCCAAGTGTCCAGCCTTATGCCACATCCAGCTGTCATTGTAGATAGGGTCTTTCCAGGTTTCCTCAGACACCCTGAAAGAAGTGTAAAGAATTTCCCTGTTTTTTGGTTTTGCTTTTGAAATTCCTTTTTAGAGTGGGTTTGAGCTGATTCTCGCTGCCATGTTTATGCCACTCTAGACACACTTGATTCCCTTATGGAGACATATCAATACATAGGTTTTTAGATTCTTACTAGTCAGATATATTCCTCTGTGGGAAATATGGGGTTTTGAGTCTCTTTCACTGAGGAAGGTGTAGGTCTTGTCTATTCCAAAGTTGGTTTTGGAAACGGTCCCTGTGCTTATATCAAACTCTGGTTTTATGCATCACCCCACCTCTCCTTCCCCTTTATGCAGCCATAAGAGTGTTTTCTAAATGTGAGACTCTGTTCTCTTTCCTAACTCAGTTCACGTGTAGCCATGTTTACAGGATCTTCATAAGTGATATCTTATGATAAGTTTCTTTTTCTGTGTGACTTATTTCACTTAGAATCATCGTACCTGAATCCACTCACTTTGCTGCTACTGGTCTTATGACATTGATTTCATGGCTGAGGGATATTCCATCGTACGTAAGTACCACAATGTTTTGAACCATTTTTATATTTCCTGGGATATTTAAGGTGTACCCAAGTTGAGGTTCTTGTAGTCAGTGCAGCCCTGAATTCGGAGGTGGGTCTTTCTTATTGATTTTCAGTTTTCCCAAGGTATATTCCCTAGACTGGAAGTGGCCTTGGCTCTGTAGCTCTGTTGTTTACTTGTTTTAGGGTACACAATGCACTCCTCCAGTGAGGCAGTTGGCAGTTTACATCCTGCCCATCAGCATAGCAAGGCTCCCTGTTCTCCAGGCCCTGTCTTGCCTTTCTGGTTTTTACACATTTTGTGGATGTCCCTTTTGACCGGTGGGAAGTGATACTTCTTTGTAGTGCAGATTTGCATTGCCTGCTTGCTTGCTTGGCCAAAAAGGGCGTATGCGTTTTCTCCTGAATATATTCAGGAGAAAACGCATACGCCCTTTTTGGCCAAGTGCATCATTGTCCAAGTTGTGCCCCTCTTCCTGTGCTTTACAGGCGATTCCAACGTACCTCTTGAAATCTGTTTCCTGCTATTTTGCCTCGCTTTCAAGTCCGCCTCGTTGACTTCCCTCAACAGATTTTTGGACGATAGTTGTCCTTTATCACTCTGCCAGTTTGAGAATTGCTGTGCCCCTGAGCTCCATTTCTCAACTCGTTTTTTTGTGAGCTGAACGCAAGTCCAAAATTTTGGATCATGTCCTATACTGGTTCCCGGTGGGTGGCTGAGACTTTGGTTAATTCTTCTTCCTTCCGGGAAATTAGAGTGACATGTGCCCGTCCAAATGCCTAACAGCTACTCTCTCATGGGTTCTCCCTTGTCCCTTCCTTCCTCTGCCAAATTGGGAACCTGTGCAAACCAGGAGGTTAAAGGGCCTGTCTCTCCAAGTTGGGAGATTGATAGTAAGGCAGTTGGAATGTCAAACTGGAGCACCAGGAGAGGGACTATTCGTTGAGTTTTAGAATCCTTTCGTATTCACAGTGTGTACATTCTCTAGGTTTCCTGTACATGTTATAGCTGTTGTAATATTCCCTTCAACCTGGAGAGTTGGGACCCATGGAATGGGGGCCATGCATTATTGCTTGAAAGGGTCTGCATTTGCTCACCCAATCTCACCAATCCTCTCAGTCCCAAGTGTCCAGCCTTATGCCACATCCAGCTGTCATTGTAGATAGGGTCTTTCCAGGTTTCCTCAGACACCCTGAAAGAAGTGTAAAGAATTTCCCTGTTTTTTGGTTTTGCTTTGGAATTCCTTTTTATAGTGGGTTTGAGCTGATTCTCGCTGCCATGTTTATGCCACTCTAGACACACTTGATTCCCTTATGGAGACATATCAATACATAAGTTTTTAGATTCTTACTAGTCAGATATATTCCTCTGTGGGAAATATGGTGTTTTGAGTCTCTTTCACTGAGGAAGGTGTAGGTCTTGTCTATTCCAAAGTTGGTTTTTGGAACGGTCCCTGTGCTTATATCAAACTCTGGTTTTATGCATCACCCCACCTCTCCTTCCCCTTTGTGCAGGCATAAGAGTGTTTTCTAAATGTGAGACTCTGTTCTCTTTCCTAACGCAGTTCACGTGTAGCCATGTTTACAGGATCTTCATAAGTGATATCTTATGATAAGTTTCTTTTTCTGTGTGACTTATTTCACTTAGAATCATCGTACCTGAATCCACTCACTTTGCTGCTACTGGTCTTATGACATTGATTTCATGGCTGAGGGATATTCCATCGTACGTAAGTACCACAATGTTTTGAACCACTTTTATATTTCCTGGGATATTTAAGGTGTACCCAAGTTGAGGTTCTTGTAGTCAGTGCAGCCCTGAATTCGGAGGTGGGTCTTTCTTATTGATTTTCAGTTTTCCCAAGGTATATTCCCTAGACTGGAAGTGGCCTTGGCTCTGTAGCTCTGTTGTTTACTTGTTTTAGGGAACACAATGCACTCCTCCAGTGAGGCAGTTGGCAATTTACATCCCGCCCATCAGCATAGCAAGGCTCCCTGTTCTGCAGGGCCTGTCTTGCCTTTCTGGTTTTTACACATTTTGTGGATGTCCCTTTTGACCTGTGGGAAGTGATACTTCTTTGTAGTGCAGATTTGCATTGCCTGCGTGCTTGCTTGGCCAAAAAGGGCGTATGCGTTTTCTCCTGAATATATTCAGGAGAAACGGCATACGCCCTTTTTGGCCAAGTGCATCATTGTCCAAGTTGTGCCCCTCTTCCTGTGCTTTACAGGCGATTCCAACGTACCTCTTGAAATCTGTTTCCTGCTATTTTGCCTCGCTTTCAAGTCCGCCTCGTTGACTTCCCTCAACAGATTTTTGGACGATAGTTGTCCTTTATCACTCTGCCAGTTTGTGAATTGCTGTGCCCCTGAGCTCCATTTCTCAACTCGTTTTTTGGGAGCTGAACGCAAGTCCAAAATTTTGGATCATGTCCTATACTGGTTCCCGGTGAGTGGCTGAGACTTTGGTTAATACTTCTTCCTTCCGGGAAATTAGAGTGACATGTGCCCGTCCAAATGCCTAACAGCTACTCTCTCATGGGTTCTCCCTCGTCCCTTCCATCCTCTGCCAAATTGGGAACCTGTGCAAACCAGGAGGTTAAAGGGCCTGTCTCTCCAAGTTGGGAGATTGATAGTAAGGCAGTTGGAAAGTCAAACTCGAGCACCAGGAGAGGGACTATTCATTGAGTTTTAGAAACCTTTCGTATTCACAGTGTGTACATTCTCTAGGTTTCCTGTACATGTTATAGCTGTAGTAATATTCCCTTCAACCTGGAGAGTTATGACCCATGGAATGGGGGCCATGCATTATTGCTTGAAAGGGTCTGCATTTGCTCACCCAATCTCACCAATCCTCTCAGTCCCAAGTGTCCAGCCTTATGCCACATCCAGCTGTCATTGTAGATAGGGTCTTTCCAGGTTTCCTCAGACACCCTGAAGGAATTGTAAAGAATTTCCCTGTTTTTTGGTTTTGCTTTTGAAATTCCTTTTTATAGTGAGATTGAGCTGATTCTCGCTGCCATGTTTATGCCACTCTAGACACACTTGATTCCCTTATGGAGTCATATCAATACATAGGTTTTAAGATTCTTACTAGTCAGATATATTCTTCTGCGGGAAATATGGGGTTTTGAGTCTCTTTCACTGAGGAAGGTGTAGGTCTTGTCTATTCCAAAGTTGGTTTTTCGAACGGTCCCTGTGCTTATATCAAACTTTGATTTTATGCATCACCCCACCTCTCCATCCCCTTAATGCAGGCATAAGAGTGTTTTCTAAATGTGAGACTCTGTTCTCTTTCCTAACTCAGTTCACGTGTAGCCATGTTTACAGGATCTTCATAAGTGATATCTTATGATAAGTTTCTTTTTCTGTGTGACTTATTTCACTTAGAATCATCGTACCTGAATCCACTCACTTTGCTGCTACTGGTCTTATGACATTGATTTCATGGCTGAGGGATATTCCATCGTACGTAAGTACCACAATGTTTTGAACCATTTTTATATTTCCTGGGATATTTAAGGTGTACCCAAGTTGAGGTTCTTGTAGTCAGTGCAGCCCTGAATTCGGAGGTGGGTCTTTCTTATTGATTTTCAGTTTTCCCAAGGTATATTCCCTAGACTGGAAGTGGCCTTGGCTCTGTAGCTCTGTTGTTTACTTGTTTTAGGGAACACAATGCACTCCTCCAGTGAGGCAGTTGGCAATTTACATCCCGCCCATCAGCATAGCAAGGCTCCCTGTTCTCCAGGGCCTGTCTTGCCTTTCTGGTTTTTACACATTTTGTGGATGTCCCTTTTGACCGGTGGGAAGTGATACTTCTTTGTAGTGCAGATTTGCATTGCCTGCTTGCTTGCTTGGCCAAAAAGGGCGTATGCGTTTTCTCCTGAATATATTCAGGAGAAAACGCATACGCCCTTTTTGGCCAAGTGCATCATTGTCCAAGTTGTGCCCCTCTTCCTGTGCTTTACAGGCGATTCCAACGTACCTCTTGAAATCTGTTTCCTGCTATTTTGCCTCGCTTTCAAGTCCGCCTCGTTGATTCCCTCAACAGATTTTTGGACGATAGTTGTCCTTTATCATTCTGCCAGTTTGTGAATTGCTGTGCCCCTGAGCTCCATTTCTCAACTCGTTTTTTGTGAGCTGAACGCAAGTCCAAAATTTTGGATCATGTCCTATACTGGTTCCCGGTGGGTGGCTGAGACTTTGGTTAATTCTTCTTCCTGCCGGGAAATTAGAGTGACATGTGCCCGTCCAAATGCCTAACAGCTACTCTCTCATGGGTTCTCCCTCGTCCCTTCCATCCTCTGCCAAATTGGGAACCTGTGCAAACCAGGAGGTTAAAGGGCCTGTCTCTCCAAGTTGGGAGATTGATAGTAAGGCAGTTGGAAAGTCAAACTGGAGCACCAGCAGAGGGACTATTCGTTGAGTTTTAGAAACCTTTCGTATTCACAGTGTGTACATACTCTAGGTTTCCTGTACATGTTATAGCTGTTGTAATATTCCCTTCAACCTGGAGATTTGGGACCCATGGAATGGGGGCCATGCATTATTGCTTGAAAGGGTCTGCATTTGCTCACCCAATCTCACCAATCCTCTCAGTCCCAAGTGTCCAGCCTTATGCCACATCCAGCTGTCATTGTAGATAGGGTCTTTCCAGGTTTCCTCAGACACCCTGAAAGAAGTGTAAAGAATTTCCCTGTTTTTTGGTTTTGCTTTTGAAATTCCTTTTTATAGTGGGTTTGCGCTGATTCTCGCTGCCATATTTATGGCACTCTAGACACACTTGATTCCCTTATGGAGTCATATCAATACATAGGTTTTAAGATTCTTACTAGTCAGATATATTCCTCTGCGGGAAATATGGGGTTTTGAGTCTCTTTCACTGAGGAAGGTGTAGGTCTTGTCTATTCCAAAGTTGGTTTTGGAAACGGTCCCTGTGCTTATATCAAACTCTGGTTTTATGCATCACCCCACCTCTCCTTCCCCTTTATGCTGGCATAAGAGTGTTTTCTAAATGTGAGACTCTGTTCTCTTTCCTAACTCAGTTCACGTGTAGCCATGTTTACAGGATCTTCATAAGTGATATCTTATGATAAGTTTCTTTTTCTGTGTGACTTATTTCACTTAGAATCATCGTACCTGAATCCACTCACTTTGCTGCTACTGGTCTTATGACATTGATTTCATGGCAGAGGGATATTCCATCGTACGTAAGTACCACAATGTTTTGAACCATTTTTATATTTCCTGGGATATTTAAGGTGTACCCAAGTTGAGGTTCTTGTAGTCAGTGCAGCCCTGAATTCGGAGGTGGGTCTTTCTTATTGATTTTCAGTTTTCCCAAGGTATATTCCCTAGACTGGAAGTGGCCTTGGCTCTGTAGCTCTGTTGTTTACTTGTTTTAGGGAACACAATGCACTCCTCCAGTGAGGCAGTTGGCAATTTACATCCTGCCCATCAGCATAGCAAGGCTCCCTGTTCTCCAGGCCCTGTCTTGCCTTTCTGGTTTTTACACATTTTGTGGATGTCCCTTTTGACCGGTGGGAAGTGATACTTCTTTGTAGTGCAGATTTGCATTGCCTGCTTGCTTGCTTGGCCAAAAAAGGCGTATGCGTTTTCTCCTGAATATATTCAGGAGAAAACGCATACGCCCTTTTTGGCCAAGTGCATCATTGTCCAAGTTGTGCCCCTCTTCCTGTGCTTTACAGGCGATTCCAACTTACCTCTTGAAATCTGTTTCCTGCTATTTTGCCTCGCTTTCAAGTCCGCCTCGTTGACTTCCCTCAACAGATTTTTGGACGATAGTTGTCCTTTATCACTCTGCCAGTTTGTGAATTGCTGTGCCCCTGAGCTCCATTTCTCAACTCGTTTTTTGGGAGCTGAACGCCACTCCAAAATTTTGGATCATGTCCTATACTGGTTCCCGGTGGGTGGCTGAGACTTTGGTTAATTCTTCTTCCTGCCGGGAAATTAGAGTGACATGTGCCCGTCCAAATGCCTAACAGCTACTCTCTCATGGGTTCTCCCTCGTCCCTTCCATCCTCTGCCAATTTGGGAACCTGTGCAAACCAGGAGGTTAAAGGGCCTGTCTCTCCAAGTTGGGAGATTGATAGTAAGGCAGTTGGAAAGTCAAACTGGAGCACCAGGAGAGGGACTATTCGTTGAGTTTTAGAAACCTTTCGTATTCACAGTGTGTACATTCTCTAGGTTTCCTGTACATGTTATAGCTGTAGTAATATTCCCTTCAACCTGGAGAGTTGGGACCCATGGAATGGGGGCCATGCATTATTGCTTGAAAGGGTCTGCATTTGCTCACCCAATCTCACCAATCCTCTCAGTCCCAAGTGTCCAGCCTTATGCCACATCCAGCTGTCATTGTAGATAGGGTCTTTCCAGGTTTCCTCAGACACCCTGAAAGAAGTGTAAAGAATTTCCCTGTTTTTTGGTTTTGCTTTTGAAATTCCTTTTTAGAGTGGGTTTGAGCTGATTCTCGCTGCCATGTTTATGCCACTCTAGACACACTTGATTCCCTTATGGAGACATATCAATACATAGGTTTTTAGATTCTTACTAGTCAGATATATTCCTCTGTGGGAAATATGGGGTTTTGAGTCTCTTTCACTGAGGAAGGTGTAGGTCTTGTCTATTCCAAAGTTGGTTTTGGAAACGGTCCCTGTGCTTATATCAAACTCTGGTTTTATGCATCACCCCACCTCTCCTTCCCCTTTATGCAGGCATAAGAGTGTTTTCTAAATGTGAGACTCTGTTCTCTTTCCTAACTCAGTTCACGTGTAGCCATGTTTACAGGATCTTCATAAGTGATATCTTATGATAAGTTTCTTTTTCTGTGTGACTTATTTCACTTAGAATCATCGTACCTGAATCCACTCACTTTGCTGCTACTGGTCTTATGACATTGATTTCATGGCTGAGGGATATTCCATCGTACGTAAGTACCACAATGTTTTGAACCATTTTTATATTTCCTGGGATATTTAAGGTGTACCCAAGTTGAGGTTCTTGTAGTCAGTGCAGCCCTGAATTCGGAGGTGGGTCTTTCTTATTGATTTTCAGTTTTCCCAAGGTATATTCCCT
Source organism: Mesoplodon densirostris (assembly GCF_025265405.1). Lineage (NCBI taxonomy): Eukaryota > Metazoa > Chordata > Mammalia > Artiodactyla > Ziphiidae > Mesoplodon > Mesoplodon densirostris. The sequence continues at coordinate 7,350,635 of NW_026778197.1, read as the reverse complement.
AGACTGGAAGTGGCCTTGGCTCTGTAGCTCTGTTGTTTACTTGTTTTAGGGTACACAATGCACTCCTCCAGTGAGGCAGTTGGCAGTTTACATCCTGCCCATCAGCATAGCAAGGCTCCCTGTTCTCCAGGCCCTGTCTTGCCTTTCTGGTTTTTACACATTTTGTGGATGTCCCTTTTGACCGGTGGGAAGTGATACTTCTTTGTAGTGCAGATTTGCATTGCCTGCTTGCTTGCTTGGCCAAAAAAGGCGTATGCGTTTTCTCCTGAATATATTCAGGAGAAAACGCATACGCCCTTTTTGGCCAAGTGCATCATTGTCCAAGTTGTGCCCCTCTTCCTGTGCTTTACAGGCGATTCCAACGTACCTCTTGAAATCTGTTTCCTGCTATTTTGCCTCGCTTTCAAGTCCGCCTCGTTGACTTCCCTCAACAGATTTTTGGACGATAGTTGTCCTTTATCACTCTGCCAGTTTGTGAATTGCTGTGCCCCTGAGCTCCATTTCTCAACTCGTTTTTTGGGAGCTGAACGCCACTCCAAAATTTTGGATCATGTCCTATACTGGTTCCCGGTGGGTGGCTGAGACTTTGGTTAATTCTTCTTCCTGCCGGGAAATTAGAGTGACATGTGCCCTTCCAAATGCCTAACAGCTACTCTCTCATGGGTTCTCCCTCGTCCCTTCCATCCTCTGCCAATTTGGGAACCTGTGCAAACCAGGAGGTTAAAGGGCCTGTCTCTCCAAGTTGGGAGATTGATAGTAAGGCAGTTGGAAAGTCAAACTGGAGCACCAGGAGAGGGACTATTCGTTGAGTTTTAGAAACCTTTCGTATTCACAGTGTGTACATTCTCTAGGTTTCCTGTACATGTTATAGCTGTAGTAATATTCCCTTCAACCTGGAGAGTTGGGACCCATGGAATGGGGGCCATGCATTATTGCTTGAAAGGGTCTGCATTTGCTCACCCAATCTCACCAATCCTCTCAGTCCCAAGTGTCCAGCCTTATGCCACATCCAGCTGTCATTGTAGATAGGGTCTTTCCAGGTTTCCTCAGACACCCTGAAAGAAGTGTAAAGAATTTCCCTGTTTTTTGGTTTTGCTTTTGAAATTCCTTTTTAGAGTGGGTTTGAGCTGATTCTCGCTGCCATGTTTATGCCACTCTAGACACACTTGATTCCCTTATGGAGACATATCAATACATAGGTTTTTAGATTCTTCTAGTCAGATATATTCCTCTGTGGGAAATATGGGGTTTTGAGTCTCTTTCACTGAGGAAGGTGTAGGTCTTGTCTATTCCAAAGTTGGTTTTGGAAACGGTCCCTGTGCTTATATCAAACTCTGGTTTTATGCATCACCCAACCTCTCCTTTCCCTTTATGCAGGCATAAGAGTGTTTTCTAAATGTGAGACTCTGTTCTCTTTCCTAACTCAGTTAACGTGTAGCCATGTTTACAGGATCTTCATAAGTGATATCTTATGATGTTTCTTTTTCTGTGTGACTTATTTCACTTAGATTCATCGTACCTGAATGCACTCACTTTGCTGCTACTGGTCTTATGACATTGATTTCATGGCTGAGGGATATTCCATCATACGTAAGTACCACAATGTTTTGAACCATTTTTATATTTCCTGGGATATTTAAGGTGTACCCAAGTTGAGGTTCTTGTAGTCAGTGCAGCCCTAAATTTGGAGGTGGCTCTTTCTTATTGATTTTCAGTTTTCCCAAGGTATATTCCCTAGACTGGAAGTGGCCTTGGCTCTGTAGCTCTGTTGTTTACTTGTTTTAGGGAACACAATGCACTCCTCCAGTGAGGTAGTTGGCAATTTACATCCCGCCCATCAGCATAACAAGGCTCCCTGTTCTCCAGGGCCTGTCTTGCCTTTCTGGTTTTTACACATTTTGTGGATGTCCCTTTTGACCGGTGGGAAGTGATACTTCTTTGTAGTGCAGATTTGCATTGCCTGCTTGCTTGCTTGGCCAAAAAGGGCGTATGCGTTTTCTCCTGAATATATTCAGGAGAAAACGCATACGCCCTTTTTGGCCAAGTGCATCATTGTCCAAGTTGTGCCCCTCTTCCTGTGCTTTACAGGCGATTCCAACATACCTCTTGAAATCTGTTTCCTGCTATTTTGCCTCGCTTTCAAGTCCGCCTCGTTGACTTCCCTCAACAGATTTTTGGACGATAGTTGTCCTTTATCACTCTGCCAGTTTGTGAATTGCTGTGCCCCTGAGCTCCATTTCTCAACTCTTTTTTTGGGAGCTGAACGCAAGTCCAAAATTTTGGATCATGTCCTATACTGGTTCCCGGTGGGTGGCTGAGACTTTGGTTAATTCTTCTTCCTGCCGGGAAATTAGAGTGACATGTGCACATCCAAATGCCTAACAGCTACTCTCTCATGGGTTCTCCCTCGTCCCTTCCATCCTCTGCCAAATTGGGAACCTGTGCAAACCAGGAGGTTAAAGGGCCTGTCTCTCCAAGTTGGGAGATTGATAGTAAGGCAGTTGGAAAGTCAAACTGGAGCACCAGGAGAGGGACTATTCGTTGAGTATTAGAAACCTTTGTATTCACAGTGTGTACATTCTCTAGGTTTCCTGTACATGTTATAGCTGTAGTAATATTCCCTTGAACCTGGAGAGTTGGGACCCATGGAATGGGGGCCATGCATTATTGCTTGAAAGGGTCTGCATTTGCTCACCCAATCTCACCAATCCTCTCAGTCCCAAGTGTCCAGCCTTATGCCACATCCAGCTGTCATTGTAGATAGGGTCTTTCCAGGTTTCCTCAGACACCCTGAAGGAATTGTAAAGAATTTCCCTGTTTTTTGGTTTTGCTTTTGAAATTCCTTTTTATACTGAGTTTGAGCTGATTCTCGCTGCCATGTTTATGCCACTCTAGACACACTTGATTCCCTTATGGAGACATATCGATACATAGGTTTTAAGATTCTTACTAGTCAGATATATTCCTCTGCGGGAAATATGGGGTTTTGAGTCTCTTTCACTGAGGAAGGTGTAGGTCTTGTCTATTCCAAAGTTGGTTTTGGAAACGGTACCTGTGCTTATATCAAACTCTGGTTTTATGCATCACCCCACCTCTCCTTCCCCTTTATGCAGGCATAAGAGTGTTTTCTAAATGTGAGACTCTGTTCTCTTTCCTAACTCAGTTCACGTGTAGCCATGTTTACAGGATCTTCATAAGTGATATCTTATGATAAGTTTCTTTTTCTGTGTGACTTATTTCACTTAGAATCATCGTACCTGAATCCACTCACTTTGCTGCTACTGGTCTTATGACATTGATTTCATGGCTGAGGGATATTCCATCGTACGTAAGTACCACAATGTTTTGAACCATTTTTATATTTCCTGGGATATTTAAGGTGTACCCAAGTTGAGGTTCTTGTAGTCAGTGCAGCCGTGAATTCGGAGGTGGGTCTTTCTTATTGATTTTCAGTTTTCCCAAGGTATATTCCCTAGACTGGAAGTGGCCTTGGCTCTGTAGCTCTGTTGTTTACTTGTTTTAGGGAACACAATGCACTCCTCCAGTGAGGCAGTTGGCAATTTACATCCCGCACATCAGCATAGCAAGGCTCCCTGTTCTCCAGGGCCTGTCTTGCCTTTCTGGTTTTTACACATTTTGTGGATGTCCCTTTTGACCGGTGGGAAGTGATACTTCTTTGTAGTGCAGATTTGCATTGCCTGCTTGCTTGCTTGGCCAAAAAGGGCGTATGCGTTTTCTCCTGAATATATTCAGGAGAAAACGCATACGCCCTTTTTGGCCAAGTGCATCATTGTCCAAGTTGTGCCCCTCTTCCTGTGCTTTACAGGCGATTCCAAGGTACCTCTTGAAATCTGTTTCCTGCTATTTTGCCTCGCTTTCAAGTCCGCCTCGTTGACTTCCCTCAACAGATTTTTGGACGATAGTTGTCCTTTATCACTCTGCCGGTTTGTGAATTGCTGTGCCCCTGAGCTCCATTTCTCAACTCGTTTTTTGTGAGCTGAACGCAAGTCCAAAATTTTGGATCATGTCCTATACTGGTTCCCGGTGGGTGGCTGAGACTTTGGTTTATTCTTCTTCCTTCCGGGAAATTAGAGTGACATGTGCCCGTCCAAATGCCTAACAGCTACTCTCTCATGGGTTCTCCCTCGTCCCTTCCATCCTCTGCCAAATTGGGAACCTGTGCAAACCAGGAGGTTAAAGGGCCTGTCTCTCCAAGTTGGGAGATTGATAGTAAGGCAGTTGGAAAGTCAAACTGGAGCACCAGGAGAGGGTCTATTCGTTGAGTTTTAGAAACCTTTCGTATTCACAGTGTGTACATTCTCTAGGTTTCCTGTACATGTTATAGCTGTAGTAATATTCCCTTCAACCTGGAGAGTTGGGACCCATGGAATGGGGGCCATGCATTATTGCTTGAAAGGGTCTGCATTTGCTCACCCAATCTCACCAATCCTCTCAGTCCCAAGTGTCCAGCCTTATGCCACATCCAGCTGTCATTGTAGATAGGGTCTTTCCAGGTTTCCTCAGACACCCTGAAGGAATTGTAAAGAATTTCCCTGTTTTTTGGTTTTGCTTTTGAAATTCCTTTTTATAGTGACTTTGAGCTGATTTTCGCTGCCATGTTTATGCCACTCTAGAAACACTTGATTCCCTTATGGGTCATATCAATACATAGGTTTTAAGATTCTTACTAGTCAGATATATTCTTCTGCGGGAAATATGGGGTTTTGAGTCTCTTTCACTTAGGAAGGTGTAGGTCTTGTCTATTCCAAAGTTGGTTTTTCGAACGGTCCCTGTGCTTATATCAAACTTTGGTTTTATGCATCACCCCACCTCTCCATCCCCTTAATGCAGGCATAAGAGTGTTTTCTAAATGTGAGACTCTGTTCTCTTTCCTAACTCAGTTCACGTGTAGCCATGTTTACAGGATCTTCATAAGTGATATCTTATGATAAGTTTCTTTTCCTGTGTGACTTATTTCACTTAGAATCATCGTACCTGAATCCACTCACTTTGCTGCTACTGGTCTTATGACATTGATGTCATGGCTGAGGGATATTCCATCGTACGTAAGTACCACAATGTTTTGAACCATTTTTATATTTCCTGGGATATTTAAGGTGTACCCAAGTTGAGGTTTTGTAGTCAGTGCAGCCCTAAATTTGGAGGTGGCTCTTTCTTATTGATTTTCAGTTTTCCCAAGGTATATTCCCTAGACTGGAAGTGGCCTTGGCTCTGTAGCTCTGTTGTTTACTTGTTTTAGGGAACACAATGCACTCCTCCAGTGAGGCAGTTGGCAATTTACATCCCGCCCATCAGCATAACAAGGCTCCCTGTTCTCCAGGGCCTGTCTTGCCTTTCTGGTTTTTACACATTTTGTGGATGTCCCTTTTGACCGGTGGGAAGTGATACTTCTTTGTAGTGCAGATTTGCATTGCCTGCTTGCTTGCTTGGCCAAAAAGGGCGTATGTGTTTTCTCCTGAATATATTCAGGAGAAAACGCATACGCCCTTTTTAGCCAAGTGCATCATTGTACAAGTTGTGCCCCTCTTCCTGTGCTTTACAGGCGATTCCAACATACCTCTTGAAATCTGTTTCCTGCTATTTTGCCTCGCTTTCAAGTCCGCCTCGTTGACTTCCCTCAACAGATTTTTGGACGATAGTTGTCCTTTATCACTCTGCCAGTTTGTGAATTGCTGTGCCCCTGAGCTCCATTTCTCAACTCGTTTTTTGTGAGCTGAACGCCAGTCCAAAATTTTGGATCATGTCCTATACTGGTTCCCGGTGGGTGGCTGAGACTTTGGTTAATTCTTCTTCCTGCCGGGAAATTAGAGTGACATGTGCCCGTCCAAATGCCTAACAGCAACTCTCTCATGGGTTCTCCCTCGTCCCTTCCATCCTCTGCGAAATTGGGAACCTGTGCAAACCAGGAGGTTAAAGGGCCTGTCTCTCCAAGTTGGGAGATTGATAGTAAGGCAGTTGGAAAGTCAAACTGGAGCACCAGGAGAGGGACTATTCGTTGAGTTTTAGAAACCTTTCGTATTCACAGTGTGTCCATTCTCTAGGTTTCCTGTACATGTTATAGCTGTAGTAATATTCCCTTGAACCTGGAGAGTTGGGACCCATGGAATGGGGGCCATGCATTATTGCTTGAAAGGGTCTGCATTTGCTCACGCAATCTCACCAATCCTCTCAGTCCCAAGTGTCCAGCCTTATGCCACATCCAGCTGTCATTGTAGATAGGGTCTTTCCAGGTTTCCTCAGACACCCTGAAGGAATTGTAAAGAATTTCCCTGTTTTTTGGTTTTGCTTTTGAAATTCCTTTTTATAGTGAGTTTGAGCTGATTCTCGCTGCCATGTTTATGCCACTCTAGACACACTTGTTTGCCTTATGGAGTCATATCAATACATAGGTTTTAAGATTATTACTAGTCAGATATATTCCTCTGCGGGAAATATGGGGTTTTGAGTCTCTTTCACTGAGGAAGGTGTAGGTCTTATCTATTCCAAAGTTGGTTTTTGGAACGGTCCCTGTGCTTATATCAAACTCTGGTTTTATGCATCACCCCACCTCTCCATCCCCTTTAGGCAGGCATAAGAGTGTTTTCTAAATGTGAGACTCTGTTCTCTTTCCTAACTCAGTTCACGTGTAGCCATGTTTACAGGATCTTCATAAGTGATATCTTATGATAAGTTTCTTTTTCTGTGTGACTTATTTCACTTAGAATCATCGTACCTAAATCCACTCACTTTGCTGCTACTGGTCTTATGACCTTGATTTCATGGCTGAGGGATATTTCATCGTACGTAAGTACCACAATGTTTTGAACCATTTTTATATTTCCTGGGATATTTAAGGTGTACCCAAGTTGAGGTTCTTGTAGTCAGTGCAGCCCTAAATTTGGAGGTGGCTCTTTCTTATTGATTTTCAGTTTTCTCAAGGTATATTCCCTAGACTGGAAGTGGCCTTGGCTCTGTAGCTCTGTTGTTTACTTGTTTTAGGGAACACAATGCACTCCTCGAGTGACGCAGTTGGCAATTTACATCCCGCCCATCAGCATAACAAGGCTCCCTGTTCTCCAGGGCCTGTCTTGCCTTTATGGTTTTTACACATTTTGTGGATGTCCCTTTTGACCGGTGGGAAGTGATACTTCTTTGTAGTGCAGATTTGCATTGCCTGCTTGCTTGCTTGGCCAAAAAGGGCGTATGCGTTTTCTCCTGAATATATTCAGGAGAAAACGCATACGCCCTTTTTGGCCAAGTGCATCATTGTCCAAGTTGTGCCCCTCTTCCTGTGCTTTACAGGCGATTCCAAGGTACCTCTTGAAATCTGTTTCCTGCTATTTTGCCTCGCTTTCAAGTCCGCCTCGTTGACTTCCCTCAACAGATTTTTGGACGATAGTTGACCTTTATCACTCTGCCAGTTTGTGAATTGCTGTGCCCCTGAGCTCCATTTCTCAACTCGTTTTTTGTGAGCTGAACGCAAGTCCAAAATTTTGGATCATGTCCTATACTGGTTCCCGGTGGGTGGCTGAGACTTTGGTTAATTCTTCTTCCTTCCGGGAAATTAGAGTGACATGTGCCCGTCCAAATGCCTAACAGCTACTCTCTCATGTGTTCTCCCTCGTCCCTTCCATCCTCTGCCAAATTGGGAACCTGTGCAAACCAGGAGGTTAAAGGGCCTGTCTCTCCAAGTTGGGAGATTGATAGTAAGGCAGTTGGAAAGTCAAACTGGAGCACCAGGAGAGGGACTATTCGTTGAGTTTTAGAAACCTTTCGTATTCACAGTGTGTCCATTCTCTAGGTTTCCTGTACATGTTATAGCTGTAGTAATATTCCCTTCAACCTGGAGAGTTGGGACCCATGGAATGGGGGTCATGCATTATTGCTTGAAAGGGTCTGCATTTGCTCACCCAATCTCACCAATCCTCTCAGTCCCAAGTGTCCAGCCTTATGCCACATCCAGCTGTCATTGTAGATAGGGTCTTTCCAGGTTTCCTCAGACACCCTGAAGGAATTGTAAAGAATTTCCCTGTTTTTTGGTTTTGCTTTTGAAATTCCTTTTTATACTGAGTTTGAGCTGATTCTCGCTGCCATGTTTATGCCACTCTAGACACACTTGATTCCCTTATGGAGTCATATCAATACATAGGTTTTAAGATTCTTACTAGTCAGATATATTCCTCTGCGGGAAATATGGGGTTTTGAGTCTCTTTCACTGAGGAAGGTGTAGGTCTTGTCTATTCCAAAGTTGGTTTTGGAAACGGTCCCTGTGCTTATATCAAACTCTGGTTTTATGCATCACCCCACCTCTCCTTCCCCTTTATGCAGGCATAAGAGTGTTTTCTAAATGTGAGACTCTGTTCTCTTTCCTAACTCAGTTCACGTGTAGCCATGTTTACAGGATCTTCATAAGTGATATCTTATGATAAGTTTCTTTTTCTGTGTGACTTATTTCACTTAGAATCATCGTACCTGAATCCACTCACTTTGCTGCTACTGGTCTTATGACATTGATTTCATGGCTGAGGGATATTCCATCGTACGTAAGTACCACAATGTTTTGAACCATTTTTATATTTCCTGGGATATTTAAGGTGTACCCAAGTTGAGGTTCTTGTAGTCAGTGCAGCCCTAAATTTGGACGTGGCTCTTTCTTATTGATTTTCAGTTTTCCCAAGGTATATTCCCTAGACTGGAAGTGGCTTTGGCTCTGTAGCTCTGTTGTTTACTTGTTTTAGGGAACACAATGCACTCCTCGAGTGACGCAGTTGGCAATTTACATCCCGCCCATCAGCATAACAAGGCTCCCTGTTCTCCAGGGCCTGTCTTGCCTTTATGGTTTTTACACATTTTGTGGATGTCCCTTTTGACCGGTGGGAAGTGATACTTCTTTGTAGTGCAGATTTGCATTGCCCGCTTGCTTGCTTGGCCAAAAAGGGCGTATGCGTTTTCTCCTGAATATATTCAGGAGAAAACGCATACGCCCTTTTTGGCCAAGTGCATCATTGTCCAAGTTGTGCCCCTCTTCCTGTGCTTTACAGGCGATTCCAAGGTACCTCTTGAAATCTGTTTCCTGCTATTTTGCCTCGCTTTCAAGTCCGCCTCGTTGACTTCCCTCAACAGATTTTTGGACGATAGTTGTCCTTTATCACTCTGCCAGTTTGTGAATTGCTGTGCCCCTGAGCTCCATTTCTCAACTCGTTTTTGTGAGCTGAACGCAAGTCCAAAATTTTGGATCATGTCCTATACTGGTTCCCGGTGGGTGGCTGAGACTTTGGTTAATTCTTCTTCCTTCCGGGAAATTAGAGTGACCTGTGCCCGTCCAAATGCCTAACAGCTACTCTCTCATGGGTTCTCCCTCGTCCCTTCCATCCTCTGCCAAATTGGGAACCTGTGCAAACCAGGAGGTTAAAGGGCCTGTCTCTCCAAGTTGGGAGATTGATAGTAAGGCAGTTGGAAAGTCAAACTGGAGCACCAGGAGAGGGACTATTCGTTGAGTTTTAGAAACCTTTCGTATTCACAGTGTGTCCATTCTCTAGGTTTCCTGTACATGTTATAGCTGTAGTAATATTCCCTTGAACCTGGAGAGTTGGGACCCATGGAATGGGGGCCATGCATTATTGCTTGAAAGCGTCTGCATTTGCTCACGCAATCTCACCAATTCTCTCAGTCCCAAGTGTCCAGCCTTATGCCACATCCAGCTGTCATTGTAGATAGGGTCTTTCCAGGTTTCCTCAGACACCCTGAAGGAATTGTAAAGAATTTCCCTGTTTTTTGGTTTTGCTTTTGAAATTCCGTTTTATAGTGAGTTTGAGCTGATTCTCGCTGCCATGTTTATGCCACTCTAGACACACTTGTTTGCCTTATGGAGTCATATCAATACATAGGTTTTAAGATTCTTACTAGTCAGATATATTCCTCTGCGGGAAATATGGGGTTTTGAGTCTCTTTCACTGAGGAAGGTGTAGGTCTTGTCTATTCCAAAGTTGGTTTTTGGAACGGTCCCTGTGCTTATATCAAACTCTGGTTTTATGCATCACCCCACCTCTCCATCCCCTTTAGGCAGGCACAAGAGTGTTTTCTAAATGTGAGACTCTGTTCTCTTTCCTAACTCAGTTCACGTGTAGCCATGTTTACAGGATCTTCATAAGTGATATCTTATGATAAGTTTCTTTTTCTGTGTGACTTATTTCACTTAGAATCATCGTACCTGAATCCACTCACTTTGCTGCTACTGGTCTTATGACATTGATTTCATGGCTGAGGGATATTCCATCGTACGTAAGTACCACAATGTTTTGAACCATTTTTATATTTCCTGGGATATTTAAGGTGTACCCAAGTTGAGGTTCTTGTAGTCAGTGCAGCCCTAAATTTGGAGGTGGCTCTTTCTTATTGATTTTCAGTTTTCCCAAGGTATATTCCCTAGACTGGAAGTGGCCTTGGCTCTGTAGCTCTGTTGTTTACTTGTTTTAGGGAACACAATGCACTCCTCGAGTGACGCAGTTGGCAAATTACATCCCGCCCATCAGCATAACAAGGCTCCCTGTTCTCCAGGGCCTGTCTTGCCTTTATGGTTTTTACACATTTTGTGGATGTCCCTTTTGACCGGTGGGAAGTGATACTTCTTTGTAGTGCAGATTTGCATTGCCTGCTTGCTTGCTTGGCCAAAAAGGGCGTATGCGTTTTCTCCTGAATATATTCAGAAGAAAACGCATACGCCCTTTTTGGCCAAGTGCATCATTGTCCAAGTTGTGCCCCTCTTCCTGTGCTTTACAGGCGATTCCAAGGTACCTCTTGAAATCTGTTTCCTGCTATTTTGCCTCGCTTTCAAGTCCGCCTCGTTGACTTCCCTCAACAGATTTTTGGACGATAGTTGTCCTTTATCACTCTGCCAGTTTGTGAATTGCTGTGCCCCTGAGCTCCATTTCTCAACTCGTTTTTTGTGAGCTGAACGCAAGTCCAAAATTTTGGATCATGTCCTATACTGGTTCCCGGTGGGTGGCTGAGACTTTGGTTAATTCTTCTTCCTGCCGGGAAATTAGAGTGACATGTGCCCGTCCAAATGCCTAACAGCTACTCTCTCATGGGTTCTCCCTCGTCCCTTCCATCCTCTGCCAAATTGGGAACCTGTGCAAACCAGGAGGTTAAAGGGCCTGTCTCTCCAAGTTGGGAGATTGATAGTAAGGCAGTTGGAAAGTCAAACTGGAGCACCAGGAGAGGGACTATTCGTTGAGTTTTAGAAACCTTTCGTATTCACAGTGTGTCCATTCTCTAGGTTTCCTGTACATGTTATAGCTGTAGTAATATTCCCTTCAACCTGGAGAGTTGGGACCCATGGAATGGGGGTCATGCATTATTGCTTGAAAGGGTCTGCATTTGCTCACCCAATCTCACCAATCCTCTCAGTCCCAAGTGTCCAGCCTTATGCCACATCCAGCTGTCATTGTAGATAGGGTCTTTCCAGGTTTCCTCAGACACCCTGAAGGAATTGTAAAGAATTTCCCTGTTTTTTGGTTTTGCTTTTGAAATTCCTTTTTATACTGAGTTTGAGCTGATTCTCGCTGCCATGTTTATGCCACTCTAGACACACTTGATTCCCTTATGGAGTCATATCAATACATAGGTTTTAAGATTCTTACTAGTCAGATATATTCCTCTGTGGGAAATATGGGGTTTTGAGTCTCTTTCACTGAGGAAGGTGTAGGTCTTGTCTATTCCAAAGTTGGTTTTGGAAACGGTCCCTGTGCTTATATCAAACTCTGGTTTTATGCATCACCCCACCTCTCCTTCCCCTTTATGCAGGCATAAGAGTGTTTTCTAAATGTGAGACTCCGTTCTCTTTCCTAACTCAGTTCATGTGTAGCCATGTTTACAGGATCTTCATAAGTGATATCTTATGATAAGTTTCTTTTTCTGTGTGACTTATTTCACTTAGAATCATCGTACCTGAATCCACTCACTTTGCTGCTACTGGTCTTATGACATTGATTTCATGGCTGAGGGATATTCCATCGTACGTAAGTACCACAATGTTTTGAACCATTTTTATATTTCCTGGGATATTTAAGGTGTACCCAAGTTGAGGTTCTTGTAGTCAGTGCAGCCCTGAATTCGGAGGTGGGTCTTTCTTATTGATTTTCAGTTTTCCCAAGGTATATTCCCTAGACTGGAAGTGGCCTTGGCTCTGTAGCTCTGTTGTTTACTTGTTTTAGGGAACACAATGCACTCCTCCAGTGAGGCAGTTGGCAATTTACATCCCGCCCATCAGCATAGCAAGGCTCCCTGTTCTCCAGGGCCTGTCTTGCCTTTCTGGTTTGTACACATTTTGTGGATGTCCCTTTTGACCGGTGGGAAGTGATACTTCTTTGTAGTGCAGATTTGCATTGCCAGCTTGCTTGCTTGGCCAAAAAGGGCGTATGCGTTTTCTCCTGAATATATTCAGGAGAAAACGCATACGCCCTTTTTGGCCAAGTGCATCATTGTCCAATTTGTGCCCCTCTTCCTGTGCTTTACAGGCGATTCCAAGGTACCTCTTGAAATCTGTTTCCTGCTATTTTGCCTCACTTTCAAGTTCGCCTCGTTGACTTCCCTCAACAGATTTTTGGACGATAGTTGTCCTTTATCACTCTGCCAGTTTGTGAATTGCTGTGCCCCTGAGCTCCATTTCTCAACTCGTTTTTTGTGAGCTGAACGCCAGTCCAAAATTTTGGATCATGTCCTATACTGGTTCCCGGTGGGTGGCTGAGACTTTGGTTAATTCTTCTTCCTGCCGGGAAATTAGAGTGACATGTGCCCGTCCAAATGCCTAACAGCAACTCTCTCATGGGTTCTCCCTCGTCCCTTCCATCCTCTGCGAAATTGGGAACCTGTGCAAACCAGGAGGTTAAAGGGCCTGTCTCTCCAAGTTGGGAGATTGATAGTAAGGCAGTTGGAAAGTCAAACTGGACCACCAGGAGAGGGACTATTCGTTGAGTTTTAGAAACCTTTCGTATTCACAGTGTGTCCATTCTCTAGGTTTCCTGTACATGTTATAGCTGTAGTAATATTCCCTTGAACCTGGAGAGTTGGGACCCATGGAATGGGGGCCATGCATTATTGCTTGAAAGGGTCTGCATTTGCTCACGCAATCTCACCAATTCTCTCAGTCCCAAGTGTCCAGCCTTATGCCACATCCAGCTGTCATTGTAGATAGGGTCTTTCCAGGTTTCCTCAGACACCCTGAAGGAATTGTAAAGAATTTCCCTGTTTTTTGGTTTTGCTTTTGAAATTCCTTTTTATAGTGAGTTTGAGCTGATTGTCGCTGCCATGTTTATGCCACTCTAGACACACTTGATTCCCTTATGGAGTCATATCAATACATAGGTTTTAAGATTCTTACTAGTCAGATATATTCTTCTGCGGGAAATATGGGATTTTGAGTCTCTTTCACTGAGGAAGGTGTAGGTCTTGTCTATTCCAAAGTTGGTTTTTCGAACGCTCCCTGTGCTTATATCAAACTCTGGTTTTATGCATCACCCCACCTCTCCTTCCCCTTTATGCAGGCATAAGAGTGTTTTCTAAATGTGAGACTCTGTTCTCTTTCCTAACTCAGTTCACGTGTAGCCATGTTTACAGGATCTTCATAAGTGATATCTTATGATAAGTTTCTTTTTCTGTGTGACTTATTTCACTTAGAATCATCGTACCTGAATCCACTCACTTTGCTGCTACTGGTCTTATGACATTGATGTCATAGCTGAGGAATATTCCATCGTACGTAAGTACCACAATGTTTTGAACCATTTTTATATTTCCTGGGATATTTAAGGTGTACCCAAGTTGAGGTTCTTGTAGTCAGTGCAGCCCTAAATTTGGAGGTGGCTCTTTCTTATTGATTTTCAGTTTTCCCAAGGTATATTCCCTAGACTGGATGTGGCCTTGGCTCTGTAGCTCTGTTGTTTACTTGTTTTAGGGAACACAATGCACTCCTCCAGTGAGGCAGTTGGCAATTTACATCCCGCCCATCAGCATAACAAGGCTCCCTGTTCTCCAGGGCCTGTCTTGCCTTTCTGATTTTTACACATTTTGTGGATGTCCCTTTTGACCGGTGGGAAGTGATACTTCTTTGTAGTGCAGATTTGCATTGCCTGCTTGCTTGCTTGGCCAAAAAGGGCGTATGCGTTTTCTCCTGAATATATTCAGGAGAAAACGCATACGCCCTTTTTGGCCAAGTGCATCATTGTCCAAATTGTGCCCCTCTTCCTGTGCTTTACAGGCGATTCCAAGGTACCTCTTGAAATCTGTTTCCTGCTATTTTGCCTCGCTTTCAAGTCCGCCTCGTTGACTTCCCTCAACAGATTTTTGGACGATAGTTGTCCTTTATCATTCTGCCAGTTTGTGAATAGCTGTGCCCCTGAGCTCCATTTCTCAACTCGTTTTTTGTGAGCTGAACGCCACTCCAAAATTTTGGATCATGTCCTATACTGGTTCCCGGTGGGTGGCTGAGACTTTGGTTAATTCTTCTTCCTGCCGGGAAATTAGAGTGACATGTGCCCGTCCAAATGCCTAACAGCTACTCTCTCATGGGTTCTCCCTCGTCCCTTCCATCCTCTGCCAAATTTGGAACCTGTGCAAACCAGGAGGTTAAAGGGCCTGTCTCTCCAAGTTGGGAGATTGATAGTAAGGCAGTTGGAAAGTCAAACTGGAGCACCAGGAGAGGGAATATTCGTTGAGTTTTAGAAACCTTTCGTATTCACAGTGTGTACATTCTCTAGGTTTCCTGTACATGTTATAGCTGTTGTAATATTCCCTTCAACCTGGAGAGTTGGGACCTATGGAATGGGGGCCATGCATTATTGCTTGAAAGGGTCTGCATTTGCTCACCCAATCTCACCAATCCTCTCAGTCCCAAGTGTCCAGCCTTATGCCACATCCAGCTGTCATTGTAGATAGAGTCTTTCCAGGTTTCCTCACACACCCTGAAAGAAGTGTAAAGAATTTCCCTGTTTTTTGGTTTTGCTTTTGAAATTCCTTTTTATAGTGGGTTTGAGCTGATTCTCGCTGCCATGTTTATGCCACTCTAGACACACTTGATTCCCTTATGGAGACATATCAATACATAGGTTTTTAGATTCTTACTAGTCAGATATATTCCTCTGTGGGAAATATGGGGTTTTGAGTCTCTTTCACTGAGGAAGGTGTAAGTCTTGTCTATTCCAAAGTTGGTTTTGGAAACGGTCCCTGTGCTTATATCAAACTCTGGTTTTATGCATCACCCAACCTCTCCTTCCCCTTTATGCAGGCATAAGAGTGTTTTCTAAATGTGGGACTCTGTTCTCTTTCCTAACTCAGTTCACGTGTAGCCATGTTTACAGGATCTTCATAAGTGATATCTTATGATAAGTTTCTTTTTCTGTGTGACTTATTTCACTTAGAATCATCGTACATGAATCCACTCACTTTGCTGCTACTGGTCTTATGACATTGATTTCATGGCTGAGGGATATTCCATCATACATAAGTACCACAATGTTTTGAACCATTTTTATATTTCCTGGGATATTTAAGGTGTACCCAAGTTGAGGTTCTTGTAGTCAGTGCAGCCCTAAATTTCGAGGTGGCTCTTTCTTATTGATTTTCAGTTTTCCCAAGGTATATTCCCTAGACTGGAAGTGGCCTTGGCTCTGTAGCTCTGTTGTTTACTTGTTTTAGGGAACACAATGCACTCCTCCAGTGAGGCAGTTGGCAATTTACATCCCGCCCATCAGCATAACAAGGCTCCCTGTTCTCCAGGGCCTGTCTTGCCTTTCTGGTTTTTACATATTTTGTGGATGTCCCTTTTGACCGGTGGGAAGTGATACTTCTTTGTAGTGCAGATTTGCATTGCCTGCTTGCTTGCTTGGCCAAAAAGGGTGTATGCGTTTTCTCCTGAATATATTCAGGAGAAAACGCATACGCCCTTTTTGGCCAAGTGCATCATGGTCCAAGTTGTGCCCCTCTTCCTGTGCTTTACAGGCGATTCCAAGGTACCTCTTGAAATCTGTTTCCTGCTATTTTGCCTCGCTTTCAAGTCCGCCTCGTTGACTTCCCTCAACAGATTTTTGGACGATAGTTGTCCTTTATCACTCTGCCAGTTTGTGAATTGCTGTGCCCCTGAGCTCCATTTCTCAACTCGTTTTTTGTGAGCTGAACGCCAGTCCAAAATTTTGGATCATGTCCTATACTGGTTCCCGGTGGGTGGCTGAGACTTTGGTTAATTCTTCTTCCTGCCGGGAAATTAGAGTGACATGTGCCCGTCCAAATGCCTAACAGCTACTCTCTCATGGGTTCTCCCTCGTCCCTTCCATACTCTGCCAATTTGGGAACCTGTGCAAACCAGGAGGTTAAACGGCCTGTCTCTCCAAGTTGGGAGATTGATAGTAAGGCAGTTGGAAAGTCAAACTGGAGCACCAGGAGAGGGACTATTCGTTGAGTTTTAGAAAACTTTCGTATTCACAGTGTGTACATTCTCTAGGTTTCCTGTACATGTTATAGCTGTAGTAATATTCCCTTCAACCTGGAGAGTTGGGACCCATGGAATGGGGGCCATGGATTATTGCTTGAAAGGGTCTGCATTTGCTCACCCAATCTCACCAATCCTCTCAGTCCCAAGTGTCCAGCCTTATGCCACATCCAGCTGTCATTGTAGATAGGGTCTTTCCAGGTTTCCTCAGACACCCTGAAAGAAGTGTAAAGAATTTCCCTGTTTTTTGGTTTTGCTTTTGAAATTCCTTTTTAGAGTGGGTTTGAGCTGATTCTCGCTGTCATGTTTATGCCACTCTAGACACACTTGATTCCCTTATGGAGACATATCAATACATAGGTTTTTAGATTCTTACTAGTCAGATATATTCCTCTGTGGGAAATATGGGGTTTTGAGTCTCTTTCACTGAGGAAGGTGTAGGTCTTGTCTATTCCAAAGTTGGTTTTGGAAACGGTCCCTGTGCTTATATCAAACTCTGGTTTTATGCATCACCCAACCTCTCCTTTCCCTTTATGCAGGCATAAGAGTGTTTTCTAAATGTGAGTCTCTGTTCTCTTTCCTAACTCAGTTCATGTGTAGCCATGTTTACAGGATCTTCATAAGTGATATCTTATGATGTTTCTTTTTCTGTGTGACTTATTTCACTTAGAATCATCGTACCTGAATGCACTCACTTTGCTGCTACTGGTCTTATGACATTGATTTCATGGCTGAGGGATATTCCATCATACGTAAGTACCACAAAGTTTTGAACCATTTTTATATTTCCTGGGATATTTAAGGTGTACCCAAGTTGAGGTTCTTGTAGTCAGTGCAGCCCTAAATTTGGAGGTGGCTCTTTCTTATTGATTTTCAGTTTTCCCAAGGTATATTCCCTAGACTGGAAGTGGCCTTGGCTCTGTAGCTCTGTTGTTTACTTGCTTTAGGGAACACAATGCACTCCTCCAGTGACGCAGTTGGCAATTTACATCCCGCCCATCAGCATAACAAGGCTCCCTGTTCTCCAGGGCCTGTCTTGCCTTTCTGGTTTTTACACATTTTGTGGATGTCCCTTTTGACCGGTGGGAAGTGATACTTCTTTGTAGTGCAGATTTGCATTGCCTGCTTGCTTGCTTGGCCAAAAAGGGCGTATGCGTTTTCTCCTGAATATATTCAGGAGAAAACGCATACGCCCTTTTTGGCCAAGTGCATCATTGTCCAAGTTGTGCCCCTCTTCCTGTGCTTTACAGGCGATTCCAACATACCTCTTGAAATCTGTTTCCTGCTATTTTGCCTCGCTTTCAAGTCCGCCTCGTTGACTTCCCTCAACAGATTTTTGGACGATAGTTGTCCTTTATCACTCTGCCGGTTTGTGAATTGCTGTGCCCCTGAGCTCCATTTCTCAACTCGTTTTTTGTGAGCTGAACGCAAGTCCAAAATTTTGTATCATGTCCTATACTGGTTCCCGGTGGGTGGCTGAGACTTTGGTTTATTCTTCTTCCTTCCGGGAAATTAGAGTGACATGTGCCCGTCCAAATGCCTAACAGCTACTCTCTCATGGGTTCTCCCTCGTCCCTTCCATCCTATGCCAAATTGGGAACCTGTGCAAACCAGGAGGTTAAAGGGCCTGTCTCTCCAAGTTGGGAGATTGATAGTAAGGCAGTTGGAAAGTCAAACTGGAGCACCAGGAGAGGGACTATTCGTTGAGTTTTAGAAACCTTTCGTATTCACAGTGTGTACATTCTCTAGGTTTCCTGTACATGTTATAGCTGTAGTAATATTCCCTTCAACCTGGAGAGTTGGGACCCATGGAATGGGGGCCATGCATTATTGCTTGAAAGGGTCTGCATTTGCTCACCCAATCTCACCAATCCTCTCAGTCCCAAGTGTCCAGCCTTATGCCACATCCAGCTGTCATTGTAGATAACGTCTTTCCAGGTTTCCTCAGACACCCTGAAGGAATTGTAAAGAATTTCCCTGTTTTTTGGTTTTGCTTTTGAAATTCCTTTTTATAGTGACTTTGAGCTGATTTTCGCTGCCATGTTTATGCCACTCTAGACACACTTGATTCCCTTATGGAGTCATATCAATACATAGGTTTTAAGATTCTTACTAGTCAGATATATTCTTCTGCGGGAAATATGGGGTTTTGAGTCTCTTTCACTGAGGAAGGTGTAGGTCTTGTCTATTCCAAAGTTGGTTTTTCGAACGGTCCCTGTGCTTATATCAAACTTTGGTTTTATGCATCACCCCACCTCTCCATCCCCTTAATGCAGGCATAAGAGTGTTTTCTAAATGTGAGACTCTGTTCTCTTTCCTAACTCAGTTCACGTGTAGCCATGTTTACAGGATCTTCATAAGTGATATCTTATGATAAGTTTCTTTTTCTGTGTGACTTATTTCACTTAGAATCATCGTACCTGAATCCACTCACTTTGCTGCTACTGGTCTTATGACATTGATGTCATGGCTGAGGGATATTCCATCGTACGTAAGTACCACAATGTTTTGAACCATTTTTATATTTCCTGGGATATTTAAGGTGTACCCAAGTTGAGGTTTTGTAGTCAGTGCAGCCCTAAATTTGGAGGTGGCTCTTTCTTATTGATTTTCAGTTTTCCCAAGGTATATTCCCTAGACTGGAAGTGGCCTTGGCTCTGTAGCTCTGTTGTTTACTTGTTTTAGGGAACACAATGCACTCCTCCAGTGAGGCAGTTGGCAATTTACATCCCGCCCATCAGCATAACAAGGCTCCCTGTTCTCCAAGGCCTGTCTTGCCTTTCTGGTTTTTACACATTTTGTGGATGTCCCTTTTGACAGGTGGGAAGTGATACATCTTTGTAGTGCAGATTTGCATTGCCTGCTTGCTTGCTTGGCCAAAAAGGGCGTATGAGTTTTCTCCTGAATATATTCAGGAGAAAACGCATACGCCCTTTTTGGCCAAGTGCATCATTGTCCAAGTTGTGCCCCTCTTCCTGTGCTTTACAGGCGATTCCAAGGTACCTCTTGAAATCTGTTTCCTGCTATTTTGCCTCGCTTTCAAGTCCGCCTCGTTGACTTCCCTCAACAGATTTTTGGACGATAGTTGTCCTTTATCATTCTGCCAGTTTGTGAATTGCTGTGCCCCTGAGCTCCATTTCTCAACTCGTTTTTTGTGAGCTGAACGCCACTCCAAAATTTTGGATCATGTCCTATACTGGTTCCCGGTGGGTGGCTGAGACTTTGGTTAATTCTTCTTCCTGCCGGGAAATTAGAGTGACATGTGCCCGTCCAAATGCCTAACAGCTACTCTCTCATGGGTTCTCCCTCGTCCCTTCCATCCTCTGCCAAATTGGGAACCTGTGCAAACCAGGAGGTTAAAGGGCCTGTCTCTCCAAGTTGGGAGATTGATAGTAAGGCAGTTGGAAAGTCAAACTGGAGCACCAGGAGAGGGACTATTCGTTGAGTTTTAGAAACCTTTCGTATTCACAGTGTGTCCATTCTCTAGGTTTCCTGTACATGTTATAGCTGTAGTAATATTCCCTTCAACCTGGAGAGTTGGGACCCATGGAATGGGGGCCATGCATTATTGCTTGAAAGGGTCTGCATTTGCTCACCCAATCTCACCAATCCTCTCAGTCCCAAGTGTCCAGCCTTATGCCACATCCAGCTGTCATTGTAGATAGGGTCTTTCCAGGTTTCCTCAGACACCCTGAAGGAATTGTAAAGAATTTCCCTGTTTTTTGGTTTTGCTTTTGAAATTCCTTTTTATAGTGAGTTTGAGCTGATTCTCGCTGCCATGTTTATGCCACTCTAGACACACTTGATTCCCTTATGGAGTCATATCAATACATAGGTTTTAAGATTCTTACTAGTCAGATATATTCCTCTGCGGGAAATATGGGGTTTTGAGTCTCTTTCACTGAGGAAGGTGTAGGTCTTGTCTATTCCAAAGTTGGTTTTGGAAACGGTCCCTGTGCTTATATCAAACTCTGGTTTTATGCATCACCCCACCTCTCCTTCCCCTTTATGCAGGCATAAGAGTGTTTTCTAAATGTGAGACTCTGTTCTCTTTCCTAACTAAGTTCACGTGTAGCCATGTTTACAGGATCTTCATAAGTGATATCTTATGATAAGTTTCTTTTTCTGTGTGACTTATTTCACTTAGAATCATCGTACCTGAATCCACTCACTTTGCTGCTACTGGTCTTATGACATTGATTTCATGGCTGAGGGATATTCCATCGTACGTAAGTACCACAATGTTTTGAACCATTTTTATATTTCCTGGGATATTTAAGGTGTACCCAAGTTGAGGTTCTTGTAGTCAGTGCAGCCCTGAATTCGGAGGTGGGTCTTTCTTATTGATTTTCAGTTTTCCCAAGGTATATTCCCTAGACTGGAAGTGGCCTTGGCTCTGTAGCTCTGTTGTTTACTTGTTTTAGGGAACACAATGCACTCCTCCAGTGAGGCAGTTGGCAATTTACATCCCGCCCATCAGCATAGCAAGGCTCCCTGTTCTCCAGGGCCTGTCTTGCCTTTCTGGTTTGTACACATTTTGTGGATGTCCCTTTTGACCGGTGGGAAGTGATACTTCTTTGTAGTGCAGATTTGCATTGCCTGCTTGCTTGCTTGGCCAAAAAGGGCGTATGCGTTTTCTCCTGAATATATTCAGGAGAAAACGCATACGCCCTTTTTGACCAACTGCATCATTGTCCAAGTTGTGCCCCTCTTCCTGTGCTTTACAGGCGATTCCAAGGTACCTCTTGAAATCTGTTTCCTGCTATTTTGCCTCGCTTTCAAGCCCGCCTCGTTGACTTCCCTCAACATATTTTTGGACGATAGTTGTCCTTTATCACTCTGCCAGTTTGTGAATTGCTGTGCCCCTGAGCTCCATTTCTCAACTCGTTTTTTGTGAGCTGAACGCAAGTCCAAAATTTTGGATCATGTCCTATACTGGTTCCCGGTGGGTGGCTGAGACTTTGGTTAATTCTTCTTCCTTCCGGGAAATTAGAGTGACATGTGCCCGTCCAAATGCCTAACAGCTACTCTCTCATGGGTTCTCCCTCGTCCCTTCCATCCTCTGCCAAATTGGGAACCTGTGCAAACCAGGAGGTTAAAGGGCCTGTCTCTCCAAGTTGGGAGATTGATAGTAAGGCAGTTGGAAAGTCAAACTGGAGCACCAGGAGAGGGACTATTCGTTGAGTTTTAGAAACCTTTCGTATTCACAGTGTGTCCATTCTCTAGGTTTCCTGTACATGTTATAGCTGTAGTAATATTCCCTTCAACCTGGAGAGTTGGGACCCATGGAATGGGGGCCATGCATTATTGCTTGAAAGGGTCTGCATTTGCTCACCCGATCTCACCAATCCTCTCAGTCCCAAGTGTCCAGCCTTATGCCACATCCAGCTGTCATTGTAGATAGGGTCTTTCCAGGTTTCCTCAGACACCCTGAAGGAATTGTAAAGAATTTCCCTGTTTTTTGGTTTTGCTTTTGAAATTCCTTTTTATAGTGGGTTTGAGCTGATTCTCGCTGCCATGTTTATGCCACTCTAGACACACTTGTTCTCCTTATGGAGTCATATCAATACATAGATTTTAAGATTCTTACTAGTCAGATATATTCCTCTGCGGGAAATATGGGGTTTTGAGTCTCTTTCACTGAGGAAGATGTAGGTCTTGTCTATTCCAAAGTTGGTTTTTGGAACGGTCCCTGTTCTTATATCAAACTCTGGTTTTATGCATCACCCCACCTCTCCATCCCCTTTAGGCAGGCATAAGAGTGTTTTCTAAATGTGAGACTCTGTTCTCTTTCCTAACTCAGTTCACGTGTAGCCATGTTTACAGGATCTTCATAAGTGATATCTTAAGATAAGTTTCTTTTTCTGTGTGACTTATTTCACTTAGAATCATCGTACCTGAATCCACTCACTTTGCTGCTACTGGTCTTATGACATTGATTTCATGGCTGAGGGATATTCCATCGTACGTAAGTACCACAATGTTTTGAACCATTTTTATATTTCCTGGGATATTTAAGGTGTACCCAAGTTGAGGTTCTTGTAGTCAGTGCAGCCCTAAATTTGGAGGTGGCTCTTTCTTATTGATTTTCAGTTTTCCCAAGGTATATTCCCTAGACAGGAAGTGGCCTTGGCTCTGTAGCTCTGTTGTTTACTTGTTTTAGGGAACACAATGCACTTCTCCAGTGAGGCAGTTGTCAATTTACATCCCGCCCATCAGCATAACAAGGCTCCCTGTTCTCCAGGGCCTGTCTTGCCTTTCTGGTTTTTACACATTTTGTGGATGTCCCTTTTGACCGGTGGGAAGTGATACTTCTTTGTAGTGCAGATTTGCATTGCCCGCTTGCTTGCTTGGCCAAAAAGGGAGTATGCGTTTTCTCCTGAATATATTCAGGAGAAAACGCATACTCCCTTTTTGGCCAAGTGCATCATTGTCCAAGTTGTGCCCCTCTTCCTGTGCTTTACAGGCGATTCCAAGGTACCTCTTGAAATCTGTTTCGTGCTATTTTGCCTCACTTTCAAGTCCGCCTCGTTGACTTCCCTCAACAGATTTTTGGACGATAGTTGTCCTTTATCACTCTGCCAGTTTGTGAATTGCTGTGCCCCTGAGCTCCATTTCTCAACTCGTTTTTTGTGAGCTGAACGCCAGTCCAAAATTTTGGATCATGTCCTATACTGGTTCCCGGTGGGTGGCTGAGACTTTGGTTAATTCTTCTTCCTGCCGGGAAATTAGAGTGACATGTGCCCGTCCAAATGCCTAACAGCAACTCTCTCATGGGTTCTCCCTCGTCCCTTCCATCCTCTGCGAAATTGGGAACCTGTGCAAACCAGGAGGTTAAAGGGCCTGTCTCTCCAAGTTGGGAGATTGATAGTAAGGCAGTTGGAAAGTCAAACTGGAGCACCAGGAGAGGGACTATTCGTTGAGTTTTAGAAACCTTTCGTATTCACAGTGTGTCCATTCTCTAGGTTTCCTGTACATGTTATAGCTGTAGTAATATTCCCTTGAACCTGGAGAGTTGGGACCCATGGAATGGGGGCCATGCATTATTGCTTGAAAGGGTCTGCATTTGCTCACGCAATCTCACCAATCCTCTCAGTCCCAAGTGTCCAGCCTTATGCCACATCCAGCTGTCATTGTAGATAGGGTCTTTCCAGGTTTCCTCAGACACCCTGAAGGAATTGTAAAGAATTTCCCTGTTTTTTGGTTTTGCTTTTGAAATTCCTTTTTATAGTGAGTTTGAGCTGATTCTCGCTGCCATGTTTATGCCACTCTAGACACACTTGTTTGCCTTATGGAGTCATATCAATACATAGGTTTTAAGATTCTTACTAGTCAGATATATTCCTCTGCGGGAAATATGGGGTTTTGAGTCTCTTTCACTGAGGAAGGTGTAGGTCTTGTCTATTCCAAAGTTGGTTTTTGGAACGGTCCCTGTGCTTATATCAAACTCTGGTTTTATGCATCACCCCACCTCTCCATCCCCTTTAGGCAGGCACAAGAGTGTTTTCTAAATGTGAGACTCTGTTCTCTTTCCTAACTCAGTTCATGTGTAGCCATGTTTACAGGATCTTCATAAGTGATATCTTATGATAAGTTTCTTTTTCTGTGTGACTTATTTCACTTAGAATCATCGTACCTGAATCCACTCACTTTGCTGCTACTGGTCTTATGACATTGATTTCATGGCTGAGGGATATTCCATCGTACGTAAGTACCACAATGTTTTGAACCATTTTTATATTTCCTGGGATATTTAAGGTGTACCCAAGTTGAGGTTCTTGTAGTCAGTGCAGCCCTAAATTTGGAGGTGGCTCTTTCTTATTGATTTTCAGTTTTCCCAAGGTATATTCCCTAGACTGGAAGTGGCCTTGGCTCTGTAGCTCTGTTGTTTACTTGTTTTAGGGAACACAATGCACTCCTCGAGTGACGCAGTTGGCAATTTACATCCCGCCCATCAGCATAACAAGGCTCCCTGTTCTCCAGGGCCTGTCTTGCCTTTATGGTTTTTACACATTTTGTGGATGTCCCTTTTGACCGGTGGGAAGTGATACTTCTTTGTAGTGCAGATTTGCATTGCCTGCTTGCTTGCTTGGCCAAAAAGGGCGTATGCGTTTTCTCCTGAATATATTCAGGAGAAAACGCATACGCCCTTTTTGGCCAAGTGCATCATTGTCCAAGTTGTGCCCCTCTTCCTGTGCTTTACAGGCGATTCCAAGGTACCTCTTGAAATCTGTTTCCTGCTATTTTGCCTCGCTTTCAAGTCTGCCTCGTTGACTTCCCTCAACAGATTTTTGGACGATAGTTGTCCTTTATCACTCTGCCAGTTTGTGAATTGCTGTGCCCCTGAGCTCCATTTCTCAACTCGTTTTTTGTGAGCTGAACGCAAGTCCAAAATTTTGGATCATGTCCTATACTGGTTCCCGGTGGGTGGCTGAGACTTTGGTTAATTCTTCTTCCTGCCGGGAAATTAGAGTGACATGTGCCCGTCCAAATGCCTAACAGCTACTCTCTCATGGGTTCTCCCTCGTCCCTTCCATCCTCTGCCAAATTGGGAACCTGTGCAAACCAGGAGGTTAAAGGGCCTGTCTCTCCAAGTTGGGAGATTGATAGTAAGGCAGTTGGAAAGTCAAACTGGAGCACCAGGAGAGGGACTATTCGTTGAGTTTTAGAAACCTTTCGTATTCACAGTGTGTACATTCTCTAGGTTTCCTGTACATGTTATAGCTGTAGTAATATTCCCTTGAACCTGGAGAGTTGGGACTCATGGAATGGGGGCCATGCATTATTGCTTGAAAGGGTCTGCATTTGCTCACCCAATCTCACCAATCCTCTCAGTCCCAAGTGTCCAGCCTTATGCCACATCCAGCTCTCATTGTAGATAGGGTCTTTCCAGGTTTCCTCAGACACCCTGAAGGAATTGTAAAGAATTTCCCTGTTTTTTGGTTTTGCTTTTGAAATTCCTTTTTATAATGAGTTTGAGCTGATTCTCGCTGCCATGTTTATGCCACTCTAGACACACTTGTTTGCCTTATGGAGTCATATCAATACATAGGTTTTAAGATTCTTACTAGTCAGATATATTCCTCTGCGGGAAATATGGGGTTTTGAGTCTCTTTCACTGAGGAAGGTGTAGGTCTTGTCTATTCCAAAGTTGGTTTTTGGAACGGTCCCTGTGCTTATATCAAACTCTGGTTTTATGCATCACCCCACCTCTCCATCCCCTTAATGCATGCATAAGAGTGTTTTCTAAATGTGAGACTCTGTTCTCTTTCCTAACTCAGTTCACGTGTAGTCATGTTTACAGGATCTTCATAAGTGATATCTTATGATAAGTTTCTTTTTCTGTGTGACTTATTTCACTTAGAATCATCGTACCTGAATCCACTCACTTTGCTGCTACTGGTCTTATGACATTGATTTCATGGCTGAGGGATATTCCTTCGTACGTAAGTACCACAATGTTTTGAACCATTTTTATATTTCCTGGGATATTTAAGGTGTACCCAAGTTGAGGTTCTTGTAGTCAGTGCAGCCCTAAATTTGGAGGTGGCTCTTTCTTATTGATTTTCAGTTTTCCCAAGGTATATTCCCTAGACTGGAAGTGGCCTTGGCTCTGTAGCTCTGTTGTTTACTTGTTTTAGGGAACACAATGCACTCCTCGAGTGACGCAGTTGGCAAATTACATCCCGCCCATCAGCATAACAAGGCTCCCTGTTCTCCAGGGCCTGTCTTGCCTTTATGGTTTTTACACATTTTGTGGATGTCCCTTTTGACCGGTGGGAAGTGATACTTCTTTGTAGTGCAGATTTGCATTGCCTGCTTGCTTGCTTGGCCAAAAAGGGCGTATGCGTTTTCTCCTGAATATATTCAGGAGAAAACGCATACGCCCTTTTTGGCCAAGTGCATCATTGTCCAAGTTGTGCCCCTCTTCCTGTGCTTTACAGGCGATTCCAAGGTACCTCTTGAAATCTGTTTCCTGCTATTTTGCCTCGCTTTCAAGTCCGCCTCGTTGACTTCCCTCAACAGATTTTTGGACGATAGTTGTCCTTTATCACTCTGCCAGTCTGTGAATTGCTGTGCCCCTGAGCTCCATTTCTCAACTCGTTTTTTGTGAGCTGAACGCAAGTCCAAAATTTTGGATCATGTCCTATACTGGTTCCTGATGGGTGGCTGAGACTTTGGTTAATTCTTCTTCCTGCCGGGAAATTAGAGTGACATGTGCCCGTCCAAATGCCTAACAGCTACTCTCTCATGGGTTCTCCCTCGTCCCTTCCATCCTCTGCCAAATTGGGAACCTGTGCAAACCAGGAGGTTAAAGGGCCTGTCTCTCCAAGTTGGGAGATTGATAGTAAGGCAGTTGGAAAGTCAAACTGGAGCACCAGGAGAGGGACTATTCGTTGAGTTTTAGAAACCTTTCGTATTCACAGTGTGTACATTCTCTAGGTTTCCTGTACATGTTATAGCTGTAGTAATATTCCCTTGAACCTGGAGAGTTGGGACTCATGGAATGGGGGCCATGCATTATTGCTTGAAAGGGTCTGCATTTGCTCACCCAATCTCACCAATCCTCTCAGTCCCAAGTGTCCAGCCTTATGCCACATCCAGCTCTCATTGTAGATAGGGTCTTTCCAGGTTTCCTCAGACACCCTGAAGGAATTGTAAAGAATTTCCCTGTTTTTTGGTTTTGCTTTTGAAATTCCTTTTTATAATGAGTTTGAGCTGATTCTCGCTGCCATGTTTATGCCACTCTAGACACACTTGTTTGCCTTATGGAGTCATATCAATACATAGGTTTTAAGATTCTTACTAGTCAGATATATTCCTCTGCGGGAAATATGGGGTTTTGAGTCTCTTTCACTGAGGAAGGTGTAGGTCTTGTCTATTCCAAAGTTGGTTTTTGGAACGGTCCCTGTGCTTATATCAAACTCTGGTTTTATGCATCACCCCACCTCTCCATCCCCTTAATGCATGCATAAGAGTGTTTTCTAAATGTGAGACTCTGTTCTCTTTCCTAACTCAGTTCACGTGTAGTCATGTTTACAGGATCTTCATAAGTGATATCTTATGATAAGTTTCTTTTTCTGTGTGACTTATTTCACTTAGAATCATCGTACCTGAATCCACTCACTTTGCTGCTACTGGTCTTATGACATTGATTTCATGGCTGAGGGATATTCCTTCGTACGTAAGTACCACAATGTTTTGAACCATTTTTATATTTCCTGGGATATTTAAGGTGTACCCAAGTTGAGGTTCTTGTAGTCAGTGCAGCCCTAAATTTGGAGGTGGCTCTTTCTTATTGATTTTCAGTTTTCCCAAGGTATATTCCCTAGACTGGAAGTGGCCTTGGCTCTGTAGCTCTGTTGTTTACTTGTTTTAGGGAACACAATGCACTCCTCCAGTGACGCAGTTGGCAATTTACATCCCGCCCATCAGCATAACAAGGCTCCCTGTTCTCCAGGGCCTGTCTTGCCTTTATGGTTTTTACACATTTTGTGGATGTCCCTTTTGACCGGTGGGAAGTGATACTTCTTTGTAGTGCAGATTTGCATTGCCTGCTTGCTTGCTTGGCCAAAAAGGGCGTATGCGTTTTCTCCTGAATATATTCAGGAGAAAACGCATACGCCCTTTTTGGCCAAGTGCATCATTGTCCAAGTTGTGCCCCTCTTCCTGTGCTTTACAGGCGATTCCAAGGTACCTCTTGAAATCTGTTTCCTGCTATTTTGCCTCGCTTTCAAGTCCGCCTCGTTGACTTCCCTCAACAGATTTTTGGACGATAGTTGTCCTTTATCACTCTGCCAGTTTGTGAATTGCTGTGCCCCTGAGCTCCATTTCTCAACTCGTTTTTTGTGAGCTGAACGCAAGTCCAAAATTTTGGATCATGTCCTATACTGGTTCCCGGTGGGTGGCTGAGACTTTGGTTAATTCTTCTTCCTGCCGGGAAATTAGAGTGACATGTGCCCGTCCAAATGCCTAACAGCTACTCTCTCATGGGTTCTCCCTCGTCCCTTCCATCCTCTGCGAAATTGGGAACCTGTGCAAACCAGGAGGTTAAAGGGCCTGTCTCTCCAAGTTGGGAGATTGATAGTAAGGCAGTTGGAAAGTCAAACTGGAGCACCAGGAGAGGGACTATTCGTTGAGTTTTAGAAACCTTTCGTATTCACAGTGTGTCCATTCTCTAGGTTTCCTGTACATGTTATAGCTGTAGTAATATTCCCTTCAACCTGGAGAGTTGGGACCCATGGAATGGGGGCCATGCATTATTGCTTGAAAGGGTCTGCATTTGCTCACCCAATCTCACCAATCCTCTCAGTCCCAAGTGTCCAGCCTTATGCCACATCCAGCTGTCATTGTAGATAGGGTCTTTCCAGGTTTCCTCAGACACCCTGAAGGAATTGTAAAGAATTTCCCTGTTTTTTGGTTTTGCTTTTGAAATTCCTTTTTATAGTGGGTTTGAGCTGATTCTCGCTGCCATGTTTATGCCACTCTAGACACACTTGTTCTCCTTATGGAGGCATATCAATACATAGATTTTAAGATTCTTACTAGGCAGATATATTCCTCTGTGGGAAATATGGGGTTTTGAGTCTCTTTCACTGAGGAAGGTGTAGGTCTTGTCTATTCCAAAGTTGGTTTTTGGAACGGTCCCTGTGCTTATATCAAACTCTGGTTTTATGCATCACCCCACCTCTCCATCCCCTTTAGGCAGGCATAAGAGTGTTTTCTAAATGTGAGACTCTGTTCTCTTTCCTAACTCAGTTCACGTGTAGCCATGTTTACAGGATGTTCATAAGTGATATCTTATGATAAGTTTCTTTTTCTGTGTGACTTATTTCACTTAGAATCATCGTACCTGAATCCACTCACTTTGCTGCTACTGGTCTTATGACATTGATTTCATGGCTGAGGGAATTTCCATCGTACGTAAGTACCACAATGTTTTGAACCATTTTTATATTTCATGGGATATTTAAGGTGTACCCAAGTTGAGGTTCTTGTAGTCAGTGCAGCCGTAAATTTGGAGGTGGCTCTTTCTTATTGATTTTCAGTTTTCCCAAGGTATATTCCCTAGACAGGAAGTGGCCTTGGCTCTGTAGCTCTGTTGTTTACTTGTTTTAGGGAACACAATGCACTCCTCCAGTGAGGCAGTTGTCAATTTACATCCTGCCCATCAGCATAACAAGGCTCCCTGTTCTCCAGGGCCGGTCTTGCCTTTCTGGTTTTTACACATTTTGTGGATGTCCCTTTTGACCGGTGGGAAGTGATACTTCTTTGTAGTGCAGATTTGCATTGCCCGCTTGCTTGCTTGGCCAAAAAGGGCGTATGCGTTTTCTCCTGAATATATTCAGGAGAAAACGCATACGCCCTTTTTGGCCAAGTGCATCATTGTCCAAGTTGTGCCCCTCTTCCTGTGCTTTACAGGCGATTCCAAGGTACCTCTTGAAATCTGTTTCCTGCTATTTTGCCTCACTTTCAAGTCCGCCTCGTTGACTTCCCTCAACAGATTTTTGGACGATAGTTGTCCTTTATCACTCTGCCAGTTTGTGAATTGCTGTGCCCCTGAGCTCCATTTCTCAACTCGTTTTTTGTGAGCTGAACGCCAGTCCAAAATTTTGGATCATGTCCTATACTGGTTCCCGGTGGGTGGCTGAGACTTTGGTTAATTCTTCTTCCTGCCGGGAAATTAGAGTGACATGTGCCCGTCCAAATGCCTAACAGCAACTCTCTCATGGGTTCTCCCTCGTCCCTTCCATCCTCTGCGAAATTGGGAACCTGTGCAAACCAGGAGGTTAAAGGGCCTGTCTCTCCAAGTTGGGAGATTGATAGTAAGACAGTTGGAAAGTCAAACTGGAGCACCAGGAGAGGGACTATTCGTTGAGTTTTAGAAACCTTTCGTATTCACAGTGTGTCCATTCTCTAGGTTTCCTGTACATGTTATAGCTGTAGTAATATTCCCTTGAACCTGGAGAGTTGGGACCCATGGAATGGGGGCCATGCATTATTGCTTGAAAGGGTCTGCATTTGCTCACGCAATCTCACCAATCCTCTCAGTCCCAAGTGTCCAGCCTTATGCCACATCCAGCTGTCATTGTAGATAGGGTCTTTCCAGGTTTCCTCAGACACCCTGAAGGAATTGTAAAGAATTTCCCTGTTTTTTGGTTTTGCTTTTGAAATTCCTTTTTATAGTGAGTTTGAGCTGATTATCGCTGCCATGTTTATGCCACTCTAGACACACTTGTTTGCCTTATGGAGTCATATCAATACATAGGTTTTAAGATTCTTACTAGTCAGATATATTCCTCTGCGGGAAATATGGGGTTTTGAGTCTCTTTCACTGAGGAAGGTGTAGGTCTTGTCTATTCCAAAGTTGGTTTTTGGAACGGTCCCTGTGCTTATATCAAACTCTGGTTTTATGCATCACCCCACCTCTCCATCCCCTTTAGGCAGGCACAAGAGTGTTTTCTAAATGTGAGACTCTGTTCTCTTTCCTAACTCAGTTCATGTGTAGCCATGTTTACAGGATCTTCATAAGTGATATCTTATGATAAGTTTCTTTTTCTGTGTGACTTATTTCACTTAGAATCATCGTACCTGAATCCACTCACTTTGCTGCTACTGGTCTTATGACATTGATTTCATGGCTGAGGGATATTCCATCGTACGTAAGTACCACAATGTTTTGAACCATTTTTATATTTCCTGGGATATTTAAGGTGTACCCAAGTTGAGGTTCTTGTAGTCAGTGCAGCCCTAAATTTGGAGGTGGCTCTTTCTTATTGATTTTCAGTTTTCCCAAGGTATATTCCCTAGACTGGAAGTGGCCTTGGCTCTGTAGCTCTGTTGTTTACTTGTTTTAGGGAACACAATGCACTCCTCGAGTGACGCAGTTGGCAAATTACATCCCGCCCATCAGCATAACAATGCTCCCTGTTCTCCAGGGCCTGTCTTGCCTTTATGGTTTTTACACATTTTGTGGATGTCCCTTTTGACCGGTGGGAAGTGATACTTCTTTGTAGTGCAGATTTGCATTGCCCGCTTGCTTGCTTGGCCAAAAAGGGCGTATGCGTTTTCTCCTGAATATATTCAGGAGAAAACGCATACGCCCTTTTTGGCCAAGTGCATCATTGTCCAAGTTGTGCCCCTCTTCCTGTGCTTTACAGGCGATTCCAAGGTACCTCTTGAAATCTGTTTCCTGCTATTTTGCCTCGCTTTCAAGTCCGCCTCGTTGACTTCCCTCAACAGATTTTTGGACGATAGTTGTCCTTTATCACTCTGCCAGTTTGTGAATTGCTGTGCCCCTGAGCTCCATTTCTCAACTCGTTTTTTGTGAGCTGAACGCAAGTCCAAAATTTTGGATCATGTCCTATACTGGTTCCCGGTGGTTGGCTGAGAGTTTGGTTAATTCTTCTTCCTGCCGGGAAATTAGAGTGACATGTGCCCGTCCAAATGCCTAACAGCTACTCTCTCATGGGTTCTCCCTCGTCCCTTCCATCCTCTGCCAAATTGGGAACCTGTGCAAACCAGGAGGTTAAAGGCCCTGTCTCTCCAAGTTGGGAGATTGATAGTAAGGCAGTTGGAAAGTCAAACTGGAGCACCAGGAGAGGGACTATTCGTTGAGTTTTAGAAACCTTTCATATTCACAGTGTGTCCATTCTCTAGGTTTCCTGTACATGTTATAGCTGTAGTAATAATCCCTTGAACCTGGAGAGTTGGGACCCATGGAATGGGGGCCATGCATTATTGCTTGAAAGGGTCTGCATTTGCTCACCCAATCTCACCAATCCTCTCAGTCCCAAGTGTCCAGCCTTATGCCACATCCAGCTGTCATTGTAGATAGGGTCTTTCCAGGTTTCCTCAGACACCCTGAAGGAATTGTAAAGAATTTCCCTGTTTTTTGGTTTTGCTTTTGAAATTCCTTTTTATACTGAGTTTGAGCTGATTCTCGCTGCCATGTTTATGCCACTCTAGACACACTTGATTCCCTTATGGAGTCATATCAATACATAGGTTTTAAGATTCTTACTAGTCAGATATATTCCTCTGCGGGAAATATGGGGTTTTGAGTCTCTTTCACTGAGGAAGGTGTAGGTCTTGTCTATTCCAAAGTTGGTTTTTGGAACGGTCCCTGTGCTTATATCAAACTCTGGTTTTATGCATCACCCCACCTCTCCATCCCCTTTAGGCAGGCATAAGAGTGTTTTCTAAATGTGAGACTCTGTTCTCTTTCCTAACTCAGTTCACGTGTAGCCATGTTTACAGGATCTTCATAAGTGATATCTTATGATAAGTTTCTTTTTCTGTGTGACTTATTTCACTTAGAATCATCGTACCTGAATCCACTCACTTTGTTGCTACTGGTCTTATGACATTGATTTCATGGCAGAGGAATATTCCATCGTACGTAAGTATCACAATGTTTTGAACCATTTTTATATTTCCTGGGATATTTAAGGTGTACCCAAGTTGAGGTTCTTGTAGTCAGTGCAGCCCTAAATTTGGAGGTGGCTCTTTCTTATTGATTTTCAGTTTTCCCAAGGTATATTCCCTAGACTGGAAGTGGCCTTGGCTCTGTAGCTCTGTTGTTTACTTGTTTTAGGGAACACAATGCACTCCTCCAGTGAGGCAGTTGGCAATTTACATCCCGCCCATCAGCATAACAAGGCTCCCTGTTCTCCAGGGCCTGTCTTGCCTTTCTGGTTTTTACACATTTTGTGGATGTCCCTTTTCACCGGTGGGAAGTGATACTTCTTTGTAGTGCAGATTTGCATTGCCCGCTTGCTTGCTTGGCCAAAAAGGGCGTATGCGTTTTCTCCTGAATATATTCAGGAGAAAACGCATACGCCCTTTTTGGCCAAGTGCATCATTGTCCAAGTTGTGCCCCTCTTCCTGTGCTTTACAGGCGATTCCAAGGTACCTCTTGAAATCTGTTTCCTGCTATTTTGCCTCGCTTTCAAGTCCGCCTCGTTGACTTCCCTCAACAGATTTTTGGACGATAGTTATCCTTTATCACTCTGCCAGTTTGTGAATTGCTGTGCCCCTGAGCTCCATTTCTCAACTCGTTTTTTGTGAGCTGAACGCCAGTCCAAAATTTTGGATCATGTCCTATACTGGTTCCCGGTGGGTGGCTGAGACTTTGGTTAATTCTTCTTCCTGCCGGGAAATTAGAGTGACATGTGCCCGTCCAAATGCCTAACAGCAACTCTCTCATGGGTTCTCCCTCGTCCCTTCCATCCTCTGCGAAATTGGGAACCTGTGCAAACCAGGAGGTTAAAGGGCCTGTCTCTCCAAGTTGGGAGATTGATAGTAAGGCAGTTGGAAAGTCAAACTGGAACACCAGGAGAGGGACTATTCGTTGAGTTTTAGAAACCTTTCGTATTCACAGTGTGTCCATTCTCTAGGTTTCCTGTACATGTTATAGCTGTAGTAATATTCCCTTGAACCTGGAGAGTTGGGACCCATGGAATGGGGGCCATGCATTATTGCTTGAAAGGGTCTGCATTTGCTCACGCAATCTTACCAATCCTCTCAGTCCCAAGTGTCCAGCCTTATGCCACATCCAGCTGTCATTGTACATAGGGTCTTTCCAGGTTTCCTCAGACACCCTGAAGGAATTGTAAAGAATTTCCCTGTTTTTTGGTTTTGCTTTTGAAATTCCTTTTTATAGTGAGTTTGAGCTGATTCTCGCTGCCATGTTTATGCCACTCTAGACACACTTGTTTGCCTTATGGAGTCATATCAATACATAGGTTTTAAGATTTTTACTAGTCAGATATATTCCTCTGCGGGAAATATGGGGTTTTGAGTCTCTTTCACTAAGGAAGGTGTAGGTCTTGTCTATTCCAAAGTTGGTTTTTCGAACGCTCCCTGTGATTATATCAAACTCTGGTTTTATGCATCACCCCACCTCACCATCCCCTTAATGCATGCATAAGAGTGTTTTCTAAATGTGAGACTCTGTTCTCTTTCCTAACTCAGTTCACGTGTAGCCATGTTTACAGGATCTTCATAAGTGATATCTTATGATAAGTTTCTTTTTCTGTGTGACTTATTTCACTTAGAATCATCGTACCTGAATCCACTCACTTTGCTGCTACTGGTCTTATGACATTGATTTCATGGCTGAGGGATATTCCATCGTACGTAAGTACCACAATGTTTTGAACCATTTTTATATTTCCTGGGATATTTAAGGTGTACCCAAGTTGAGGTTCTTGTAGTCAGTGCAGCCCTAAATTTGGAGGTGGCTCTTTCTTATTGATTTTCAGTTTTCCCAAGGTATATTCCCTAGACTGGAAGTGGCCTTGGCTCTGTAGCTCTGTTGTTTACTTGTTTTAGGGAACACAATGCACTCCTCGAGTGACGCAGTTGGCAATTTACATCCCGCCCATCAGCATAACAAGGCTCCCTGTTCTCCAGGGCCTGTCTTGCCTTTATGGTTTTTACACATTTTGTGGATGTCCCTTTTGACCGGTGGGAAGTGATACTTCTTTGTAGTGCAGATTTGCATTGCCTGCTTGCTTGCTTGGCCAAAAAGGGCGTATGCGTTTTCTCCTGAATATATTCAGGAGAAAACGCATACGCCCTTTTTGGCCAAGTGCATCATTGTCCAAGTTGTGCCCCTCTTCCTGTGCTTTACAGGCGATTCCAAGGTACCTCTTGAAATCTGTTTCCTGCTATTTTGCCTCGCTTTCAAGTCTGCCTCGTTGACTTCCCTCAACAGATTTTTGGACGATAGTTGTCCTTTATCACTCTGCCAGTTTGTGAATTGCTGTGCCCCTGAGCTCCATTTCTCAACTCGTTTTTTGTGAGCTGAACGCAAGTCCAAAATTTTGGATCATGTCCTATACTGGTTCCCGGTGGGTGGCTGAGACTTTGGTTAATTCTTCTTCCTGCCGGGAAATTAGAGTGACATGTGCCCGTCCAAATGCCTAACAGCTACTCTCTCATGGGTTCTCCCTCGTCCCTTCCATCCTCTGCCAAATTGGGAACCTGTGCAAACCAGGAGGTTAAAGGGCCTGTCTCTCCAAGTTGGGAGATTGATAGTAAGGCAGTTGGAAAGTCAAACTGGAGCACCAGGAGAGGGACTATTCGTTGAGTTTTAGAAACCTTTCGTATTCACAGTGTGTCCATTCTCTAGGTTTCCTGTACATGTTATAGCTGTAGTAATATTCCCTTCAACCTGGAGAGTTGGGACCCATGGAATGGGGGCCATGCATTATTGCTTGAAAGGGTCTGCATTTGCTCACCCAATCTCACCAATCCTCTCAGTCCCAAGTGTCCAGCCTTATGCCA
Source organism: Mesoplodon densirostris (assembly GCF_025265405.1). NCBI lineage: Eukaryota > Metazoa > Chordata > Mammalia > Artiodactyla > Ziphiidae > Mesoplodon > Mesoplodon densirostris. The sequence continues at coordinate 7,314,859 of NW_026778197.1, read as the reverse complement.
CATCCAGCTGTCATTGTAGATAGGGTCTTTCCAGGTTTCCTCAGACACCCTGAAGGAATTGTAAAGAATTTCCCTGTTTTTTGGTTTTGCTTTTGAAATTCCTTTTTATAGTGGGTTTGAGCTGATTCTCGCTGCCATGTTTATGCCACTCTAGACACACTTGTTCTCCTTATGGAGTCATATCAATACATAGATTTTAAGATTCTTACTAGTCAGATATATTCCTCTGCGGGAAATATGGGGTTTTGAGTCTCTTTCACTGAGGAAGGTGTAGGTCTTGTCTATTCCAAAGTTGGTTTTTGGAACGGTCCCTGTGCTTATATCAAACTCTGGTTTTATGCATCACCCCACCTCTCCATCCCCTTTAGGCAGGCACAAGAGTGTTTTCTAAATGTGAGACTCTGTTCTCTTTCCTAACTCAGTTCACGTGTAGCCATGTTTACAGGATCTTCATAAGTGATATCTTATGATAAGTTTCTTTTTCTGTGTGACTTATTTCACTTAGAATCATCGTACCTGAATCCACTCACTTTGCTGCTACTGGTCTTATGACATTGATTTCATGGCTGAGGGATATTCCATCGTACGTAAGTACCACAATGTTTTGAACCATTTTTATATTTCCTGGGATATTTAAGGTGTACCCAAGTTGAGGTTCTTGTAGTCAGTGCAGCCCTAAATTTGGAGGTGGCTCTTTCTTATTGATTTTCAGTTTTCCCAAGGTATATTCCCTAGACTGGAAGTGGCCTTGGCTCTGTAGCTCTGTTGTTTACTTGTTTTAGGGAACACAATGCACTCCTCGAGTGACGCAGTTGGCAAATTACATCCCGCCCATCAGCATAACAAGGCTCCCTGTTCTCCAGGGCCTGTCTTGCCTTTATGGTTTTTACACATTTTGTGGATGTCCCTTTTGACCGGTGGGAAGTGATACTTCTTTGTAGTGCAGATTTGCATTGCCCGCTTGCTTGCTTGGCCAAAAAGGGCGTATGCGTTTTCTCCTGAATATATTCAGGAGAAAACGCATACGCCCTTTTTGGCCAAGTGCATCATTGTCCAAGTTGTGCCCCTCTTCCTGTGCTTTACAGGCGATTCCAAGGTACCTCTTGAAATCTGTTTCCTGCTATTTTGCCTCGCTTTCAAGTCCGCCTCGTTGACTTCCCTCAACAGATTTTTGGACGATAGTTGTCCTTTATCACTCTGCCGGTCTGTGAATTGCTGTGCCCCTGAGCTCCATTTCTCAACTCGTTTTTTGTGAGCTGAACGCAAGTCCAAAATTTTGGATCATGTCCTATACTGGTTCCTGATGGGTGGCTGAGACTTTGGTTAATTCTTCTTCCTGCCGGGAAATTAGAGTGACATGTGCCCGTCCAAATGCCTAACAGCTACTCTCTCATGGGTTCTCCCTCGTCCCTTCCATCCTCTGCCAAATTGGGAACCTGTGCAAACCAGGAGGTTAAAGGGCCTGTCTCTCCAAGTTGGGAGATTGATAGTAAGGCAGTTGGAAAGTCAAACTGGAGCACCAGGAGAGGGACTATTCGTTGAGTTTTAGAAACCTTTCGTATTCACAGTGTGTACATTCTCTAGGTTTCCTGTACATGTTATAGCTGTAGTAATATTCCCTTGAACCTGGAGAGTTGGGACTCATGGAATGGGGGCCATGCATTATTGCTTGAAAGGGTCTGCATTTGCTCACCCAATCTCACCAATCCTCTCAGTCCCAAGTGTCCAGCCTTATGCCACATCCAGCTCTCATTGTAGATAGGGTCTTTCCAGGTTTCCTCAGACACCCTGAAGGAATTGTAAAGAATTTCCCTGTTTTTTGGTTTTGCTTTTGAAATTCCTTTTTATAATGAGTTTGAGCTGATTCTCGCTGCCATGTTTATGCCACTCTAGACACACTTGTTTGCCTTATGGAGTCATATCAATACATAGGTTTTAAGATTCTTACTAGTCAGATATATTCCTCTGCGGGAAATATGGGGTTTTGAGTCTCTTTCACTGAGGAAGGTGTAGGTCTTGTCTATTCCAAAGTTGGTTTTTGGAACGGTCCCTGTGCTTATATCAAACTCTGGTTTTATGCATCACCCCACCTCTCCATCCCCTTAATGCATGCATAAGAGTGTTTTCTAAATGTGAGACTCTGTTCTCTTTCCTAACTCAGTTCACGTGTAGTCATGTTTACAGGATCTTCATAAGTGATATCTTATGATAAGTTTCTTTTTCTGTGTGACTTATTTCACTTAGAATCATCGTACCTGAATCCACTCACTTTGCTGCTACTGGTCTTATGACATTGATTTCATGGCTGAGGGATATTCCATCGTACGTAAGTACCACAATGTTTTGAACCATTTTTATATTTCCTGGGATATTTAAGGTGTACCCAAGTTGAGGTTCTTGTAGTCAGTGCAGCCCTAAATTTGGAGGTGGCTCTTTCTTATTGATTTTCAGTTTTCCCAAGGTATATTCCCTAGACTGGAAGTGGCCTTGGCTCTGTAGCTCTGTTGTTTACTTGTTTTAGGGAACACAATGCACTCCTCCAGTGACGCAGTTGGCAATTTACATCCCGCCCATCAGCATAACAAGGCTCCCTGTTCTCCAGGGCCTGTCTTGCCTTTCTGGTTTTTACACATTTTGTGGATGTCCCTTTTGACCGGTGGGAAGTGATACTTCTTTGTAGTGCAGATTTGCATTGCCTGCTTGCTTGCTTGGCCAAAAAGGGCGTATGCGTTTTCTCCTGAATATATTCAGGAGAAAATGCATACGCCCTTTTTGGCCAAGTGCATCATTGTCCAAGTTGTGCCCCTCTTCCTGTGCTTTACAGGCGATTCCAAGGTACCTCTTGAAATCTGTTTCCTGCTATTTTGCCTCGCTTTCAAGTCCGCCTCGTTGACTTCCCTCAACAGATTTTTGGACGATAGTTGTCCTTTATCACTCTGCCAGTTTGTGAATTGCTGTGCCCCTGAGCTCCATTTCTCAACTCGTTTTTTGTGAGCTGAACGCAAGTCCAAAATTTTGGATCATGTCCTATACTGGTTCCCGGTGGGTGGCTGAGACTTTGGTTAATTCTTCTTCCTGCCGGGAAATTAGAGTGACATGTGCCCGTCCAAATGCCTAACAGCTACTCTCTCATGGGTTCTCCCTCGTCCCTTCCATCCTCTGCGAAATTGGGAACCTGTGCAAACCAGGAGGTTAAAGGGCCTGTCTCTCCAAGTTGGGAGATTGATAGTAAGGCAGTTGGAAAGTCAAACTGGAGCACCAGGAGAGGGACTATTCGTTGAGTTTTAGAAACCTTTCGTATTCACAGTGTGTCCATTCTCTAGGTTTCCTGTACATGTTATAGATGTAGTAATATTCCCTTCAACCTGGAGAGTTGGGACCCATGGAATGGGGGCCATGCATTATTGCTTGAAAGGGTCTGCATTTGCTCACCCAATCTCACCAATCCTCTCAGTCCCAAGTGTCCAGCCTTATGCCACATCCAGCTGTCATTGTAGATAGGGTCTTTCCAGGTTTCCTCAGACACCCTGAAGGAATTGTAAAGAATTTCCCTGTTTTTTGGTTTTGCTTTTGAAATTCCTTTTTATAGTGGGTTTGAGCTGATTCTCGCTGCCATGTTTATGCCACTCTAGACACACTTGTTCTCCTTATGGAGGCATATCAATACATAGATTTTAAGATTCTTACTAGTCAGATATATTCCTCTGTGGGAAATATGGGGTTTTGAGTCTCTTTCACTGAGGAAGGTGTAGGTCTTGTCTATTCCAAAGTTGGTTTTTGGAACGGTCCCTGTGCTTATATCAAACTCTGGTTTTATGCATCACCCCACCTCTCCATCCCCTTTAGGCAGGCATAAGAGTGTTTTCTAAATGTGAGACTCTGTTCTCTTTCCTAACTCAGTTCACGTGTAGCCATGTTTACAGGATCTTCATAAGTGATATCTTATGATAAGTTTCTTTTTCTGTGTGACTTATTTCACTTAGAATCATCGTACCTGAATCCACTCACTTTGCTGCTACTGGTCTTATGACATTGATTTCATGGCTGAGGGAATTTCCATCGTACGTAAGTACCACAATGTTTTGAACCATTTTTATATTTCATGGGATATTTAAGGTGTACCCAAGTTGAGGTTCTTGTAGTCAGTGCAGCCCTAAATTTGGAGGTGGCTCTTTCTTATTGATTTTCAGTTTTCCCAAGGTATATTCCCTAGACAGGAAGTGGCCTTGGCTCTGTAGCTCTGTTGTTTACTTGTTTTAGGGAACACAATGCACTCCTCCAGTGAGGCAGTTGTCAATTTACATCCTGCCCATCAGCATAACAAGGCTCCCTGTTCTCCAGGGCCGGTCTTGCCTTTCTGGTTTTTACACATTTTGTGGATGTCCCTTTTGACCGGTGGGAAGTGATACTTCTTTGTAGTGCAGATTTGCATTGCCCGCTTGCTTGCTTGGCCAAAAAGGGCGTATGCGTTTTCTCCTGAATATATTCAGGAGAAAACGCATACGCCCTTTTTGGCCAAGTGCATCATTGTCCAAGTTGTGCCCCTCTTCCTGTGCTTTACAGGCGATTCCAAGGTACCTCTTGAAATCTGTTTCCTGCTATTTTGCCTCACTTTCAAGTCCGCCTCGTTGACTTCCCTCAACAGATTTTTGGACGATAGTTGTCCTTTATCACTCTGCCAGTTTGTGAATTGCTGTGCCCCTGAGCTCCATTTCTCAACTCGTTTTTTGTGAGCTGAACGCCAGTCCAAAATTTTGGATCATGTCCTATACTGGTTCCCGGTGGGTGGCTGAGACTTTGGTTAATTCTTCTTCCTGCCGGGAAATTAGAGTGACATGTGCCCGTCCAAATGCCTAACAGCAACTCTCTCATGGGTTCTCCCTCGTCCCTTCCATCCTCTGCGAAATTCGGAACCTGTGCAAACCAGGAGGTTAAAGGGCCTGTCTCTCCAAGTTGGGAGATTGATAGTAAGGCAGTTGGAAAGTCAAACTGGAGCACCAGGAGAGGGACTATTCGTTGAGTTTTAGAAACCTTTCGTATTCACAGTGTGTCCATTCTCTAGGTTTCCTGTACATGTTATAGCTGTAGTAATATTCCCTTGAACCTGGAGAGTTGGGACCCATGGAATGGGGGCCATGCATTATTGCTTGAAAGGGTCTGCATTTGCTCACGCAATCTCACCAATCCTCTCAGTCCCAAGTGTCCAGCCTTATGCCACATCCAGCTGTCATTGTAGATAGGGTCTTTCCAGGTTTCCTCAGACACCCTGAAGGAATTGTAAAGAATTTCCCTGTTTTTTGGTTTTGCTTTTGAAATTCCTTTTTATAGTGAGTTTGAGCTGATTATCGCTGCCATGTTTATGCCACTCTAGACACACTTGTTTGCCTTATGGAGTCATATCAATACATAGGTTTTAAGATTCTTACTAGTCAGATATATTCCTCTGCGGGAAATATGGGGTTTTGAGTCTCTTTCACTGAGGAAGGTGTAGGTCTTGTCTATTCCAAAGTTGGTTTTTGGAACGGTCCCTGTGCTTATATCAAACTCTGGTTTTATGCATCACCCCACCTCTCCATCCCCTTTAGGCAGGCACAAGAGTGTTTTCTAAATGTGAGACTCTGTTCTCTTTCCTAACTCAGTTCATGTGTAGCCATGTTTACAGGATCTTCATAAGTGATATCTTATGATAAGTTTCTTTTTCTGTGTGACTTATTTCACTTAGAATCATCGTACCTGAATCCACTCACTTTGCTGCTACTGGTCTTATGACATTGATTTCATGGCTGAGGGATATTCCATCGTACGTAAGTACCACAATGTTTTGAACCATTTTTATATTTCCTGGGATATTTAAGGTGTACCCAAGTTGAGGTTCTTGTAGTCAGTGCAGCCCTAAATTTGGAGGTGGCTCTTTCTTATTGATTTTCAGTTTTCCCAAGGTATATTCCCTAGACTGGAAGTGGCCTTGGCTCTGTAGCTCTGTTGTTTACTTGTTTTAGGGAACACAATGCACTCCTCGAGTGACGCAGTTGGCAAATTACATCCCGCCCATCAGCATAACAAGGCTCCCTGTTCTCCAGGGCCTGTCTTGCCTTTATGGTTTTTACACATTTTGTGGATGTCCCTTTTGACCGGTGGGAAGTGATACTTCTTTGTAGTGCAGATTTGCATTGCCCGCTTGCTTGCTTGGCCAAAAAGGGCGTATGCGTTTTCTCCTGAATATATTCAGGAGAAAACGCATACGCCCTTTTTGGCCAAGTGCATCATTGTCCAAGTTGTGCCCCTCTTCCTGTGCTTTACAGGCGATTCCAAGGTACCTCTTGAAATCTGTTTCCTGCTATTTTGCCTCGCTTTCAAGTCCGCCTCGTTGACTTCCCTCAACAGATTTTTGGACGATAGTTGTCCTTTATCACTCTGCCAGTTTGTGAATTGCTGTGCCCCTGAGCTCCATTTCTCAACTCGTTTTTTGTGAGCTGAACTCAAGTTCAAAATTTTGGATCATGTCCTATACTGGTTCCTGGTGGGTGGCTGAGACTTTGGTTAATTCTTCTTCCTGCCGGGAAATTAGAGTGACATGTGCCCGTCCAAATGCCTAACAGCTACTCTCTCATGGGTTCTCCCTCGTCCCTTCCATCCTCTGCCAAATTGGGAACCTGTGCAAACCAGGAGGTTAAAGGGCCTGTCTCTCCAAGTTGGGAGATTGATAGTAAGGCAGTTGGAAAGTCAAACTGGAGCACCAGGAGAGGGACTATTCGTTGAGTTTTAGAAACCTTTCGTATTCACAGTGTGTACATTCTCTAGGTTTCCTGTACATGTTATAGCTGTAGTAATATTCCCTTGAACCTGGAGAGTTGGGACTCATGGAATGGGGGCCATGCATTATTGCTTGAAAGGGTCTGCATTTGCTCACCCAATCTCACCAATCCTCTCAGTCCCAAGTGTCCAGCCTTATGCCACATCCAGCTGTCATTGTAGATAGGGTCTTTCCAGGTTTCCTCAGACACCCTGAAGGAATTGTAAAGAATTTCCCTGTTTTTTGGTTTTGCTTTTGAAATTCCTTTTTATAGTGAGTTTGAGCTGATTCTCGCTGCCATGTTTATGCCACTCTAGACACACTTGGTTCCCTTATGGAGTCATATCAATACATAGGTTTTAAGATTCTTACTAGTCAGATATATTCTTCTGCGGGAAATATGGGGTTTTGAGTCTCTTTCACTGAGGAAGGTGTAGGTCTTGTCTATTCCAAAGTTGGTTTTTCGAACGCTCCCTGTGATTATATCAAACTCTGGTTTTATGCATCACCCCACCTCTCCATCCCCTTAATGCATGCATAAGAGTGTTTTCTAAATGTGAGACTCTGTTCTCTTTCCTAACTCAGTTCACGTGTAGCCATGTTTACAGGATCTTCATAAGTGATATCTTATGATAAGTTTATTTTTCTGTGTGACTTATTTCACTTAGAATCATCGTACCTGAATCCACTCACTTTGCTGCTACTGGTCTTATGACATTGATTTCATGGCTGAGGGATATTCCATCGTACGTAAGTACCACAATGTTTTGAACCATTTTTATATTTCCTGGGATATTTAAGGTGTACCCAAGTTGAGGTTCTTGTAGTCAGTGCAGCCCTAAATTTGGAGGTGGCTCTTTCTTATTGATTTTCAGTTTTCCCAAGGTATATTCCCTAGACAGGAAGTGGCCTTGGCTCTGTAGCTCTGTTGTTTACTTGTTTTAGGGAACACAATGCACTCCTCGAGTGACGCAGTTGGCAAATTACATCCCGCCCATCAGCATAACAAGGCTCCCTGTTCTCCAGGGCCTGTCTTGCCTTTATGGTTTTTACACATTTTGTGGATGTCCCTTTTGACCGGTGGGAAGTGATACTTCTTTGTAGTGCAGATTTGCATTGCCTGCTTGCTTGCTTGGCCAAAAAGGGCGTATGCGTTTTCTCCTGAATATATTCAGGAGAAAACGCATACGCCCTTTTTGGCCAAGTGCATCATTGTCCAAGTTGTGCCCCTCTTCCTGTGCTTTACAGGCGATTCCAAGGGACCTCTTGAAATCTGTTTCCTGCTATTTTGCCTCGCTTTCAAGTCCGCCTCGTTGACTTCCCTCAACAGATTTTTGGACGATAGTTGTCCTTTATCACTCTGCCAGTTTGTGAATTGCTGTGCCCCTGAGCTCCATTTCTCAACTCGTTTTTTGTGAGCTGAACGCAAGTCCAAAATTTTGGATCATGTCCTATACTGGTTCCCCGTGGTTGGCTGAGATTTTGGTTAATTCTTCTTCCTGCCGGGAAATTAGAGTGACATGTGCCCGTCCAAATGCCTAACAGCTACTCTCTCATGGGTTCTCCCTCGTCCCTTCCATCCTCTGCCAAATTGGGAACCTGTGCAAACCAGGAGGTTAAAGGCCCTGTCTCTCCAAGTTGGGAGATTGATAGTAAGGCAGTTGGAAAGTCAAACTGGAGCACCAGGAGAGGGACTATTCGTTGAGTTTTAGAAACCTTTCATATTCACAGTGTGTCCATTCTCTAGGTTTCCTGTACATGTTATAGCTGTAGTAATAATCCCTTGAACCTGGAGAGTTGGGACCCATGGAATGGGGGCCATGCATTATTGCTTGAAAGGGTCTGCATTTGCTCACCCAATCTCACCAATCCTCTCAGTCCCAAGTGTCCAGCCTTATGCCACATCCAGCTGTCATTGTAGATAGGGTCTTTCCAGGTTTCCTCAGACACCCTGAAGGAATTGTAAAGAATTTCCCTGTTTTTTGGTTTTGCTTTTGAAATTCCTTTTTATACTGAGTTTGAGCTGATTCTCGCTGCCATGTTTATGCCACTCTAGACACACTTGATTCCCTTATGGAGTCATATCAATACATAGGTTTTAAGATTCTTACTAGTCAGATATATTCCTCTGCGGGAAATATGGGGTTTTGAGTCTCTTTCACTGAGGAAGGTGTAGGTCTTGTCTATTCCAAAGTTGGTTTTTGGAACGGTCCCTGTGCTTATATCAAACTCTGGTTTTATGCATCACCCCACCTCTCCATCCCCTTTAGGCAGGCATAAGAGTGTTTTCTAAATGTGAGACTCTGTTCTCTTTCCTAACTCAGTTCACGTGTAGCCATGTTTACAGGATCTTCATAAGTGATATCTTATGATAAGTTTCTTTTTCTGTGTGACTTATTTCACTTAGAATCATCGTACCTGAATCCACTCACTTTGTTGCTACTGGTCTTATGACATTGATTTCATGGCAGAGGAATATTCCATCGTACGTAAGTACCACAATGTTTTGAACCATTTTTATATTTCCTGGGATATTTAAGGTGTACCCAAGTTGAGGTTCTTGTAGTCAGTGCAGCCCTAAATTTGGAGGTGGCTCTTTCTTATTGATTTTCAGTTTTCCCAAGGTATATTCCCTAGACTGGAAGTGGCCTTGGCTCTGTAGCTCTGTTGTTTACTTGTTTTAGGGAACACAATGCACTCCTCCAGTGAGGCAGTTGGCAATTTACATCCCGCCCATCAGCATAACAAGGCTCCCTGTTCTCCAGGGCCTGTCTTGCCTTTCTGGTTTTTACACATTTTGTGGATGTCCCTTTTGACCGGTGGGAAGTGATACTTCTTTGTAGTGCAGATTTGCATTGCCCGCTTGCTTGCTTGGCCAAAAAGGGCGTATGCGTTTTCTCCTGAATATATTCAGGAGAAAACGCATACGCCCTTTTTGGCCAAGTGCATCATTGTCCAAGTTGTGCCCCTCTTCCTGTGCTTTACAGGCGATTCCAAGGTACCTCTTGAAATCTGTTTCCTGCTATTTTGCCTCGCTTTCAAGTCCGCCTCGTTGACTTCCCTCAACAGATTTTTGGACGATAGTTATCCTTTATCACTCTGCCAGTTTGTGAATTGCTGTGCCCCTGAGCTCCATTTCTCAACTCGTTTTTTGTGAGCTGAACGCCAGTTCAAAATTTTGGATCATGTCCTATACTGGTTCCCGGTGGGTGGCTGAGACTTTGGTTAATTCTTCTTCCTGCCGGGAAATTAGAGTGACATGTGCCCGTCCAAATGCCTAACAGCAACTCTCTCATGGGTTCTCCCTCGTCCCTTCCATCCTCTGCGAAATTGGGAACCTGTGCAAACCAGGAGGTTAAAGGGCCTGTCTCTCCAAGTTGGGAGATTGATAGTAAGGCAGTTGGAAAGTCAAACTGGAACACCAGGAGAGGGACTATTCGTTGAGTTTTAGAAACCTTTCGTATTCACAGTGTGTCCATTCTCTAGGTTTCCTGTACATGTTATAGCTGTAGTAATATTCCCTTGAACCTGGAGAGTTGGGACCCATGGAATGGGGGCCATGCATTATTGCTTGAAAGGGTCTGCATTTGCTCACGCAATCTTACCAATCCTCTCAGTCCCAAGTGTCCAGCCTTATGCCACATCCAGCTGTCATTGTACATAGGGTCTTTCCAGGTTTCCTCAGACACCCTGAAGGAATTGTAAAGAATTTCCCTGTTTTTTGGTTTTGCTTTTGAAATTCCTTTTTATAGTGAGTTTGAGCTGATTCTCGCTGCCATGTTTATGCCACTCTAGACACACTTGTTTGCCTTATGGAGTCATATCAATACATAGGTTTTAAGATTTTTACTAGTCAGATATATTCCTCTGCGGGAAATATGGGGTTTTGAGTCTCTTTCACTGAGGAAGGTGTAGGTCTTGTCTATTCCAAAGTTGGTTTTTCGAACGCTCCCTGTGATTATATCAAACTCTGGTTTTATGCATCACCCCACCTCTCCATCCCCTTAATGCATGCATAAGAGTGTTTTCTAAATGTGAGACTCTGTTCTCTTTCCTAACTCAGTTCACGTGTAGCCATGTTTACAGGATCTTCATAAGTGATATCTTATGATAAGTTTCTTTTTCTGTGTGACTTATTTCACTTAGAATCATCGTACCTGAATCCACTCACTTTTCTGCTACTGGTCTTATGACATTGATTTCATGGCTGAGGGATATTCCATCGTACGTAAGTACCACAATGTTTTGAACCATTTTTATATTTCCTGGGATATTTAAGGTGTACCCAAGTTGAGGTTCTTGTAGTCAGTGCAGCCCTAAATTTGGAGGTGGCTCTTTCTTATTGATTTTCAGTTTTCCCAAGGTATATTCCCTAGACTGGAAGTGGCCTTGGCTCTGTAGCTCTGTTGTTTACTTGTTTTAGGGAACACAATGCACTCCTCGAGTGACGCAGTTGGCAAATTACATCCCGCCCATCAGCATAACAAGGCTCCCTGTTCTCCAGGGCCTGTCTTGCCTTTATGGTTTTTACACATTTTGTGGATGTCCCTTTTGACCGGTGGGAAGTGATACTTCTTTGTAGTGCAGATTTGCATTGCCTGCTTGCTTGCTTGGCCAAAAAGGGCGTATGCGTTTTCTCCTGAATATATTCAGGAGAAAACACATACGCCCTTTTTGGCCAAGTGCATCATTGTCCAAGTTGTGCCCCTCTTCCTGTGCTTTACAGGCGATTCCAAGGTACCTCTTGAAATCTGTTTCCTGCTATTTTGCCTCGCTTTCAAGTCCGCCTCGTTGACTTCCCTCAACAGATTTTTGGACGATAGTTGTCCTTTATCACTCTGCCAGTTTGTGAATTGCTGTGCCCCTGAGCTCCATTTCTCAACTCGTTTTTTGTGAGCTGAACGCAAGTCCAAAATTTTGGATCATGTCCTATACTGGTTCCCGGTGGTTGGCTGAGACTTTGGTTAATTCTTCTTCCTGCCGGGAAATTAGAGTGACATGTGCCCGTCCAAATGCCTAACAGCTACTCTCTCATGGGTTCTCCCTCGTCCCTTCCATCCTCTGCCAAATTGGGAACCTCTGCAAACCAGGAGGTTAAAGGGCCTGTCTCTCCAAGTTGGGAGATTGATAGTAAGGCAGTTGGAAAGTCAAACTGGAGCACCAGGAGAGGGACTATTCGTTGAGTTTTAGAAACCTTTCATATTCACAGTGTGTCCATTCTCTAGGTTTCCTGTACATGTTATAGCTGTAGTAATAATCCCTTGAACCTGGAGAGTTGGGACCCATGGAATGGGGGCCATGCATTATTGCTTGAAAGGGTCTGCATTTGCTCACCCAATCTCACCAATCCTCTCAGTCCCAAGTGTCCAGCCTTATGCCACATCCAGCTGTCATTGTAGATAGGGTCTTTCCAGGTTTCCTCAGACACCCTGAAGGAATTGTAAAGAATTTCCCTGTTTTTTGGTTTTGCTTTTGAAATTCCTTTTTATACTGAGTTTGAGCTGATTCTCGCTGCCATGTTTATGCCACTCTAGACACACTTGATTCCCTTATGGAGTCATATCAATACATAGGTTTTAAGATTCTTACTAGTCAGATATATTCCTCTGTGGGAAATATGGGGTTTTGAGTCTCTTTCACTGAGGAAGGTGTAGGTCTTGTCTATTCCAAAGTTGGTTTTTGGAACGGTCCCTGTGCTTATATCAAACTCTGGTTTTATGCATCACCCCACCTCTCCATCCCCTTTAGGCAGGCATAAGAGTGTTTTCTAAATGTGAGACTCTGTTCTCTTTCCTAACTCAGTTCACGTGTAGCCATGTTTACAGGATCTTCATAAGTGATATCTTATGATAAGTTTCTTTTTCTGTGTGACTTATTTCACTTAGAATCATCGTACCTGAATCCACTCACTTTGCTGCTACTGGTCTTATGACATTGATTTCATGGCAGAGGAATATTCCATCGTACGTAAGTACCACAATGTTTTGAACCATTTTTATATTTCCTGGGATATTTAAGGTGTACCCAAGTTGAGGTTCTTGTAGTCAGTGCAGCCCTAAATTTGGAGGTGGCTCTTTCTTATTGATTTTCAGTTTTCCCAAGGTATATTCCCTAGACTGGAAGTGGCCTTGGCTCTGTAGCTCTGTTGTTTACTTGTTTTAGGGAACACAATGCACTCCTCGAGTGACGCAGTTGGCAAATTACATCCCGCCCATCAGCATAACAAGGCTCCCTGTTCTCCAGGGCCTGTCTTGCCTTTATGGTTTTTACACATTTTGTGGATGTCCCTTTTGACCGGTGGGAAGTGATACTTCTTTGTAGTGCAGATTTGCATTGCCCGCTTGCTTGCTTGGCCAAAAAGGGCGTATGCGTTTTCTCCTGAATATATTCAGGAGAAAACACATACGCCCTTTTTGGCCAAGTGCATCATTGTCCAAGTTGTGCCCCTCTTCCTGTGCTTTACAGGCGATTCCAAGGTACCTCTTGAAATCTGTTTCCTGCTATTTTGCCTCGCTTTCAAGTCCGCCTCGTTGACTTCCCTCAACAGATTTTTGGACGATAGTTGTCCTTTATCACTCTGCCAGTTTGTGAATTGCTGTGCCCCTGAGCTCCATTTCTCAACTCGTTTTTTGTGAGCTGAACGCAAGTCCAAACTTTTGGATCATGTCCTATACTGGTTCCCGGTGGTTGGCTGAGACTTTGGTTAATTCTTCTTCCTGCCGGGAAATTAGAGTGACATGTGCCCGTCCAAATGCCTAACAGCTACTCTCTCATGGGTTCTCCCTCGTCCCTTCCATCCTCTGCCAAATTGGGAACCTCTGCAAACCAGGAGGTTAAAGGGCCTGTCTCTCCAAGTTGGGAGATTGATAGTAAGGCAGTTGGAAAGTCAAACTGGAGCACCAGGAGAGGGACTATTCGTTGAGTTTTAGAAACCTTTCATATTCACAGTGTGTCCATTCTCTAGGTTTCCTGTACATGTTATAGCTGTAGTAATAATCCCTTGAACCTGGAGAGTTGGGACCCATGGAATGGGGGCCATGCATTATTGCTTGAAAGGGTCTGCATTTGCTCACCCAATCTCACCAATCCTCTCAGTCCCAAGTGTCCAGCCTTATGCCACATCCAGCTGTCATTGTAGATAGGGTCTTTCCAGGTTTCCTCAGACACCCTGAAGGAATTGTAAAGAATTTCCCTGTTTTTTGGTTTTGCTTTTGAAATTCCTTTTTATACTGAGTTTGAGCTGATTCTCGCTGCCATGTTTATGCCACTCTAGACACACTTGATTCCCTTATGGAGTCATATCAATACATAGGTTTTAAGATTCTTACTAGTCAGATATATTCCTCTGTGGGAAATATGGGGTTTTGAGTCTCTTTCACTGAGGAAGGTGTAGGTCTTGTCTATTCCAAAGTTGGTTTTTGGAACGGTCCCTGTGCTTATATCAAACTCTGGTTTTATGCATCACCCCACCTCTCCATCCCCTTTAGGCAGGCATAAGAGTGTTTTCTAAATGTGAGACTCTGTTCTCTTTCCTAACTCAGTTCACGTGTAGCCATGTTTACAGGATCTTCATAAGTGATATCTTATGATAAGTTTCTTTTTCTGTGTGACTTATTTCACTTAGAATCATCGTACCTGAATCCACTCACTTTGCTGCTACTGGTCTTATGACATTGATTTCATGGCAGAGGAATATTCCATCGTACGTAAGTACCACAATGTTTTGAACCATTTTTATATTTCCTGGGATATTTAAGGTGTACCCAAGTTGAGGTTCTTGTAGTCAGTGCAGCCCTAAATTTGGAGGTGGCTCTTTCTTATTGATTTTCAGTTTTCCCAAGGTATATTCCCTAGACTGGAAGTGGCCTTGGCTCTGTAGCTCTGTTGTTTACTTGTTTTAGGGAACACAATGCACTCCTCCAGTGAGGCAGTTGGCAATTTACATCCCGCCCATCAGCATAACAAGGCTCCCTGTTCTCCAGGGCCTGTCTTGCCTTTCTGGTTTTTACACATTTTGTGGATGTCCCTTTTGACCGGTGGGAAGTGATACTTCTTTGTAGTGCAGATTTGCATTGCCCACTTGCTTGCTTGGCCAAAAAGGGCGTATGCGTTTTCTCCTGAATATATTCAGGAGAAAACGCATACTCCCTTTTTGGCCAAGTGCATCATTGTCCAAGTTGTGCCCCTCTTCCTGTGCTTTACAGGCGATTCCAAGGTACCTCTTGAAATCTGTTTCCTGCTATTTTGCCTCGCTTTCAAGTCCGCCTCGTTGACTTCCCTCAACAGATTTTTGGACGATAGTTGTCCTTTATCACTCTGCCAGTTTGTGAATTGCTGTGCCCCTGAGCTTCATTTCTCAACTCGTTTTTTGTGAGCTGAACGCAAGTCCAAAATTTTGGATCATGTCCTCTACTGGTTCCCGGTGGGTGGCTGAGACTTTGGTTAATTCTTGTTCCTGCCGGGAAATTAGAGTGACATGTGCCCTTCCAAATGCCTAACAGCTACTCTCTCAGGGGTTCTCCCTCGTCCCATCCATCCTCTGCCAAATTGGGAACCTGTGCAAACCAGGAGGTTAAAGGGCCTGTCTCTCCAAGTTGGGAGATTGATAGTAAGGCAGTTGGAAAGTCAAATTGGAGCACCAGGAGAGGGACTATTCGTTGAGTTTTAGAAACCTTTCGTATTCACAGTGTGTCCATTCTCTAGGTTTCCTGTACATGTTATAGCTGTAGTAATATTCCCTTCAACCTGGAGAGTTGGGACCCATGGAATGGGGGCCATGCATTATTGCTTGAAAGGGTCTGCATTTGCTCACCCAATCTCACCAATCCTCTCAGTCCCAAGTGTCCAGCCTTATGCCACATCCAGCTGTCATTGTAGATACGGTCTTTCCAGGTTTCCTCAGACACCCTGAAGGAATTGTAAAGAATTTCCCTGTTTTTTGGTTTTGCTTTTGAAATTGCTTTTTAGAGTGGGTTTGAGCTGATTCTCGCTGCCATGTTTATGCCACTCTAGACACACTTGTTCTCCTTATGGAGTCATATCAATACATAGATTTTAAGATTCTTACTAGTCAGATATATTCCTCTGCGGGAAATATGGGGTTTTGAGTCTCTTTCACTGAGGAAGGTGTAGGTCTTGTCTATTCCAAAGTTGGTTTTTGGAACGGTCCCTGTGCTTATATCAAACTCTGGTTTTATGCATCACCCCACCTCTTCATCCCCTTTAGGCAGGCATAAGAGTGTTTTCTAAATGTGAGACTCTGTTCTCTTTCCTAACTCAGTTCACGTGTAGCCATGTTTGCAGGATCTTCATAAGTGATATCTTATATTAAGTTTCTTTTTCTGTGTGACTTATTTCACTTAGAATCATCGTACCTGAATCCACTCACTTTGCTGCTACCGGTCTTATGACATTGATTTCATGGCTGAGGGATATTCCATCGTACGTAAGTACCACAATGTTTTGAACCATTTTTATATTTCCTGGGATATTTAGGGTGTACCCAAGTTGAGGTTCTTGTAGTCTGTGCAGCCCTAAATATGGAGGTGGCTCTTTCTTATTGATTTTCAGTTTTCCCAAGGTATATTCCCTAGACAGGAAGTGGCCTTGGCTCTGTAGCTCTGTTGTTTACTTGTTTTAGGGAACACAATGCACTCCTCCAGTGAGGCAGTTGGCAATTTACATCCCGCCTATCAGCATAACAAGGCTCCCTGTTCTCCAGGGCCTGTCTTGCCTTTCTGGTTTTTACACATTTTGTGGATGTCCCTTTTGACCGGTGGGAAGTGATACTTCTTTGTAGTGCAGAATTGCATTGCCCGCTTGCTTGCTTGGCCAAAAAGGGCGTATGCGTTTTCTCCTGAATATATTCAGGAGAAAACACATACACCCTTTTTGGCCAAGTGCATCATTGTCCAAGTTGTGCCCCTCTTCCTGTGCTTTACAGGCGATTCCAAGGTACCTCTTGAAATCTGTTTCCTGCTATTTTGCCTCACATTCAAGTCCGCCTCGATGACTTCCCTCAACAGATTTTTGGACGATAGTTGTCCTTTATCACTCTGCCAGTTTGTGAATTGCTGTGCCCCTGAGCTCCATTTCTCAACTCGTTTTTTGGGAGCTGAACGCAAGTCCAAAATTTTGGATCATGTCCTATACTGGTTCCCGGTGGGTGGCTGAGACTTTGGTTAATTCTTGTTCCTGCCGGGAAATTAGAGTGACATGTGCCCGTCCAAATGCCTAACAGCTACTCTCTCATGGGTTCTCCCTCGTCCCTTCCATCCTCTGCCAAATTGGGAACCTGTGCAAACCAGGAGGTTAAAGGGCCTGTCTCTCCAAGTTGGGAGATTGATAGTAAGGCAGTTGGAAAGTCAAACTGGAGCACCAGGAGAGGGACTATTCGTTGAGTTTTAGAAACCTTTCGTATTCACAGTGTGTCCATTCTCTAGGTTTCCTGTACATGTTATAGCTGTAGTAATATTCCCTTCAACCTGGAGAGTTGGGACCCATGGAATGGGGGCCATGCATTATTGCTTGAAAGGGTCTGCATTTGCTCAACCAATCTCACCAATCCTCTCAGTCCCAAGTGTCCAGCCTTATGCCACATCCAGCTGTCATTGTAGATAGGGTCTTTCCAGGTTTCCTCAGACACCCTGAAGGAATTGTAAAGAATTTCCCTGTTTTTTGGTTTTGCTTTTGAAATTCCTTTTTATAGTGAGTTTGAGCTGATTCTCGCTGCCATGTTTATGCCACTCTAGACACACTTGTTTGCCTTATGGTGTCATATCAATACATAGGTTTTAAGATTCTTACTAGTCAGATATATTCCTCTGTGGGAAATATGGGGTTTTGAGTCTCTTTCACTGAGGCAGGTGTAGGTCTTGTCTATTCCAAAGTTGGTTTTTGGAACGGTCCCTGTGCTTATAACAAACTCTGGTTTTATGCATCACCTCACCTCTCCATCCCCTTAATGCAGGCATAAGTGTGTTTTCTAAATGTGAGACTCTGTTCTCTTTCCTAACTCAGTTCACGTGTAGCCATGTTTACAGGATCTTCATAAGTGATATCTTATGATAAGTTTCTTTTTCTGTGTGACTTATTTCACTTAGAATCATCGTACCTGAATCCACTCACTTTGCTGCTACTGGTCTTATGACATTGATGTCATGGCTGAGGAATATTCCATCGTACGTAAGAACCACAATGTTTTGAACCATTTTTATATTTCCTGGGATATTTAAGGTGTACCCAAGTTGAGCTTCTTGTAGTCAGTGCAGCCCTAAATTTGGAGGTGGCTCTTTCTTATTGATTTTCAGTTTTCCCAAGGTATATTCCCTAGACTGGAAGTGGCTTTGGCTCTGTAGCTCTGTTGTTTACTTGTTTTAGGGAACACAATGCACTCCTCCAGTGAGGCAGTTGGCAATTTACATCCCGCCCATCAGCATAACAAGGCCCCCTGTTCTCCAGGGCCTGTCTTGCCTTTCTGGTTTTTACACATTTTGTGGATGTCCCTTTTGACCGGTGGGAAGTGATACTTCTTTGTAGTGCAGATTTGCATTGCCTGCTTGCTTGCTTGGCCAAAAAGGGCGTATGCGTTTTCTCCTGAATATATTCAGGAGAAAACGCTTACGCCCTTTTTGGCCAAGTGCATCATTGTCCAAGTTGTGCCCCTCTTCCTGTGCTTTACAGGCGATTCCAAGGTACCTCTTGAAATCTGTTTCCTGCTATTTTGCCTCGCTTTCAAGTCCGCCTCGTTGACTTCCCTCAACAGATTTTTGGACGATAGTTGTCCTTTATCACTCTGCCAGTTTGTGAATTGCTGTGCCCCTGAGCTCCATTTCTCAACTCGTTTTTTGGGAGCTGAACGCAAGTCCAAAATTTTGGATCATGTCCTATACTGGTTCCCGGTGGGTGGCTGAGACTTTGGTTAATTCTTCTTCCTGCCGGGAAATTAGAGTGACATGTGCTCTTCCAAATGCCTAACAGCTACTCTCTCAGGGGCTCTCCCTCGTCCCATCCATCCTCTGCCAAATTGGGAACCTGTGCAAACCAGGAGGTTAAATTGCCTGTCTCTCCAAGTTGGGAGATTGATAGTAAGGCAGTTGGAAAGTCAAACTGGAGCACCAGGAGAGGGACTATTCGTTGAGTTTTAGAAACCTTTCGTATTCACATTGTGTCCATTCTCTAGGTTTCCTGTACATGTTATAGCTGTAGTAATATTCCCTTCAACCTGGAGAGTTGGGACCCATGGAATGGGGGCCATGCATTATTGCTTGAAAGGGTCTGCATTTGCTCACCCAATCTCACCAATCCTCTCAGTCCCAAGTGTCCAGCCTTATGCCACATCCAGCTGTCATTGTAGATAGGGTCTTTCCAGGTTTCCTCAGACACCCTGAAGGAATTGTAAAGAATTTCCCTGTTTTTTGGTTTTGCTTTTGAAATTCCTTTTTATAGTGGGTTTGAGCTGATTCTCGCTGCCATGTTTATGCCACTCTAGACACACTTGTTCTCCTTATGGAGTCATATCAATACATAGATTTTAAGATTCTTACTAGTCAGATATATTCCTCTGCGGGAAATATGGGGTTTTGAGTCTCTTTCACTGAGGAAGGTGTAGGTCTTGTCTATTCCAAAGTTGGTTTTTGGAACGGTCCCTGTGCTTATATCAAACTCTGGTTTTATGCATCACCCCACCTCTCCATCCCCTTTAGGCAGGCATAAGAGTGTTTTCTAAATGTGAGACTCTGTTCTCTTTCCTAACTCAGTTCACGTGTAGCCATGTTTACAGGATCTTCATAAGTGATATCTTATGATAAGTTTCTTTTTCTGTGTGACTTATTTCACTTAGAATCATCGTACCTGAATCCACTCACTTTGCTGCTACCGGTCTTATGACATTGATTTCATGGCTGAGGGATATTCCATCGTACGTAAGTACCACAATGTTTTGAACCATTTTTATATTTCCTGGGATATTTAAGGTGTACCCAAGTTGAGGTTCTTATAGTCAGTGCAGCCCTAAATTTGGAGGTGGCTCTTTCTTATTGATTTTCAGTTTTCCCAAGGTATATTCCCTAGACAGGAAGTGGCCTTGGCTCTGTAGCTCTGTTGTTTACTTGTTTTAGGGAACACAATGCACTCCTCCAGTGAGGCAGTTGGAAATTTACATCTCGCCCATCAGCATAACAAGGCTCCCTGTTCTCCAGGGCCTGTCTTGCCTTTCTGGTTTTTACACATTTTGTGGATGTCCCTTTTGACCGGTGGGAAGTGATACTTCTTTGTAGTGCAGATTTGCATTGCCCGCTTGCTTGCTTGGCCAAAAAGGGCGTATGCGTTTTCTCCTGAATATATTCAGGAGAAAACGCATACGCCCTTTTTGGCCAAGTGCATCATTGTCCAAGTTGTGCCCCTCTTCCTGTGCTTTACAGGCGATTCCAAGGTACCTCTTGAAATCTGTTTCTTGCTATTTTGCCTCACATTCAAGTCCGCCTCGTTGACTTCCCTCAACAGATTTTTGGACGATAGTTGTCCTTTATCACTCTGCCAGTTTGTGAATTGCTGTGCCCCTGAGCTCCATTTCTCAACTCGTTTTTTGGGAGCTGAACGCCAGTACAAAATTTTGGATCATGTCCTATACTGGTTCCCGGTGGGTGGCTGAGACTTTGGTTAATTCTTCTTCCTGCCGGGAAATTAGAGTGTCATGTGCCCGTCCAAATGCCTAACAGCTACTCTCTCAGGATTTCTCCCTCGTCCCAACCATCCTCTGCCAAATTGGGAACCTGTGCAAACCAGGAGGTTAAAGGGCCTGTCTCTCCAAGTTGGGAGATTGATAGTAAGGCAGTTGGAAAGTCAAACTGGAGCACCAGGAGAGGGACTATTCGTTGAGTTTTAGAAACCTTTCGTATTCACAGTGTGTCCATTCTCTAGGTTTCCTGTACATGTTATAGCTGTAGTAATATTCCCTTCAACCTGGAGAGTTGGGACCCATGGAATGGGGGCCATGCATTATTGCTTGAAAGGGTCTGCATTTGCTCACCCAATCTCACCAATCCTCTCAGTCCCAAGTGTCCAGCCTTATGCCACATCCAGCTGTCATGGTAGATAGGGTCTTTCCAGGTTTCCTCAGACACCCTGAAGGAATTGTAAAGAATTTCCCTGTTTTTTGGTTTTGCTTTTGAAATTCCTTTTTAGAGTGGGTTTGAGCTGATTCTCGCTGCCATGTTTATGCCACTCTAGACACACTTGTTCTCCTTATGGAGTCATATCAATACATAGATTTTAAGATTCTTACTAGTCAGATATATTCCTCTGCGGGAAATATGGGGTTTTGAGTCTCTTTCACTGAGGAAGGTGTAGGTCTTGTCTATTCCAAAGTTGGTTTTTGGAACGGTCCCTGTGCTTATATCAAACTCTGGTTTTATGCATCACCCCACCTCTTCATCCCCTTTAGTCAGGCATAAGAGTGTTTTCTAAATGTGAGACTCTGTTCTCTTTCCTAACTCAGTTCACGTGTAGCCATGTTTACAGGATCTTCATAAGTGATATCTTATGATAAGTTTCTTTTTCTATGTGACTTATTTCACTTAGAATCATCGTACCTGAATCCACTCACTTTGCTGCTACCGGTCTTATGACATTGATTTCATGGCTGAGGGATATTCCATCGTACGTAAGTACCACAATGTTTTGAACCATTTTTATATTTCCTGGGATATTTAAGGTGTACCCAAGTTGAGGTTCTTAGAGTCAGTGCAGCCCTAAATTTGGAGGTGGCTCTTTCTTATTGATTTTCAGTTTTCCCAAGGTATATTCCCTAGACAGGAAGTGGCCTTGGCTCTGTAGCTCTGTTGTTTACTTGTTTTAGGGAACACAATGCACTCCTCCAGTGAGGCAGTTGGCAATTTACATCCCGCCCATCAGCATAACAAGGCTCCCTGTTCTCCAGGGCCTGTCTTGCCTTTCTGGTTTTTACACATTTTGTGGATGTCCCTTTTGACCGGTGGGAAGTGATACTTCTTTGTAGTGCAGATTTGCATTGCCCGCTTGCTTGCTTGGCCAAAAAGGGCGTATGCGTTTTCTCCTGAATATATTCAGGAGAAAACACATACGCCCTTTTTGGCCAAGTGCATCATTGTCCAAGTTGTGCCCCTCTTCCTGTGCTTTACAGGCGATTCCAAGGTACCTCTTGAAATCTGTTTCCTGCTATTTTGCCTCACTTTCAAGTCCGCCTCGTTGACTTCCCTCAACAGATTTTTGGACGATAGTTGTCCTTTATCACTCTGCCAGTTTGTGAATTGCTGTGCCCCTGAGCTCCATTTCTCAACTCGTTTTTTGGGAGCTGAACGCCAGTCCAAAATTTTGGATCATGTCCTATACTGGTTCCCGGTGGGTGGCTGAGACTTTGGTTAATTCTTCTTACTGCCGGGAAATTAGAGTGACATGTGCCCGTCCAAATGCCTAACAGCTACTCTCTCATGGGTTCTCCCTCGTCCCTTCCATCCTCTGCCAAATTGGGAACCTGTGCAAACCAGGAGGTTAAAGGGCCTGTCTCTCCAAGTTGGGAGATTGATAGTAAGGCAGTTGGAAAGTCAAACTGGAGCACCAGGAGAGGGACTATTCGTTGAGTTTTAGAAACCTTTCGTATTCACAGTGTGTCCATTCTCTAGGTTTCCTGTACATGTTATAGCTGTAGTAATATTCCCTTCAACCTGGAGAGTTGGGACCCATGGAATGGGGGCCATGCATTATTGCTTGAAAGGGTCTGCATTTGCTCACCCAATCTCACCAATCCTCTCAGTCCCAAGTGTCCAGCCTTATGCCACATCCAGCTGTCATTGTAGATAGGGTCTTTCCAGGATTCCTCAGACACCCTGAAGGAATTGTAAAGAATTTCCCTGTTTTTTGGTTTTGCTTTTGAAATTCCTTTTTAGAGTGGGTTTGAGCTGATTCTCGCTGCCATGTTTATGCCACTCTAGACACACTTGTTCTCCTTATGGAGTCATATCAATACATAGATTTTAAGATTCTTACTAGTCAGATATATTCCTCTGTGGGAAATATGGGGTTTTGAGTCTCTTTCACTGAGGAAGGTGTAGGTCTTGTCTATTCCAAAGTTGGTTTTTGGAACGGTCCCTGTGCTTATATCAAACTCTGGTTTTATGCATCACCCCACCTCTCCATCCCCTTTAGGCAGGCATAAGAGTGTTTTCTAAATGTGAGACTCTGTTCTCTTTCCTAACTCAGTTCACGTGTAGCCATGTTTACAGGATCTTCATAAGTGATATCTTATGATAAGTTTCTTTTTCTGTGTGACTTATTTCACTTAGAATCATCGTACCTGAATCCACTCACTTTGCTGCTACTGGTCTTATGACATTGATTTCATGGCTGAGGGATATTCCATCGTACGTAAGTACCACAATGTTTTGAACCATTTTTATATTTCCTGGGATATTTAAGGTGTACCCAAGTTGAGGTTCTTATAGTCAGTGCAGCCCTAAATTTGGAGGTGGCTCTTTCTTATTGATTTTCAGTTTTCCCAAGGTATATTCCCTAGACAGGAAGTGGCCTTGGCTCTGTAGCTCTGTTGTTTACTTGTTTTAGGGAACACAATGCACTCCTCCAGTGAGGCAGTTGGCAATTTACATCCCGCCCATCAGCATAACAAGGCTCCCTGTTCTCCAGGGCCTGTCTTGCCTTTCTGGTTTTTACACATTTTGTGGATGTCCCTTTTGACCGGTGGGAAGTGATACTTCTTTGTAGTGCAGATTTGCATTGCCCGCTTGCTTGCTTGGCCAAAAAGGGCGTATGCGTTTTCTCCTGAATATATTCAGGAGAAAACACATACGCCCTTTTTGGCCAAGTGCATCATTGTCCAAGTTGTGCCCCTCTTCCTGTGCTTTACAGGCGATTCCAAGGTACCTCTTGAAATCTGTTTCCTGCTATTTTGCCTCACTTTCAAGTCCGCCTCGTTGACTTCCCTCAACAGATTTTTGGACGATAGTTGTCCTTTATCACTCTGCCAGTTTGTGAATTGCTGTGCCCCTGAGCTCCATTTCTCAACTCGTTTTTTGGGAGCTGAACGCCAGTCCAAAATTTTGGATCATGTCCTATACTGGTTCCCGGTGGGTGGCTGAGACTTTGGTTAATTCTTCTTCCTGCCGGGAAATTAGAGTGACATGTGCCCGTCCAAATGCCTAACAGCTACTCTCTCATGGGTTCTCCCTCGTCCCTTCCATCCTCTGCCAAATTGGGAACCTGTGCAAACCAGGAGGTTAAAGGGCCTGTCTCTCCAAGTTGGGAGATTGATAGTAAGGCAGTTGGAAAGTCAAACTGGAGCACCAGGAGAGGGACTATTCGTTGAGTTTTAGAAACCTTTCGTATTCACAGTGTGTACATTCTCTAGGTTTCCTGTACATGTTATAGCTGTAGTAATATTCCCTTCAACCTGGAGAGTTGGGACCCATGGAATGGGGGCCATGCATTATTGCTTGAAAGGGTCTGCATTTGCTCACCCAATCTCACCAATCCTCTCAGTCCCAAGTGTCCAGCCTTATGCCACATCCAGCTGTCATTGTAGATAGGGTCTTTCCAGGTTTCCTCACACACCCTGAAGGAATTGTAAAGAATTTCCCTGTTTTTTGGTTTTGCTTTTGAAATTCCTTTTTATACTGAGTTTGAGCTGATTCTCGCTGCCATGTTTATGCCACTCTAGACACACTTGTTTGCCTTATGGAGTCATATCAATACATAGGTTTTAAGATTCTTACTAGTCAGATATATTCCTCTGCGGGAAATATGGGGTTTTGAGTCTCTTTCACTGAGGAAGGTGTAGGTCTTGTCTATTCCAAAGTTGGTTTTTGGAACGGTCCCTGTGCTTATATCAAACTCTGGTTTTATGCATCACCCCACCTCTCCATCCCCTTAATGCAGGCATAAGAGTGTTTTCTAAATGTGAGACTCTGTTCTCTTTCCTAACTCAGTTCACGTGTAGCCATGTTTACAGGATCTTCATAAGTGATATCTTATGATAAGTTTCTTTTTCTGTGTGACTTATTTCACTTAGAATCATCGTACCTGAATCCACTCACTTTGCTGCTACTGGTCTTATGACATTGATTTCATGGCTGATGAATATTCCATCGTACGTAAGTACCACAATGTTTTGAACCATTTTTATATTTCCTGGGATATTTAAGGTGTACCCAAGTTGAGGTTCTTGTAGTCAGTGCAGCCCTAAATTTGGAGGTGGCTCTTTCTTATTGATTTTCAGTTTTCCCAAGGTATATTCCCTAGACTGGAAGTGGCTTTGGCTCTGTAGCTCTGTTGTTTACTTGTTTTAGGGAACACAATGCACTCCTCCAGTGAGGCAGTTGGCAATTTACATCCCGCCCATCAGCATAACAAGGCTCCCTGTTCTCCAGGGCCTGTCTTGCCTTTCTGGTTTTTACACATTTTGTGGATGTCCCTTTTGACCGGTGGGAAGTGATACTTCTTTGTAGTGCAGATTTGCATTGCCCGCTTGCTTGCTTGGCCAAAAAGGGCGTATGCGTTTTCTCCTGAATATATTCAGGAGAAAACGCATACGCTCTTTTTGGCTAAGTGCATCATTGTCCAAGTTGTGCCCCTCTTCCTGTGCTTTACAGGCGATTCCAAGGTACCTCTTGAAATCTGTTTCCTGCTATTTTGCCTCGCTTTCAAGTCCGCCTCGTTGACTTCCCTCAACAGATTTTTGGACGATAGTTGTCCTTTATCACTCTGCCAGTTTGTGAATTGCTGTGCCCCTGAGCTCCATTTCTCAACTCGTTTTTTGGGAGCTGAACGCAAGTCCAAAATTTTGGATCATGTCCTATACTGGTTCCCGGTGGGTGGCTGAGACTTTGGTTAATTCTTCTTCCTGCCGGGAAATTAGAGTGACATGTGCTCTTCCAAATGCCTAACAGCTACTCTCTCAGGGGCTCTCCCTCGTCCCATCCATCCTCTGCCAAATTGGGAACCTGTGCAAACCAGGAGGTTAAATTGCCTGTCTCTCCAAGTTGGGAGATTGATAGTAAGGCAGTTGGAAAGTCAAACTGGAGCACCAGGAGAGGGACTATTCGTTGAGTTTTAGAAACCTTTCGTATTCACATTGTGTCCATTCTCTAGGTTTCCTGTACATGTTATAGCTGTAGTAATATTCCCTTCAACCTGGAGAGTTGGGACCCATGGAATGGGGGCCATGCATTATTGCTTGAAAGGGTCTGCATTTGCTCACCCAATCTCACCAATCCTCTCAGTCCCAAGTGTCCAGCCTTATGCCACATCCAGCTGTCATTGTAGATAGGGTCTTTCCAGGTTTCCTCAGACACCCTGAAGGAATTGTAAAGAATTTCCCTGTTTTTTGGTTTTGCTTTTGAAATTCCTTTTTATAGTGGGTTTGAGCTGATTCTCGCTGCCATGTTTATGCCACTCTAGACACACTTGTTCTCCTTATGGAGTCATATCAATACATAGATTTTAAGATTCTTACTAGTCAGATATATTCCTCTGCGGGAAATATGGGGTTTTGAGTCTCTTTCACTGAGGAAGGTGTAGGTCTTGTCTATTCCAAAGTTGGTTTTTGGAACGGTCCCTGTGCTTATATCAAACTCTGGTTTTATGCATCACCCCACCTCTCCATCCCCTTTAGGCAGGCATAAGAGTGTTTTCTAAATGTGAGACTCTGTTCTCTTTCCTAACTCAGTTCACGTGTAGCCATGTTTACAGGATCTTCATAAGTGATATCTTATGATAAGTTTCTTTTTCTGTGTGACTTATTTCACTTAGAATCATCGTACCTGAATCCACTCACTTTGCTGCTACCGGTCTTATGACATTGATTTCATGGCTGAGGGATATTCCATCGTACGTAAGTACCACAATGTTTTGAACCATTTTTATATTTCCTGGGATATTTAAGGTGTACCCAAGTTGAGGTTCTTATAGTCAGTGCAGCCCTAAATTTGGAGGTGGCTCTTTCTTATTGATTTTCAGTTTTCCCAAGGTATATTCCCTAGACAGGAAGTGGCCTTGGCTCTGTAGCTCTGTTGTTTACTTGTTTTAGGGAACACAATGCACTCCTCCAGTGAGGCAGTTGGAAATTTACATCTCGCCCATCAGCATAACAAGGCTCCCTGTTCTCCAGGGCCTGTCTTGCCTTTCTGGTTTTTACACATTTTGTGGATGTCCCTTTTGACCGGTGGGAAGTGATACTTCTTTGTAGTGCAGATTTGCATTGCCCGCTTGCTTGCTTGGCCAAAAAGGGCGTATGCGTTTTCTCCTGAATATATTCAGGAGAAAACGCATACGCCCTTTTTGGCCAAGTGCATCATTGTCCAAGTTGTGCCCCTCTTCCTGTGCTTTACAGGCGATTCCAAGGTACCTCTTGAAATCTGTTTCTTGCTATTTTGCCTCACATTCAAGTCCGCCTCGTTGACTTCCCTCAACAGATTTTTGGACGATAGTTGTCCTTTATCACTCTGCCAGTTTGTGAATTGCTGTGCCCCTGAGCTCCATTTCTCAACTCGTTTTTTGGGAGCTGAACGCCAGTACAAAATTTTGGATCATGTCCTATACTGGTTCCCGGTGGGTGGCTGAGACTTTGGTTAATTCTTCTTCCTGCCGGGAAATTAGAGTGTCATGTGCCCGTCCAAATGCCTAACAGCTACTCTCTCAGGATTTCTCCCTCGTCCCAACCATCCTCTGCCAAATTGGGAACCTGTGCAAACCAGGAGGTTAAAGGGCCTGTCTCTCCAAGTTGGGAGATTGATAGTAAGGCAGTTGGAAAGTCAAACTGGAGCACCAGGAGAGGGACTATTCGTTGAGTTTTAGAAACCTTTCGTATTCACAGTGTGTCCATTCTCTAGGTTTCCTGTACATGTTATAGCTGTAGTAATATTCCCTTCAACCTGGAGAGTTGGGACCCATGGAATGGGGGCCATGCATTATTGCTTGAAAGGGTCTGCATTTGCTCACCCAATCTCACCAATCCTCTCAGTCCCAAGTGTCCAGCCTTATGCCACATCCAGCTGTCATGGTAGATAGGGTCTTTCCAGGTTTCCTCAGACACCCTGAAGGAATTGTAAAGAATTTCCCTGTTTTTTGGTTTTGCTTTTGAAATTCCTTTTTAGAGTGGGTTTGAGCTGATTCTCGCTGCCATGTTTATGCCACTCTAGACACACTTGTTCTCCTTATGGAGTCATATCAATACATAGATTTTAAGATTCTTACTAGTCAGATATATTCCTCTGCGGGAAATATGGGGTTTTGAGTCTCTTTCACTGAGGAAGGTGTAGGTCTTGTCTATTCCAAAGTTGGTTTTTGGAACGGTCCCTGTGCTTATATCAAACTCTGGTTTTATGCATCACCCCACCTCTTCATCCCCTTTAGTCAGGCATAAGAGTGTTTTCTAAATGTGAGACTCTGTTCTCTTTCCTAACTCAGTTCACGTGTAGCCATGTTTACAGGATCTTCATAAGTGATATCTTATGATAAGTTTCTTTTTCTATGTGACTTATTTCACTTAGAATCATCGTACCTGAATCCACTCACTTTGCTGCTACCGGTCTTATGACATTGATTTCATGGCTGAGGGATATTCCATCGTACGTAAGTACCACAATGTTTTGAACCATTTTTATATTTCCTGGGATATTTAAGGTGTACCCAAGTTGAGGTTCTTAGAGTCAGTGCAGCCCTAAATTTGGAGGTGGCTCTTTCTTATTGATTTTCAGTTTTCCCAAGGTATATTCCCTAGACAGGAAGTGGCCTTGGCTCTGTAGCTCTGTTGTTTACTTGTTTTAGGGAACACAATGCACTCCTCCAGTGAGGCAGTTGGCAATTTACATCCCGCCCATCAGCATAACAAGGCTCCCTGTTCTCCAGGGCCTGTCTTGCCTTTCTGGTTTTTACACATTTTGTGGATGTCCCTTTTGACCGGTGGGAAGTGATACTTCTTTGTAGTGCAGATTTGCATTGCCCGCTTGCTTGCTTGGCCAAAAAGGGCGTATGCGTTTTCTCCTGAATATATTCAGGAGAAAACACATACGCCCTTTTTGGCCAAGTGCATCATTGTCCAAGTTGTGCCCCTCTTCCTGTGCTTTACAGGCGATTCCAAGGTACCTCTTGAAATCTGTTTCCTGCTATTTTGCCTCACTTTCAAGTCCGCCTCGTTGACTTCCCTCAACAGATTTTTGGACGATAGTTGTCCTTTATCACTCTGCCAGTTTGTGAATTGCTGTGCCCCTGAGCTCCATTTCTCAACTCGTTTTTTGGGAGCTGAACGCCAGTCCAAAATTTTGGATCATGTCCTATACTGGTTCCCGGTGGGTGGCTGAGACTTTGGTTAATTCTTCTTACTGCCGGGAAATTAGAGTGACATGTGCCCGTCCAAATGCCTAACAGCTACTCTCTCATGGGTTCTCCCTCGTCCCTTCCATCCTCTGCCAAATTGGGAACCTGTGCAAACCAGGAGGTTAAAGGGCCTGTCTCTCCAAGTTGGGAGATTGATAGTAAGGCAGTTGGAAAGTCAAACTGGAGCACCAGGAGAGGGACTATTCGTTGAGTTTTAGAAACCTTTCGTATTCACAGTGTGTCCATTCTCTAGGTTTCCTGTACATGTTATAGCTGTAGTAATATTCCCTTCAACCTGGAGAGTTGGGACCCATGGAATGGGGGCCATGCATTATTGCTTGAAAGGGTCTGCATTTGCTCACCCAATCTCACCAATCCTCTCAGTCCCAAGTGTCCAGCCTTATGCCACATCCAGCTGTCATTGTAGATAGGGTCTTTCCAGGATTCCTCAGACACCCTGAAGGAATTGTAAAGAATTTCCCTGTTTTTTGGTTTTGCTTTTGAAATTCCTTTTTAGAGTGGGTTTGAGCTGATTCTCGCTGCCATGTTTATGCCACTCTAGACACACTTGTTCTCCTTATGGAGTCATATCAATACATAGATTTTAAGATTCTTACTAGTCAGATATATTCCTCTGTGGGAAATATGGGGTTTTGAGTCTCTTTCACTGAGGAAGGTGTAGGTCTTGTCTATTCCAAAGTTGGTTTTTGGAACGGTCCCTGTGCTTATATCAAACTCTGGTTTTATGCATCACCCCACCTCTCCATCCCCTTTAGGCAGGCATAAGAGTGTTTTCTAAATGTGAGACTCTGTTCTCTTTCCTAACTCAGTTCACGTGTAGCCATGTTTACAGGATCTTCATAAGTGATATCTTATGATAAGTTTCTTTTTCTGTGTGACTTATTTCACTTAGAATCATCGTACCTGAATCCACTCACTTTGCTGCTACTGGTCTTATGACATTGATTTCATGGCTGAGGGATATTCCATCGTACGTAAGTACCACAATGTTTTGAACCATTTTTATATTTCCTGGGATATTTAAGGTGTACCCAAGTTGAGGTTCTTATAGTCAGTGCAGCCCTAAATTTGGAGGTGGCTCTTTCTTATTGATTTTCAGTTTTCCCAAGGTATATTCCCTAGACAGGAAGTGGCCTTGGCTCTGTAGCTCTGTTGTTTACTTGTTTTAGGGAACACAATGCACTCCTCCAGTGAGGCAGTTGGCAATTTACATCCCGCCCATCAGCATAACAAGGCTCCCTGTTCTCCAGGGCCTGTCTTGCCTTTCTGGTTTTTACACATTTTGTGGATGTCCCTTTTGACCGGTGGGAAGTGATACTTCTTTGTAGTGCAGATTTGCATTGCCCGCTTGCTTGCTTGGCCAAAAAGGGCGTATGCGTTTTCTCCTGAATATATTCAGGAGAAAACACATACGCCCTTTTTGGCCAAGTGCATCATTGTCCAAGTTGTGCCCCTCTTCCTGTGCTTTACAGGCGATTCCAAGGTACCTCTTGAAATCTGTTTCCTGCTATTTTGCCTCACTTTCAAGTCCGCCTCGTTGACTTCCCTCAACAGATTTTTGGACGATAGTTGTCCTTTATCACTCTGCCAGTTTGTGAATTGCTGTGCCCCTGAGCTCCATTTCTCAACTCGTTTTTTGGGAGCTGAACGCCAGTCCAAAATTTTGGATCATGTCCTATACTGGTTCCCGGTGGGTGGCTGAGACTTTGGTTAATTCTTCTTCCTGCCGGGAAATTAGAGTGACATGTGCCCGTCCAAATGCCTAACAGCTACTCTCTCATGGGTTCTCCCTCGTCCCTTCCATCCTCTGCCAAATTGGGAACCTGTGCAAACCAGGAGGTTAAAGGGCCTGTCTCTCCAAGTTGGGAGATTGATAGTAAGGCAGTTGGAAAGTCAAACTGGAGCACCAGGAGAGGGACTATTCGTTGAGTTTTAGAAACCTTTCGTATTCACAGTGTGTACATTCTCTAGGTTTCCTGTACATGTTATAGCTGTAGTAATATTCCCTTCAACCTGGAGAGTTGGGACCCATGGAATGGGGGCCATGCATTATTGCTTGAAAGGGTCTGCATTTGCTCACCCAATCTCACCAATCCTCTCAGTCCCAAGTGTCCAGCCTTATGCCACATCCAGCTGTCATTGTAGATAGGGTCTTTCCAGGTTTCCTCACACACCCTGAAGGAATTGTAAAGAATTTCCCTGTTTTTTGGTTTTGCTTTTGAAATTCCTTTTTATACTGAGTTTGAGCTGATTCTCGCTGCCATGTTTATGCCACTCTAGACACACTTGTTTGCCTTATGGAGTCATATCAATACATAGGTTTTAAGATTCTTACTAGTCAGATATATTCCTCTGCGGGAAATATGGGGTTTTGAGTCTCTTTCACTGAGGAAGGTGTAGGTCTTGTCTATTCCAAAGTTGGTTTTTGGAACGGTCCCTGTGCTTATATCAAACTCTGGTTTTATGCATCACCCCACCTCTCCATCCCCTTAATGCAGGCATAAGAGTGTTTTCTAAATGTGAGACTCTGTTCTCTTTCCTAACTCAGTTCACGTGTAGCCATGTTTACAGGATCTTCATAAGTGATATCTTATGATAAGTTTCTTTTTCTGTGTGACTTATTTCACTTAGAATCATCGTACCTGAATCCACTCACTTTGCTGCTACTGGTCTTATGACATTGATTTCATGGCTGATGAATATTCCATCGTACGTAAGTACCACAATGTTTTGAACCATTTTTATATTTCCTGGGATATTTAAGGTGTACCCAAGTTGAGGTTCTTGTAGTCAGTGCAGCCCTAAATTTGGAGGTGGCTCTTTCTTATTGATTTTCAGTTTTCCCAAGGTATATTCCCTAGACTGGAAGTGGCTTTGGCTCTGTAGCTCTGTTGTTTACTTGTTTTAGGGAACACAATGCACTCCTCCAGTGAGGCAGTTGGCAATTTACATCCCGCCCATCAGCATAACAAGGCTCCCTGTTCTCCAGGGCCTGTCTTGCCTTTCTGGTTTTTACACATTTTGTGGATGTCCCTTTTGACCGGTGGGAAGTGATACTTCTTTGTAGTGCAGATTTGCATTGCCCGCTTGCTTGCTTGGCCAAAAAGGGCGTATGCGTTTTCTCCTGAATATATTCAGGAGAAAACGCATACGCTCTTTTTGGCTAAGTGCATCATTGTCCAAGTTGTGCCCCTCTTCCTGTGCTTTACAGGCGATTCCAAGGTACCTCTTGAAATCTGTTTCCTGCTATTTTGCCTCGCTTTCAAGTCCGCCTCGTTGACTTCCCTCAACAGATTTTTGGACGATAGTTGTCCTTTATCACTCTGCCAGTTTGTGAATTGCTGTGCCCCTGAGCTCCATTTCTCAACTCGTTTTTTGGGAGCTGAACGCAAGTCCAAAATTTTGGATCATGTCCTATACTGGTTCCCGGTGGGTGGCTGAGACTTTGGTTAATTCTTCTTCCTGCCGGGAAATTAGAGTGACATGTGCTCTTCCAAATGCCTAACAGCTACTCTCTCAGGGGCTCTCCCTCGTCCCATCCATCCTCTGCCAAATTGGGAACCTGTGCAAACCAGGAGGTTAAATTGCCTGTCTCTCCAAGTTGGGAGATTGATAGTAAGGCAGTTGGAAAGTCAAACTGGAGCACCAGGAGAGGGACTATTCGTTGAGTTTTAGAAACCTTTCGTATTCACATTGTGTCCATTCTCTAGGTTTCCTGTACATGTTATAGCTGTAGTAATATTCCCTTCAACCTGGAGAGTTGGGACCCATGGAATGGGGGCCATGCATTATTGCTTGAAAGGGTCTGCATTTGCTCACCCAATCTCACCAATCCTCTCAGTCCCAAGTGTCCAGCCTTATGCCACATCCAGCTGTCATTGTAGATAGGGTCTTTCCAGGTTTCCTCAGACACCCTGAAGGAATTGTAAAGAATTTCCCTGTTTTTTGGTTTTGCTTTTGAAATTCCTTTTTATAGTGGGTTTGAGCTGATTCTCGCTGCCATGTTTATGCCACTCTAGACACACTTGTTCTCCTTATGGAGTCATATCAATACATAGATTTTAAGATTCTTACTAGTCAGATATATTCCTCTGCGGGAAATATGGGGTTTTGAGTCTCTTTCACTGAGGAAGGTGTAGGTCTTGTCTATTCCAAAGTTGGTTTTTGGAACGGTCCCTGTGCTTATATCAAACTCTGGTTTTATGCATCACCCCACCTCTCCATCCCCTTTAGGCAGGCATAAGACTGTTTTCTAAATGTGAGACTCTGTTCTCTTTCCTAACTCAGTTCACGTGTAGCCATGTTTACAGGATCTTCATAAGTGATATCTTATGATAAGTTTCTTTTTCTGTGTGACTTATTTCACTTAGAATCATCGTACCTGAATCCACTCACTTTGCTGCTACCGGTCTTATGACATTGATTTCATGGCTGAGGGATATTCCATCGTACGTAAGTACCACAATGTTTTGAACCATTTTTATATTTCCTGGGATATTTAAGGTGTACCCAAGTTGAGGTTCTTATAGTCAGTGCAGCCCTAAATTTGGAGGTGGCTCTTTCTTATTGATTTTCAGTTTTCCCAAGGTATATTCCCTAGACAGGAAGTGGCCTTGGCTCTGTAGCTCTGTTGTTTACTTGTTTTAGGGAACACAATGCACTCCTCCAGTGAGGCAGTTGGAAATTTACATCTCGCCCATCAGCATAACAAGGCTCCCTGTTCTCCAGGGCCTGTCTTGCCTTTCTGGTTTTTACACATTTTGTGGATGTCCCTTTTGACCGGTGGGAAGTGATACTTCTTTGTAGTGCAGATTTGCATTGCCCGCTTGCTTGCTTGGCCAAAAAGGGCGTATGCGTTTTCTCCTGAATATATTCAGGAGAAAACGCATACGCCCTTTTTGGCCAAGTGCATCATTGTCCAAGTTGTGCCCCTCTTCCTGTGCTTTACAGGCGATTCCAAGGTACCTCTTGAAATCTGTTTCTTGCTATTTTGCCTCACATTCAAGTCCGCCTCGTTGACTTCCCTCAACAGATTTTTGGACGATAGTTGTCCTTTATCACTCTGCCAGTTTGTGAATTGCTGTGCCCCTGAGCTCCATTTCTCAACTCGTTTTTTGGGAGCTGAACGCCAGTACAAAATTTTGGATCATGTCCTATACTGGTTCCCGGTGGGTGGCTGAGACTTTGGTTAATTCTTCTTCCTGCCGGGAAATTAGAGTGTCATGTGCCCGTCCAAATGCCTAACAGCTACTCTCTCAGGATTTCTCCCTCGTCCCAACCATCCTCTGCCAAATTGGGAACCTGTGCAAACCAGGAGGTTAAAGGGCCTGTCTCTCCAAGTTGGGAGATTGATAGTAAGGCAGTTGGAAAGTCAAACTGGAGCACCAGGAGAGGGACTATTCGTTGAGTTTTAAAAACCTTTCGTATTCACAGTGTGTCCATTCTCTAGGTTTCCTGTACATGTTATAGCTGTAGTAATATTCCCTTCAACCTGGAGAGTTGGGACCCATGGAATGGGGGCCATGCATTATTGCTTGAAAGGGTCTGCATTTGCTCACCCAATCTCACCAATCCTCTCAGTCCCAAGTGTCCAGCCTTATGCCACTCCAGCTGTCATGGTAGATAGGGTCTTTCCAGGTTTCCTCAGACACCCTGAAGGAATTGTAAAGAATTTCCCTGTTTTTTGGTTTTGCTTTTGAAATTCCTTTTTAGAGTGGGTTTGAGCTGATTCTCGCTGCCATGTTTATGCCACTCTAGACACACTTGTTCTCCTTATGGAGTCATATCAATACATAGATTTTAAGATTCTTACTAGTCAGATATATTCCTCTGCGGGAAATATGGGGTTTTGAGTCTCTTTCACTGAGGAAGGTGTAGGTCTTGTCTATTCCAAAGTTGGTTTTTGGAACGGTCCCTGTGCTTATATCAAACTCTGGTTTTATGCATCACCCCACCTCTTCATCCCCTTTAGTCAGGCATAAGAGTGTTTTCTAAATGTGAGACTCTGTTCTCTTTCCTAACTCAGTTCACGTGTAGCCATGTTTACAGGATCTTCATAAGTGATATCTTATGATAAGTTTCTTTTTCTATGTGACTTATTTCACTTAGAATCATCGTACCTGAATCCACTCACTTTGCTGCTACCGGTCTTATGACATTGATTTCATGGCTGAGGGATATTCCATCGTACGTAAGTACCACAATGTTTTGAACCATTTTTATATTTCCTGGGATATTTAAGGTGTACCCAAGTTGAGGTTCTTAGAGTCAGTGCAGCCCTAAATTTGGAGGTGGCTCTTTCTTATTGATTTTCAGTTTTCCCAAGGTATATTCCCTAGACAGGAAGTGGCCTTGGCTCTGTAGCTCTGTTGTTTACTTGTTTTAGGGAACACAATGCACTCCTCCAGTGAGGCAGTTGGCAATTTACATCCCGCCCATCAGCATAACAAGGCTCCCTGTTCTCCAGGGCCTGTCTTGCCTTTCTGGTTTTTACACATTTTGTGGATGTCCCTTTTGACCGGTGGGAAGTGATACTTCTTTGTAGTGCAGATTTGCATTGCCCGCTTGCTTGCTTGGCCAAAAAGGGCGTATGCGTTTTCTCCTGAATATATTCAGGAGAAAACACATACGCCCTTTTTGGCCAAGTGCATCATTGTCCAAGTTGTGCCCCTCTTCCTGTGCTTTACAGGCGATTCCAAGGTACCTCTTGAAATCTGTTTCCTGCTATTTTGCCTCACTTTCAAGTCCGCCTCGTTGACTTCCCTCAACAGATTTTTGGACGATAGTTGTCCTTTATCACTCTGCCAGTTTGTGAATTGCTGTGCCCCTGAGCTCCATTTCTCAACTCGTTTTTTGGGAGCTGAACGCCAGTCCAAAATTTTGGATCATGTCCTATACTGGTTCCCGGTGGGTGGCTGAGACTTTGGTTAATTCTTCTTACTGCCGGGAAATTAGAGTGACATGTGCCCGTCCAAATGCCTAACAGCTACTCTCTCATGGGTTCTCCCTCGTCCCTTCCATCCTCTGCCAAATTGGGAACCTGTGCAAACCAGGAGGTTAAAGGGCCTGTCTCTCCAAGTTGGGAGATTGATAGTAAGGCAGTTGGAAAGTCAAACTGGAGCACCAGGAGAGGGACTATTCGTTGAGTTTTAGAAACCTTTCGTATTCACAGTGTGTCCATTCTCTAGGTTTCCTGTACATGTTATAGCTGTAGTAATATTCCCTTCAACCTGGAGAGTTGGGACCCATGGAATGGGGGCCATGCATTATTGCTTGAAAGGGTCTGCATTTGCTCACCCAATCTCACCAATCCTCTCAGTCCCAAGTGTCCAGCCTTATGCCACATCCAGCTGTCATTGTAGATAGGGTCTTTCCAGGATTCCTCAGACACCCTGAAGGAATTGTAAAGAATTTCCCTGTTTTTTGGTTTTGCTTTTGAAATTCCTTTTTAGAGTGGGTTTGAGCTGATTCTCGCTGCCATGTTTATGCCACTCTAGACACACTTGTTCTCCTTATGGAGTCATATCAATACATAGATTTTAAGATTCTTACTAGTCAGATATATTCCTCTGTGGGAAATATGGGGTTTTGAGTCTCTTTCACTGAGGAAGGTGTAGGTCTTGTCTATTCCAAAGTTGGTTTTTGGAACGGTCCCTGTGCTTATATCAAACTCTGGTTTTATGCATCACCCCACCTCTCCATCCCCTTTAGGCAGGCATAAGAGTGTTTTCTAAATGTGAGACTCTGTTCTCTTTCCTAACTCAGTTCACGTGTAGCCATGTTTACAGGATCTTCATAAGTGATATCTTATGATAAGTTTCTTTTTCTGTGTGACTTATTTCACTTAGAATCATCGTACCTGAATCCACTCACTTTGCTGCTACTGGTCTTATGACATTGATTTCATGGCTGAGGGATATTCCATCGTACGTAAGTACCACAATGTTTTGAACCATTTTTATATTTCCTGGGATATTTAAGGTGTACCCAAGTTGAGGTTCTTATAGTCAGTGCAGCCCTAAATTTGGAGGTGGCTCTTTCTTATTGATTTTCAGTTTTCCCAAGGTATATTCCCTAGACAGGAAGTGGCTTTGGCTCTGTAGCTCTGTTGTTTACTTGTTTTAGGGAACACAATGCACTCCTCCAGTGAGGCAGTTGGCAATTTACATCCCGCCCATCAGCATAACAAGGCTCCCTGTTCTCCAGGGCCTGTCTTGCCTTTCTGGTTTTTACACATTTTGTGGATGTCCCTTTTGACCGGTGGGAAGTGATACTTCTTTGTAGTGCAGATTTGCATTGCCCGCTTGCTTGCTTGGCCAAAAAGGGCGTATGCGTTTTCTCCTGAATATATTCAGGAGAAAACACATACGCCCTTTTTGGCCAAGTGCATCATTGTCCAAGTTGTGCCCCTCTTCCTGTGCTTTACAGGCGATTCCAAGGTACCTCTTGAAATCTGTTTCCTGCTATTTTGCCTCACTTTCAAGTCCGCCTCGTTGACTTCCCTCAACAGATTTTTGGACGATAGTTGTCCTTTATCACTCTGCCAGTTTGTGAATTGCTGTGCCCCTGAGCTCCATTTCTCAACTCGTTTTTTGGGAGCTGAACGCCAGTCCAAAATTTTGGATCATGTCCTATACTGGTTCCCGGTGGGTGGCTGAGACTTTGGTTAATTCTTCTTCCTGCCGGGAAATTAGAGTGACATGTGCCCGTCCAAATGCCTAACAGCTACTCTCTCATGGGTTCTCCCTCGTCCCTTCCATCCTCTGCCAAATTGGGAACCTGTGCAAACCAGGAGGTTAAAGGGCCTGTCTCTCCAAGTTGGGAGATTGATAGTAAGGCAGTTGGAAAGTCAAACTGGAGCACCAGGAGAGGGACTATTCGTTGAGTTTTAGAAACCTTTCGTATTCACAGTGTGTACATTCTCTAGGTTTCCTGTACATGTTATAGCTGTAGTAATATTCCCTTCAACCTGGAGAGTTGGGACCCATGGAATGGGGGCCATGCATTATTGCTTGAAAGGGTCTGCATTTGCTCACCCAATCTCACCAATCCTCTCAGTCCCAAGTGTCCAGCCTTATGCCACATCCAGCTGTCATTGTAGATAGGGTCTTTCCAGGTTTCCTCACACACCCTGAAGGAATTGTAAAGAATTTCCCTGTTTTTTGGTTTTCCTTTTGAAATTCCTTTTTATAGTGAGTTTGAGCTGATTCTCGCTGCCATGTTTATGCCACTCTAGACACACTTGTTTGCCTTATGGAGTCATATCAATACATAGGTTTTAAGATTCTTACTAGTCAGATATATTCCTCTGCGGGAAATATGGGGTTTTGAGTCTCTTTCACTGAGGAAGGTGTAGGTCTTGTCTATTCCAAAGTTGGTTTTTGGAACGGTCCCTGTGCTTATATCAAACTCTGGTTTTATGCATCACCCCACCTCTCCATCCCCTTAATGCAGGCATAAGAGTGTTTTCTAAATGTGAGACTCTGTTCTCTTTCCTAACTCAGTTCACGTGTAGCCATGTTTACAGGATCTTCATAAGTGATATCTTATGATAAGTTTCTTTTTCTGTGTGACTTATTTCACTTAGAATCATCGTACCTGAATCCACTCACTTTGCTGCTACTGGTCTTATGACATTGATTTCATGGCTGATGAATATTCCATCGTACGTAAGTACCACAATGTTTTGAACCATTTTTATATTTCCTGGGATATTTAAGGTGTACCCAAGTTGAGGTTCTTGTAGTCAGTGCAGCCCTAAATTTGGAGGTGGCTCTTTCTTATTGATTTTCAGTTTTCCCAAGGTATATTCCCTAGACTGGAAGTGGCTTTGGCTCTGTAGCTCTGTTGTTTACTTGTTTTAGGGAACACAATGCACTCCTCCAGTGAGGCAGTTGGCAATTTACATCCCGCCCATCAGCATAACAAGGCTCCCTGTTCTCCAGGGCCTGTCTTGCCTTTCTGGTTTTTACACATTTTGTGGATGTCCCTTTTGACCGGTGGGAAGTGATACTTCTTTGTAGTGCAGATTTGCATTGCCCGCTTGCTTGCTTGGCCAAAAAGGGCGTATGCGTTTTCTCCTGAATATATTCAGGAGAAAACGCATACGCCCTTTTTGGCTAAGTGCATCATTGTCCAAGTTGTGCCCCTCTTCCTGTGCTTTACAGGCGATTCCAAGGTACCTCTTGAAATCTGTTTCCTGCTATTTTGCCTCACTTTCAAGTCCGCCTCGTTGACTTCCCTCAACAGATTTTTGGACGATAGTTGTTCTTTATCACTCTGCCAGTTTGTGAATTGCTGTGCCCCTGAGCTCCATTTCTCAACTCTTTTTTTGTGAGCTGAACGCAAGTCCAAAATTTTGGATCATGTCCTATACTGGTTCCCGGTGGGTGGCTGAGACTTTGGTTAATTCTTCTTCCTGCCGGGAAAT
Source organism: Mesoplodon densirostris (assembly GCF_025265405.1). NCBI lineage: Eukaryota > Metazoa > Chordata > Mammalia > Artiodactyla > Ziphiidae > Mesoplodon > Mesoplodon densirostris. Next base: position 7,275,254 of record NW_026778197.1, on the reverse strand, counting down.
TAGAGTGACATGTGCCCTTCCAAATGCCTAACAGCTACTCTCTCAGGGGCTCTCCCTCGTCCCATCCATCCTCTGCCAAATTGGGAACCTGTGCAAACCAGGAGGTTAAAGGGCCTGTCTCTCCAAGTTGGGAGATTGATAGTAAGGCAGTTGGAAAGTCAAACTGGAGCACCAGGAGAGGGACTATTCGTTGAGTTTTAGAAACCTTTCTTATTCACAGTGTGTCCATTCTCTAGGTTTCCTGTACATGTTATAGCTGTAGTAATATTCCCTTGAACCTGGAGAGTTGGGACCCATGGAATGGGGGCCATGCATTATTGCTTGAAAGGGTCTGCATTTGCTCACCCAATCTCACCAATCCTCTCAGTCCCAAGTGTCCAGCCTTATGCCACATCCAGCTGTCATTGTAGATAGGGTCTTTCCAGGTTTCCTCAGACACCCTGAAGGAATTGTAAAGAATTTCCCTGTTTTTTGGTTTTGCTTTTGAAATTCCTTTTTAGAGTGGGTTTGAGCTGATTCTCGCTGCCATGTTTATGCCACTCTAGACACACTTGTTCTCCTTATGGAGTCATATCAATACATAGATTTTAAGATTCTTACTAGTCAGATATATTCCTCTGTGGGAAATATGGGGTTTTGAGTCTCTTTCACTGAGGAAGGTGTAGGTCTTGTCTATTCCAAAGTTGGTTTTTGGAACGGTCCCTGTGCTTATATCAAACTCTGGTTTTATGCATCACCCCACCTCTCCATCCCATTAATGCAGGCATAAGAGTGTTTTCTAAATGTGAGACTCTGTTCTCTTTCCTAACTCTGTTCACATGTAGCCATGTTTACAGGATCTTCATAAGTGATATCTTATGATAAGTTTCTTTTTCTGTGTGACTTATTTCACTTAGAATCATCGTACCTGAATCCACTCACTTTGCTGCTACTGGTCTTATGACATTGATTTCATGGCTGAGGGATATTCCATCGTATGTAAGTACCACAATGTTTTGAACCATTTTTATATTTCCTGGGATATTTAAGGTGTACCCAAGTTGAGGTTCTTATAGTCAGTGCAGCCCTAAATTTGGAGGTGGCTCTTTCTTATTGATTTTCAGTTTTCCCAAGGTATATTCCCTAGACAGGAAGTGGCCTTGGCTCTGTAGCTCTGTTGTTTACTTGTTTTAGGGAACACAATGCACTCCTCCAGTGAGGCAGTTGGCAATTTACATCCCGCCCATCAGCATAACAAGGCTCCCTGTTCTCCAGGGCCTGTCTTGCCTTTCTGGTTTTTACACATTTTGTGGATGTCCCTTTTGACCGGTGGGAAGTGATACTTCTTTGTAGTGCAGATTTGCATTGCCCGCTTGCTTGCTTGGCCAAAAAGGGCGTATGCGTTTTCTCCTGAATATATTCAGGAGAAAACACATACGCCCTTTTTGGCCAAGTGCATCATTGTCCAAGTTGTGCCCCTCTTCCTGTGCTTTACAGGCGATTCCAAGATACCTCTTGAAATCTGTTTCCTGCTATTTTGCCTCACTTTCAAGTCCGCCTCGTTGACTTCCCTCAACAGATTTTTGGACGATAGTTGTCCTTTATCACTCTGCCAGTTTGTGAATTGCTGTGCCCCTGAGCTCCATTTCTCAACTCGTTTTTTGGGAGCTGAACGCCAGTCCAAAATTTTGGATCATGTCCTATACTGGTTCCCGGTGGGTGGCTGAGACTTTGGTTAATTCTTCTTCCTGCCGGGAAATTAGAGTGACATGTGCCCGTCCAAATGCCTAACAGCTACTCTCTCATGGGTTCTCCCTCGTCCCTTCCATCCTCTGCCAAATTGGGAACCTGTGCAAACCAGGAGGTTAAAGGGCCTGTCTCTCCAAGTTGGGAGATTGATAGTAAGGCAGTTGGAAAGTCAAACTGGAGCACCAGGAGAGGGACTATTCGTTGAGTTTTAGAAACCTTTCGTATTCACAGTGTGTACATTCTCTAGGTTTCCTGTACATGTTATAGCTGTAGTAATATTCCCTTCAACCTGGAGAGTTGGGACCCATGGAATGGGGGCCATGCATTATTGCTTGAAAGGGTCTGCATTTGCTCACCCAATCTCACCAATCCTCTCAGTCCCAAGTGTCCAGCCTTATGCCACATCCAGCTGTCATTGTAGATAGGGTCTTTCCAGGTTTCCTCACACACCCTGAAGGAATTGTAAAGAATTTCCCTGTTTTTTGGTTTTCCTTTTGAAATTCCTTTTTATAGTGAGTTTGAGCTGATTCTCGCTGCCATGTTTATGCCACTCTAGACACACTTGTTTGCCTTATGGAGTCATATCAATACATAGGTTTTAAGATTCTTACTAGTCAGATATATTCCTCTGCGGGAAATATGGGGTTTTGAGTCTCTTTCACTGAGGAAGGTGTAGGTCTTGTCTATTCCAAAGTTGGTTTTTGGAACGGTCCCTGTGCTTATATCAAACTCTGGTTTTATGCATCACCCCACCTCTCCATCCCCTTAATGCAGGCATAAGAGTGTTTTCTAAATGTGAGACTCTGTTCTCTTTCCTAACTCAGTTCACGTGTAGCCATGTTTACAGGATCTTCATAAGTGATATCTTATGATAAGTTTCTTTTTCTGTGTGACTTATTTCACTTAGAATCATCGTACCTGAATCCACTCACTTTGCTGCTACTGGTCTTATGACATTGATTTCATGGCTGATGAATATTCCATCGTACGTAAGTACCACAATGTTTTGAACCATTTTTATATTTCCTGGGATATTTAAGGTGTACCCAAGTTGAGGTTCTTGTAGTCAGTGCAGCCCTAAATTTGGAGGTGGCTCTTTCTTATTGATTTTCAGTTTTCCCAAGGTATATTCCCTAGACTGGAAGTGGCTTTGGCTCTGTAGCTCTGTTGTTTACTTGTTTTAGGGAACACAATGCACTCCTCCAGTGAGGCAGTTGGCAATTTACATCCCGCCCATCAGCATAACAAGGCTCCCTGTTCTCCAGGGCCTGTCTTGCCTTTCTGGTTTTTACACATTTTGTGGATGTCCCTTTTGACCGGTGGGAAGTGATACTTCTTTGTAGTGCAGATTTGCATTGCCCGCTTGCTTGCTTGGCCAAAAAGGGCGTATGCGTTTTCTCCTGAATATATTCAGGAGAAAACGCATACGCCCTTTTTGGCCAAGTGCATCATTGTCCAAGTTGTGCCCCTCTTCCTGTGCTTTACAGGCGATTCCAAGGTACCTCTTGAAATCTGTTTCCTGCTATTTTGCCTCACTTTCAAGTCCGCCTCGTTGACTTCCCTCAACAGATTTTTGGACGATAGTTGTTCTTTATCACTCTGCCAGTTTGTGAATTGCTGTGCCCCTGAGCTCCATTTCTCAACTCTTTTTTTGTGAGCTGAACGCAAGTCCAAAATTTTGGATCATGTCCTATACTGGTTCCCGGTGGGTGGCTGAGACTTTGGTTAATTCTTCTTCCTGCCGGGAAATTAGAGTGACATGTGCCCTTCCAAATGCCTAACAGCTACTCTCTCAGGGGCTCTCCCTCGTCCCATCCATCCTCTGCCAAATTGGGAACCTGTGCAAACCAGGAGGTTAAAGGGCCTGTCTCTCCAAGTTGGGAGATTGATAGTAAGGCAGTTGGAAAGTCAAACTGGAGCACCAGGAGAGGGACTATTCGTTGAGTTTTAGAAACCTTTCTTATTCACAGTGTGTCCATTCTCTAGGTTTCCTGTACATGTTATAGCTGTAGTAATATTCCCTTGAACCTGGAGAGTTGGGACCCATGGAATGGGGGCCATGCATTATTGCTTGAAAGGGTCTGCATTTGCTCACCCAATCTCACCAATCCTCTCAGTCCCAAGTGTCCAGCCTTATGCCATATCCAGCTGTCATTGTAGATAGGGTCTTTCCAGGTTTCCTCAGACACCCTGAAGGAATTGTAAAGAATTTCCCTGTTTTTTGGTTTTGCTTTTGAAATTCCTTTTTAGAGTGGGTTTGAGCTGATTCTCGCTGCCATGTTTATGCCACTCTAGACACACTTGTTCTCCTTATGGAGTCATATCAATACATAGATTTTAAGATTCTTACTAGTCAGATATATTCCTCTGCGGGAAATATGGGGTTTTGAGTCTCTTTCACTGAGGAAGGTGTAGGTCTTGTCTATTCCAAAGTTGGTTTTTGGAACGGTCCCTGTGCTTATATCAAACTCTGGTTTTATGCATCACCCCACCTCTCCATCCCATTAATGCAGGCATAAGAGTGTTTTCTAAATGTGAGACTCTGTTCTCTTTCCTAACTCTGTTCACATGTAGCCATGTTTACAGGATCTTCATAAGTGATATCTTATGATAAGTTTCTTTTTCTGTGTGACTTATTTCACTTAGAATCATCGTACCTGAATCCACTCACTTTGCTGCTACTGGTCTTATGACATTGATTTCATGGCTGAGGGATATTCCATCGTATGTAAGTACCACAATGTTTTGAACCATTTTTATATTTCCTGGGATATTTAAGGTGTACCCAAGTTGAGGTTCTTATAGTCAGTGCAGCCCTAAATTTGGAGGTGGCTCTTTCTTATTGATTTTCAGTTTTCCCAAGGTATATTCCCTAGACAGGAAGTGGCCTTGGCTCTGTAGCTCTGTTGTTTACTTGTTTTAGGGAACACAATGCACTCCTCCAGTGAGGCAGTTGGCAATTTACATCCCGCCCATCAGCATAACAAGGCTCCCTGTTCTCCAGGGCCTGTCTTGCCTTTCTGGTTTTTACACATTTTGTGGATGTCCCTTTTGACCGGTGGGAAGTGATACTTCTTTGTAGTGCAGATTTGCATTGCCCGCTTGCTTGCTTGGCCAAAAAGGGCGTATGCGTTTTCTCCTGAATATATTCAGGAGAAAACACATACGCCCTTTTTGGCCAAGTGCATCATTGTCCAAGTTGTGCCCCTCTTCCTGTGCTTTACAGGCGATTCCAAGATACCTCTTGAAATCTGTTTCCTGCTATTTTGCCTCACTTTCAAGTCCGCCTCGTTGACTTCCCTCAACAGATTTTTGGACGATAGTTGTCCTTTATCACTCTGCCAGTTTGTGAATTGCTGTGCCCCTGAGCTCCATTTCTCAACTCGTTTTTTGGGAGCTGAACGCCAGTCCAAAATTTTGGATCATGTCCTATACTGGTTCCCGGTGGGTGGCTGAGACTTTGGTTAATTCTTCTTCCTGCCGGGAAATTAGAGTGACATGTGCCCGTCCAAATGCCTAACAGCTACTCTCTCATGGGTTCTCCCTCGTCCCTTCAATCCTCTGCCAAATTGGGAACCTGTGCAAACCAGGAGGTTAAAGGGCCTGTCTCTCCAAGTTGGGAGATTGATAGTAAGGCAGTTGGAAAGTCAAACTGGAGCACCAGGAGAGGGACTATTCGTTGAGTTTTAGAAACCTTTCTTATTCACAGTGTGTCCATTCTCTAGGTTTCCTGTACATGTTATAGCTGTAGTAATATTCCCTTGAACCTGGAGAGTTGGGACCCATGGAATGGGGGCCATGCATTATTGCTTGAAAGGGTCTGCATTTGCTCACCCAATCTCACCAATCCTCTCAGTCCCAAGTGTCCAGCCTTATGCCACATCCAGCTGTCATTGTAGATAGGGTCTTTCCAGGTTTCCTCAGACACCCTGAAGGAATTGTAAAGAATTTCCCTGTTTTTTGGTTTTGCTTTTGAAATTCCTTTTTATAGTGGGTTTGAGATGATTCTCGCTGCCATGTTTATGCCACTCTAGACACACTTGTTCTCCTTATGGAGTCATATCAATACATAGATTTTAAGATTCTTACTAGTCAGATATATTCCTCTGCGGGAAATATGGGGTTTTGAGTCTCTTTCACTGAGGAAGGTGTAGGTCTTGTCTATTCCAAAGTTGGTTTTTGGAACGGTCCCGGTGCTTATATCAAACTCTGGTTTTATGCATCACCCCACCTCTCCATCCCCTTTAGGCAGGCATAAGAGTGTTTTCTAAATGTGAGACTCTGTTCTCTTTCCTAACTCTGTTCACGTGTAGCCATGTTTACAGGATCTTCATAAGTGATATCTTATGATAAGTTTCTTTTTCTGTGTGACTTATTTCACTTAGAATCATCGTACCTGAATCCACTCACTTTGCTGCTACTGGTCTTATGACATTGATTTCATGGCTGAGGGATATTCCATCGTACGTAAGTACCACAATGTTTTGAACCATTTTTATATTTCCTGGGATATTTAAGGTGTACCCAAGTTGAGGTTCTTATAGTCAGTGCAGCCCTAAATTTGGAGGTGGCTCTTTCTTATTGATTTTCAGTTTTCCCAAGGTATATTCCCTAGACAGGAAGTGGCCTTGGCTCTGTAGCTCTGTTGTTTACTTGTTTTAGGGAACACAATGCACTCCTCCAGTGAGGCAGTTGGCAATTTACATCCCGCCCATCAGCATAACAAGGCTCCCTGTTCTCCAGGGCCTGTCTTGCCTTTCTGGTTTTTACACATTTTGTGGATGTCCCTTTTGACCGGTGGGAAGTGATACTTCTTTGTAGTGCAGATTTGCATTGCCCGCTTGCTTGCTTGGCCAAAAAGGGCATATGCGTTTTCTCCTGAATATATTCAGGAGAAAACACATACGCCCTTTTTGGCCAAGTGCATCATTGTCCAAGTTGTGCCCCTCTTCCTGTGCTTTACAGGCGATTCCAAGGTACCTCTTGAAATCTGTTTCCTGCTATTTTGCCTCACTTTCAAGTCCGCCTCGTTGACTTCCCTCAACAGATTTTTGGACGATAGTTGTCCTTTATCACTCTGCCAGTTTGTGAATTGCTGTGCCCCAGAGCTCCATTTCTCAACTCGTTTTTTGTGAGCTGAACGCCAGTCCAAAATTTTGGATCATGTCCTATACTGGTTCCCGGTGGGTGGCTGAGACTTTGGTTAATTCTTCTTCCTGCCGGGAAATTAGAGTGACATGTGCCCATCCAAATGCCTAACAGCTACTCTCTCATGGGTTCTCCCTCGTCCCTTCCATCCTCTGCCAAATTGGGAACCTGTGCAAACCAGGAGGTTAAAGGGCCTGTCTCTCCAAGTTGGGAGATTGATAGTAAGGCAGTTGGAAAGTCAAACTGGAGCACCAGGAGAGGGACTATTCGTTGAGTTTTAGAAACCTTTCGTATTCACAGTGTGTACATTCTCTAGGTTTCCTGTACATGTTATAGCTGTAGTAATATTCCCTTCAACCTGGAGAGTTGGGACCCATGGAATGGGGGCCATGCATTATTGCTTGAAAGGGTCTGCATTTGCTCAACCAATCTCACCAATCCTCTCAGTCCCAAGTGTCCAGCCTTATGCCACATCCAGCTGTCATTGTAGATAGGGTCTTTCCAGGTTTCCTCAGACACCCTGAAGGAATTGTAAAGAATTTCCCTGTTTTTTGGTTTTGCTTTTGAGATTCCTTTTTATAGTGAGTTTGAGCTGATTCTCGCTGCCATGTTTATGCCACTCTAGACACACTTGTTTGCCTTATGGATTCATATCAATACATAGGTTTTAAGATTCTTACTAGTCAGATATATTCCTCTGCGGGAAATATGGGGTTTTGAGTCTCTTTCACTGAGGAAGGTGTAGGTCTTGTCTATTCCAAAGTTGGTTTTTGGAACGGTCCCTGTGCTTATATCAAACTCTGGTTTTATGCATCACCCCACCTCTCCATCCCCTTAATGCAGGCATAAGAGTGTTTTCTAAATGTGAGACTCTGTTCTCTTTCCTAACTCAGTTCACGTGTAGCCATGTTTACAGGATCTTCATAAGTGATATCTTATGATAAGTTTCTTTTTCTGTGTGACTTATTTCACTTAGAATCATCGTACCTGAATCCACTCACTTTGCTGCTACTGGTCTTATGACATTGATTTCATGGCTGATGAATATTCCATCGTACGTAAGTACCACAATGTTTTGAACCATTTTTATATTTCCTGGGATATTTAAGGTGTACCCAAGTTGAGGTTCTTGTAGTCAGTGCAGCCCTAAATTTGGAGGTGGCTCTTTCTTATTGATTTTCAGTTTTCCCAAGGTATATTCCCTAGACTGGAAGTGGCTATGGCTCTGTAGCTTGGTTGTTTACTTGTTTTAGGGAACACAATGCACTCCTCCAGTGAAGCAGTTGGCAATTTACATCCCGCCCATCAGCATAACAAGGCTCCCTGTTCTCCAGGGCCTGTCTTGCCTTTCTGGTTTTTACACATTTTGTGGATGTCCCTTTTGACCGGTGGGAAGTGATACTCCTTTGTAGTGCAGATTTGCATTGCCCGCTTGCTTGCTTGGCCAAAAAGGGCGTATGCGTTTTCTCCTGAATATATTCAGGAGAAAACACATACGCCCTTTTTGGCCAAGTGCATCATTGTCCAAGTTGTGCCCCTCTTCCTGTGCTTTACAGGCGATTCCAAGGTACCTCTTTAAATCTGTTTCCTGCCATTTTGCCTCACTTTCAAGTCCGCCTCGTTGACTTCCCTCAACAGATTTTTGGACGATAGTTGTCCTTTATCACTCTGCCAGTTTGTGAATTGCTGTGCCCCTGAGCTCCATTTCTCAACTCGTTTTTTGGGAGCTGAACGCCAGTCCAAAATTTTGGATCATGTCCTATACTGGTTCCCGGTGGGTGGCTGAGACTTTGCTTAATTCTTCTTCCTGCTGGGAAATTAGAGTGACATGTGCCCGTCCAAATGCCTAACAGCTACTCTCTCATGGGTTCTCCCTCGTCCCTTCCATCCTCTGCCAAATTGGGAACCTGTGCAAACCAGGAGGTTAAAGGGCCTGTCTCTCCAAGTTGGGAGATTGATAGTAAGGCAGTTGGAAAGTCAAACTGGAGCACCAGGAGAGGGACTATTCGTTGAGTTTTAGAAACCTTTCGTATTCACAGTGTGTCCATTCTCTATATTTCCTGTACATGTTATAGCTGTAGTAATATTCCCTTGAACCTGGAGAGTTGGGACGCATGGAATGGGGGCCATGCCTTATTGCTTGAAAGGGTCTGCATTTGCTCACCCAATCTCACCAATCCTCTCAGTCCCAAGTGTCCAGCCTTATGCCACATCCAGCTGTCATTGTAGATAGGGTCTTTCCAGGTTTCCTCAGACACCCTGAAGGAATTGTAAAGAATTTCCCTGTTTTTTGGTTTTGCTTTTGAAATTCCTTTTTATACTGAGTTTGAGCTGATTCTCGCTGCCATGTTTATGCCACTCTAGACACACTTGATTCCCTTATGGAGTCATATCAATACATAGGTTTTAAGATTCTTACTAGTCAGATATATTCCTCTGCGGGAAATATGGGGTTTTGAGTCTCTTTCACTGAGGAAGGTGTAGGTCTTGTCTATTCCAAAGTTGGTTTTTGGAACGGTCCCTGTGCTTATATCAAACTCTGGTTTTATGCATCACCCCACCTCTCCATCCCCTTAATGCAGGCATAAGAGTGTTTTCTAAATGTGAGACTCTGTTCTCTTTCCTAACTCAGTTCACGTGTAGCCATGTTTACAGGATATTCATATGTGATATCTTATGATAAGTTTCTTTTTCTGTGTGACTTATTTCACTTAGAATCATCGTACCTGAATCCACTCACTTTGCTGCTACTGGTCTTATGACATTGATTTCATGGCTGATGAATATTCCATCGTACATAAGTACCACAATGTTTTGAACCATTTTTATATTTCCTGGGATATTTAAGGTGTACCCAAGTTGAGGTTCTTGTAGTCAGTGCAGCCCTAAATTTGGAGGTGGCTCTTTCTTATTGATTTTCAGTTTTCCCAAGGTATATTCCCTAGACAGGAAGTGGCCTTGGCTCTGTAGCTCTGTTGTTTACTTATTTTAAGGAACACAATGCACTCCTCCAGTGAGGCAGTTGGCAATTTACATCCCGCCCATCAGCATAACAAGGCTCCCTGTTCTCCAGGGCCTGTCTTGCCTTTCTGGTTTTTACACATTTTGTGGATGTCCCTTTTGACCGGTGGGAAGTGATACTTCTTTGTAGTGCAGATTTGCATTGCCCGCTTGCTTGCTTGGCCAAAAAGGGCGTATGCGTTTTCTCCTGAATATATTCAGGAGAAAACACATACGCCCTTTTTGGCCAAGTGCATCATTGTCCAAGTTGTGCCCCTCTTCCTGTGCTTTACAGGCGATTCCAAGGTACCTCTTGAAATCTGTTTCCTGCTATTTTGCCTCGCTTTCAAGTCCGCCTCGTTGACTTCCCTCAACAGATTTTTGGACGATAGTTGTCCTTTATCACTCTGCCAGTTTGTGAATTGCTGTGCCCCTGAGCTTCATTTCTCAACTCGTTTTTTGTGAGCTGAACGCAAGTCCAAAATTTTGGATCATGTCCTATACTGGTTCCCGGTGGGTGGCTGAGACTTTGGTTAATTCTTCTTCCTGCCGGGAAATTAGAGTGACACGTGCCCTTCCAAATGCCTAACAGCTACTCTCTCAGGGGTTCTCCCTCGTCCCATCCATCCTCTGCCAAATTGGGAACCTGTGCAAACCAGGAGGTTAAAGGGCCTGTCTCTCCAAGTTGGGAGATTGATAGTAAGGCAGTTGGAAAGTCAAACTGGAGCACCAGGAGAGGGACTATTCGTTGAGTTTTAGAAACCTTTCGTATTCACAGTGTGTCCATTCTCTAGGTTTCCTGTACATGTTATAGCTGTAGTAATATTCCCTTCAACTTGGAGAGTTGGGACCCATGGAATGGGGGCCATGCATTATTGCTTGAAAGGGTCTGCATTTGCTCACCCAATCTCACCAATGCTCTTAGTCCCAAGTGTCCAGCCTTATGCCACATTCAGCTGTCATTGTAGATAGGGTCTTTCCAGGTTTCCTCAGACACCCTGAAGGAATTGTAAAGAATTTCCCTGTTTTTTGGTTTTGCTTTTGAAATTCCTTTTTATAGTGGGTTTGAGCTGATTCTCGCTGCCATGTTTATGCCACTCTAGACACACTTGTTCTCCTTATGGAGTCATATCAATACATAGATTTTAAGATTCTTACTAGTCAGATATATTCCTCTGTGGGAAATATGGGGTTTTGAGTCTCTTTCACTGAGGAAGGTGTAGGTCTTGTCTATTCCAAAGTTGGTTTTTGGAACGGTCCCTGTGCTTATATCAAACTCTGGTTTTATGCATCACCCCACCTCTCCATCCCATTAATGCAGGCATAAGAGTGTTTTCTAAATGTGAGACTCTGTTCTCTTTCCTAACTCTGTTCACATGTAGCCATGTTTACAGGATCTTCATAAGTGATATCTTATGATAAGTTTCTTTTTCTGTGTGACTTATTTCACTTAGAATCATCGTACCTGAATCCACTCACTTTGCTGCTACTGGTCTTATGACATTGATTTCATGGCTGAGGGATATTCCATCGTATGTAAGTACCACAATGTTTTGAACCATTTTTATATTTCCTGGGATATTTAAGGTGTACCCAAGTTGAGGTTCTTATAGTCAGTGCAGCCCTAAATTTGGAGGTGGCTCTTTCTTATTGATTTTCAGTTTTCCCAAGGTATATTCCCTAGACAGGAAGTGGCCTTGGCTCTGTAGCTCTGTTGTTTACTTGTTTTAGGGAACACAATGCACTCCTCCAGTGAGGCAGTTGGCAATTTACATCCCGCCCATCAGCATAACAAGGCTCCCTGTTCTCCAGGGCCTGTCTTGCCTTTCTGGTTTTTACACATTTTGTGGATGTCCCTTTTGACCGGTGGGAAGTGATACTTCTTTGTAGTGCAGATTTGCATTGCCCGCTTGCTTGCTTGGCCAAAAAGGGCGTATGCGTTTTCTCCTGAATATATTCAGGAGAAAACACATACGCCCTTTTTGGCCAAGTGCATCATTGTCCAAGTTGTGCCCCTCTTCCTGTGCTTTACAGGCGATTCCAAGATACCTCTTGAAATCTGTTTCCTGCTATTTTGCCTCACTTTCAAGTCCGCCTCGTTGACTTCCCTCAACAGATTTTTGGACGATAGTTGTCCTTTATCACTCTGCCAGTTTGTGAATTGCTGTGCCCCTGAGCTCCATTTCTCAACTCGTTTTTTGGGAGCTGAACGCCAGTCCAAAATTTTGGATCATGTCCTATACTGGTTCCCGGTGGGTGGCTGAGACTTTGGTTAATTCTTCTTCCTGCCGGGAAATTAGAGTGACATGTGCCCGTCCAAATGCCTAACAGCTACTCTCTCATGGGTTCTCCCTCGTCCCTTCCATCCTCTGCCAAATTGGGAACCTGTGCAAACCAGGAGGTTAAAGGGCCTGTCTCTCCAAGTTGGGAGATTGATAGTAAGGCAGTTGGAAAGTCAAACTGGAGCACCAGGAGAGGGACTATTCGTTGAGTTTTAGAAACCTTTCGTATTCACAGTGTGTACATTCTCTAGGTTTCCTGTACATGTTATAGCTGTAGTAATATTCCCTTCAACCTGGAGAGTTGGGACCCATGGAATGGGGGCCATGCATTATTGCTTGAAAGGGTCTGCATTTGCTCACCCAATCTCACCAATCCTCTCAGTCCCAAGTGTCCAGCCTTATGCCACATCCAGCTGTCATTGTAGATAGGGTCTTTCCAGGTTTCCTCACACACCCTGAAGGAATTGTAAAGAATTTCCCTGTTTTTTGGTTTTCCTTTTGAAATTCCTTTTTATAGTGAGTTTGAGCTGATTCTCGCTGCCATGTTTATGCCACTCTAGACACACTTGTTTGCCTTATGGAGTCATATCAATACATAGGTTTTAAGATTCTTACTAGTCAGATATATTCCTCTGCGGGAAATATGGGGTTTTGAGTCTCTTTCACTGAGGAAGGTGTAGGTCTTGTCTATTCCAAAGTTGGTTTTTGGAACGGTCCCTGTGCTTATATCAAACTCTGGTTTTATGCATCACCCCACCTCTCCATCCCCTTAATGCAGGCATAAGAGTGTTTTCTAAATGTGAGACTCTGTTCTCTTTCCTAACTCAGTTCACGTGTAGCCATGTTTACAGGATCTTCATAAGTGATATCTTATGATAAGTTTCTTTTTCTGTGTGACTTATTTCACTTAGAATCATCGTACCTGAATCCACTCACTTTGCTGCTACTGGTCTTATGACATTGATTTCATGGCTGATGAATATTCCATCGTACGTAAGTACCACAATGTTTTGAACCATTTTTATATTTCCTGGGATATTTAAGGTGTACCCAAGTTGAGGTTCTTGTAGTCAGTGCAGCCCTAAATTTGGAGGTGGCTCTTTCTTATTGATTTTCAGTTTTCCCAAGGTATATTCCCTAGACTGGAAGTGGCTTTGGCTCTGTAGCTCTGTTGTTTACTTGTTTTAGGGAACACAATGCACTCCTCCAGTGAGGCAGTTGGCAATTTACATCCCGCCCATCAGCATAACAAGGCTCCCTGTTCTCCAGGGCCTGTCTTGCCTTTCTGGTTTTTACACATTTTGTGGATGTCCCTTTTGACCGGTGGGAAGTGATACTTCTTTGTAGTGCAGATTTGCATTGCCCGCTTGCTTGCTTGGCCAAAAAGGGCGTATGCGTTTTCTCCTGAATATATTCAGGAGAAAACGCATACGCCCTTTTTGGCCAAGTGCATCATTGTCCAAGTTGTGCCCCTCTTCCTGTGCTTTACAGGCGATTCCAAGGTACCTCTTGAAATCTGTTTCCTGCTATTTTGCCTCACTTTCAAGTCCGCCTCGTTGACTTCCCTCAACAGATTTTTGGACGATAGTTGTTCTTTATCACTCTGCCAGTTTGTGAATTGCTGTGCCCCTGAGCTCCATTTCTCAACTCTTTTTTTGTGAGCTGAACGCAAGTCCAAAATTTTGGATCATGTCCTATACTGGTTCCCGGTGGGTGGCTGAGACTTTGGTTAATTCTTCTTCCTGCCGGGAAATTAGAGTGACATGTGCCCTTCCAAATGCCTAACAGCTACTCTCTCAGGGGCTCTCCCTCGTCCCATCCATCCTCTGCCAAATTGGGAACCTGTGCAAACCAGGAGGTTAAAGGGCCTGTCTCTCCAAGTTGGGAGATTGATAGTAAGGCAGTTGGAAAGTCAAACTGGAGCACCAGGAGAGGGACTATTCGTTGAGTTTTAGAAACCTTTCTTATTCACAGTGTGTCCATTCTCTAGGTTTCCTGTACATGTTATAGCTGTAGTAATATTCCCTTGAACCTGGAGAGTTGGGACCCATGGAATGGGGGCCATGCATTATTGCTTGAAAGGGTCTGCATTTGCTCACCCAATCTCACCAATCCTCTCAGTCCCAAGTGTCCAGCCTTATGCCATATCCAGCTGTCATTGTAGATAGGGTCTTTCCAGGTTTCCTCAGACACCCTGAAGGAATTGTAAAGAATTTCCCTGTTTTTTGGTTTTGCTTTTGAAATTCCTTTTTAGAGTGGGTTTGAGCTGATTCTCGCTGCCATGTTTATGCCACTCTAGACACACTTGTTCTCCTTATGGAGTCATATCAATACATAGATTTTAAGATTCTTACTAGTCAGATATATTCCTCTGCGGGAAATATGGGGTTTTGAGTCTCTTTCACTGAGGAAGGTGTAGGTCTTGTCTATTCCAAAGTTGGTTTTTGGAACGGTCCCTGTGCTTATATCAAACTCTGGTTTTATGCATCACCCCACCTCTCCATCCCATTAATGCAGGCATAAGAGTGTTTTCTAAATGTGAGACTCTGTTCTCTTTCCTAACTCTGTTCACATGTAGCCATGTTTACAGGATCTTCATAAGTGATATCTTATGATAAGTTTCTTTTTCTGTGTGACTTATTTCACTTAGAATCATCGTACCTGAATCCACTCACTTTGCTGCTACTGGTCTTATGACATTGATTTCATGGCTGAGGGATATTCCATCGTATGTAAGTACCACAATGTTTTGAACCATTTTTATATTTCCTGGGATATTTAAGGTGTACCCAAGTTGAGGTTCTTATAGTCAGTGCAGCCCTAAATTTGGAGGTGGCTCTTTCTTATTGATTTTCAGTTTTCCCAAGGTATATTCCCTAGACAGGAAGTGGCCTTGGCTCTGTAGCTCTGTTGTTTACTTGTTTTAGGGAACACAATGCACTCCTCCAGTGAGGCAGTTGGCAATTTACATCCCGCCCATCAGCATAACAAGGCTCCCTGTTCTCCAGGGCCTGTCTTGCCTTTCTGGTTTTTACACATTTTGTGGATGTCCCTTTTGACCGGTGGGAAGTGATACTTCTTTGTAGTGCAGATTTGCATTGCCCGCTTGCTTGCTTGGCCAAAAAGGGCGTATGCGTTTTCTCCTGAATATATTCAGGAGAAAACACATACGCCCTTTTTGGCCAAGTGCATCATTGTCCAAGTTGTGCCCCTCTTCCTGTGCTTTACAGGCGATTCCAAGATACCTCTTGAAATCTGTTTCCTGCTATTTTGCCTCACTTTCAAGTCCGCCTCGTTGACTTCCCTCAACAGATTTTTGGACGATAGTTGTCCTTTATCACTCTGCCAGTTTGTGAATTGCTGTGCCCCTGAGCTCCATTTCTCAACTCGTTTTTTGGGAGCTGAACGCCAGTCCAAAATTTTGGATCATGTCCTATACTGGTTCCCGGTGGGTGGCTGAGACTTTGGTTAATTCTTCTTCCTGCCGGGAAATTAGAGTGACATGTGCCCGTCCAAATGCCTAACAGCTACTCTCTCATGGGTTCTCCCTCGTCCCTTCAATCCTCTGCCAAATTGGGAACCTGTGCAAACCAGGAGGTTAAAGGGCCTGTCTCTCCAAGTTGGGAGATTGATAGTAAGGCAGTTGGAAAGTCAAACTGGAGCACCAGGAGAGGGACTATTCGTTGAGTTTTAGAAACCTTTCTTATTCACAGTGTGTCCATTCTCTAGGTTTCCTGTACATGTTATAGCTGTAGTAATATTCCCTTGAACCTGGAGAGTTGGGACCCATGGAATGGGGGCCATGCATTATTGCTTGAAAGGGTCTGCATTTGCTCACCCAATCTCACCAATCCTCTCAGTCCCAAGTGTCCAGCCTTATGCCACATCCAGCTGTCATTGTAGATAGGGTCTTTCCAGGTTTCCTCAGACACCCTGAAGGAATTGTAAAGAATTTCCCTGTTTTTTGGTTTTGCTTTTGAAATTCCTTTTTATAGTGGGTTTGAGATGATTCTCGCTGCCATGTTTATGCCACTCTAGACACACTTGTTCTCCTTATGGAGTCATATCAATACATAGATTTTAAGATTCTTACTAGTCAGATATATTCCTCTGCGGGAAATATGGGGTTTTGAGTCTCTTTCACTGAGGAAGGTGTAGGTCTTGTCTATTCCAAAGTTGGTTTTTGGAACGGTCCCGGTGCTTATATCAAACTCTGGTTTTATGCATCACCCCACCTCTCCATCCCCTTTAGGCAGGCATAAGAGTGTTTTCTAAATGTGAGACTCTGTTCTCTTTCCTAACTCTGTTCACGTGTAGCCATGTTTACAGGATCTTCATAAGTGATATCTTATGATAAGTTTCTTTTTCTGTGTGACTTATTTCACTTAGAATCATCGTACCTGAATCCACTCACTTTGCTGCTACTGGTCTTATGACATTGATTTCATGGCTGAGGGATATTCCATCGTACGTAAGTACCACAATGTTTTGAACCATTTTTATATTTCCTGGGATATTTAAGGTGTACCCAAGTTGAGGTTCTTATAGTCAGTGCAGCCCTAAATTTGGAGGTGGCTCTTTCTTATTGATTTTCAGTTTTCCCAAGGTATATTCCCTAGACAGGAAGTGGCCTTGGCTCTGTAGCTCTGTTGTTTACTTGTTTTAGGGAACACAATGCACTCCTCCAGTGAGGCAGTTGGCAATTTACATCCCGCCCATCAGCATAACAAGGCTCCCTGTTCTCCAGGGCCTGTCTTGCCTTTCTGGTTTTTACACATTTTGTGGATGTCCCTTTTGACCGGTGGGAAGTGATACTTCTTTGTAGTGCAGATTTGCATTGCCCGCTTGCTTGCTTGGCCAAAAAGGGCATATGCGTTTTCTCCTGAATATATTCAGGAGAAAACACATACGCCCTTTTTGGCCAAGTGCATCATTGTCCAAGTTGTGCCCCTCTTCCTGTGCTTTACAGGCGATTCCAAGGTACCTCTTGAAATCTGTTTCCTGCTATTTTGCCTCACTTTCAAGTCCGCCTCGTTGACTTCCCTCAACAGATTTTTGGACGATAGTTGTCCTTTATCACTCTGCCAGTTTGTGAATTGCTGTGCCCCAGAGCTCCATTTCTCAACTCGTTTTTTGTGAGCTGAACGCCAGTCCAAAATTTTGGATCATGTCCTATACTGGTTCCCGGTGGGTGGCTGAGACTTTGGTTAATTCTTCTTCCTGCCGGGAAATTAGAGTGACATGTGCCCATCCAAATGCCTAACAGCTACTCTCTCATGGGTTCTCCCTCGTCCCTTCCATCCTCTGCCAAATTGGGAACCTGTGCAAACCAGGAGGTTAAAGGGCCTGTCTCTCCAAGTTGGGAGATTGATAGTAAGGCAGTTGGAAAGTCAAACTGGAGCACCAGGAGAGGGACTATTCGTTGAGTTTTAGAAACCTTTCGTATTCACAGTGTGTACATTCTCTAGGTTTCCTGTACATGTTATAGCTGTAGTAATATTCCCTTCAACCTGGAGAGTTGGGACCCATGGAATGGGGGCCATGCATTATTGCTTGAAAGGGTCTGCATTTGCTCAACCAATCTCACCAATCCTCTCAGTCCCAAGTGTCCAGCCTTATGCCACATCCAGCTGTCATTGTAGATAGGGTCTTTCCAGGTTTCCTCAGACACCCTGAAGGAATTGTAAAGAATTTCCCTGTTTTTTGGTTTTGCTTTTGAGATTCCTTTTTATAGTGAGTTTGAGCTGATTCTCGCTGCCATGTTTATGCCACTCTAGACACACTTGTTTGCCTTATGGAGTCATATCAATACATAGGTTTTAAGATTCTTACTAGTCAGATATATTCCTCTGCGGGAAATATGGGGTTTTGAGTCTCTTTCACTGAGGAAGGTGTAGGTCTTGTCTATTCCAAAGTTGGTTTTTGGAACGGTCCCTGTGCTTATATCAAACTCTGGTTTTATGCATCACCCCACCTCTCCATCCCCTTAATGCAGGCATAAGAGTGTTTTCTAAATGTGAGACTCTGTTCTCTTTCCTAACTCAGTTCACGTGTAGCCATGTTTACAGGATCTTCATAAGTGATATCTTATGATAAGTTTCTTTTTCTGTGTGACTTATTTCACTTAGAATCATCGTACCTGAATCCACTCACTTTGCTGCTACTGGTCTTATGACATTGATTTCATGGCTGATGAATATTCCATCGTACGTAAGTACCACAATGTTTTGAACCATTTTTATATTTCCTGGGATATTTAAGGTGTACCCAAGTTGAGGTTCTTGTAGTCAGTGCAGCCCTAAATTTGGAGGTGGCTCTTTCTTATTGATTTTCAGTTTTCCCAAGGTATATTCCCTAGACTGGAAGTGGCTATGGCTCTGTAGCTTGGTTGTTTACTTGTTTTAGGGAACACAATGCACTCCTCCAGTGAGGCAGTTGGCAATTTACATCCCGCCCATCAGCATAACAAGGCTCCCTGTTCTCCAGGGCCTGTCTTGCCTTTCTGGTTTTTACACATTTTGTGGATGTCCCTTTTGACCGGTGGGAAGTGATACTCCTTTGTAGTGCAGATTTGCATTGCCCGCTTGCTTGCTTGGCCAAAAAGGGCGTATGCGTTTTCTCCTGAATATATTCAGGAGAAAACACATACGCCCTTTTTGGCCAAGTGCATCATTGTCCAAGTTGTGCCCCTCTTCCTGTGCTTTACAGGCGATTCCAAGGTACCTCTTTAAATCTGTTTCCTGCTATTTTGCCTCGCTTTCAAGTCCGCCTCGTTGACTTCCCTCAACAGATTTTTGGACGATAGTTGTCCTTTATCACTCTGCCAGTTTGTGAATTGCTGTGCCCCTGAGCTCCATTTCTCAACTCGTTTTTTGGGAGCTGAACGCCAGTCCAAAATTTTGGATCATGTCCTATACTGGTTCCCGGTGGGTGGCTGAGACTTTGCTTAATTCTTCTTCCTGCTGGGAAATTAGAGTGACATGTGCCCGTCCAAATGCCTAACAGCTACTCTCTCATGGGTTCTCCCTCGTCCCTTCCATCCTCTGCCAAATTGGGAACCTGTGCAAACCAGGAGGTTAAAGGGCCTGTCTCTCCAAGTTGGGAGATTGATAGTAAGGCAGTTGGAAAGTCAAACTGGAGCACCAGGAGAGGGACTATTCGTTGAGTTTTAGAAACCTTTCGTATTCACAGTGTGTCCATTCTCTATATTTCCTGTACATGTTATAGCTGTAGTAATATTCCCTTGAACCTGGAGAGTTGGGACGCATGGAATGGGGGCCATGCCTTATTGCTTGAAAGGGTCTGCATTTGCTCACCCAATCTCACCAATCCTCTCAGTCCCAAGTGTCCAGCCTTATGCCACATCCAGCTGTCATTGTAGATAGGGTCTTTCCAGGTTTCCTCAGACACCCTGAAGGAATTGTAAAGAATTTCCCTGTTTTTTGGTTTTGCTTTTGAAATTCCTTTTTATACTGAGTTTGAGCTGATTCTCGCTGCCATGTTTATGCCACTCTAGACACACTTGATTCCCTTATGGAGTCATATCAATACATAGGTTTTAAGATTCTTACTAGTCAGATATATTCCTCTGCGGGAAATATGGGGTTTTGAGTCTCTTTCACTGAGGAAGGTGTAGGTCTTGTCTATTCCAAAGTTGGTTTTTGGAACGGTCCCTGTGCTTATATCAAACTCTGGTTTTATGCATCACCCCACCTCTCCATCCCCTTTAGGCAGGCATAAGAGTGTTTTCTAAATGTGAGACTCTGTTCTCTTTCCTAACTCAGTTCACGTGTAGCCATGTTTACATGATCATCATAAGTGATATCTTATGATAAGTTTCTTTTTCTGTGTGACTTATTTCACTTAGAATCATCGTACCTGAATCCACTCACTTTGCTGCTACTGGTCTTATGACATTGATTTCATGGCTGAGGGATATTCCATCGTACGTAAGTACCACAATGTTTTGAACCATTTTTATATTTCCTGGGATATTTAAGGTGTACCCAAGTTGAGGTTCTTGTAGTCAGTGCAGCCCTAAATTTGGAGGTGGCTCTTTCTTATTGATTTTCAGTTTTCCCAAGGTATATTCCCTAGACAGGAAGTGGCCTTGGCTCTGTAGCTCTGTTGTTTACTTGTTTTAGGGAACACAATGCACTCCTCCAGTGAGGCAGTTGGCAATTTACATCCCGCCCATCAGCATAACAAGGCTCCCTGTTCTCCAGGGCCTGTCTTGCCTTTCTGGTTTTTACACATTTTGTGGATGTCCCTTTTGACCGGTGGGAAGTGATACTTCTTTGTAGTGCAGATTTGCATTGCCCGCTTGCTTGCTTGGCCAAAAAGGGCGTATGCGTTTTCTCCTGAATATATTCAGGAGAAAACACATACGCCCTTTTTGGCCAAGTGCATCATTGTCCAAGTTGTGCCCCTCTTCCTGTGTTTTACAGGCGATTCCAAGGTACCTCTTGAAATCTGTTTCCTGCTATTTTGCCTCGCTTTCAAGTCCGCCTCGTTGACTTCCCTCAACAGATTTTTGGACGATAGTTGTCCTTTATCACTCTGCCAGTTTGTGAATTGCTGTGCCCCTGAGCTTCATTTCTCAACTCGTTTTTTGTGAGCTGAACGCAAGTCCAAAATTTTGGATCATGTCCTATACTGGTTCCCGGTGGGTGGCTGAGACTTTGGTTAATTCTTCTTCCTGCCGGGAAATTAGAGTGACACGTGCCCTTCCAAATGCCTAACAGCTACTCTCTCAGGGGTTCTCCCTCGTCCCATCCATCCTCTGCCAAATTGGGAACCTGTGCAAACCAGGAGGTTAAAGGGCCTGTCTCTCCAAGTTGGGAGATTGATAGTAAGGCAGTTGGAAAGTCAAACTGGAGCACCAGGAGAGGGACTATTCGTTGAGTTTTAGAAACCTTTCGTATTCACAGTGTGTCCATTCTCTAGGTTTCCTGTACATGTTATAGCTGTAGTAATATTCCCTTCAACTTGGAGAGTTGGGACCCATGGAATGGGGGCCATGCATTATTGCTTGAAAGGGTCTGCATTTGCTCACCCAATCTCACCAATGCTCTTAGTCCCAAGTGTCCAGCCTTATGCCACATTCAGCTGTCATTGTAGATAGGGTCTTTCCAGGTTTCCTCAGACACCCTGAAGGAATTGTAAAGAATTTCCCTGTTTTTTGGTTTTGCTTTTGAAATTCCTTTTTATAGTGGGTTTGAGCTGATTCTCGCTGCCATGTTTATGCCACTCTAGACACACTTGTTCTCCTTATGGAGTCATATCAATACATAGATTTTAAGATTCTTACTAGTCAGATATATTCCTCTGCGGGAAATATGGGGTTTTGAGTCTCTTTCACTGAGGAAGGTGTAGGTCTTGTCTATTCCAAAGTTGGTTTTTGGAACGGTCCCTGTGCTTATATCAAACTCTGGTTTTATGCATCACCTCACCTCTCCATCCCCTTTAGGCAGGCATAAGAGTGTTTTCTAAATGTGAGACTCTGTTCTCTTTCCTAACTCAGTTCACGTGTAGCCATGTTTACATGATCTTCATAAGTGATATCTTATGATAAGTTTCTTTTTCTGTGTGACTTATTTCACTTAGAATCATCGTACCTGAATCCACTCACTTTGCTGCTACTGGTCTTATGACATTGATTTCATGGCTGAGGGATATTCCATCGTACGTAAGTACCACAATGTTTTGAACCATTTTTATATTTCCTGGGATATTTAAGGTGTACCCAAGTTGAGGTTCTTGTAGTCAGTGCAGCCCTAAATTTGGAGGTGGCTCTTTCTTATTGATTTTCAGTTTTCCCAAGGTATATTCCCTAGACAGGAAGTGGCCTTGGCTCTGTAGCTCTGTTGTTTACTTGTTTTAGGGGACACAATGCACTCCTCCAGTGAGGCAGTTGGCAATTTACATCCCGCCCATCAGCATAACAAGGCTCCCTGTTCTCCAGGGCCTGTCTTGCCTTTCTGGTTTTTACACATTTTGTGGATGTCCCTTTTGACCGGTGGGAAGTGATACTTCTTTGTAGTGCAGATTTGCATTGCCCGCTTGCTTGCTTGGCCAAAAAGGGCGTATGCGTTTTCTCCTGAATATATTCAGGAGAAAACACATACGCCCTTTTTGGCCAAGTGCATCATTGTCCAAGTTGTGCCCCTCTTCCTGTGTTTTACAGGCGATTCCAAGGTACCTCTTGAAATCTGTTTCCTGCTATTTTGCCTCGCTTTCAAGTCCGCCTCGTTGACTTCCCTCAACAGATTTTTGGACGATAGTTGTCCTTTATCACTCTGCCAGTTTGTGAATTGCTGTGCCCCTGTGCTCCATTTCTCAACTCGTTTTTTGTGAGCTGAACGCAAGTCCAAAATTTTGGATCATGTCCTATACTGGTTCCCGGTGGGTGGCTGAGACTTTGGTTAATTCTTCTTCCTGCCGGGAAATTAGAGTGACATGTGCCCGTCCAAATGCCTAACAGCTACTCTCTCATGGGTTCTCCCTCGTCCCTTCCATCCTCTGCCAAATTGGGATCCTGTGCAAACCAGGAGGTTAAAGGGCCTGTCTCTCCATGTTGGGAGATTGATAGTAAGGAAGTTGGAAAGTCAAACTGGAGCACCAGGAGAGGGACTATTCGTTGAGTTTTAGGAACCTTTCGTATTCACAGTGTGTACATTCTCTAGGTTTCCTGTACATGTTATAGCTGTAGTAATATTCCCTTCAACCTGGAGAGTTGGGACCCATGGAATGGGGGCCATGCATTATTGCTTGAAAGGGTATGCATTTGCTCACCCAATCTCACCAATCCTCTCAGTCCCAAGTGTCCAGCCTTATGCCACATCCACCTCTCATTGTAGATAGGGTCTTTCCAGGTTTCCTCAGACACCCTGAAGGAATTGTAAAGAATTTCCCTGTTTTTTGGTTTTGCTTTTGAAATTCCTTTTTATAGTGGGTTTGAGCTGATTCCCGCTGCCATGTTTATGCCACTCTAGACACACTTGTTCTCCTTATGGAGTCATATCAATACATAGATTTTAAGATTCTTACTAGTCAGATATATTCCTCTGCGGGAAATATGGGGTTTTGAGTCTCTTTCACTGAGGAAGGTGTAGGTCTTGTCTATTCCAAAGTTGGTTTTTGGAACGGTCCCTGTGCTTATATCAAACTCTGGTTTTATGCATCACCCCACCTCTCCATCCCCTTAATGCAGGCATAAGAGTGTTTTCTAAATGTGAGACTCTGTTCTCTTTCCTAACTCTGTTCACATGTAGCCATGTTTGCAGGATCTTCATAAGTGATATCTTATGATAAGTTTCTTTTTCTGTGTGACTTATTTCACTTAGAATCATCGTACCTGAATCCACTCACTTTGCTGCTACTGGTCTTATGACATTGATGTCATGGCTGAGGGATATTCCATCGTATGTAAGTACCACAATGTTTTGAACCATTTTTATATTTCCTGGGATATTTAAGGTGT
Source organism: Mesoplodon densirostris (assembly GCF_025265405.1). Classification (NCBI taxonomy): domain Eukaryota; kingdom Metazoa; phylum Chordata; class Mammalia; order Artiodactyla; family Ziphiidae; genus Mesoplodon; species Mesoplodon densirostris. Next base: position 7,251,614 of record NW_026778197.1, on the reverse strand, counting down.
ACCCAAGTTGAGGTTCTTATAGTCAGTGCAGCCCTAAATTTGGAGGTGGCTCTTTCTTATTGATTTTCAGTTTTCCCAAGGTATATTCCCTAGACAGGAAGTGGCCTTGGCTCTGTAGCTCTGTTGTTTACTTGTTTTAGGGAACACAATGCACTCCTCCAGTGAGGCAGTTGGCAATTTACATCCCGCCCATCAGCATAACAAGGCTCCCTGTTCTCCAGGGCCTGTCTTGCCTTTCTGGTTTTTACACATTTTGTGGATGTCCCTTTTGACCGGTGGAAAGTGATACTTCTTTGTAGTGCAGATTTGCATTGCCCGCTTGCTTGCTTGGCCAAAAAGGGCGTATGCGTTTTCTCCTGAATATATTCAGGAGAAAACACATACGCCCTTTTTGGCCAAGTGCATCATTGTCCAAGTTGTGCCCCTCTTCCTGTGCTTTACAGGCAATTCCAAGATACCTCTTGAAATCTGTTTCCTGCTATTTTGCCTCACTTTCAAGTCCGCCTCGTTGACTTCCCTCAACAGATTTTTGGACGATAGTTGTCCTTTATCACTCTGCCAGTTTGTGAATTGCTGTGCCCCTGAGCTCCATTTCTCAACTCGTTTTTTGGGAGCTGAACGCCAGTCCAAAATTTTGGATCATGTCCTATACTGGTTCCCGGTGGGTGGCTGAGACTTTGGTTAATTCTTCTTCCTGCCGGGAAATTAGAGTGACATGTGCCCGTCCAAATGCCTAACAGCTACTCTCTCATGGGTTCTCCCTCGTCCCTTCCATCCTCTGCCAAATTGGGAACCTGTGCAAACCAGGAGGTTAAAGGGCCTGTCTCTCCAAGTTGGGAGATTGATAGTAAGGCAGTTGGAAAGTCAAACTGGAGCACCAGGAGAGGGACTATTCGTTGAGTTTTAGAAACCTTTCATATTCACAATGTGTCCATTCTCTAGGTTTCCTGTACATGTTATAGCTGTAGTAATATTCCCTTCAACTTGGAGAGTTGGGACCCATGGAATGGGGGCCATGCATTATTGCTTGAAAGGGTCTGCATTTGCTCACCCAATCTCACCAATCCTCTTAGTCCCAAGTGTCCAGCCTTATGCCACATTCAGCTGTCATTGTAGATAGGGTCTTTCCAGGTTTCCTCAGACACCCTGAAGGAATTGTAAAGAATTTCCCTGTTTTTTGGTTTTGCTTTTGAAATTCCTTTTTATAGTGGGTTTGAGCTGATTCTCGCTGCCATGTTTATGCCACTCTAGACACACTTGTTCTCCTTATGGAGTCATATCAATACATAGATTTTAAGATTCTTACTAGTCAGATATATTCCTCTGCGGGAAATATGGGGTTTTGAGTCTCTTTCACTGAGGAAGGTGTAGGTCTTGTCTATTCCAAAGTTGGTTTTTGGAACGGTCCCTGTGCTTATATCAAACTCTGGTTTTATGCATCACCCCACCTCTCCATCCCCTTTAGGCAGGCATAAGAGTGTTTTCTAAATGTGAGACTCTGTTCTCTTTCCTAACTCAGTTCACGTGTAGCCATGTTTACAGGATCTTCATAAGTGATATCTTATGATAAGTTTCTTTTTCTGTGTGACTTATTTCACTTAGAATCATCGTACCTGAATCCACTCACTTTGCTGCTACTGGTCTTATGACATTGATTTCATGGCTGATGAATATTCCATCGTACGTAAGTACCACAATGTTTTGAACCATTTTTATATTTCCTGGGATATTTAAGGTGTACCCAAGTTGAGGTTCTTGTAGTCAGTGCAGCCCTAAATTTGGAGGTGGCTCTTTCTTATTGATTTTCAGTTTTCCCAAGGTATATTCCCTAGACTGGAAGTGGCTATGGCTCTGTAGCTTGGTTGTTTACTTGTTTTAGGGAACACAATGCACTCCTCCAGTGAGGCAGTTGGCAATTTACATCCCGCCCATCAGCATAACAAGGCTCCCTGTTCTCCAGGGCCTGTCTTGCCTTTCTGGTTTTTACACATTTTGTGGATGTCCCTTTTGACCGGTGGGAAGTGATACTCCTTTGTAGTGCAGATTTGCATTGCCCGCTTGCTTGCTTGGCCAAAAAGGGCGTATGCGTTTTCTCCTGAATATATTCAGGAGAAAACACATACGCCCTTTTTGGCCAAGTGCATCATTGTCCAAGTTGTGCCCCTCTTCCTGTGCTTTACAGGCGATTCCAAGGTACCTCTTTAAATCTGTTTCCTGCTATTTTGCCTCGCTTTCAAGTCCGCCTCGTTGACTTCCCTCAACAGATTTTTGGACGATAGTTGTCCTTTATCACTCTGCCAGTTTGTGAATTGCTGTGCCCCTGAGCTCCATTTCTCAACTCGTTTTTTGGGAGCTGAACGCCAGTCCAAAATTTTGGATCATGTCCTATACTGGTTCCCGGTGGGTGGCTGAGACTTTGCTTAATTCTTCTTCCTGCTGGGAAATTAGAGTGACATGTGCCCGTCCAAATGCCTAACAGCTACTCTCTCATGGGTTCTCCCTCGTCCCTTCCATCCTCTGCCAAATTGGGAACCTGTGCAAACCAGGAGGTTAAAGGGCCTGTCTCTCCAAGTTGGGAGATTGATAGTAAGGCAGTTGGAAAGTCAAACTGGAGCACCAGGAGAGGGACTATTCGTTGAGTTTTAGAAACCTTTCGTATTCACAGTGTGTCCATTCTCTATATTTCCTGTACATGTTATAGCTGTAGTAATATTCCCTTGAACCTGGAGAGTTGGGACGCATGGAATGGGGGCCATGCCTTATTGCTTGAAAGGGTCTGCATTTGCTCACCCAATCTCACCAATCCTCTCAGTCCCAAGTGTCCAGCCTTATGCCACATCCAGCTGTCATTGTAGATAGGGTCTTTCCAGGTTTCCTCAGACACCCTGAAGGAATTGTAAAGAATTTCCCTGTTTTTTGGTTTTGCTTTTGAAATTCCTTTTTATACTGAGTTTGAGCTGATTCTCGCTGCCATGTTTATGCCACTCTAGACACACTTGATTCCCTTATGGAGTCATATCAATACATAGGTTTTAAGATTCTTACTAGTCAGATATATTCCTCTGCGGGAAATATGGGGTTTTGAGTCTCTTTCACTGAGGAAGGTGTAGGTCTTGTCTATTCCAAAGTTGGTTTTTGGAACGGTCCCTGTGCTTATATCAAACTCTGGTTTTATGCATCACCCCACCTCTCCATCCCCTTTAGGCAGGCATAAGAGTGTTTTCTAAATGTGAGACTCTGTTCTCTTTCCTAACTCAGTTCACGTGTAGCCATGTTTACATGATCATCATAAGTGATATCTTATGATAAGTTTCTTTTTCTGTGTGACTTATTTCACTTAGAATCATCGTACCTGAATCCACTCACTTTGCTGCTACTGGTCTTATGACATTGATTTCATGGCTGAGGGATATTCCATCGTACGTAAGTACCACAATGTTTTGAACCATTTTTATATTTCCTGGGATATTTAAGGTGTACCCAAGTTGAGGTTCTTGTAGTCAGTGCAGCCCTAAATTTGGAGGTGGCTCTTTCTTATTGATTTTCAGTTTTCCCAAGGTATATTCCCTAGACAGGAAGTGGCCTTGGCTCTGTAGCTCTGTTGTTTACTTGTTTTAGGGAACACAATGCACTCCTCCAGTGAGGCAGTTGGCAATTTACATCCCGCCCATCAGCATAACAAGGCTCCCTGTTCTCCAGGGCCTGTCTTGCCTTTCTGGTTTTTACACATTTTGTGGATGTCCCTTTTGACCGGTGGGAAGTGATACTTCTTTGTAGTGCAGATTTGCATTGCCCGCTTGCTTGCTTGGCCAAAAAGGGCGTATGCGTTTTCTCCTGAATATATTCAGGAGAAAACACATACGCCCTTTTTGGCCAAGTGCATCATTGTCCAAGTTGTGCCCCTCTTCCTGTGTTTTACAGGCGATTCCAAGGTACCTCTTGAAATCTGTTTCCTGCTATTTTGCCTCGCTTTCAAGTCCGCCTCGTTGACTTCCCTCAACAGATTTTTGGACGATAGTTGTCCTTTATCACTCTGCCAGTTTGTGAATTGCTGTGCCCCTGAGCTTCATTTCTCAACTCGTTTTTTGTGAGCTGAACGCAAGTCCAAAATTTTGGATCATGTCCTATACTGGTTCCCGGTGGGTGGCTGAGACTTTGGTTAATTCTTCTTCCTGCCGGGAAATTAGAGTGACATGTGCCCGTCCAAATGCCTAACAGCTACTCTCTCATGGGTTCTCCCTCGTCCCTTCCATCCTCTGCCAAATTGGGATCCTGTGCAAACCAGGAGGTTAAAGGGCCTGTCTCTCCATGTTGGGAGATTGATAGTAAGGAAGTTGGAAAGTCAAACTGGAGCACCAGGAGAGGGACTATTCGTTGAGTTTTAGGAACCTTTCGTATTCACAGTGTGTACATTCTCTAGGTTTCCTGTACATGTTATAGCTGTAGTAATATTCCCTTCAACCTGGAGAGTTGGGACCCATGGAATGGGGGCCATGCATTATTGCTTGAAAGGGTATGCATTTGCTCACCCAATCTCACCAATCCTCTCAGTCCCAAGTGTCCAGCCTTATGCCACATCCACCTCTCATTGTAGATAGGGTCTTTCCAGGTTTCCTCAGACACCCTGAAGGAATTGTAAAGAATTTCCCTGTTTTTTGGTTTTGCTTTTGAAATTCCTTTTTATAGTGGGTTTGAGCTGATTCCCGCTGCCATGTTTATGCCACTCTAGACACACTTGTTCTCCTTATGGAGTCATATCAATACATAGATTTTAAGATTCTTACTAGTCAGATATATTCCTCTGCGGGAAATATGGGGTTTTGAGTCTCTTTCACTGAGGAAGGTGTAGGTCTTGTCTATTCCAAAGTTGGTTTTTGGAACGGTCCCTGTGCTTATATCAAACTCTGGTTTTATGCATCACCCCACCTCTCCATCCCCTTAATGCAGGCATAAGAGTGTTTTCTAAATGTGAGACTCTGTTCTCTTTCCTAACTCTGTTCACATGTAGCCATGTTTGCAGGATCTTCATAAGTGATATCTTATGATAAGTTTCTTTTTCTGTGTGACTTATTTCACTTAGAATCATCGTACCTGAATCCACTCACTTTGCTGCTACTGGTCTTATGACATTGATGTCATGGCTGAGGGATATTCCATCGTATGTAAGTACCACAATGTTTTGAACCATTTTTATATTTCCTGGGATATTTAAGGTGTACCCAAGTTGAGGTTCTTATAGTCAGTGCAGCCCTAAATTTGGAGGTGGCTCTTTCTTATTGATTTTCAGTTTTCCCAAGGTATATTCCCTAGACAGGAAGTGGCCTTGGCTCTGTAGCTCTGTTGTTTACTTGTTTTAGGGAACACAATGCACTCCTCCAGTGAGGCAGTTGGCAATTTACATCCCGCCCATCAGCATAACAAGGCTCCCTGTTCTCCAGGGCCTGTCTTGCCTTTCTGGTTTTTACACATTTTGTGGATGTCCCTTTTGACCGGTGGGAAGTGATACTTCTTTGTAGTGCAGATTTGCATTGCCCGCTTGCTTGCTTGGCCAAAAAGGGCGTATGCGTTTTCTCCTGAATATATTCAGGAGAAAACACATACGCCCTTTTTGGCCAAGTGCATCATTGTCCAAGTTGTGCCCCTCTTCCTGTGCTTTACAGGCAATTCCAAGATACCTCTTGAAATCTGTTTCCTGCTATTTTGCCTCACTTTCAAGTCCGCCTCGTTGACTTCCCTCAACAGATTTTTGGACGATAGTTGTCCTTTATCACTCTGCCAGTTTGTGAATTGCTGTGCCCCTGAGCTCCATTTCTCAACTCGTTTTTTGGGAGCTGAACGCCAGTCCAAAATTTTGGATCATGTCCTATACTGGTTCCCGGTGGGTGGCTGAGACTTTGGTTAATTCTTCTTCCTGCCGGGAAATTAGAGTGACATGTGCCCGTCCAAATGCCTAACAGCTACTCTCTCATGGGTTCTCCCTCGTCCCTTCCATCCTCTGCCAAATTGGGAACCTGTGCAAACCAGGAGGTTAAAGGGCCTGTCTCTCCAAGTTGGGAGATTGATAGTAAGGCAGTTGGAAAGTCAAACTGGAGCACCAGGAGAGGGACTATTCGTTGAGTTTTAGAAACCTTTCATATTCACAATGTGTCCATTCTCTAGGTTTCCTGTACATGTTATAGCTGTAGTAATATTCCCTTCAACTTGGAGAGTTGGGACCCATGGAATGGGGGCCATGCATTATTGCTTGAAAGGGTCTGCATTTGCTCACCCAATCTCACCAATCCTCTTAGTCCCAAGTGTCCAGCCTTATGCCACATTCAGCTGTCATTGTAGATAGGGTCTTTCCAGGTTTCCTCAGACACCCTGAAGGAATTGTAAAGAATTTCCCTGTTTTTTGGTTTTGCTTTTGAAATTCCTTTTTATAGTGGGTTTGAGCTGATTCTCGCTGCCATGTTTATGCCACTCTAGACACACTTGTTCTCCTTATGGAGTCATATCAATACATAGATTTTAAGATTCTTACTAGTCAGATATATTCCTCTGCGGGAAATATGGGGTTTTGAGTCTCTTTCACTGAGGAAGGTGTAGGTCTTGTCTATTCCAAAGTTGGTTTTTGGAACGGTCCCTGTGCTTATATCAAACTCTGGTTTTATGCATCACCTCACCTCTCCATCCCCTTTAGGCAGGCATAAGAGTGTTTTCTAAATGTGAGACTCTGTTCTCTTTCCTAACTCAGTTCACGTGTAGCCATGTTTACATGATCTTCATAAGTGATATCTTATGATAAGTTTCTTTTTCTGTGTGACTTATTTCACTTAGAATCATCGTACCTGAATCCACTCACTTTGCTGCTACTGGTCTTATGACATTGATTTCATGGCTGAGGGATATTCCATCGTACGTAAGTACCACAATGTTTTGAACCATTTTTATATTTCCTGGGATATTTAAGGTGTACCCAAGTTGAGGTTCTTGTAGTCAGTGCAGCCCTAAATTTGGAGGTGGCTCTTTCTTATTGATTTTCAGTTTTCCCAAGGTATATTCCCTAGACAGGAAGTGGCCTTGGCTCTGTAGCTCTGTTGTTTACTTGTTTTAGGGAACACAATGCACTCCTCCAGTGAGGCAGTTGGCAATTTACATCCCGCCCATCAGCATAACAAGGCTCCCTGTTCTCCAGGGCCTGTCTTGCCTTTCTGGTTTTTACACATTTTGTGGATGTCCCTTTTGACCGGTGGGAAGTGATACTTCTTTGTAGTGCAGATTTGCATTGCCCGCTTGCTTGCTTGGCCAAAAAGGGCGTATGCGTTTTCTCCTGAATATATTCAGGAGAAAACACATACGCCCTTTTTGGCCAAGTGCATCATTGTCCAAGTTGTGCCCCTCTTCCTGTGCTTTACAGGCGATTCCAAGATACCTCTTGAAATCTGTTTCCTGCTATTTTGCCTCACTTTCAAGTCCGCCTCGTTGACTTCCCTCAACAGATTTTTGGACGATAGTTGTCCTTTATCACTCTGCCAGTTTGTGAATTGCTGTGCCCCTGAGCTCCATTTCTCAACTCGTTTTTTGGGAGCTGAACGCCAGTCCAAAATTTTGGATCATGTCCTATACTGGTTCCCGGTGGGTGGCTGAGACTTTGGTTAATTCTTCTTCCTGCCGGGAAATTAGAGTGACATGTGCCCGTCCAAATGCCTAACAGCTACTCTCTCATGGGTTCTCCCTCGTCCCTTCAATCCTCTGCCAAATTGGGAACCTGTGCAAACCAGGAGGTTAAAGGGCCTGTCTCTCCAAGTTGGGAGATTGATAGTAAGGCAGTTGGAAAGTCAAACTGGAGCACCAGGAGAGGGACTATTCATTGAGTTTTAGAAACCTTTCTTATTCACAGTGTGTCCATTCTCTAGGTTTCCTGTACATGTTATAGTTGTAGTAATATTCCCTTCAACCTGGAGAGTTGGGACCCATGGAATGGGGGCCATGCATTATTGCTTGAAAGAGTCTGCATTTGCTCACCCAATCTCACCAATCCTCTCAGTCCCAAGTGTCCAGCCTTATGCCACATCCAGCCTTCATTGTAGATAGGGTCTTTCCAGGTTTCCTCAGACACCCTGAAGGAATTGTAAAGAATTTCCCTGTTTTTTGGTTTTGCTTTTGAAATTCCTTTTTATAGTGGGTTTGAGCTGATTCTCGCTGCCATGTTTATGCCACTCTAGACACACTTGTTCTCCTTATGGAGTCATATCAATACATAGATTTTAAGATTCTTACTAGTCAGATATATTCCTCTGCGGGAAATATGGGGTTTTGAGTCTCTTTCACTGAGGAAGGTGTAGGTCTTGTCTATTCCAAAGTTGGTTTTTGGAACGGTCCCTGTGCTTATATCAAACTCTGGTTTTATGCATCACCCCACCTCTCCATCCCCTTTAGGCAGGCATAAGAGTGTTTTCTAAATGTGAGACTCTGTTCTCTTTCCTAACTCTGTTCACGTGTAGCCATGTTTACAGGATCTTCATAAGTGATATCTTATGATAAGTTTCTTTTTCTGTGTGACTTATTTCACTTAGAATCATCGTACCTGAATCCACTCACTTTGCTGCTACTGGTCTTATGACATTGATTTCATGGCTGAGGGATATTCCATCGTACGTAAGTACCACAATGTTTTGAACCATTTTTATATTTCCTGGGATATTTAAGGTGTACCCAAGTTGAGGTTCTTGTAGTCAGTGCAGCCCTAAATTTGGAGGTGGCTCTTTCTTATTGATTTTCAGTTTTCCCAAGGTATATTCCCTAGACAGGAAGTGGCCTTGGCTCTGTAGCTCTGTTGTTTACTTGTTTTAGGGAACACAATGCACTCCTCCAGTGAGGCAGTTGGCAATTTACATCCCGCCCATCAGCATAACAAGGCTCCCTGTTCTCCAGGGCCTGTCTTGCCTTTCTGGTTTTTACACATTTTGTGGATGTCCCTTTTGACCGGTGGGAAGTGATACTTCTTTGTAGTGCAGATTTGCATTGCCCGCTTGCTTGCTTGGCCAAAAAGGGCGTATGCGTTTTCTCCTGAATATATTCAGGAGAAAACACATACGCCCTTTTTGGCCAAGTGCATCATTGTCCAAGTTGTGCCCCTCTTCCTGTGTTTTACAGGCGATTCCAAGGTACCTCTTGAAATCTGTTTCCTGCTATTTTGCCTCGCTTTCAAGTCCGCCTCGTTGACTTCCCTCAACAGATTTTTGGACGATAGTTGTCCTTTATCACTCTGCCAGTTTGTGAATTGCTGTGCCCCTGTGCTCCGTTTCTCAACTCGTTTTTTGTGAGCTGAACGCAAGTCCAAAATTTTGGATCATGTCCTATACTGGTTCCCGGTGGGTGGCTGAGACTTTGGTTAATTCTTCTTCCTGCCGGGAAATTAGAGTGACATGTGCCCGTCCAAATGCCTAACAGCTACTCTCTCATGGGTTCTCCCTCGTCCCTTCCATCCTCTGCCAAATTGGGATCCTGTGCAAACCAGGAGGTTAAAGGGCCTGTCTCTCCATGTTGGGAGATTGATAGTAAGGAAGTTGGAAAGTCAAACTGGAGCACCAGGAGAGGGACTATTCGTTGAGTTTTAGGAACCTTTCGTATTCACAGTGTGTACATTCTCTAGGTTTCCTGTACATGTTATAGCTGTAGTAATATTCCCTTCAACCTGGAGAGTTGGGACCCATGGAATGGGGGCCATGCATTATTGCTTGAAAGGGTATGCATTTGCTCACCCAATCTCACCAATCCTCTCAGTCCCAAGTGTCCAGCCTTATGCCACATCCACCTCTCATTGTAGATAGGGTCTTTCCAGGTTTCCTCAGACACCCTGAAGGAATTGTAAAGAATTTCCCTGTTTTCTGGTTTTGCTTTTGAAATTCCTTTTTATAGTGGGTTTGAGCTGATTCTCGCTGCCATGTTTATGCCACTCTAGACACACTTGTTCTCCTTATGGAGTCATATCAATACATAGATTTTAAGATTCTTACTAGTCAGATATATTCCTCTGCGGGAAATATGGGGTTTTGAGTCTCTTTCACTGAGGAAGGTGTAGGTCTTGTCTATTCCAAAGTTGGTTTTTGGAACGGTCCCTGTGCTTATATCAAACTCTGGTTTTATGCATCACCCCACCTCTCCATCCCCTTAATGCAGGCATAAGAGTGTTTTCTAAATGTGAGACTCTTCTCTTTCCTAACTCTGTTCACATGTAGCCATGTTTACAGGATCTTCATAAGTGATATCTTATGATAAGTTTCTTTTTCTGTGTGACTTATTTCACTTAGAATCATCGTACCTGAATCCACTCACTTTGCTGCTACTGGTCTTATGACATTGATGTCATGGCTGAGGGATATTCCATCGTATGTAAGTACCACAATGTTTTGAACCATTTTTATATTTCCTGGGATATTTAAGGTGTACCCAAGTTGAGGTTCTTATAGTCAGTGCAGCCCTAAATTTGGAGGTGGCTCTTTCTTATTGATTTTCAGTTTTCCCAAGGTATATTCCCTAGACAGGAAGTGGCCTTGGCTCTGTAGCTCTGTTGTTTACTTGTTTTAGGGAACACAATGCACTCCTCCAGTGAGGCAGTTGGCAATTTACATCCCGCCCATCAGCATAACAAGGCTCCCTGTTCTCCAGGGCCTTTCTTGCCTTTCTGGTTTTTACACATTTTGTGGATGTCCCTTTTGACCGGTGGGAAGTGATACTTCTTTGTAGTGCAGATTTGCATTGCCCGCTTGCTTGCTTGGCCAAAAAGGGCGTATGCGTTTTCTCCTGAATATATTCAGGAGAAAACACATACGCCCTTTTTGGCCAAGTGCATCATTGTCCAAGTTGTGCCCCTCTTCCTGTGCTTTACAGGCGATTCCAAGATACCTCTTGAAATCTGTTTCCTGCTATTTTGCCTCACTTTCAAGTCCGCCTCGTTGACTTCCCTCAACAGATTTTTGGAGGATAGTTGTCCTTTATCACTCTGCCAGTTTGTGAATTGCTGTGCCCCTGAGCTCCATTTCTCAACTCGTTTTTTTGTGAGCTGAACGCCAGTCCAAAATTTTGGATCATGTCCTATACTGGTTCCCGGTGGGTGGCTGAGACTTTGGTTAATTCTTCTTCCTGCCGGGAAATTAGAGTGACATGTGCCCGTCCAAATGCCTAACAGCTACTCTCTCATGGGTTCTCCCTCGTCCCTTCAATCCTCTGCCAAATTGGGAACCTGTGCAAACCAGGAGGTTAAAGGGCCTGTCTCTCCAAGTTGGGAGATTGATAGTAAGGCAGTTGGAAAGTCAAACTGGAGCACCAGGAGAGGGACTATTCGTTGAGTTTTAGAAACCTTTCTTATTCACAGTGTGTCCATTCTCTAGGTTTCCTGTACATGTTATAGTTGTAGTAATATTCCCTTCAACCTGGAGAGTTGGGACCCATGGAATGGGGGCCATGCATTATTGCTTGAAAGAGTCTGCATTTGCTCACCCAATCTCACCAATCCTCTCAGTCCCAAGTGTCCAGCCTTATGCCACATCCAGCTGTCATTGTAGATAGGGTCTTTCCAGGTTTCCTCAGACATCCTGAAGGAATTGTAAAGAATTTCCCTGTTTTTTGGTTTTGCTTTTGAAATTCCTTTTTATAGTGGGTTTGAGCTGATTCTCGCTGCCATGTTTATGCCACTCTAGACACACTTGTTCTCCTTATGGAGTCATATCAATACATAGATTTTAAGATTCTTACTAGTCAGATATATTCCTCTGCGGGAAATATGGGGTTTTGAGTCTCTTTCACTGAGGAAGGTGTAGGTCTTGTCTATTCCAAAGTTGGTTTTTGGAACGGTCCCTGTGCTTATATCAAACTCTGGTTTTATGCATCACCCCACCTCTCCATCCCCTTTAGGCAGGCATAAGAGTGTTTTCTAAATGTGAGACTCTGTTCTCTTTCCTAACTCTGTTCACGTGTAGCCATGTTTACAGGATCTTCATAAGTGATATCTTATGATAAGTTTCTTTTTCTGTGTGACTTATTTCACTTAGAATCATCGTACCTGAATCCACTCACTTTGCTGCTACTGGTCTTATGACATTGATTTCATGGCTGAGGGATATTCCATCGTACGTAAGTACCACAATGTTTTGAACCATTTTTATATTTCCTGGGATATTTAAGGTGTACCCAAGTTGAGGTTCTTATAGTCAGTGCAGCCCTAAATTTGGAGGTGGCTCTTTCTTATTGATTTTCAGTTTTCCCAAGGTATATTCCCTAGACAGGAAGTGGCCTTGGCTCTGTAGCTCTGTTGTTTACTTGTTTTAGGGAACACAATGCACTCCTCCAGTGAGGCAGTTGGCAATTTACATCCCGCCCATCAGCATAACAAGGCTCCCTGTTCTCCAGGGCCTGTCTTGCCTTTCTGGTTTTTACACATTTTGTGGATGTCCCTTTTGACCGGTGGGAAGTGATACTTCTTTGTAGTGCAGATTTGCATTGCCCGCTTGCTTGCTTGGCCAAAAAGGGCGTATGCGTTTTCTCCTGAATATATTCAGGAGAAAACACATACGCCCTTTTTGGCCAAGTGCATCATTGTCCAAGTTGTGCCCCTCTTCCTGTGCTTTACAGGCGATTCCAAGGTACCTCTTGAAATCTGTTTCCTGCTATTTTGCCTCACTTTCAAGTCCGCCTCGTTGACTTCCCTCAACAGATTTTTGGACGATAGTTGTCCTTTATCACTCTGCCAGTTTGTGAATTGCTGTGCCCCAGAGCTCCATTTCTCAACTCGTTTTTTGTGAGCTGAACGCCAGTCCAAAATTTTGGATCATGTCCTATACTGGTTCCCGGTGGGTGGCTCAGACTTTGGTTAATTCTTCTTCCTGCCGGGAAATTAGAGTGACATGTGCCCATCCAAATGCCTAACAGCTACTCTCTCATGGGTTCTCCCTCGTCCCTTCCATCCTCTGCCAAATTGGGAACCTGTGCAAACCAGGAGGTTAAAGGGCCTGTCTCTCCAAGTTGGGAGATTGATAGTAAGGCAGTTGGAAAGTCAAACTGGAGCACCAGGAGAGGGACTATTCGTTGAGTTTTAGAAACCTTTCGTATTCACAGTGTGTACATTCTCTAGGTTTCCTGTACATGTTATAGCTGTAGTAATATTCCCTTCAACCTGGAGAGTTGGGACCCATGGAATGGGGGGCATGCATTATTGCTTGAAAGGGTCTGCATTTGCTCACCCAATCTCACCAATCCTCTTAGTCCCAAGTGTCCAGCCTTATGCCACATTCAGCTGTCATTGTAGATAGGGTCTTTCCAGGTTTCCTCAGACACCCTGAAGGAATTGTAAAGAATTTCCCTGTTTTTTGGTTTTGCTTTTGAAATTCCTTTTTATAGTGGGTTTGAGCTGATTCTCGCTGCCATGTTTATGCCACTCTAGACACACTTGTTCTCCTTATGGAGTCATATCAATACATAGATTTTAAGATTCTTACTAGTCAGATATATTCCTCTGCAGGAAATATGGGGTTTTGAGTCTCTTTCACTGAGGAAGGTGTAGGTCTTGTCTATTCCAAAGTTGGTTTTTGGAACGGTCCCTGTGCTTATATCAAACTCTGGTTTTATGCATCACCCCACCTCTCCATCCCCTTTAGGCAGGCAAAAGAGTGTTTTCTAAATGTGAGACTCTGTTCTCTTTCCTAACTCAGTTCACGTGTAGCCATGTTTACATGATCTTCATAAGTGATATCTTATGAGAAGTTTCTTTTTCTGTGTGACTTATTTCACTTAGAATCATCGTACCTGAATCCACTCACTTTGCTGCTACTGGTCTTATGACATTGATTTCATGGCTGAGGGATATTCCATCGTACGTAAGTACCACAATGTTTTGAACCATTTTTATATTTCCTGGGATATTTAAGGTGTACCCAAGTTGAGGTTCTTGTAGTCAGTGCAGCCCTAAATTTGGAGGTGGCTCTTTCTTATTGATTTTCAGTTTTCCCAAGGTATATTCCCTAGACAGGAAGTGGCCTTGGCTCTGTAGCTCTGTTGTTTACTTGTTTTAGGGAACACAATGCACTCCTCCAGTGAGGCAGTTGGCAATTTACATCCCGCCCATCAGCATAACAAGGCTCCCTGTTCTCCAGGGCCTGTCTTGCCTTTCTGGTTTTTACACATTTTGTGGATGTCCCTTTTGACCGGTGGGAAGTGATACTTCTTTGTAGTGCAGATTTGCATTGCCCGCTTGCTTGCTTGGCCAAAAAGGGCGTATGCGTTTTCTCCTGAATATATTGAGGAGAAAACACATACGCCCTTTTTGGCCAAGTGCATCATTGTCCAAGTTGTGCCCCTCTTCCTGTGTTTTACAGGCGATTCCAAGGTACCTCTTGAAATCTGTTTCCTGCTATTTTGCCTCGCTTTCAAGTCCGCCTCGTTGACTTCCCTCAACAGATTTTTGGACGATAGTTGTCCTTTATCACTCTGCCAGTTTGTGAATTGCTGTGCCCCTGTGCTCCATTTCTCAACTCGTTTTTTGTGAGCTGAACGCAAGTCCAAAATTTTGGATCATGTCCTATACTGGTTCCCTGTGGGTGGCTGAGACTTTGGTTAATTCTTCTTCCTGCCGGGAAATTAGAGTGACATGTGCCCGTCCAAATGCCTAACAGCTACTCTCTCATGGGTTCTCCCTCGTCCCTTCCATCCTCTGCCAAATTGGGATCCTGTGCAAACCAGGAGGTTAAAGGGCCTGTCTCTCCAAGTTGGGAGATTGATAGTAAGGCAGTTGGAAAGTCAAACTGGAGCACCAGGAGAGGGACTATTCGTTGAGTTTTAGAAACCTTTCGTATTCACAGTGTGTACATTCTCTAGGTTTCCTGTACATGTTATAGCTGTAGTAATATTCCCTTGAACCTGGAGAGTTGGGACCCATGGAATGGGGGCCATGCATTATTGCTTGAAAGGGTCTGCATTTGCTCACCCAATCTCACCAATCCTCTCAGTCCCAAGTGTCCAGCCTTATGCCACATCCACCTCTCATTGTAGATAGGGTCTTTCCAGGTTTCCTCAGACACCCTGAAGGAATTGTAAAGAATTTCCCTGTTTTTTGGTTTTGCTTTTGAAATTCCTTTTTATAGTGGGTTTGAGCTGATTCTCGCTGCCATGTTTATGCCACTCTAGACACACTTGTTCTCCTTATGGATTCATATCAATACATAGATTTTAAGATTCTTACTAGTCAGATATATTCCTCTGCGGGAAATATGGGGTTTTGAGTCTCTTTCACTGAGGAAGGTGTAGGTCTTGTCTATTCCAAAGTTGGTTTTTGGAACGGTCCCTGTGCTTATATCAAACTCTGGTTTTATGCATCACCCCACCTCTCCATCCCCTTAATGCAGGCATAAGAGTGTTTTCTAAATGTGAGACTCTGTTCTCTTTCCTAACTCTGTTCACATGTAGCCATGTTTACAGGATCTTCATAAGTGATATCTTATGATAAGTTTCTTTTCCTGTGTGACTTATTTCACTTAGAATCATCGTACCTGAATCCACTCACTTTGCTGCTACTGGTCTTATGACATTGGTGTCATGGCTGAGGGATATTCCATCGTATGTAAGTACCACAATGTTTTGAACCATTTTTATATTTCCTGGGATATTTAAGGTGTACCCAAGTTGAGGTTCTTATAGTCAGTGCAGCCCTAAATTTGGAGGTGGCTCTTTCTTATTGATTTTCAGTTTTCCCAAGGTATATTCCCTAGACAGGAAGTGGCCTTGGCTCTGTAGCTCTGTTGTTTACTTGTTTTAGGGAACACAGTGCACTCCTCCAGTGAGGCAGTTGGCAATTTACATCCCGCCCATCAGCATAACAAGGCTCCCTGTTCTCCAGGGCCTGTCTTGCCTTTCTGGTTTTTACACATTTTGTGGATGTCCCTTTTGACCGGTGGGAAGTGATACTTCTTTGTAGTGCAGATTTGCATTGCCCGCTTGCTTGCTTGGCCAAAAAGGGCGTATGCGTTTTCTCCTGAATATATTCAGGAGAAAACACATACGCCCTTTTTGGCCAAGTGCATCATTGTCCAAGTTGTGCCCCTCTTCCTGTGCTTTACAGGCGATTCCAAGATACCTCTTGAAATCTGTTTCCTGCTATTTTGCCTCACTTTCAAGTCCGCCTCGTTGACTTCCCTCAACAGATTTTTGGACGATAGTTGTCCTTTATCACTCTGCCAGTTTGTGAATTGCTGTGCCCTTGAGCTCCATTTCTCAACTCGTTTTTTGGGAGCTGAACGCCAGTCCAAAATTTTGGATCATGTCCTATACTGGTTCCCGGTGGGTGGCTGAGACTTTGGTTAATTCTTCTTCCTGCCGGGAAATTAGAGTGACATGTGCCCGTCCAAATGCCTAACAGCTACTCTCTCATGGGTTCTCCCTCGTCCCTTCCATCCTCTGCCAAATTGGGAACCTGTGCAAACCAGGAGGTTAAAGGGCCTGTCTCTCCAAGTTGGGAGATTGATAGTAAGGCAGTTGGAAAGTCAAACTGGAGCACCAGGAGAGGGACTATTCGTTGAGTTTTAGAAACCTTTCTTATTCACAGTGTGTCCATTCTCTAGGTTTCCTGTACATGTTATAGCTGTAGTAATATTCCCTTCAACCTGGAGAGTTGGGACCCATGGAATGGGGGCCATGCATTATTGCTTGAAAGGGTCTGCATTTGCTCACCCAATCTCACCAATCCTCTCAGTCCCAAGTGTCCAGCCTTATGCCACATCCAGCTGTCATTGTAGATAGGGTCTTTCCAGGTTTCCTCAGACACCCTGAAGGAATTGTAAAGAATTTCCCTGTTTTTTGGTTTTGCTTTTGAAATTCCTTTTTATAGTGGGTTTGAGCTGATTCTCGCTGCCATGTTTATGCCACTCTAGACACACTTGTTCTCCTTATGGAGTCATATCAATACATAGATTTTAAGATTCTTACTAGTCAGATATATTCCTCTGCGGGAAATATGGGGTTTTGAGTCTCTTTCACTGAGGAAGGTGTAGGTCTTGTCTATTCCAAAGTTGGTTTTTGGAACGGTCCCTGTGCTTATATCAAACTCTGGTTTTATGCATCACCCCACCTCTCCATCCCCTTTAGGCAGGCATAAGAGTGTTTTCTAAATGTGAGACTCTGTTGTCTTTCCTAACTCTGTTCACATGTAGCCATGTTTACAGGATCTTCATAAGTGATATCTTATGATAAGTTTCTTTTTCTGTGTGACTTATTTCACTTAGAATCATCGTACCTGAATCCACTCACTTTGCTGCTACTGGTCTTATGACATTGATGTCATGGCTGAGGGATATTCCATCGTATGTAAGTACCACAATGTTTTGAACCATTTTTATATTTCCTGGGATATTTAAGGTGTACCCAAGTTGAGGTTCTTATAGTCAGTGCAGCCCTAAATTTGGAGGTGGCTCTTTCTTATTGATTTTCAGTTTTCCCAAGGTATATTCCCTAGACAGGAAGTGGCCTTGGCTCTGTAGCTCTGTTGTTTACTTGTTTTAGGGAACACAATGCACTCCTCCAGTGAGGCAGTTGGCAATTAACATCCCGCCCATCAGCATAACAAGGCTCCCTGTTCTCCAGGGCCTGTCTTGCCTTTCTGGTTTTTACACATTTTGTGGATGTCCCTTTTGACCGGTGGGAAGTGATACTTCTTTGTAGTGCAGATTTGCATTGCCCGCTTGCTTGCTTGGCCAAAAAGGGCGTATGCGTTTTCTCCTGAATATATTCAGGAGAAAACACATGCGCCCTTTTTGGCCAAGTGCATCATTGTCCAAGTTGTGCCCCTCTTCCTGTGCTTTACAGGCGATTCCAAGATACCTCTTGAAATCTGTTTCCTGCTATTTTGCCTCACTTTCAAGTCCGCCTCGTTGACTTCCCTCAACAGATTTTTGGACGATAGTTGTCCTTTATCACTCTGCCAGTTTGTGAATTGCTGTGCCCCTGAGCTCCATTTCTCAACTCGTTTTTTGGGAGCTGAACGCCAGTCCAAAATTTTGGATCATGTCCTATACTGGTTCCCGGTGGGTGGCTGAGACTTTGGTTAATTCTTCTTCCTGCCGGGAAATTAGAGTGACATGTGCCCGTCCAAATGCCTAACAGCTACTCTCTCAAGGGTTCTCCCTCGTCCCTTCCATCCTCTGCCAAATTGGGAACCTGTGCAAACCAGGAGGTTAAAGGGCCTGTCTCTCCAAGTTGGGAGATTGATAGTAAGGCAGTTGGAAAGTCAAACTGGAGCACCAGGAGAGGGACTATTCGTTGAGTTTTAGAAACCTTTCTTATTCACAGTGTGTCCATTCTCTAGGTTTCCTGTACATGTTATAGCTGTAGTAATATTCCCTTCAACCTGGAGAGTTGGGACCCATGGAATGGGGGCCATGCATTATTGCTTGAAAGGGTCTGCATTTGCTCACCCAATCTCACCAATCCTCTCAGTCCCAAGTGTCCAGCCTTATGCCACATCCAGCTGTCATTGTAGATAGGGTCTTTCCAGGTTTCCTCAGACACCCTGAAGGAATTGTAAAGAATTTCCCTGTTTTTTGGTTTTGCTTTTGAAATTCCTTTTTATAGTGGGTTTGAGCTGATTCTCGCTGCCATGTTTATGCCACTCTAGACACACTTGTTCTCCTTATGGAGTCATATCAATACATAGATTTTAAGATTCTTACTAGTCAGATATATTCCTCTGCGGGAAATATGGGGTTTTGAGTCTCTTTCACTCAGGAAGGTGTAGGTCTTGTCTATTCCAAAGTTGGTTTTTGGAACGGTCCCTGTGCTTATATCAAACTCTGGTTTTATGCATCACCCCACCTCTCCATCCCCTTTAGGCAGGCAAAAGAGTGTTTTCTAAATGTGAGACTCTGTTCTCTTTCCTAACTCAGTTCACGTGTAGCCATGTTTACATGATCATCATAAGTGATATCTTATGATAAGTTTCTTTTTCTGTGTGACTTATTTCACTTAGAATCATCGTACCTGAATCCACTCACTTTGCTGCTACTGGTCTTATGACATTGATTTCATGGCTGAGGGATATTCCATCGTACGTAAGTACCACAATGTTTTGAACCATTTTTATATTTCCTGGGATATTTAAGGTGTACCCAAGTTGAGGTTCTTGTACTCAGTGCAGCCCTAAATTTGGAGGTGGCTCTTTCTTATTGATTTTCAGTTTTCCCAAGGTATATTCCCTAGACAGGAAGTGGCCTTGGCTCTGTAGCTCTGTTGTTTACTTGTTTTAGGGAACACAATGCACTCCTCCAGTGAGGCAGTTGGCAATTTACATCCCGCCCATCAGCATAACAAGGCTCCCTGTTCTCCAGGGCCTGTCTTGCCTTTCTGGTTTTTACACATTTTGTGGATGTCCCTTTTGACCGGTGGGAAGTGATACTTCTTTGTAGTGCAGATTTGCATTGCCCGCTTGCTTGCTTGGCCAAAAAGGGCGTATGCGTTTTCTCCTGAATATATTCAGGAGAAAACACATACGCCCTTTTTGGCCAAGTGCATCATTGTCCAAGTTGTGCCCCTCTTCCTGTGTTTTACAGGCGATTCCAAGGTATCTCTTGAAATCTGTTTCCTGCTATTTTGCCTCGCTTTCAAGTCCGCCTCGTTGACTTCCCTCAACAGATTTTTGGACGATAGTTGTCCTTTATCACTCTGCCAGTTTGTGAATTGCTGTGCCCCTGTGCTCCATTTCTCAACTCGTTTTTTGTGAGATGAACGCAAGTCCAAAATTTTGGATCATGTCCTATACTGGTTCCCGGTGGGTGGCTGAGACTTTGGTTAATTCTTCTTCCTGCCGGGAAATTAGAGTGACATGTGCCCGTCCAAATGCCTAACAGCTACTCTCTCATGGGTTCTCCCTCGTCCCTTCCATCCTCTGCCAAATTGGGATCCTGTGCAAACCAGGAGGTTAAAGGGCCTGTCTCTCCATGTTGGGAGATTGATAGTAAGGAAGTTGGAAAGTCAAACTGGAGCACCAGGAGAGGGACTATTCGTTGAGTTTTAGGAACCTTTCGTATTCACAGTGTGTACATTCTCTAGGTTTCCTGTACATGTTATAGCTGTAGTAATATTCCCTTCAACCTGGAGAGTTGGGACCCATGGAATGGGGGCCATGCATTATTGCTTGAAAGGGTCTGCATTTGCTCACCCAATCTCACCAATCCTCTCAGTCCCAAGTGTCCAGGCTTATGCCACATCCACCTCTCATTGTAGATAGGGTCTTTCCAGGTTTCCTCAGACACCCTGAAGGAATTGTAAAGAATTTCCCTGTTTTTTGGTTTTGCTTTTGAAATTCCTTTTTATAGTGGGTTTGAGCTGATTCTCGCTGCCATGTTTATGCCACTCTAGACACACTTGTTCTCCTTATGGAGTCATATCAATACATAGATTTTAAGATTCTTACTAGTCAGATATATTCCACTGCGGGAAATATGGGGTTTTGAGTCTCTTTCACTGAGGAAGGTGTAGGTCTTGTATATTCCAAAGTTGGTTTTTGGAACGGTCCCTGTGCTTATATCAAACTCTGGTTTTATGCATCACCCCACCTCTCCATCCCCTTAATGCAGGCATAAGAGTGTTTTCTAAATGTGAGACTCTGTTCTCTTTCCTAACTCTGTTCACATGTAGCCATGTTTACAGGATCTTCATAAGTGATATCTTATGATAAGTTTCTTTTTCTGTGTGACTTATTTCACTTAGAATCATCGTACCTGAATCCACTCACTTTGCTGCTACTGGTCTTATGACATTGATGTCATGGCTGAGGGATATTCCATCGTATGTAAGTACCACAATGTTTTGAACCATTTTTATATTTCCTGGGATATTTAAGGTGTACCCAAGTTGAGGTTCTTATAGTCAGTGCAGCCCTAAATTTGGAGGTGGCTCTTTCTTATTGATTTTCAGTTTTCCCAAGGTATATTCCCTAGACAGGAAGTGGCCTTGGCTCTGTTGCTCTGTTGTTTACTTGTTTTAGGGAACACAATGCACTCCTCCAGTGAGGCAGTTGGCAATTTACATCCCGCCCATCAGCATAACAAGGCTCCCTGTTCTCCAGGGCCTGTCTTGCCTTTCTGGTTTTTACACATTTTGTGGATGTCCCTTTTGACCGGTGGGAAGTGATACTTCTTTGTAGTGCAGATTTGCATTGCCCGCTTGCTTGCTTGGCCAAAAAGGGCGTATGCGTTTTCTCCTGAATATATTCAGGAGAAAACACATACGCCCTTTTTGGCC
This sequence comes from Mesoplodon densirostris, assembly GCF_025265405.1. Lineage (NCBI taxonomy): Eukaryota > Metazoa > Chordata > Mammalia > Artiodactyla > Ziphiidae > Mesoplodon > Mesoplodon densirostris. Next base: position 7,230,350 of record NW_026778197.1, on the reverse strand, counting down.
AAGTGCATCATTGTCCAAGTTGTGCCCCTCTTCCTGTGCTTTACAGGCGATTCCAAGATACCTCTTGAAATCTGTTTCCTGCTATTTTGCCTCACTTTCAAGTCCGCCTCGTTGACTTCCCTCAACAGATTTTTGGACGATAGTTGTCCTTTATCACTCTGCCAGTTTGTGAATTGCTGTGCCCCTGAGCTCCATTTCTCAACTCGTTTTTTGGGAGCTGAACGCCAGTCCAAAATTTTGGATCATGTCCTATACTGGTTCCCGGTGGGTGGCTGAGACTTTGGTTAATTCTTCTTCCTGCCGGGAAATTAGAGTGACATGTGCCCGTCCAAATGCCTAACAGCTACTCTCTCAAGGGTTCTCCCTCGTCCCTTCCATCCTCTGCCAAATTGGGAACCTGTGCAAACCAGGAGGTTAAAGGGCCTGTCTCTCCAAGTTGGGAGATTGATAGTAAGGCAGTTGGAAAGTCAAACTGGAGCACCAGGAGAGGGACTATTCGTTGAGTTTTAGAAACCTTTCTTATTCACAGTGTGTCCATTCTCTAGGTTTCCTGTACATGTTATAGCTGTAGTAATATTCCCTTCAACCTGGAGAGTTGGGACCCATGGAATGGGGGCCATGCATTATTGCTTGAAAGGGTCTGCATTTGCTCACCCAATCTCACCAATCCTCTCAGTCCCAAGTGTCCAGCCTTATGCCACATCCAGCTGTCATTGTAGATAGGGTCTTTCCAGGTTTCCTCAGACACCCTGAAGGAATTGTAAAGAATTTCCCTGTTTTTTGGTTTTGCTTTTGAAATTCCTTTTTATAGTGGGTTTGAGCTGATTCTCGCTGCCATGTTTATGCCAATCTAGACACACTTGTTCTCCTTATGGAGTCATATCAATACATAGATTTTAAGATTCTTACTAGTCAGATATATTCCTCTGCGGGAAATATGGGGTTTTGAGTCTCTTTCACTGAGGAAGGTGTAGGTCTTGTCTATTCCAAAGTTGGTTTTTGGAACGGTCCCTGTGCTTATATCAAACTCTGGTTTTATGCATCACCCCACCTCTCCATCCCCTTTAGGCAGGCAAAAGAGTGTTTTCTAAATGTGAGACTCTGTTCTCTTTCCTAACTCAGTTCACGTGTAGCCATGTTTACATGATCATCATAAGTGATATCTTATGATAAGTTTCTTTTTCTGTGTGACTTATTTCACTTAGAATCATCGTACCTGAATCCACTCACTTTGCTGCTACTGGTCTTATGACATTGATTTCATGGCTGAGGGATATTCCATCGTACGTAAGTACCACAATGTTTTGAACCATTTTTATATTTCCTGGGATATTTAAGGTGTACCCAAGTTGAGGTTCTTGTACTCAGTGCAGCCCTAAATTTGGAGGTGGCTCTTTCTTATTGATTTTCAGTTTTCCCAAGGTATATTCCCTAGACAGGAAGTGGCCTTGGCTCTGTAGCTCTGTTGTTTACTTGTTTTAGGGAACACAATGCACTCCTCCAGTGAGGCAGTTGGCAATTTACATCCCGCCCATCAGCATAACAAGGCTCCCTGTTCTCCAGGGCCTGTCTTGCCTTTCTGGTTTTTACACATTTTGTGGATGTCCCTTTTGACCGGTGGGAAGTGATACTTCTTTGTAGTGCAGATTTGCATTGCCCGCTTGCTTGCTTGGCCAAAAAGGGCGTATGCGTTTTCTCCTGAATATATTCAGGAGAAAACACATACGCCCTTTTTGGCCAAGTGCATCATTGTCCAAGTTGTGCCCCTCTTCCTGTGTTTTACAGGCGATTCCAAGGTATCTCTTGAAATCTGTTTCCTGCTATTTTGCCTCGCTTTCAAGTCCGCCTCGTTGAGTTCCCTCAACAGATTTTTGGACGATAGTTGTCCTTTATCACTCTGCCAGTTTGTGAATTGCTGTGCCCCTGTGCTCCATTTCTCAACTCGTTTTTTGTGAGATGAACGCAAGTCCAAAATTTTGGATCATGTCCTATACTGGTTCCCGGTGGGTGGCTGAGACTTTGGTTAATTCTTCTTCCTGCCGGGAAATTAGAGTGACATGTGCCCGTCCAAATGCCTAACAGCTACTCTCTCATGGGTTCTCCCTCGTCCCTTCCATCCTCTGCCAAATTGGGATCCTGTGCAAACCAGGAGGTTAAAGGGCCTGTCTCTCCATGTTGGGAGATTGATAGTAAGGAAGTTGGAAAGTCAAACTGGAGCACCAGGAGAGGGACTATTCGTTGAGTTTTAGGAACCTTTCGTATTCACAGTGTGTACATTCTCTAGGTTTCCTGTACATGTTATAGCTGTAGTAATATTCCCTTCAACCTGGAGAGTTGGGACCCATGGAATGGGGGCCATGCATTATTGCTTGAAAGGGTCTGCATTTGCTCACCCAATCTCACCAATCCTCTCAGTCCCAAGTGTCCAGGCTTATGCCACATCCACCTCTCATTGTAGATAGGGTCTTTCCAGGTTTCCTCAGACACCCTGAAGGAATTGTAAAGAATTTCCCTGTTTTTTGGTTTTGCTTTTGAAATTCCTTTTTATAGTGGGTTTGAGCTGATTCTCGCTGCCATGTTTATGCCACTCTAGACACACTTGTTCTCCTTATGGAGTCATATCAATACATAGATTTTAAGATTCTTACTAGTCAGATATATTCCTCTGCGGGAAATATGGGGTTTTGAGTCTCTTTCACTGAGGAAGGTGTAGGTCTTGTCTATTCCAAAGTTGGTTTTTGGAACGGTCCCTGTGCTTATATCAAACTCTGGTTTTATGCATCACCCCACCTCTCCATCCCCTTAATGCAGGCATAAGAGTGTTTTCTAAATGTGAGACTCTGTTCTCTTTCCTAACTCTGTTCACATGTAGCCATGTTTACAGGATCTTCATAAGTGATATCTTATGATAAGTTTCTTTTTCTGTGTGACTTATTTCACTTAGAATCATCGTACCTGAATCCACTCACTTTGCTGCTACTGGTCTTATGACATTGATGTCATGGCTGAGGGATATTCCATCGTATGTAAGTACCACAATGTTTTGAACCATTTTTATATTTCCTGGGATATTTAAGGTGTACCCAAGTTGAGGTTCTTATAGTCAGTGCAGCCCTAAATTTGGAGGTGGCTCTTTCTTATTGATTTTCAGTTTTCCCAAGGTATATTCCCTAGACAGGAAGTGGCCTTGGCTCTGTTGCTCTGTTGTTTACTTGTTTTAGGGAACACAATGCACTCCTCCAGTGAGGCAGTTGGCAATTTACATCCCGCCCATCAGCATAACAAGGCTCCCTGTTCTCCAGGGCCTGTCTTGCCTTTCTGGTTTTTACACATTTTGTGGATGTCCCTTTTGACCGGTGGGAAGTGATACTTCTTTGTAGTGCAGATTTGCATTGCCCGCTTGCTTGCTTGGCCAAAAAGGGCGTATGCGTTTTCTCCTGAATATATTCAGGAGAAAACACATACGCCCTTTTTGGCCAAGTGCATCATTGTCCAAGTTGTGCCCCTCTTCCTGTGCTTTACAGGCGATTCCAAGATACCTCTTGAAATCTGTTTCCTGCTATTTTGCCTCACTTTCAAGTCCGCCTCGTTGACTTCCCTCAACAGATTTTTGGACGATAGTTGTCCTTTATCACTCTGCCAGTTTGTGAATTGCTGTGCCCCTGAGCTCCATTTCTCAACTCGTTTTTTGGGAGCTGAACGCCAGTCCAAAATTTTGGATCATGTCCTATACTGGTTCCCGGTGGGTGGCTGAGACTTTGGTTAATTCTTCTTCCTGCCGGGAAATTAGAGTGACATGTGCCCGTCCAAATGCCTAACAGCTACTCTCTCAAGGGTTCTCCCTCGTCCCTTCCATCCTCTGCCAAATTGGGAACCTGTGCAAACCAGGAGGTTAAAGGGCCTGTCTCTCCAAGTTGGGAGATTGATAGTAAGGCAGTTGGAAAGTCAAACTGGAGCACCAGGAGAGGGACTATTCGTTGAGTTTTAGAAACCTTTCTTATTCACAGTGTGTCCATTCTCTAGGTTTCCTGTACATGTTATAGCTGTAGTAATATTCCCTTCAACCTGGAGAGTTGGGACCCATGGAATGGGGGCCATGCATTATTGCTTGAAAGGGTCTGCATTTGCTCACCCAATCTCACCAATCCTCTCAGTCCCAAGTGTCCAGCCTTATGCCACATCCAGCTGTCATTGTAGATAGGGTCTTTCCAGGTTTCCTCAGACACCCTGAAGGAATTGTAAAGAATTTCCCTGTTTTTTGGTTTTGCTTTTGAAATTCCTTTTTATAGTGGGTTTGAGCTGATTCTCGCTGCCATGTTTATGCCACTCTAGACACACTTGTTCTCCTTATGGAGTCATATCAATACATAGATTTTAAGATTCTTACTAGTCAGATATATTCCTCTGCGGGAAATATGGGGTTTTGAGTCTCTTTCACTGAGGAAGGTGTAGGTCTTGTCTATTCCAAAGTTGGTTTTTGGAACGGTCCCTGTGCTTATATCAAACTCTGGTTTTATGCATCACCCCACCTCTCCATCCCCTTTAGGCAGGCAAAAGAGTGTTTTCTAAATGTGAGACTCTGTTCTCTTTCCTAACTCAGTTCACGTGTAGCCATGTTTACATGATCATCATAAGTGATATCTTATGATAAGTTTCTTTTTCTGTGTGACTTATTTCACTTAGAATCATCGTACCTGAATCCACTCACTTTGCGGCTACTGGTCTTATGACATTGATTTCATGGCTGAGGGATATTCCATCGTACGTAAGTACCACAATGTTTTGAACCATTTTTATATTTCCTGGGATATTTAAGGTGTACCCAAGTTGAGGTTCTTGTACTCAGTGCAGCCCTAAATTTGGAGGTGGCTCTTTCTTATTGATTTTCAGTTTTCCCAAGGTATATTCCCTAGACAGGAAGTGGCCTTGGCTCTGTAGCTCTGTTGTTTACTTGTTTTAGGGAACACAATGCACTCCTCCAGTGAGGCAGTTGGCAATTTACATCCCGCCCATCAGCATAACAAGGCTCCCTGTTCTCCAGGGCCTGTCTTGCCTTTCTGGTTTTTACACATTTTGTGGATGTCCCTTTTGACCGGTGGGAAGTGATACTTCTTTGTAGTGCAGATTTGCATTGCCCGCTTGCTTGCTTGGCCAAAAAGGGCGTATGCGTTTTCTCCTGAATATATTCAGGAGAAAACACATACGCCCTTTTTGGCCAAGTGCATCATTGTCCAAGTTGTGCCCCTCTTCCTGTGTTTTACAGGCGATTCCAAGGTATCTCTTGAAATCTGTTTCCTGCTATTTTGCCTCGCTTTCAAGTCCGCCTCGTTGACTTCCCTCAACAGATTTTTGGACGATAGTTGTCCTTTATCACTCTGCCAGTTTGTGAATTGCTGTGCCCCTGTGCTCCATTTCTCAACTCGTTTTTTGTGAGATGAACGCAAGTCCAAAATTTTGGATCATGTCCTATACTGGTTCCCTGTGGGTGGCTGAGACTTTGGTTAATTCTTCTTCCTGCCGGGAAATTTGAGTGACATGTGCCCGTCCAAATGCCTAACAGCTACTCTCTCATGGGTTCTCCCTCGTCCCTTCCATCCTCTGCCAAATTGGGATCCTGTGCAAACCAGGAGGTTAAAGGGCCTGTCTCTCCATGTTGGGAGATTGATAGTAAGGAAGTTGGAAAGTCAAACTGGAGCACCAGGAGAGGGACTATTCGTTGAGTTTTAGGAACCTTTCGTATTCACAGTGTGTACATTCTCTAGGTTTCCTGTACATGTTATAGCTGTAGTAATATTCCCTTCAACCTGGAGAGTTGGGACCCATGGAATGGGGGCCATGCATTATTGCTTGAAAGGGTCTGCATTTGCTCACCCAATCTCACCAATCCTCTCAGTCCCAAGTGTCCAGGCTTATGCCACATCCACCTCTCATTGTAGATAGGGTCTTTCCAGGTTTCCTCAGACACCCTGAAGGAATTGTAAAGAATTTCCCTGTTTTTTGGTTTTGCTTTTGAAATTCCTTTTTATAGTGGGTTTGAGCTGATTCTCGCTGCCATGTTTATGCCACTCTAGACACACTTGTTCTCCTTATGGAGTCATATCAATACATAGATTTTAAGATTCTTACTAGTCAGATATATTCCTCTGCAGGAAATATGGGGTTTTGAGTCTCTTTCACTGAGGAAGGTGTAGGTCTTGTCTATTCCAAAGTTGGTTTTTGGAACGGTCCCTGTGCTTATATCAAACTCTGGTTTTATGCATCACCCCACCTCTCCATCCCCTTAATGCAGGCATAAGAGTGTTTTCTAAATGTGAGACTCTGTTCTCTTTCCTAACTCTGTTCACATGTAGCCATGTTTACAGGATCTTCATAAGTGATATCTTATGATAAGTTTCTTTTTCTGTGTGACTTATTTCACTTAGAATCATCGTACCTGAATCCACTCACTTTGCTGCTACTGGTCTTATGACATTGATGTCATGGCTGAGGGATATTCCATCGTATGTAAGTACCACAATGTTTTGAACCATTTTTATATTTCCTGGGATATTTAAGGTGTACCCAAGTTGAGGTTCTTATAGTCAGTGCAGCCCTAAATTTGGAGGTGGCTCTTTCTTATTGATTTTCAGTTTTCCCAAGGTATATTCCCTAGACAGGAAGTGGCCTTGGCTCTGTTGCTCTGTTGTTTACTTGTTTTAGGGAACACAATGCACTCCTCCAGTGAGGCAGTTGGCAATTTACATCCCGCCCATCAGCATAACAAGGCTCCCTGTTCTCCAGGGCCTGTCTTGCCTTTCTGGTTTTTACACATTTTGTGGATGTCCCTTTTGACCGGTGGGAAGTGATACTTCTTTGTAGTGCAGATTTGCATTGCCCGCTTGCTTGCTTGGCCAAAAAGGGCGTATGCGTTTTCTCCTGAATATATTCAGGAGAAAACACATACGCCCTTTTTGGCCAAGTGCATCATTGTCCAAGTTGTGCCCCTCTTCCTGTGCTTTACAGGCGATTCCAAGATACCTCTTGAAATCTGTTTCCTGCTATTTTGCCTCACTTTCAAGTCCGCCTCGTTGACTTCCCTCAACAGATTTTTGGACGATAGTTGTCCTTTATCACTCTGCCAGTTTGTGAATTGCTGTGCCCCTGAGCTCCATTTCTCAACTCGTTTTTTGGGAGCTGAACGCCAGTCCAAAATTTTGGATCATGTCCTATACTGGTTCCCGGTGGGTGGCTGAGACTTTGGTTAATTCTTCTTCCTGCCGGGAAATTAGAGTGACATGTGCCCGTCCAAATGCCTAACAGCTACTCTCTCAAGGGTTCTCCCTCGTCCCTTCCATCCTCTGCCAAATTGGGAACCTGTGCAAACCAGGAGGTTAAAGGGCCTGTCTCTCCAAGTTGGGAGATTGATAGTAAGGCAGTTGGAAAGTCAAACTGGAGCACCAGGAGAGGGACTATTCGTTGAGTTTTAGAAACCTTTCTTATTCACAGTGTGTCCATTCTCTAGGTTTCCTGTACATGTTATAGCTGTAGTAATATTCCCTTCAACCTGGAGAGTTGGGACCCATGGAATGGGGGCCATGCATTATTGCTTGAAAGGGTCTGCATTTGCTCACCCAATCTCACCAATCCTCTCAGTCCCAAGTGTCCAGCCTTATGCCACATCCAGCTGTCATTGTAGATAGGGTCTTTCCAGGTTTCCTCAGACACCCTGAAGGAATTGTAAAGAATATCCCTGTTTTTTGGTTTTGCTTTTGAAATTCCTTTTTATAGTGGGTTTGAGCTGATTCTCGCTGCCATGTTTATGCCACTCTAGACACACTTGTTCTCCTTATGGAGTCATATCAATACATAGATTTTAAGATTCTTACTAGTCAGATATATTCCTCTGCGGGAAATATGGGGTTTTGAGTCTCTTTCACTGAGGAAGGTGTAGGTCTTGTCTATTCCAAAGTTGGTTTTTGGAACGGTCCCTGTGCTTATATCAAACTCTGGTTTTATGCATCACCCCACCTCTCCATCCCCTTTAGGCAGGCATAAGAGTGTTTTCTAAATGTGAGACTCTGTTCTCTTTCCTAACTCAGTTCACGTGTAGCCATGTTTACATGATCATCATAAGTGATATCTTATGATAAGTTTCTTTTTCTGTGTGACTTATTTCACTTAGAATCATCGTACCTGAATCCACTCACTTTGCTGCTACTGGTCTTATGACATTGATTTCATGGCTGAGGGATATTCCATCGTACGTAAGTACCACAATGTTTTGAACCATTTTTATATTTCCTGGGATATTTAAGGTGTACCCAAGTTGAGGTTCTTGTAGTCAGTGCAGCCCTAAATTTGGAGGTGGCTCTTTCTTATTGATTTTCAGTTTTCCCAAGGTATATTCCCTAGACAGGAAGTGGCCTTGGCTCTGTAGCTCTGTTGTTTACTTGTTTTAGGGAACACAATGCACTCCTCCAGTGAGGCAGTTGGCAATTTACATCCCGCCCATCAGCATAACAAGGCTCCCTGTTCTCCAGGGCCTGTCTTGCCTTTCTGGTTTTTACACATTTTGTGGATGTCCCTTTTGACCGGTGGGAAGTGATACTTCTTTGTAGTGCAGATTTGCATTGCCCGCTTGCTTGCTTGGCCAAAAAGGGCGTATGCGTTTTCTCCTGAATATATTCAGGAGAAAACACATACGCCCTTTTTGGCCAAGTGCATCATTGTCCAAGTTGTGCCCCTCTTCCTGTGTTTTACAGGCGATTCCAAGGTACCTCTTGAAATCTGTTTCCTGCTATTTTGCCTCGCTTTCAAGTCCGCCTCGTTGACTTCCCTCAACAGATTTTTGGACGATAGTTGTCCTTTATCACTCTGCCAGTTTGTGAATTGCTGTGCCCCTGTGCTCCATTTCTCAACTCGTTTTTTGTGAGATGAACGCAAGTCCAAAATTTTGGATCATGTCCTATACTGGTTCCCGGTGGGTGGCTGAGACTTTGGTTAATTCTTCTTCCTGCCGGGAAATTAGAGTGACATGTGCCCGTCCAAATGCCTAACAGCTACTCTCTCATGGGTTCTCCCTCGTCCCTTCCATCCTCTGCCAAATTGGGATCCTGTGCAAACCAGGAGGTTAAAGGGCCTGTCTCTCCATGTTGGGAGATTGATAGTAAGGAAGTTGGAAAGTCAAACTGGAGCACAAGGAGAGGGACTATTCGTTGAGTTTTAGGAACCTTTCGTATTCACAGTGTGTACATTCTCTAGGTTTCCTGTACATGTTATAGCTGTAGTAATATTCCCTTCAACCTGGAGAGTTGGGACCCATGGAATGGGGGCCATGCATTATTGCTTGAAAGGGTCTGCATTTGCTCACCCAATCTCACCAATCCTCTCAGTCCCAAGTGTCCAGGCTTATGCCACATCCACCTCTCATTGTAGATAGGGTCTTTCCAGGTTTCCTCAGACACCCTGAAGGAATTGTAAAGAATTTCCCTGTTTTTTGGTTTTGCTTTTGAAATTCCTTTTTATAGTGGGTTTGAGCTGATTTTCGCTGCCATGTTTATGCCACTCTAGACACACTTGTTCTCCTTATGGAGTCATATCAATACATAGATTTTAAGATTCTTACTAGTCAGATATATTCCTCTGCGGGAAATATGGGGTTTTGAGTCTCTTTCACTGAGGAAGGTGTAGGTCTTGTCTATTCCAAAGTTGGTTTTTGGAACGGTCCCTGTGCTTATATCAAACTCTGGTTTTATGCATCACCCCACCTCTCCATCCCCTTTAGGCAGGCATAAGAGTGTTTTCTAAATGTGAGACTCTGTTCTCTTTCCTAACTCTGTTCACGTGTAGCCATGTTTACAGGATCTTCATAAGTGATATCTTATGATAAGTTTCTTTTTCTGTGTGACTTATTTCACTTAGAATCATCGTACCTGAATCCACTCACTTTGCTGCTACTGGTCTTATGACATTGATTTCATGGCTGAGGGATATTCCATCGTACGTAAGTACCACAATGTTTTGAACCATTTTTATATTTCCTGGGATATTTAAGGTGTACCCAAGTTGAGGTTCTTGTAGTCAGTGCAGCCCTAAATTTGGAGGTGGCTCTTTCTTATTGATTTTCAGTTTTCCCAAGGTATATTCCCTAGACAGGAAGTGGCCTTGGCTCTGTAGCTCTGTTGTTTACTTGTTTTAGGGAACACAATGCACTCCTCCAGTGTGGCAGTTGGCAATTTACATCCCGCCCATCAGCATAACAAGGCTCCCTGTTCTCCAGGGCCTTTCTTGCCTTTCTGGTTTTTACACATTTTGTGGATGTCCCTTTTGACCGGTGGGAAGTGATACTTCTTTGTAGTGCAGATTTGCATTGCCCGCTTGCTTGCTTGGCCAAAAAGGGCGTATGCGTTTTCTCCTGAATATATTCAGGAGAAAACACATACGCCCTTTTTGGCCAAGTGCATCATTGTCCAAGTTGTGCCCCTCTTCCTGTGCTTTACAGGCGATTCCAAGGTACCTCTTGAAATCTGTTTCCTGCTATTTTGCCTCACTTTCGAGTCCGCCTCGTTGACTTCCCTCAACAGATTTTTGGACGATAGTTGTCCTTTATCACTCTGCCAGTTTGTGAATTGCTGTGCCCCAGAGCTCCATTTCTCAACTCGTTTTTTGTGAGCTGAACGCCAGTCCAAAATTTTGGATCATGTCCTATACTGGTTCCCGGTGGGTGGCTGAGACTTTGGTTAATTCTTCTTCCTGCCGGGAAATTAGAGTGACATGTGCCCATCCAAATGCCTAACAGCTACTCTCTCATGGGTTCTCCCTCGTCCCTTCCATCCTCTGCCAAATTGGGAACCTGTGCAAACCAGGAGGTTAAAGGGCCTGTCTCTCCAAGTTGGGAGATTGATAGTAAGGCAGTTGGAAAGTCAAACTGGAGCACCAGGAGAGGGACTATTCGTTGAGTTTTAGAAACCTTTCGTATTCACAGTGTGTACATTCTCTAGGTTTCCTGTACATGTTATAGCTGTAGTAATATTCCCTTCAACCTGGAGAGTTGGGACCCATGGAATGGGGGCCATGCATTATTGCTTGAAAGGGTCTGCATTTGCTCAACCAATCTCACCAATCCTCTCAGTCCCAAGTGTCCAGCCTTATGCCACATCCAGCTGTCATTGTAGATAGGGTCTTTCCAGGTTTCCTCAGACACCCTGAAGGAATTGTAAAGAATTTCCCTGTTTTTTGGTTTTGCTTTTGAAATTCCTTTTTATAGTGAGTTTGAGCTGATTCTCGCTGCCATGTTTATGCCACTCTAGACACACTTGTTTGCCTTATGGAGTCATATCAACACATAGGTTTTAAGATTCTTACTAGTCAGATATATTCCTCTGCGGGAAATATGGGGTTTTGAGTCTCTTTCACTGAGGAAGGTGTAGGTCTTGTCTATTCCAAAGTTGGTTTTTGGAACGGTCCCTGTGCTTATATCAAACTCTGGTTTTATGCATCACCCCACCTCTCCATCCCCTTAATGCAGGCATAAGAGTGTTTTCTAAATGTGAGACTCTGTTCTCTTTCCTAACTCAGTTCACGTGTAGCCATGTTTACAGGATCTTCATAAGTGATATCTTATGATAAGTTTCTTTTTCTGTGTGACTTATTTCACTTAGAATCATCGTACCTGAATCCACTCACTTTGCTGCTACTGGTCTTATGACATTGATTTCATGGCTGATGAATATTCCATCGTACATAAGTACCACAATGTTTTGAACCATTTTTATATTTCCTGGGATATTTAAGGTGTACCCAAGTTGAGGTTCTTGTAGTCAGTGCAGCCCTAAATTTGGAGGTGGCTCTTTCTTATTGATTTTCAGTTTTCCCAAGGTATATTCCCTAGACTGGAAGTGGCTTTGGCTCTGTAGCTCTGTTGTTTACTTGTTTTAGGGAACACAATGCACTCCTCCAGTGAGGCAGTTGGCAATTTACATCCCGCCCATCAGCATAACAAGGCTCCCTGTTCTCCAGGGCCTGTCTTGCCTTTCTGGTTTTTACACATTTTGTGGATGTCCCTTTTGACCGGTGGGAAGTGATACTTCTTTGTAGTGCAGATTTGCATTGCCCGCTTGCTTGCTTGGCCAAAAAGGGCGTATGCATTTTCTCCTGAATATATTCAGGAGAAAACACATCCGCCCTTTTTGGCCAAGTGCATCATTGTCCAAGTTGTGCCCCTCTTCCTGTGCTTTACAGGCGATTCCAAGGTACCTCTTGAAATCTGTTTCCTGCTATTTTGCCTCACTTTCAAGTCCGCCTCGTTGACTTCCCTCAACAGATTTTTGGACGATAGTTGTCCTTTATCACTCTGCCAGTTTGTGAATTGCTGTGCCCCTGAGCTCCATTTCTCAACTCGTTTTTTGGGAGCTGAACGGCAGTCCAAAATTTTGGATCATGTCCTATACTGGTTCCCGGTGGGTGGCTGAGACTTTGCTTAATTCTTCTTCCTGCCGGGAAATTAGAGTGACATGTGCCCGTCCAAATGCCTAACAGCTACTCTCTCATGGGTTCTCCCTCGTCCCTTCCATCCTCTGCCAAATTGGGAACCTGTGCAAACCAGGAGGTTAAAGGGCCTGTCTCTCCAAGTTGGGAGATTGATAGTAAGGCAGTTGGAAAGTCAAACTGGAGCACCAGGAGAGGGACTATTCGTTGAGTTTTAGAAACCTTTCGTATTCACAGTGTGTCCATTCTCTATGTTTCCTGTACATGTTATAGCTGTAGTAATATTCCCTTGAACCTGGAGAGTTGGGACCCATGGAATGGGGGCCATGCCTTATTGCTTGAAAGGGTCTGCATTTGCTCACCCAATCTCACCAATCCTCTCAGTCCCAAGTGTCCAGCCTTATGCCACATCCAGCTGTCATTGTAGATAGGGTCTTTCCAGGTTTCCTCAGACACCCTGAAGGAATTGTAAAGAATTTCCCTGTTTTTTGGTTTTGCTTTTGAAATTCCTTTTTATACTGAGTTTGAGCTGATTCTCGCTGCCATGTTTATGCCACTCTAGACACACTTGATTCCCTTATGGAGACATATCAATACATAGGTTTTAAGATTCTTACTAGTCAGATATATTCCTCTGCGGGAAATATGGGGTTTTGAGTCTCTTTCACTGAGGAAGGTGTAGGTCTTGTCTATTCCAAAGTTGGTTTTTCGAACGGTCCCTGTGCTTATATCAAACTCTGGTTTTATGCATCACCCCACCTCTCCATCCCCTTTAGGCAGGCATAAGAGTGTTTTCTAAATGTGAGACTCTGTTCTCTTTCCTAACTCAGTTCACGTGTAGCCATGTTTACAGGATCTTCATAAGTGATATCTTATGATAAGTTTCTTTTTCTGTGTGACTTATTTCACTTAGAATCATCGTACCTGAATCCACTCACTTTGCTGCTACTGGTCTTATGACATTGATTTCATGGCAGAGGAATATTCCATCGTACGTAAGTACCACAATGTTTTGAACCATTTTTATATTTCCTGGGATATTTAAGGTGTACCCAAGTTGAGGTTCTTGTAGTCAGTGCAGCCCTAAATTTGGAGGTGGCTCTTTCTTATTGATTTTCAGTTTTCCCAAGGTATATTCCCTAGACTGGAAGTGGCCTTGGCTCTGTAGCTCTGTTGTTTACTTGTTTTAGGGAACACAATGCACTCCTCCAGTGAGGCAGTTGGCAATTTACATCCCGCCCATCAGCATAACAAGGCTCCCTGTTCTCCAGGGCCTGTCTTGCCTTTCTGGTTTATACACATTTTGTGGATGTCCCTTTTGTCCGGTGGGAAGTGATACTTCTTTGTAGTGCAGATTTGCATTGCCCGCTTGCTTGCTTGGCCAAAAAGGGCGTATGCGTTTTCTCCTGAATATATTCAGGAGAAAACGCATACGCCCTTTTTGGCCAAGTGCATCATTGTCCAAGTTGTGCCCCTCTTCCTGTGCTTTACAGGCGATTCCAAGGTACCTCTTGAAATCTGTTTCCTGCTATTTTGCCTCGCTTTCAAGTCCGCCTCGTTGACTTCCCTCAACAGATTTTTGGACGATAGTTGTCCTTTATCACTCTGCCAGTTTGTGAATTGCTGTGCCCCTGTGCTCCATTTCTCAACTCGTTTCTTGTGAGCTGAACGCAAGTCCAAAATTTTGGATCATGTCCTATACTGGTTCCCGGTGGGTGGCTGAGACTTTGGTTAATTCTTCTTCCTGCCGGGAAATTAGAGTGACATGTGCCCGTCCAAATGCCTAACAGCTACTCTCTCATGGGTTCTCCCTCGTCCCTTCCATCCTCTGCCAAATTGGGATCCTGTGCAAACCAGGAGGTTAAAGGGCCTGTCTCTCCATGTTGGGAGATTGATAGTAAGGAAGTTGGAAAGTCAAACTGGAGCACCAGGAGAGGGACAATTCGTTGAGTTTTCGGAACCTTTCGTATTCACAGTGTGTACATTCTCTAGGTTTCCTGTACATGTTATAGCTGTAGTAATATTCCCTTCAACCTGGAGAGTTGGGACCCATGGAATTGGGGCCATGCATTATTGCTTGAAAGGGTCTGCATTTGCTCACCCAATCTCACCAATCCTCTCAGTCCCAAGTGTCCAGCCTTATGCCACATCCACCTCTCATTGTAGATAGGGTCTTTCCAGGTTTCCTCAGACACCCTGAAGGAATTGTAAAGAATTTCCCTGTTTTTTGGTTTTGCTTTTGAAATTCCTTTTTATAGTGGGTTTGAGCTGATTCTCGCTGCCATGTTTATGCCACTCTAGACACACTTGTTCTCCTTATGGAGTCATATCAATACATAGATTTTAAGATTCTTACTAGTCAGATATATTCCTCTGCGGGAAATATGGGGTTTTGAGTCTCTTTCACTGAGGAAGGTGTAGGTCTTGTCTATTCCAAAGTTGGTTTTTGGAACGGTCCCTGTGCTTATATCAAACTCTGGTTTTATGCATCACCCCACCTCTCCATCCCCTTTATGCAGGCATAAGAGTGTTTTCTAAATGTGAGACTCTGTTCTCTTTCCTAACTCAGTTCACGTGTAGCCATGTTTACATGATCTTCATAAGTGATATCTTATGATAAGTTTCTTTTTCTGTGTGACTTATTTCACTTAGAATCATCGTACCTGAATCCACTCACTTTGCTGCTACTGGTCTTATGACATTGATTTCATGGCTGAGGGATATTCCATCGTACGTAAGTACCACAATGTTTTGAACCATTTTTATATTTCCTGGGATATTTAAGGTGTACCCAAGTTGAGGTTCTTGTAGTCAGTGCAGCCCTAAATTTGGAGGTGGCTCTTTCTTATTGATTTTCAGTTTTCCCAAGGTATATTCCCTAGACAGGAAGTGGCCTTGGCTCTGTAGCTCTGTTGTTTACTTGTTTTAGGGAACACAATGCACTCCTCCAGTGAGGCAGTTGGCAATTTACATCCCGCCCATCAGCATAACAAGGCTCCCTGTTCTCCAGGGCCTGTCTTGCCTTTCTGGTTTTTACACATTTTGTGGATGTCCCTTTTGACCGGTGGGAAGTGATACTTCTTTGTAGTGCAGATTTGCATTGCCTGCTTGCTTGCTTGGCCAAAAAGGGTGTATGCGTTTTCTCCTGAATATATTCAGGAGAAAACACATACACCCTTTTTGGCCAAGTGCATCATTGTCCAAGTTGTGCCCCTCTTCCTGTGTTTTACAGGCGATTCCAAGGTACCTCTTGAAATCTGTTTCCTGCTATTTTGCCTCGCTTTCAAGTCCGCCTCGTTGACTTCCCTCAACAGATTTTTGGACGATAGTTGTCCTTTATCACTCTGCCAGTTTGTGAATTGCTGTGCCCCTGAGCTCCATTTCTCAACTCGTTTTTTGTGAGCTGAACGCAAGTCCAAAATTTTGGATCATGTCCTATACTGGTTCCCGGTGGGTGGCTGAGACTTTGGTTAATTCTTCTTCCTGCCGGGAAATTAGAGTGACATGTGCCCGTCCAAATGCCTAACAGCTACTCTCTCATGGGTTCTCCCTCGTCCCTTCCATCCTCTGCCAAATTGGGATCCTGTGCAAACCAGGAGGTTAAAGGGCCTGTCTCTCCATGTTGGGAGATTGATAGTAAGGAAGTTGGAAAGTCAAACTGGAGCACCAGGAGAGGGACTATTCGTTGAGTTTTAGGAACCTTTCGTATTCACAGTGTGTACATTCTCTAGGTTTCCTGTACATGTTATAGCTGTAGTAATATTCCCTTCAACCTGGAGAGTTGGGACCCATGGAATGGGGGCCATGCATTATTGCTTGAAAGGGTCTGCATTTGCTCACCCAATCTCACCAATCCTCTCAGTCCCAAGTGTCCAGCCTTATGCCACATCCACCTCTCATTGTAGATAGGGTCTTTCCAGGTTTCCTCAGACACCCTGAAGGAATTGTAAAGAATTTCCCTGTTTTTTGGTTTTGCTTTTGAAATTCCTTTTTATAGTGAGTTTGAGCTGATTCTCGCTGCCATGTTTATGCCACTCTAGACACACTTGTTTGCCTTATGGAGTCATATCAATACATGGGTTTTAAGATTCTTACTAGTCAGATATATTCCTCTGCGGGAAATATGGGGTTTTGAGTCTCTTTCACTGAGGAAGGTGTAGGTCTTGTCTATTCCAAAGTTGGTTTTTGGAACGGTCCCTGTGCTTATATCAAACTCTGGTTTTATGCATCACCCCACCTCTCCATCCCCTTAATGCAGGCATAAGAGTGTTTTCTAAATGTGAGACTCTGTTCTCTTTCCTAACTCAGTTCACGTGTAGCCATGTTTACAGGATCTTCATAAGTGATATCTTATGATAAGTTTCTTTTTCTGTGTGACTTATTTCACTTAGAATCATCGTACCTGAATCCACTCACTTTGCTGCTACTGGTCTTATGACATTGATGTCATGGCTGAGGAATATTCCATCGTACGTAAGTACCACAATGTTTTGAACCATTTTTATATTTCCTGGGATATTTAAGGTGTACCCAAGTTGAGGTTCTTGTAGTCAGTGCAGCCCTAAATTTGGAGGTGGCTCTTTCTTATTGATTTTCAGTTTTCCCAAGGTATATTCCCTAGACTGGATGTGGCTTTGGCTCTGTAGCTCTGTTGTTTACTTGTTTTAGGGAACACAATGCACTCCTTCAGTGAGGCAGTTGGCAATTTACATCCCGCCCATCAGCATAACAAGGCTCCCTGTTCTCCAGGGCCTGTCTTGCCTTTCTGGTTTTTACACATTTTGTGGATGTCCCTTTTGACCGGTGGGAAGTGATACTTCTTTGTAGTGCAGATTTGCATTGCCTGCTTGCTTGCTTGGCCAAAAAGGGCATATGCTTTTTCTCCTGAATATATTCAGGAGAAAACGCATACGCCCTTTTTGGCCAAGTGCATCATTGTCCAAGTTGTGCCCCTCTTCCTGTGCTTTACAGGCGATTCCAAGGTACCTCTTGAAATCTGTTTCCTGCTATTTTGCCTCGCTTTCAAGTCCGCCTCGTTGACTTCCCTCAACAGACTTTTGGACGATAGTTGTCCTTTATCACTCTGCCAGTTTGTGAATTGCTGTGCCCCTGAGCTCCATTTCTCAACTCGTTTTTTGTGAGCTGAACGCAAGTCCAAAATTTTGGATCATGTCCTATACTGGTTCCCGGTGGGTGGCTGAGACTTTGGTTAATTCTTCTTCCTGCCGGGAAATTAGAGTGACATGTGCCCTTCCAAATGCCTAACAGCTACTCTCTCATGGGTTCTCCCTCGTCCCATCCATCCTCTGCCAAATTGGGAACCTGTGCAAACCAGGAGGTTAAAGGGCCTGTCTCTCCAAGTTGGGAGATTGATAGTAAGGCAGTTGGAAAGTCAAACTGGAGCACCAGGAGAGGGACTATTCGTTGAGTTTTAGAAACCTTCCGTATTCACAGTGTGTCCATTCTCTAGGTTTCCTGTACATGTTATAGCTGTAGTAATATTCCCTTCAACCTGGAGAGTTGGGACCCATGGAATGGGGGCCATGCATTATTGCTTGAAAGGGTCTGCATTTGCTCACCCAATCTCACCAATCCTCTCAGTCCCAAGTGTCCAGCCTTATGCCACATCCAGCTGTCATTGTAGATAGGGTCTTTCCAGGTTTCCTCAGACACCCTGAAGGAATTGTAAAGAATTTCCCTGTTTTTTGGTTTTGCTTTTGAAATTCCTTTTTATAGTGGGTTTGAGCTGATTCTCGCTGCCATGTTTATGCCACTCTAGACACACTTGTTCTCCTTATGGAGTCATATCAATACATAGATTTTAAGATTCTTACTAGTCAGATATATTCCTCTGCGGGAAATATGGGGTTTTGAGTCTCTTTCACTGAGGAAGGTGTAGGTCTTGTCTATTCCAAAGTTGGTTTTTGGAATGGTCCCTGTGCTTATATCAAACTCTGGTTTTATGCATCACCCCACCTCTCCATCCCCTTAATGCAGGCATAAGAGTGTTTTCTAAATGTGAGACTCTGTTCTCTTTCCTAACTCAGTTCACGTGTAGCCATGTTTACAGGATCTTCATAAGTGATATCTTATGATAAGTTTCTTTTTCTGTGTGACTTATTTCACTTAGAATCATCGTACCTGAATCCACTCACTTTGCTGCTACTGGTCTTATGACATTGATTTCATGGCTGATTAATATTCCATCGTACGTAAGTACCACAATGTTTTGAACCATTTTTATATTTCCTGGGATATTTAAGGTGTACCCAAGTTGAGGTTCTTGTAGTCAGTGCAGCCCTAAATTTGGAGGTGGCTCTTTCTTATTGATTTTCAGTTTTCCCAAGGTATATTCCCTAGACTGGAAGTGGCTTTGGCTCTGTAGCTCTGTTGTTTACTTGTTTTAGGGAACACAATGCACTCCTCCAGTGAGGCAGTTGGCAATTTACATCCCGCCCATCAGCATAACAAGGCTCCCTGTTCTCCAGGGCCTGTCTTGCCTTTCTGGTTTTTACACATTTTGTGGATGTCCCTTTTGACCGGTGGGAAGTGATACTTCTTTGTAGTGCAGATTTGCATTGCCCGCTTGCTTGCTTGGCCAAAAAGGGCGTATGCGTTTTCTCCTGAATATATTCAGGAGAAAACGCATACGCCCTTTTTGGCCAAGTGCATCATTGACCAAGTTGTGCCCCTCTTCCTGCGCTTTACAGGCGATTCCAAGGTACCTCTTGAAATCTGTTTCCTGCTATTTTGCCTCGCTTTCAAGTCCGCCTCGTTGACTTCCCTCAACAGATTTTTGGACGATAGTTGTCCTTTATCACTCTGCCAGTTTGTGAATTGCTGTGCCCCTGAGCTCCATTTCTCAACTCGTTTTTTGGGAGCTGAACGCAAGTCCAAAATTTTGGATCATGTCCTATACTGGTTCCCGGTGGGTGGCTGAGACTTTGGTTAATTCTTCTTCCTGCCGGGAAATTAGAGTGACATGTGCCCTTCCAAATGCCTAACAGCTACTCTCTCAGGGGTTCTCCCTCGTCCCATCCATCCTCTGCCAAATTGGGAACCTGTGCAAACCAGGAGGTTAAAGGGCCTGTCTCTCCAAGTTGGGAGATTGATAGTAAGGCAGTTGGAAAGTCAAACTGGAGCACCAGGAGAGGGACTATTCGTTGAGTTTTAGAAACCTTTCGTATTCACAGTGTGTACATTCTCTAGGTTTCCTGTACATGTTATAGCTGTAGTAATATTCCCTTCAACCTGGAGAGTTGGGACCCATGGAATGGGGGCCATGCATTATTGCTTGAAAGGGTCTGCATTTGCTCACCCAATCTCACCAATCCTCTCAGTCCCAAGTGTCCAGCCTTATGCCACATCCAGCTGTCATTGTAGATAGGGTCTTTCCAGGTTTCCTCAGACACCCTGAAGGAATTGTAAAGAATTTCCCTGTTTTTTGGTTTTGCTTTTGAAATTCCTTTTTATACTGAGTTTGAGCTGATTCTCGCAGCCATGTTTATGCCACTCTAGACACACTTGTTCTCCTTATGGAGTCATATCAATACATAGATTTTAAGATTCTTACTAGTCAGATATATTCCTCTGCGGGAAATATGGGGTTTTGAGTCTCTTTCACTGAGGAAGGTGTAGGTCTTGTCTATTCCAAAGTTGGTTTTTGGAACGGTCCCTGTGCTTATATCAAACTCTGGTTTTATGCATCACCCCACTTCTCCATCCCCCTTAGGCAGGCATAAGAGTGTTTTCTAAATGTGAGACTCTGTTCTCTTTCCTAACTCAGTTCACGTGTAGCCATGTTTACAGGATCTTCATAAGTGATATCTTATGATAAGTTTCTTTTTCTGTGTGACTTATTTCACTTAGAATCATCGTACCTGAATCCACTCACTTTGCTGCTACTGGTCTTATGACATTGATTTCATGGCTGAGGGATATTCCATCGTACGTAAGTACCACAATGTTTTGAACCATTTTTATATTTCCTGGGATATTTAAGGTGTACCCAAGTTGAGGTTCTTGTAGTCAGTGCAGCCCTAAATTTGGAGGTGGCTCTTTCTTATTGATTTTCAGTTTTCCCAAGGTATATTCCCTAGACAGGAAGTGGCCTTGGCTCTGTAGCTCTGTTGTTTACTTGTTTTAGGGAACACAATGCACTCCTCCAGTGAGGCAATTGGCAATTTACATCCCGCCCATCAGCATAACAAGGCTCTCTGTTCTCCAGGGCCTATCTTGCCTTTCTGGTTTTTACACATTTAGTGGATATCCCTTTTGACCGGTGGGAAGTGATACTTCTTTGTAGTGCAGATTTGCATTGCCCGCTTGCTTGCTTGGCCAAAAAGGGCGTATGCGTTTTCTCCTGAATATATTCAGGAGAAAACACATACGCCCTTTTTGGCCAAGTGCATCATTGTCCAAGTTGTGCCCCTCTTCCTGTGCTTTACAGGCGATTCCAAGGTACCTCTTGAAATCTGTTTCCTGCTATTTTGCCTCGCTTTCAAGTCCGCCTCGTTGACTTCCCTCAACAGATTTTTGGACGATAGTTGTCCTTTATCACTCTGCCAGTTTGTGAATTGCTGTGCCCCTGAGCTCCATTTCTCTACTCGTTTTTTGTGAGCTGAACGCATGTCCAAATATTTGGATCATGTCCTCTACTGGATCCCGGTGGGTGGCAGAGACTTTGGTTAATTCTTCTTCCTGCCGAGAAATTAGAGTGATATGTGCCCGTCCAAATTCCTAACAGCTACACTCTCATGGGTTCTCCCTCGTCCCTTCCATCCTCTGCCAAATTGGGAACCTGTAAAAACCAGGAGGTTAAAGGGCCTGTCTCTCCAAGTTGGGAGATTGATAGTAAGGCAGTTGGAAAGTCAAACTGGAGCACCAGGAGAGGGACTATTCGTTGAGTTTTAGAAACCTTTCGTATTCACAGTGTGTACATTCTCTAGGTTTCCTGTACATGTTATAGCTGTAGTAATATTCCCTTCAACCTGGAGAGTTGGGACCCATGGAATGGGGGCCATGCATTATTGCTTGAAAGGGTCTGCATTTGCTCACCCAATCTCACCAATCCTCTCAGTCCCAAGTGTCCAGCCTTATGCCACATCCAGCTGTCTTTGTAGATAGGGTCTTTCCAGGTTTCCTCAGACACCCTGTAGGAATTGTAAATAATTTCCCTGTTTTTTGGTTTTGCTTTTGAAATTCCTTTTTAGAGTGGGTTTGAGCTGATTCTCGCTGCCATGTTCATGCCACTCTAGACACACTTGATTCCCTTATGGAGACATATCAATACATAGGTTTTAATATTCTTACTAGTCAGATATATTCCTCTGTGGGAAATATGGGGTTTTGAGTCTCTTTCACTGAGGAAGGTGTAGGTCTTGTCTATTCCAAAGTTGGTTTTGGAAACGGTCCCTGTGCTTATATCAAACTCTGGTTTTATGCATCACCCCACCTCTCCTTCCCCTTTATGCAGGCATAAGAGTGTTTTCTAAATGTGAGACTCTGTTCTCTTTCCTAACTCAGTTCACGTGTAGCCATGTTTACAGGATCTTCATAAGTGATATCTTATGATAAGTTTCTTTTTCTGTGTGACTTATTTCACTTAGAATCATCGTACCTGAATCCACTCACTTTGCTGCTACTGGTCTTATGACATTGATTTCATGGCTGAGGGATATTCCATCGTACGTAAGTACCACAAAGTTTTGAACCATTTTTATATTTCCTGGGATATTTAAGGTGTACCCAAGTTGAGGTTCTTGTAGTCAGTGCAGCCCTAAATTTGGAGGTGGCTCTTTCTTATTGATTTTCAGTTTTCCCAAGGTATATTCCCTAGACTGGAAGTGGCCTTGGCTCTGTAGCTCTGTTGTTTACTTGTTTTAGGGAACACAATGCACTCCTCCAGTGAGGCAGTTGGCAATTTATATCCCGCCCATCAGCATAACAAGGCTCCCTATTCTCCAGGGCCTGTCTTGCCTTTCTGGTTTTTACACATTTTGTGGATGTCCCTTTTGACCGGTGGGAAGTGATACTTCTTTGTAGTGCAGATTTGCATTGCCTGCTTGCTTGCTTGGCCAAAAAGGGCGTATGCGTTTTCTCCTGAATATATTCAGGAGAAAACGCATACGCCCTTTTTGGCCAAGTGCATCATTGTCCAAGTTGTGCCCCTCTTCCTGTGCTTTACAGGCGATTCCAAGGTACCTCTTGAAATCTGTTTCCTGCTATTTTGCCTCGCTTTCAAGTCCGCCTCGTTGACTTCCCTCAACAGATTTTTGGACGATAGTTGTCCTTTATCACTCTGCCAGTTTGTGAATTGCTGTGCCCCTGAGCTCCATTTCTCAACTCGTTTTTTGGGAGCTGAACGCAAGTCCAAAATTTTGGATCATGTCCTATACTGGTTCCAGGTGGGTGGCTGAGACTTTGGTTAATTCTTCTTCCTGCCGGGAAATTAGAGTGACATGTGCCCGTCCAAATGCCTAACAGCTACTCTCTCATGGGTTCTCCCTCGTCCCTTCCATCCTCTGCCAAATTGGGAACCTGTGCAAACCAGGAGGTTAAAGGGCCTGTCTCTCCAAGTTGGGAGATTGATAGTAAGGCAGTTGGAAAGTCAAACTGGAGCACCAGGAGAGGGACTATTCGTTGAGTTTTAGAAACCTTTCGTATTCACAGTGTGTCCATTCTCTAGGTTTCCTGTACATGTTATAGCTGTAGTAATATTCCCTTCAACCTGGAGACTTGGGACCCATGGAATGGGGGCCATGCATTATTGCTTGAAAGGGTCTGCATTTGCTCACCCAATCTCACCAATCCTCTCAGTCCCAAGTGTCCAGCCTTATGCCACATCCAGCTGTCATTGTAGATAGGGTCTTTCCAGGTTTCCTCAGACATCCTGAAGGAATTGTAAAGAATTTCCCTGTTTTTTGGTTTTGCTTTTGAAATTCCTTTTTATAGTGAGTTTGAGCTGATTCTCGCTGCCATGTTTATGCCACTCTAGACACACTTGTTTGCCTTATGGAGTCATATCAATACATAGGTTTTAAGATTCTTACTAGTCAGATATATTCCTCTGTGGGAAATATGGGGTTTTGAGTCTCTTTCACTGAGGCAGGTGTAGGTCTTGTCTATTCCAAAGTTGGTTTTTGGAACGGTCCCTGTGCTTATAACAAACTCTGGTTTTATGCATCACCTCACCTCTCCATCCCCTTAATGCAGGCATAAGTGTGTTTTCTAAATGTGAGACTCTGTTCTCTTTCCTAACTCAGTTCACGTGTAGCCATGTTTACAGGATCTTCATAAGTGATATCTTATGATAAGTTTCTTTTTCTGTGTGACTTATTTCACTTAGAATCATCGTACCTGAATCCACTCACTTTGCTGCTACTGGTCTTATGACATTGATTTCATGGCTGAGGGATATTCCATCGTACGTAAGTACCACAATGTTTTGAACCATTTTTATATTTCCTGGGATATTTAAGGTGTACCCAAGTTGAGGTTCTTGTAGTCAGTGCAGCCCTAAATTTGGAGGTGGCTCTTTCTTATTGATTTTCAGTTTTCCCAAGGTATATTCCCTAGACTGGAAGTGGCTTTGGCTCTGTAGCTCTGTTGTTTACTTGTTTTAGGGAACACAATGCACTCCTCCAGTGAGGCAGTTGGCAATTTACATCCCGCCCATCAGCATAACAAGGCTCCCTGTTCTCCAGGGCCTGTCTTGCCTTTCTGGTTTTTACACATTGTGTGGATGTCCCTTTTGACCGGTGGGAAGTGATACTTCTTTGTAGTGCAGATTTGCATTGCCTGCTTGCTTGCTTGGCCAAAAAGGGCGGATGCGTTTTCTCCTGAATATATTCAGGAGAAAACGCATCCGCCCTTTTTGGCCAAGTGCATCATTGTCCAAGTTGTGCCCCTCTTCATGTGCTTTACAGGCGATTCCAAGGTACCTCTTGAAATCTGTTTCCTGCTATTTTGCCTCGCTTTCAAATCCGCCTCGTTGACTTCCCTCAACAGATTTTTGGACGATAGTTGTCCTTTATCACTCTGCCAGTTTGTGAATTGCTGTGCCCCTGAGCTCCATTTCTCAACTCGTTTTTTGTGAGCTGAACGCAAGTCCAAAATTTTGGATCATGTCCTATACTGGTTCCCGGTGGGTGGCTGAGACTTTGGTTAATTCTTCTTCCTGCCGGGAAATTTGAGTGACATGTGCTCTTCCAAATGCCTAACAGCTACTCTCTCAGGGGCTCTCCCTCGTCCCATCCATCCTCTGCCAAATTGGGAACCTGTGCAAACCAGGAGGTTAAAGGGCCTGTCTCTCCAAGTTGGGAGATTGATAGTAAGGCAGTTGGAAAGTCAAACTGGAGCACCAGTAGAGGGACTATTCATTGAGTTTTAGAAACCTTTCGTATTCACAGTGTGTCCATTCTCTAGGGTCCTGTACATGATAGCTGTAGTAATATTCCCTTCAACCTGGAGAGTTGGGACCCATGGAATGGGGGCCATGCATTATTGCTTGAAAGGGTCTGCATTTGCTCACCCAATCTCACCAATCCTCTCAGTCCCAAGTGTCCAGCCTTATGCCACATCCAGCTGTCATTGTAGATAGGGTCTTTCCAGGTTTCCTCAGACACCCTGAAGGAATTGTAAAGAATTTCCCTGTTTTTTGGTTTTGCTTTTGAAATTCCTTTTTATAGTGGGTTTGAGCTGATTCTCGCTGCCATGTTTATGCCACTCTAGACACACTTGTTCTCCTTATGGAGACATATCAATACATAGATTTTAAGATTCTTACTAGTCAGATATATTCCTCTGCGGGAAATATGGGGTTTTGAGTCTCTTTCACTGAGGAAGGTGTAGGTCTTGTCTATTCCAAAGTTGGTTTTTGGAACGGTCCCTGTGCTTATATCAAACTCTGGTTTTATGCATCACCCCACCTCTCCATCCCCTTTAGGCAGGCATAAGAGTGTTTTCTAAATGTGAGACTCTGTTCTCTTTCCTAACTCAGTTCACGTGTAGCCATGTTTACAGGATCTTCATAAGTGATATCTTATGATAAGTTTCTTTTTCTGTGTGACTTATTTCACTTAGAATCATCGTACCTGAATCCACTCACTTTGCTGCTACTGGTCTTATGACATTGATTTCATGGCTGAGGGATATTCCATCGTACGTAAGTACCACAATGTTTTGAACCATTTTTATATTTCCTGGGATATTTAAGGTGTACCCAAGTTGAGGTTCTTATAGTCAGTGCAGCACTAAATTTGGAGGTGGCTCTTTCTTATTGATTTTCAGTTTTCCCAAGGTATATTCCCTAGACAGGAAATGGCCTTGACTCTGTAGCTCTGTTGTTTACTTGTTTTAGGGAACACAATGCACTCCTCCAGTGAGGCAGTTGGCAATTTACATCCCGCCCATCAGCATAACAAGGCTCCCTGTTCTCCAGGGCCTGTCTTGCCTTTCTGGTTTTTACACATTTTGTGGATGTCCCTTTTGACCGGTGGGAAGTGATACTTCTTTGTAGTGCAGATTTGCATTGCCCGCTTGCTTGCTTGGCCAAAAAGGGCGTATGCGTTTTCTCCTGAATATATTCAGGAGAAAACACATACGCCCTTTTTGGCCAAGTGCATCATTGTCCAAGTTGTGCCCCTCTTCCTGTGCTTTACAGGCGATTCCAAGGTACCTCTTGAAATCTGTTTCCTGCTATTTTGCCTCACTTTCAAGTCTGCCTCGTTGACTTCCCTCAACAGATTTTTGGACGATAGTTGTCCTTTATCACTCTGCCAGTTTGTGAATTGCTGTGCCCCTGAGCTCCATTTCTCAACTCGTTTTTTGTGAGCTGAACGCCAGTCCAAAATTTTGGATCATGTCCTATACTGGTTCCCGGTGGGTGGCTGAGACTTTGGTTAATTCTTCTTCCTGCCAGGAAATTAGAGTGACATGTGCCCGTCCAAATGCCTAACAGCTACTCTCTCATGGGTTCTCCCTCATCCCTTCCATCCTCTGCCAAATTGGGAACCTGTGCAAACCAGGAGGTTAAAGGGCCTGTCTCTCCAAGTTGGGAGATTGATAGTAAGGCAGTTGGAAAGTCAAACTGGAGCAGCAGGAGAGGGACTATTCGTTGAGTTTTAGAAACCTTTCGTATTCACAGTGTGTACATTCTCTAGGTTTCCTGTACATGTTATAGCTGTAGTAATATTCCCTTCAACCTGGAGAGTTGGGACCCATGGAATGGGGGCCATGCATTATTGCTTGAAAGGGTCTGCATTTGCTCACCCAATCTCACCAATCCTCTCAGTCCCAAGTGTCCAGCCTTATGCCACATCCAGCTGTCATTGTAGATAGGGTCTTTCCAGGTTTCCTCAGACACCCTGAAGGAATTGTAAAGAATTTCCCTGTTTTTTGGTTTTCCTTTTGAAATTCCTTTTTATAGTGAGTTTGAGCTGATTCTCGCTGCCATGTTTATGCCACTCTAGACACACTTGTTTGCCTTATGGAGTCATATCAATACATAGGTTTTAAGATTCTTACTAGTCAGATATATTCCTCTGCGGGAAATATGGGGTTTTGAGTCTCTTTCACTGAGGAAGGTGTAGGTCTTGTCTATTCCAAAGTTGGTTTTTGGAACGGTCCCTGTGCTTATATCAAACTCTGGTTTTATGCATCACCCCACCTCTCCATCCCCTTAATGCAGGCATAAGAGTGTTTTCTAAATGTGAGACTCTGTTCTCTTTCCTAACTCAGTTCACGTGTAGCCATGTTTACAGGATCTTCATAAGTGATATCTTATGATAAGTTTCTTTTTCTGTGTGACTTATTTCACTTAGAATCATCGTACCTTAATCCACTCACTTTGCTGCTACTGGTCTTATGACATTGATTTCATGGCTGAGGGATATTCCATCGTACGTAAGTACCACAATGTTTTGAACCATTTTTATATTTCCTGGGATATTTAAGGTGTACCCAAGTTGAGGTTCTTGTAGTCAGTGCAGCCCTAAATTTGGAGGTGGCTCTTTCTTATTGATTTTCAGTTTTCCCAAGGTATATTCCCTAGACTGGAAGTGGCCTTGGCTCTGTAGCTCTGTTGTTTACTTGTTTTAGGGAACACAATGCACTCCTCCAGTGAGGCAGTTGGCAATTTACATCCCGCCCATCAGCATAACAAGGCTCCCTGTTCTCCAGGGCCTGTCTTGCCTTTCTGGTTTTTACACATTTTGTGGATGTCCCTTTTGACCGGTGGGAAGTGATACTTCTTTGTAGTGCAGATTTGCATTGCCTGCTTGCTTGCTTGGCCAAAAAGGGCGTATGCGTTTTCTCCTGAATATATTCAGGAGAAAATGCATACGCCCTATTTGGCCAAGTGCATCATTGTCCAAGTTGTGCCCCTCTTCCTGTGCTTTACAGGCGATTCCAAGGTACCTCTTGAAATCTGTTTCCTGCTATTTTGCCTCGCTTTCAAGTCCGCCTCGTTGACTTCCCTCAACAGATTTTTGGACGATAGTTGTCCTTTATCACTCTGCCAGTTTGTGAATTGCTGTGCCCCTGAGCTCCATTTCTCAACTCGTTTTTTGGGAGCTGAACGCAAGTCCAAAATTTTGGATCATGTCCTATACTGGTTCCAGGTGGGTGGCTGAGACTTTGGTTAATTCTTCTTCCTGCCGGGAAATTAGAGTGACATGTGCCCGTCCAAATGCCTAACAGCTACTCTCTCATGGGTTCTCCCTCGTCCCTTCCATCCTCTGCCAAATTGGGAACCTGTGCAAACCAGGAGGTTAAAGGGCCTGTCTCTCCAAGTTGGGAGATTGATAGTAAGGCAGTTGGAAAGTCAAACTGGAGCACCAGGAGAGGGACTATTCGTTGAGTTTTAGAAACCTTTCGTATTCACAGTGTGTCCATTCTCTAGGTTTCCTGTACATGTTATAGCTGTAGTAATATTCCCTTCAACCTGGAGACTTGGGACCCATGGAATGGGGGCCATGCATTATTGCTTGAAAGGGTCTGCATTTGCTCACCCAATCTCACCAATCCTCTCAGTCCCAAGTGTCCAGCCTTATGCCACATCCATCTGTCTTTGTAGATAGGGTCTTTCCAGGTTTCCTCAGACACCCTGAAGGAATTGTAAAGAATTTCCCTGTTTTTTGGTTTTGCTTTTGAAATTCCTTTTTAGAGTGGGTTTGAGCTGATTCTCGCTGCCATGTTTATGCCACTCTAGACACACTTGATTCCCTAATGGAGTCATATCAATACATAGGTTTTAAGATTCTTACTAGTCAGATATATTCCTCTGCGGGAAATATGGGGTTTTGAGTCTCTTTCACTGAGGAAGGTGTAGGTCTTGTCTATTCCAAAGTTGGTTTTTGGAACGGTCCCTGTGCTTATATCAAACTCTGGTTTTATGCATCACCCCACCTCTCCTTCCCCTTTATGCAGGCATAAGAGTGTTTTCTAAAAGTGAGACTCTGTTCTCTTTCCTAACTCAGTTCACGTGTAGCCATGTTTACAGGATCTTCATAAGTGATATCTTATGATAAGTTTCTTTTTCTGTGTGACTTATTTCACTTAGAATCATCGTACCTGAATCCACTCACTTTGCTGCTACTGGTCTTATGACATTGATTTCATGGCTGAGGGATATTCCATCGTACGTAAGTACCACAATGTTTTGAACCATTTTTATATTTCCTGGGATATTTAAGGTGTACCCAAGTTGAGGTTCTTGTAGTCAGTGCAGCCCTAAATTTGGAGGTGGCTCTTTCTTATTGATTTTCAGTTTTCGCAAGGTATATTCCCTAGACTGGAAGTGGCCTTGGCTCTGTAGCTCTGTTGTTTACTTGTTTTAGGGAACACAATGCACTCCTCCAGTGAGGCAGTTGGCAATTTACATCCCGCCCATCAGCATAACAAGGCTCCCTGTTCTCCAGGGCCTGTCTTGCCTTTCTGGTTTTTACACATTTTGTGGATGTCCCTTTTGACCGGTGGGAAGTGATACTTCTTTGTAGTGCAGATTTGCATTGCCTGCTTGCTTGCTTGGCCAAAAAGGGCGTATGCATTTTCTCCTGAATATATTCAGGAGAAAACGCATACGCCCTTTTTGGCCAAGTGCATCATTGTCCAAGTTGTGCCCCTCTTCCTGTGCTTTACAGGCGATTCCAAGGTACCTCTTGAAATCTGTTTCCTGCTATTTTGCCTCGCATTCAAGTCCGCCTCGTTGACTTCCCTCAACAGATTTTTGGACAATAGTTGTCCTTTATCACTCTGCCAGTTTGTGAATTGCTGTGCCCCTGAGCTCCATTTCTCAACTCGTTCTTTGTGAGCTGAACGCAAGTCCAAAATTTTGGATCATGTCCTATACTGGTTCCCGGTGGGTGGCTGAGACTTTGGTTAATTCTTCTTCCTGCCGGGAAATTAGAGTGACATGTGCCCGTCCAAATGCCTAACAGCTACTCTCTCATGGGTTCTCCCTCGTCCCTTCCATCCTCTGCCAAATTGGGAACCTGTGCAAACCAGGAGGTTAAAGGGCCTGTCTCTCCATGTTGGGAGATTGATAGTAAGGCAGTTGGAAAGTCAAACTGGAGCACCAGGAGAGGGACTATTCGTTGAGTTTTAGAAACCTTTCGTATTCACAGTGTGTACATTCTCTAGGTTTCCTGTACATGTTATAGCTGTAGTAATATTCCCTTCAACCTGGAGAGTTGGGACCCATGGAATGGGGGCCATGCATTATTGCTTGAAAGGGTCTGCATTTGCTCACCCAATCTCACCAATCCTCTCAGTCCCAAGTGTCCAGCCTTATGCCACATCCAGCTGTCATTGTAGATAGGGTCTTTCCAGGTTTCCTCAGACACCCTGAAGGAATTGTAAAGAATTTCCCTGTTTTCTTGGTTTTGCTTTTGAAATTCCTTTTTATAGTGGGTTTGAGCTGATTCTCGCTGCCATGTTTATGCCACTCTAGACACACTTGATTCCCTTATGGAGTCATATCAATACATAGGTTTTAAGATTCTTACTAGTCAGATATATTCCTCTGTGGGAAATATGGGGTTTTGAGTCTCTTTCACTGAGGAAGGTGTAGGTCTTGTCTATTCCAAAGTTGGTTTTGGAAACGGTCCCTGTGCTTATATCAAACTCTGGTTTTATGCATCACCCCACCTCTCCTTCCCCTTTATGCAGGCATAAGAGTGTTTTCTAAAAGTGAGACTCTGTTCTCTTTCCTAACTCAGTTCACGTGTAGCCATGTTTACAGGATCTTCATAAGTGATATCTTATGATAAGTTTCTTTTTCTGTGTGACTTATTTCACTTAGAATCATCGTACCTGAATCCACTCACTTTGCTGCTACTGGTCTTATGACATTGATTTCATGGCTGAGGGATATTCCATCGTACGTAAGTACCACAAAGTTTTGAACCATTTTTATATTTCCTGGGATATTTAAGGTGTACCCAAGTTGAGGTTCTTGTAGTCAGTGCAGCCCTAAATTTGGAGGTGGCTCTTTCTTATTGATTTTCAGTTTTCCCAAGGTATATTCCCTAGACTGGAAGTGGCCTTGGCTCTGTAGCTCTGTTGTTTACTTGTTTTAGGGAACACAATGCACTCCTCCAGTGAGGCAGTTGGCAATTTATATCCCGCCCATCAGCATAACAAGGCTCCCTGTTCTCCAGGGCCTGTCTTGCCTTTCTGGTTTTTACACATTTTGTGGATGTCCCTTTTGACCGGTGGGAAGTGATACTTCTTTGTAGTGCAGATTTGCATTGCCTGCTTGCTTGCTTGGCCAAAAAGGGCGTATGCGTTTTCTCCTGAATATATTCAGGAGAAAACGCATACGCCCTTTTTGGCCAAGTGCATCATTGTCCAAGTTGTGCCCCTCTTCCTGTGCTTTACAGGCGATTCCAAGGTACCTCTTGAAATCTGTTTCCTGCTATTTTGCCTCGCTTTCAAGTCCGCCTCGTTGACTTCCCTCAACAGATTTTTGGACGATAGTTGTCCTTTATCACTCTGCCAGTTTGTGAATTGCTGTGCCCCTGAGCTCCATTTCTCAACTCGTTTTTTGTGAGCTGAACGCAAGTCCAAAATTTTGGATCATGTCCTATACTGGTTCCCGGTGGGTGGCTGAGACTTTGGTTAATTCTTCTTCCTGCCGGGAAATTAGAGTGACATGTGCCCGTCCAAATGCCTAACAGCTACTCTCTCATGGGTTCTCCCTCGTCCCTTCCATCCTCTGCCAAATTGGGAACCTGTGCAAACCAGGAGGTTAAAGGGCCTGTCTCTCCAAGTTGGGAGATTGATAGTAAGGCAGTTGGAAAGTCAAACTGGAGCACCAGGAGAGGGACTATTCGTTGAGTTTTAGAAACCTTTCGTATTCACAGTGTGTACGTTCTCTAGGTTTCCTGTACATGTTATAGCTGTAGTAATATTCCCTTCAACCTGGAGAGTTGGGACCCATGGAATGGGGGCCATGCATTATTGCTTGAAAGGGTCTGCATTTGCTCACCCAATCTCACCAATCCTCTCAGTCCCAAGTGTCCAGCCTTATGCCACATCCAGCTGTCATTGTAGATAGGGTCTTTCCAGGTTTCCTCAGACACCCTGAAGGAATTGTAAAGAATTTCCCTGTTTTTTGGTTTTGCTTTTGAAATTCCTTTTTAGAGTGGGTTTGAGCTGATTCTCGCTGCCATGTTTATGCCACTCTAGACACACTTGATTCCCTTATGGAGTCATATCAATACATAGGTTTTAAGATTCTTACTAGTCAGATATATTCCTCTGCGGGAAATATGGGGTTTTGAGTCTCTTTCACTGAGGAAGGTGTAGGTCTTGTCTATTCCAAAGTTGGTTTTTGGAACGGTCCCTGTGCTTATATCAAACTCTGGATTTATGCATCACCCCACCTCTCCTTCCCCTTTATGCAGGCATAAGAGTGTTTTCTAAAAGTGAGACTCTGTTCTCTTTCCTAACTCAGTTCACGTGTAGCCATGTTTACAGGATCTTCATAAGTGATATCTTATGATAAGTTTCTTTTTCTGTGTGACTTATTTCACTTAGAATCATCGTACCTGAATCCACTCACTTTGCTGCTACTGGTCTTATGACATTGATTTCATGGCTGAGGGATATTCCATCGTACGTAAGTACCACAATGTTTTGAACCATTTTTATATTTCCTGGGATATTTAAGGTGTACCCAAGTTGAGGTTCTTGTAGTCAGTGCAGTCCTAAATTTGGAGGTGGCTCTTTCTTATTGATTTTCAGTTTTCCCAAGGTATATTCCCTAGACTGGAAGTGGCCTTGGCTCTGTAGCTCTGTTGTTTCCTTGTTTTAGGGAACACAAGGCACTCCTCCAGTGAGGCAGTTAGCAATTTACATCCCGCCCATCAGCATAACAAGGCTCCCTGTTCTCCAGGGCCTGTCTTGCCTTTCTGGTTTTTACACATTTTGTGGATGTCCCTTTTGACCGGTGGGAAGTGATACTTCTTTGTAGTGCAGATTTGCATTGCCTGCTTGCGTGCTTGGCCAAAAAGGGCGTATGCGTTTTCTCCTGAATATATTCAGGAGAAAACACATACGCCCTTTTTGGCCAAGTGCATCATTGTCCAAGTTGTGCCCCTCTTCCTGTGCTTTACAGGCGATTCCAAGGTACCTCTTGAAATCTGTTTCCTGCTATTTTGCCTCGCTTTCAAGTCCGCCTCGTTGACTTCCCTCAACAGATTTTTGGACGATAGTTGTCCTTTATCACTCTGCCAGTTTGTGAATTGCTGTGCCGTTGAGCTCCATTTCTCAACTCGTTTTTTGTGAGCTGAACGCAAGTCCAAAATTTTGGATCATGTCCTATACTGGTTCCCGGTGGGTGGCTGAAACTTTGGTTAATTCTTCTTCCTGCCGGGAAATTAGAGTGACATGTGCCCGTCCAAATGCCTAACAGCTACTCTCTCATGGGTTCTCCCTCGTCCCTTCCATCCTCTGCCAAATTGGGAAGCTCTGCAAACCAGAAGGTTAAAGGGCCTTTCTCTCCAAGTTGGGAGATTGATAGTAAGGCAGTTGGAAAGTCAAACTGGAGCACCAGGAGAGGGACTATTCGTTGAGTTTTAGAAACCTTTCGTATTCACAGTGTGTACATTCTCTAGGTTTCCTGTACATGTTATAGCTGTAGTAATATTCCCTTGAACCTGGAGAGTTGGGACCCATGGAATGGGGGCCATGCATTATTGCTTGAAAGGGTCTGCATTTGCTCACCCAATCTCACCAATCCTCTCAGTCCCAAGTGTCCAGCCTTATGCCACATCCAGCTGTCATTGTAGATAGGGTCTTTCCAGGTTTCCTCAGACACCCTGAAGGAATTGTAAAGAATTTCCCTGTTTTTTGGTTTTGCTTTTGAAATTCCTTTTTAGAGTGGGTTTGAGCTGATTCTCGCTGCCATGTTTATGCCACTCTAGACACACTTGATTCCCTTATGGAGTCATATCAATACATAGGTTTTAAGATTCTTGCTAGTCAGATATATTCCTCTGCGGGAAATATGGGGTTTTGAGTCTCTTTCACTGAGGAAGGTGTAGGTCTTGTCTATTCCAAAGTTGGTTTTTGGAACGGTCCCTGTGCTTATATCAAACTCTGGTTTTATGCATCACCCCACCTCTCCTTCCCCTTTATGCAGGCATAAGAGTGTTTTCTAAAAGTGAGACTCTGTTCTCTTTCCTAACTCAGTTCACGTGTAGCCATGTTTACAGGATCTTCATAAGTGATATCTTATGATAAGTTTCTTTTTCTGTGTGACTTATTTCACTTAGAATCATCGTACCTGAATCCACTCACTTTGCTGCTACTGGTCTTATGACATTGATTTCATGGCTGAGGGATATTCCATCGTACGTAAGTACCACAATGTTTTGAACCATTTTTATATTTCCTGGGATATTTAAGGTGTACCCAAGTTGAGGTTCTTGTAGTCAGTGCAGCCCTAAATTTGGAGGTGGCTCTTTCTTATTGATTTTCAGTTTTCCCAAGGTATATTCCATAGACTGGAAGTGGCCTTGGCTCTGTAGCTCTGCTGTTTTCTTGTTTTAGGGAACACAATGCACTCCTCCAGTGAGGCAGTTAGCAATTTACATCCCGCCCATCAGCATAACAAGGCTCCCTGTTCTCCAGGGCCTGTCTTGCCTTTCTGGTTTTTACACATTTTGTGGATGTCCCTTTTGACCGGTGGGAAGTGATACTTCTTTGTAGTGCAGATTTGCATTGACTGCTTGCTTGCTAGGCCAAAAAGGGCGTATGCGTTTTCTCCTGAATATATTCAGGAGAAAACGCATACGCCCTTTTTGGCCAAGTGCATCATTGTCCAAGTTGTGACCCTCTTCCTGTGCTTTACAGGCGATTCCAAGGTACCTCTTGAAATCTGTTTCCTGCTATTTTGCCTCGCTTTCAAGTCCGCCTCGTTGACTTCCCTCAACAGATTTTTGGACGATAGTTGTCCTTTATCACTCTGCCAGTTTGTGAATTGCTGTGCTGTTGAGCTCCATTTCTCAACTCGTTTTTTTGTGAGCTGAACGCAAGTCCAAAATTTTGGATCATGTCCTATACTGGTTCCCAGTGGGTGGCTGAAACTTTGGTTAATTCTTCTTCCTGCCGGGAAATTAGAGTGACATGTGCCCGTCCAAATGCCTAACAGCTACTCTCTCATGGGTTCTCCCTCGTCCCTTCCATCCTCTGCCAAATTGGGAACCTGTGCAAACCAGGAGGTTAAAGGGCCTGTCTCTCCAAGTTGGGAGATTGATAGAAAGGCAGTTGGAAAGTCAAACTGGAGCACCAGGAGAGGGACTATTCGTTGAGTTTTAGAAACCTTTCGTATTCACAGTGTGTCCATTCTCTAGGTTTCCTGTACATGTTATAGCTGTAGTAATATTCCCTTGAACCTGGAGAGTTGGGACCCATGGAATGGGGGCCATGCATTATTGCTTGAAAGGGTCTGCATTTGCTCACCCAATCTCACCAATCCTCTCAGTCCCAAGTGTCCAGCCTTATGCCACATCCAGCTGTCATTGTAGATAGGGTCTTTCCAGGTTTCCTCAGACACCCTGAAGGAATTGTAAAGAATTTCCCTGTTTTTTGGTTTTGCTTTTGAAATTCCTTTTTAGAGTGGGTTTGAGCTGATTCTCGCTGCCATGTTTATGCCACTCTAGACACACTTGATTCCCTTATGGAGTCATATCAATACATAGGTTTTAAGATTCTTACTAGTCAGATATATTCCTCTGCGGGAAATATGGGGTTTTGAGTCTCTTTCACTGAGGAAGGTGTAGGTCTTGTCTATTCCAAAGTTGGTTTTTGGAAAGGTCCCTGTGCTTATATCAAACTCTGGTTTTATGCATCACCCCACCTCTCCATCCCCTTAATGCAGGCATAAGAGTGTTTTCTAAATCTGAGACTCTGTACTCTTTCCTAACTCAGTTCACGTGTAGCCATGTTTACAGGATCTTCATAAGTGATATCTTATGATAAGTTTCTTTTTCTGTGTGACTTATTTCACTTAGAATCATCGTACCTGAATCCACTCACTTTGCTGCTACTGGTCTTATGACATTGATTTCATGGCTGAGGAATATTCCATCGTACGTAAGTACCACAATGTTTTGAACCATTTTTATATTTCCTGGGATATTTAAGGTGTACCCAAGTTGAGGTTCTTGTAGTCAGTGCAGCCCTAAATTTGGAGGTGGCTCTTTCTTATTGATTTTCAGTTTTCGCAAGGTATATTCCCTAGACTGGAAGTGGCCTTGGCTCTGTAGCTCTGTTGTTTACTTGTTTTAGGGAACACAATGCACTCCTCCAGTAAGGCAGTTGGCAATTTACATCCCGCCCATCAGCATAACAAGGCTCCCTGTTCTCCAGGGCCTGTCTTGCCTTTCTGGTTTTTACACATTTTGTGGATGTCCCTTTTGACTGGTGGGAAGTGATACTTCTTTGTAGTGCTGATTTGCATTGCCTGCTTGCTTGCTTGGCCAAAAAGGGCGTATGCATTTTCTCCTGAATATATTCAGGAGAAAACGCATACACCCTTTTTGGCCAAGTGCATCATTGTCCAAGTTGTGCCCCTCTTCCTGTGCTTTACAGGCGATTCCAAGGTACCTCTTGAAATCTGTTTCCTGCTATTTTGCCTCGCTTTCAAGTCCGCCTCGTTGACTTCCCTCAACAGATTTTTGGACGATAGTTGTCCTTTATCACTCTGCCAGTTTGTGAATTGCTGTGCCGTTGAGCTCCATTTCTCAACTCGTTTTTTGTGAGCTGAACGCAAGTCCAAAATTTTGGATCATGTCCTATACTGGTTCCCGGTGGGTGGCAGAGACTTTGGTTAATTCTTCTTCCTGCCGGGAAATTAGAGTGACATGTGCCCGTCCAAATGCCTAACAGCTACTCTCTCATGGGTTCTCCCTCGTCCCTTCCATCCTCTGCCAAATTGGGAACCTGTGCAAACCAGGAGGTTAAAGGGCCTGTCTCTCCAAGTTGGGAGATTGATAGTAAGGCAGTTGGAAAGTCAAACTGGAGCACCAGGAGAGGGACTATTCGTTGAGTTTTAGAAACCTTTCGTATTCACAGTGTGTACATTCTCTAGGTTTCCTGTACATGTTATAGCTGTAGTTATATTCCCTTCAACCTGGAGAGTTGGGACCCATGGAATGGGGGCCATGCATTATTGCTTGAAAGGGTCTGCATTTGCTCACCCAATCTCACCAATCCTCTCAGTCCCAAGTGTCCAGCCTTATGCCACATCCAGCTGTCATTGTAGATAGGGTCTTTCCAGGTTTCCTCAGACACCCTGAAGGAATTGTAAAGAATTTCCCTGTTTTTTGGTTTTGCTTTTGAAATTCCTTTTTAGAGTGGGTTTGAGCTGATTCTCGCTGCCATGTTTATGCCACTCTAGACACACTTGATTCCCTTATGGAGTCATATCAATACATAGGTTTTAAGATTCTTACTAGTCAGATATATTCCTCTGCGGGAAATATGGGGTTTTGAGTCTCTTTCACTGAGGAAGGTGTAGGTATTGTCTATTCCAAAGTTGGTTTTTGGAAAGGTCCCTGTGCTTATATCAAACTCTGGTTTTATGCATCACCCCACCTCTCCATCCCTTTAATGCAGGCATAAGAGTGTTTTCTAAATCTGAGACTCTGTACTCTTTCCTAACTCAGTTCACGTGTAGCCATGTTTACAGGATCTTCATAAGTGATATCTTATGATAAGTTTCTTTTTCTGTGTGACTTATTTCACTTAGAATCATCGTACCTGAATCCACTCACTTTGCTGCTACTGGTCTTATGACATTGATTTCATGGCTGAGGAATATTCCATCGTACGTAAGTACCACAATGTTTTGAACCATTTTTATATTTCCTGGGATATTTAAGGTGTACCCAAGTTGAGGTTCTTGTAGTCAGTGCAGCCCTAAATTTGGAGGTGGCTCTTTCTTATTGATTTTCAGTTTTCCCAAGGTATATTCCCTAGACTGGAAGTGGCCTTGGCTCTGTAGCTCTGTTGTTTACTTGTTTTAGGGAACACAATGCACTCCTCCAGTGAGGCAGTTGGCAATTTACATCCCGCCCATCAGCATAACAAGGCTCCCTGTTCTCCAGGGCCTCTCTTGCCTTTCTGGTTTTTACACATTTTGTGGATGTCCCTTTTGACTGGTGGGAAGTGATACTTCTTTGTAGTGCTGATTTGCATTGCCTGCTTGCTTGCTTGGCCAAAAAGGGCGTATGCGTTTTCTCCTGAATATATTCAGGAGAAAACGCATACACCCTTTTTGGCCAAGTGCATCATTGTCCAAGTTGTGCCCCTCTTCCTGTGCTTTACAGGCGATTCCAAGGTACCTCTTGAAATCTGTTTCCTGCTATTTTGCCTCGCTTTCAAGTCCGCCTCGTTGACTTCCCTCAACAGATTTTTGGACGATAGTTGTCCTTTATCACTCTGCCAGTTTGTGAATTGCTGTGCCGTTGAGCTCCATTTCTCAACTCGTTTTTTGTGAGCTGAACGCAAGTCCAAAATTTTGGATCATGTCCTATACTGGTTCCCGGTGGGTGGCAGAGACTTTGGTTAATTCTTCTTCCTGCCGGGAAATTAGAGTGACATGTGCCCGTCCAAATGCCTAACAGCTACTCTCTCATGGGTTCTCCCTCGTCCCTTCCATCCTCTGCCAAATTGGGAACCTGTGCAAACCAGGAGGTTAAAGGGCCTGTCTCTCCAAGTTGGGAGATTGATAGTAAGGCAGTTGGAAAGTCAAACTGGAGCACCAGGAGAGGGACTATTCGTTGAGTTTTAGAAACCTTTCGTATTCACAGTGTGTCCATTCTCTAGGTTTCCTGTACATGTTATAGCTGTAGTAATATTCCCTTGAACCTGGAGAGTTGGGACCCATGGAATGGGGGCCATGCATTATTGCTTGAAAGGGTCTGCATTTGCTCACCCAATTTCACCAATCCTCTCAGTCCCAAGTGTCCAGCCTTATGCCACATCCAGCTGTCATTGTAGATAGGGTCTTTCCAGGTTTCCTCAGACACCCTGAAGGAATTGTAAAGAATTTCCCTGTTTTTTGGTTTTGCTTTTGAAATTCCTTTTTAGAGTGGGTTTGAGCTGATTCTCGCTGCCATGTTTATGCCACTCTAGACACACTTGATTCCCTTATGGAGTCATATCAGTACATAGGTTTTAAGATTCTTACTAGTCAGATATATTCCTCTGCGGGAAATATGGGGTTTTGAGTCTCTTTCACTGAGGAAGGTGTAGGTCTTGTCTATTCCAAAGTTGGTTTTTGGAACGGTCCCTGTGCTTATATCAAACTCTGGTTTTATGCATCACCCCACCTCTCCTTCCCCTTTATGCAGGCATAAGAGTGTTTTCTAAAAGTGAGACTCTGTTCTCTTTCCTAACTCAGTTCACGTGTAGCCATGTTTACAGGATCTTCATAAGTGATATCTTATGATAAGTTTCTTTTTCTGTGTGACTTATTTCACTTAGAATCATCGTACCTGAATCCACTCACTTTGCTGCTACTGGTCTTATGACATTGATTTCATGGCTGAGGGATATTCCATCGTACGTAAGTACCACAATGTTTTGAACCATTTTTATATTTCCTGGGATATTTAAGGTGTACCCAAGTTGAGGTTCTTGTAGTCAGTGCAGCCCTAAATTTGGAGGTGGCTCTTTCTTATTGATTTTCAGTTTTCCCAAGGTATATTCCCTAGACTGGAAGTGGCCTTGGCTCTGTAGCTCTGTTGTTTACTTGTTTTAGGGAACACAATGCACTCCTCCAGTGAGGCAGTTGGCAATTTACATCCCGCCCATCAGCATAACAAGGCTCCCTGTTCTCCAGGGCCTGTCTTGCCTTTCTGGTTTTTACACATTTTGTGGATGTCCCTTTTGACCGGTGGGAAGTGATACTTCTTTGTAGTGCAGATTTGCATTGCCTGCTTGCTTGCTTGGCCAAAAAGGGCGTATGCGTTTTCTCCTGAATATATTCAGGAGAAAACGCATACGCCCTTTTTGGACAAGTGCATCATTGTCCAAGTTGTGCCCCTCTTCCTGTGCTTTACAGGCGATTCCAAGGTACCTCTTGAAATCTGTTTCCTGCTATTTTGCCTCGCTTTCAAGTCCGCCTCGTTGACTTCCCTCAACAGATTTTTGGACGATAGTTGTCCTTTATCACTCTGCCAGTTTGTGAATTGCTGTGCCGTTGAGCTCCATTTCTCAACTCGTTTTTTTGTGAGCTGAACGCAAGTCCAAAATTTTGGATCATGTCCTATACTGGTTCCCGGTGGGTGGCTGAAACTTTGGTTAATTCTTCTTCCTGCCGGGAAATTAGAGTGACATGTGCCCGTCCAAATGCCTAACAGCTACTCTCTCATGGGTTCTCCCTCGTCCCTTCCATCCTCTGCCAAATTGGGAACCTGTGCAAACCAGGAGGTTAAAGGGCCTGTCTCTCCAAGTTGGGAGATTGATAGTAAGGCAGTTGGAAAGTCAAACTGGAGCACCAGGAGAGGGACTATTCGTTGAGTTTTAGAAACCTTTCGTATTCACAGTGTGTCCATTCTCTAGGTTTCCTGTACATGTTATAGCTGTAGTAATATTCCCTTGAACCTGGAGAGTTGGGACCCATGGAATGGGGGCCATGCATTATTGCTTGAAAGGGTCTGCATTTGCTCACCCAATCTCACCAATCCTCTCAGTCCCAAGTGTCCAGCCTTATGCCACATCCAGCTGTCATTGTAGATAGGGTCTTTCCAGGTTTCCTCAGACACCCTGAAGGAATTGTAAAGAATTTGCCTGTTTTTTGGTTTTGCTTTTGAAATTCCTTTTTATAGTGGGTTTGAGCTGATTCTCGCTGCCATGTTTATGCCACTCTAGACACACTTGATTCCCTTATGGAGTCATATCAATACATAGGTTTTAAGATTCTTACTAGTCAGATATATTCCTCTGCGGGAAATATGGGGTTTTGAGTCTCTTTCACTGAGGAAGGTGTAGGTATTGTCTATTCCAAAGTTGGTTTTTGGAAAGGTCCCTGTGCTTATATCAAACTCTGGTTTTATGCATCACCCCACCTCTCCATCCCTTTAATGCAGGCATAAGAGTGTTTTCTAAATCTGAGACCCTGTACTCTTTCCTAACTCAGTTCACGTGTAGCCATGTTTACAGGATCTTCATAAGTGATATCTTATGATAAGTTTCTTTTTCTGTGTGACTTATTTCACTTAGAATCATCGTACCTGAATCCACTCACTTTGCTGCTACTGGTCTTATGACATTGATGTCATGGCTGAGGAATATTCCATCGTACGTAAGTACCACAATGTTTTGAACCATTTTTATATTTCCTGGGATATTTAAGGTGTACCCAAGTTGAGGTTCTTGTAGTCAGTGCAGCCCTAAATTTGGAGGTGGCTCTTTCTTATTGATTTTCAGTTTTCCCAAGGTATATTCCCTAGACTGGAAGTGGCCTTGACTCTGTAGCTCTGTTGTTTACTTGTTTTAGGGAACACAATGCACTCCTCCAGTGAGGCAGTTGGCAATTTACATCCCGCCCATCAGCATAACAAGGCTCCCTGTTCTCCAGGGCCTGTCTTGCCTTTCTGGTTTTTACACATTTTGTGGATGTCCCTTTTGACTGGTGGGAAGTGATACTTCTTTGTAGTGCTGATTTGCATTGCCTGCTTGCTTGCTTGGCCAAAAAGGGCGTATGCGTTTTCTCCTGAATATATTCAGGAGAAAACGCATACGCCCTTTTTGGCCAAGTGCATCATTGTCCAAGTTGTGCCCCTCTTCCTGTGCTTTACAGGCGATTCCAAGGTACCTCTTGAAATCTGTTTCCTGCTATTTTGCCTCGCTTTCAAGTCCGCCTCGTTGACTTCCCTCAACAGATTTTTGGACGATAGTTGTCCTTTATCACTCTGCCAGTTTGTGAATTGCTGTGCCGTTGAGCTCCATTTCTCAACTCGTTTTTTGTGAGCTGAACGCAAGTCCAAATTTTTGGATCATGTCCTATACTCGTTCCCGGTGGGTGGCAGAGACTTTGGTTAATTCTTCTTCCTGCCGGGAAATTAGAGTGACATGTGCCCGTCCAAATGCCTAACAGCTACTCTCTCATGGGTTCTCCCTCGTCCCTTCCATCCTCTGCCAAATTGGGAACCTGTGCAAACCAGGAGGTTAAAGGGCCTGTCTCTCCAAGTTGGGAGATTGATAGTAAGGCAGTTGGAAAGTCAAACTGGAGCACCAGGAGAGGGACTATTCGTTGAGTTTTAGAAACCTTTCGTATTCACAGTGTGTACATTCTCTAGGTTTCCTGTACATGTTATAGCTGTAGTAATATTCCCTTCAACCTGGAGAGTTGGGACCCATGGAATGGGGGCCATGCATTATTGCTTGAAAGGGTCTGCATTTGCTCACCCAATCTCACCAATCCTCTCAGTCCCAAGTGTCCAGCCTTATGCCACATCCAGCTGTCATTGTAGATAGGGTCTTTCCAGGTTTCCTCAGACACCCTGAAGGAATTGTAAAGAATTTCCCTGTTTTTTGGTTTTGCTTTTGAAATTCCTTTTTAGAGTGGGTTTGAGCTGATTCTCGCTGCCATGTTTATGCCACTCTAGACACACTTGATTCCCTTATGGAGTCATATCAATACATAGGTTTTAAGATTCTTACTAGTCAGATATATTCCTCTGTGGGAAATATGGGGTTTTGAGTCTCTTTCACTGAGGAAGGTGTAGGTCTTGTCTATTCCAAAGTTGGTTTTTGGAACGGTCCCTGTGCTTATATCAAACTCTGGTTTTATGCATCACCCCACCTCTCCTTCCCCTTTATGCAGGCATAAGAGTGTTTTCTAAAAGTGAGACACTGTTCTCTTTCCTAACTCAGTTCACGTGTAGCCATGTTTACAGGATGTTCATAAGTGATATCTTATGATAAGTTTCTTTTTCTGTGTGACTTATTTCACTTAGAATCATCGTACCTGAATCCACTCACTTTGCTGCTACTGGTCTTATGACATTGATTTCATGGCTGAGGGATATTCCATCGTACGTAAGTACCACAATGTTTTGAACCATTTTTATATTTCCTGGGATATTTAAGGTGTACCCAAGTTGAGGTTCTTGTAGTCAGTGCAGTCCTAAATTTGGAGGTGGCTCTTTCTTATTGATTTTCAGTTTTCCCAAGGTATATTCCCTAGACTGGAAGTGGCCTTGGCTCTGTAGCTCTGTTGTTTACTTGTTTTAGGGAACACAAGGCACTCCTCCAGTGAGGCAGTTAGCAATTTACATCCCGCCCATCAGCATAACAAGGCTCCCTGTTCTCCAGGGCCTGT
Source organism: Mesoplodon densirostris (assembly GCF_025265405.1). Lineage (NCBI taxonomy): Eukaryota > Metazoa > Chordata > Mammalia > Artiodactyla > Ziphiidae > Mesoplodon > Mesoplodon densirostris. The sequence continues at coordinate 7,187,044 of NW_026778197.1, read as the reverse complement.
CTTGCCTTTCTGGTTTTTACACATTTTGTGGATGTCCCTTTTGACCGGTGGGAAGTGATACTTCTTTGTAGTGCAGATTTGCATTGCCTGCTTGCTTGCTTGGCCAAAAAGGGCGTATGCGTTTTCTCCTGAATATATTCAGGAGAAAACGCATACGCCCTTTTTGGCCAAGTGCATCATTGTCCAAGTTGTGCCCCTCTTCCTGTGCTTTACAGGCGATTCCAAGGTACCTCTTGAAATCTGTTTCCTGCTATTTTGCCTCGCTTTCAAGTCCGCCTCGTTGACTTCCCTCAACAGATTTTTGGACGATAGTTGTCCTTTATCACTCTGCCAGTTTGTGAATTGCTGTGCCGTTGAGCTCCATTTCTCAACTCGTTTTTTTGTGAGCTGAACGCAAGTCCAAAATTTTGGATCATGTCCTATACTGGTTCCCGGTGGGTGGCTGAAATTTTGGTTAATTCTTCTTCCTGCCGGGAAATTAGAGTGACATGTGCCCGTCCAAATGCCTAACAGCTACTCTCTCATGGGTTCTCCCTCGTCCCTTCCATCCTCTGCCAAATTGGGAACGTGTGCAAACCAGGAGGTTAAAGGGCCTGTCTCTCCAAGTTGGGAGATTGATAGTAAGGCAGTTGGAAAGTCAAACTGGAGCACCAGGAGAGGGACTATTCGTTGAGTTTTAGAAACCTTTCGTATTCACAGTGTGTCCATTCTCTAGGTTTCCTGTACATGTTATAGCTGTAGTAATATTCCCTTGAACCTGGAGAGTTGGGACCCATGGAATGGGGGCCATGCATTATTGCTTGAAAGGGTCTGCATTTGCTCACCCAATTTCACCAATCCTCTCAGTCCCAAGTGTCCAGCCTTATGCCACATCCAGCTGTCATTGTAGATAGGGTCTTTCCAGGTTTCCTCAGACACCCTGAAGGAATTGTAAAGAATTTCCCTGTTTTTTGGTTTTGCTTTTGAAATTCCTTTTTAGAGTGGGTTTGAGCTGATTCTCGCTGCCATGTTTATGCCACTCTAGACACACTTGATTCCCTTATGGAGTCATATCAGTACATAGGTTTTAAGATTCTTACTAGTCAGATATATTCCTCTGCGGGAAATATGGGGTTTTGAGTCTCTTTCACTGAGGAAGGTGTAGGTCTTGTCTATTCCAAAGTTGGTTTTTTGAACGGTCCCTGTGCTTATATCAAACTCTGGTTTTATGCATCACCCCACCTCTCCTTCCCCTTTATGCAGGCATAAGAGTGTTTTCTAAAAGTGAGACTCTGTTCTCTTTCCTAACTCAGTTCACGTGTAGCCATGTTTACAGGATCTTCATAAGTGATATCTTATGATAAGTTTCTTTTTCTGTGTGACTTATTTCACTTAGAATCATCGTACCTGAATCCACTCACTTTGCTGCTACTGGTCTTATGACATTGATTTCATGGCTGAGGGATATTCCATCGTACGTAAGTACCACAATGTTTTGAACCATTTTTATATTTCCTGGGATATTTAAGTTGTACCCAAGTTGAGGTTCTTGTAGTCAGTGCAGCCCTAAATTTGGAGGTGGCTCTTTCTTATTGATTTTCAGTTTTCCCAAGGTATATTCCCTAGACTGGAAGTGGCCTTGGCTCTGTAGCTCTGCTGTTTACTTGTTTTAGGGAACACAATGCACTCCTCCAGTGAGGCAGTTAGCAATTTACATCCCGCCCATCAGCATAACAAGGCTCCCTGTTCTCCAGGGCCTGTCTAGCCTTTCTGGTTTTTACACATTTTGTGGATGTCCCTTTTGACCGGTGGGAAGTGATACTTCTTTGTAGTGCTGATTTGCATTGCCTGCTTGCTTGCTTGGCCAAAAAGGGCGTATGCGTTTTCTCCTGAATATATTCAGGAGAAAACGCATACGCCCTTTTTGGCCAAGTGCATCATTGTCCAAGTTGTGCCCCTCTTCCTGTGCTTTACAGGCGATTCCAAGGTACCTCTTGAAATCTGTTTCCTGCTATTTTGCCTCGCTTTCAAGTCCGCCTCGTTGACTTCCCTCAACAGATTTTTGGACGATAGTTGTCCTTTATCACTCTGCCAGTTTGTGAATTGCTGTGCCGTTGAGCTCCATTTCTCAACTCGTTTTTTTGTGAGCTGAACGCAAGTCCAAAATTTTGGATCATGTCCTATACTGGTTCCCGGTGGGTGGCTGAAACTTTGGTTAATTCTTCTTCCTGCCGGGAAATTAGAGTGACATGTGCCCGTCCAAATGCCTAACAGCTACTCTCTCATGGGTTCTCCCTCGTCCCTTCCATCCTCTGCCAAATTGGGAACCTGTGCAAACCAGGAGGTTAAAGGGCCTGTCTCTCCAAGTTGGGAGATTGATAGTAAGGCAGTTGGAAAGTCAAACTGGAGCACCAGGAGAGGGACTATTCGTTGAGTTTTAGAAACCTTTCGTATTCACAGTGTGTCCATTCTCTAGGTTTCCTGTACATGTTATAGCTGTAGTAATATTCCCTTGAACCTGGAGAGTTGGGACCCATGGAATGGGGGCCATGCATTATTGCTTGAAAGGGTCTGCATTTGCTCACCCAATCTCACCAATCCTCTCAGTCCCAAGTGTCCAGCCTTATGCCACATCCAGCTGTCATTGTAGATAGGGTCTTTCCAGGTTTCCTCAGACACCCTGAAGGAATTGTAAAGAATTTCCCTGTTTTTTGGTTTTGCTTTTGAAATTCCTTTTTATAGTGGGTTTGAGCTGATTCTCGCTGCCATGTTTATGCCACTCTAGACACACTTGATTCCCTTATGGAGTCATATCAATACATAGGTTTTAAGATTCTTACTAGTCAGATATATTCCTCTGCGGGAAATATGGGGTTTTGAGTCTCTTTCACTGAGGAAGGTGTAGGTATTGTCTATTCCAAAGTTGGTTTTTGGAAAGGTCCCTGTGCTTATATCAAACTCTGGTTTTATGCATCACCCCACCTCTCCATCCCTTTAATGCAGGCATAAGAGTGTTTTCTAAATCTGAGACTCTGTACTCTTTCCTAACTCAGTTCACGTGTAGCCATGTTTACAGGATCTTCATAAGTGATATCTTATGATAAGTTTCTTTTTCTGTGTGACTTATTTCACTTAGAATCATCGTACCTGAATCCACTCACTTTGCTGCTACTGGTCTTATGACATTGATGTCATGGCTGAGGAATATTCCATCGTACGTAAGTACCACAATGTTTTGAACCATTTTTATATTTCCTGGGATATTTAAGGTGTACCCAAGTTGAGGTTCTTGTAGTCAGTGCAGCCCTAAATTTGGAGGTGGCTCTTTCTTATTGATTTTCAGTTTTCCCAAGGTATATTCCCTAGACTGGAAGTGGCCTTGGCTCTGTAGCTCTGTTGTTTACTTGTTTTAGGGAACACAATGCACTCCTCCAGTGAGGCAGTTGGCAATTTACATCCCGCCCATCAGCATAACAAGGCTCCCTGTTCTCCAGGGCCTGTCTTGCCTTTCTGGTTTTTACACATTTTGTGGATGTCCCTTTTGACTGGTGGGAAGTGATACTTCTTTGTAGTGCTGATTTGCATTGCCTGCTTGCTTGCTTGGCCAAAAAGGGCGTATGCGTTTTCTCCTGAATATATTCAGGAGAAAACGCATACACCCTTTTTGGCCAAGTGCATCATTGTCCAAGTTGTGCCCCTCTTCCTGTGCTTTACAGGCGATTCCAAGGTACCTCTTGAAATCTGTTTCCTGCTATTTTGCCTCGCTTTCAAGTCCGCCTCGTTGACTTCCCTCAACAGATTTTTGGACGATAGTTGTCCTTTATCACTCTGCCAGTTTGTGAATTGCTGTGCCGTTGAGCTCCATTTCTCAACTCGTTTTTTGTGAGCTGAACGCAAGTCCAAAATTTTGGATCATGTCCTATACTGGTTCCCGGTGGGTGGCAGAGACTTTGGTTAATTCTTCTTCCTGCCGGGAAATTAGAGTGACATGTGCCCGTCCAAATGCCTAACAGCTACTCTCTCATGGGTTCTCCCTCGTCCCTTCCATCCTCTGCCAAATTGGGAACCTGTGCAAACCAGGAGGTTAAAGGGCCTGTCTCTCCAAGTTGGGAGATTGATAGTAAGGCAGTTGGAAAGTCAAACTGGAGCACCAGGAGAGGGACTATTCGTTGAGTTTTAGAAACCTTTCGTATTCACAGTGTGTACATTCTCTAGGTTTCCTGTACATGTTATAGCTGTAGTAATATTCCCTTCAACCTGGAGAGTTGGGACCCATGGAATGGGGGCCATGCATTATTGCTTGAAAGGGTCTGCATTTGCTCACCCAATCTCACCAATCCTCTCAGTCCCAAGTGTCCAGCCTTATGCCACATCCAGCTGTCATTGTAGATAGGGTCTTTCCAGGTTTCCTCAGACACCCTGAAGGAATTGTAAAGAATTTCCCTGTTTTTTGGTTTTGCTTTTGAAATTCCTTTTTAGAGTGGGTTTCAGCTGATTCTCGCTGCCATGTTTATGCCACTCTAGACACACTTGATTCCCTTATGGAGTCATATCAATACATAGGTTTTAAGATTCTTACTAGTCAGATATATTCCTCTGCGGGAAATATGGGGTTTTGAGTCTCTTTCACTGAGGAAGGTGTAGGTCTTGTCTATTCCAAAGTTGGTTTTTGGAACGGTCCCTGTGCTTATATCAAACTCTGGATTTATGCATCACCCCACCTCTCCTTCCCCTTTATGCAGGCATAAGAGTGTTTTCTAAAAGTGAGACACTGTTCTCTTTCCTAACTCAGTTCACGTGTAGCCATGTTTACAGGATGTTCATAAGTGATATCTTATGATAAGTTTCTTTTTCTGTGTGACTTATTTCACTTAGAATCATCGTACCTGAATCCACTCACTTTGCTGCTACTGGTCTTATGACATTGATTTCATGGCTGAGGGATATTCCATCGTACGTAAGTACCACAATGTTTTGAACCATTTTTATATTTCCTGGGATATTTAAGGTGTACCCAAGTTGAGGTTCTTGTAGTCAGTGCAGTCCTAAATTTGGAGGTGGCTCTTTCTTATTGATTTTCAGTTTTCCCAAGGTATATTCCCTAGACTGGAAGTGGCCTTGGCTCTGTAGCTCTGTTGTTTACTTGTTTTAGGGAACACAAGGCACTCCTCCAGTGAGACAGTTAGCAATTTACATCCCACCCATCAGCATAACAAGGCTCCCTGTTCTCCAGGGCCTGTCTTGCCTTTCTGGTTTTTACACATTTTGTGGTTGTCCCTTTTGACCGGTGGGAAGTGATACTTCTTTGTAGTGCAGATTTGCATTGCCTGCTTGCTTGCTTGGCCAAAAAGGGCGTATGCGTTTTCTCCTGAATATATTCAGGAGAAAACGCATACGCCCTTTTTGGCCAAGTGCATCATTGTCCAAGTTGTGCCCCTCTTCCTGTGCTTTACAGGCGATTCCAAGGTACCTCTTGAAATCTGTTTCCTGCTATTTTGCCTCGCTTTCAAGTCCGCCTCGTTGACTTCCCACAACAGATTTTTGGACGATAGTTGTCCTTTATCACTCTGCCAGTTTGTGAATTGCTGTGCCGTTGAGCTCCATTTCTCAACTCGTTTTTTTGTGAGCTGAACGCAAGTCCAAAATTTTGGATCATGTCCTATACTGGTTCCCGGTGGGTGGCTGAAACTTTGGTTAATTCTTCTTCCTGCCGGGAAATTAGAGTGACATGTGCCCGTCCAAATGCCTAACAGCTACTCTCTCATGGGTTCTCCCTCGTCCCTTCCATCCTCTGCCAAATTGGGAACCTGTGCAAACCAGGAGGTTAAAGGGCCTGTCTCTCCAAGTTGGGAGATTGATAGTAAGGCAGTTGGAAAGTCAAACTGGAGCACCAGGAGAGGGACTATTCGTTGAGTTTTAGAAACCTTTCGTATTCACAGTGTGTCCATTCTCTAGGTTTCCTGTACATGTTATAGCTGTAGTAATATTCCCTTGAACCTGGAGAGTTGGGACCCATGGAATGGGGGCCATGCATTATTGCTTGAAAGGGTCTGCATTTGCTCACCCAATCTCACCAATCCTCTCAGTCCCAAGTGTCCAGCCTTATGCCACATCCAGCTGTCATTGTAGATAGGGTCTTTCCAGGTTTCCTCAGACACCCTGAAGGAATTGTAAAGAATTTCCCTGTTTTTTGGTTTTGCTTTTGAAATTCCTTTTTATAGTGGGTTTGAGCTGATTCTCGCTGCCATGTTTATGCCACTCTAGACACACTTGATTCCCTTATGGAGTCATATCAATACATAGGTTTTAAGATTCTTACTAGTCAGATATATTCCTCTGCGGGAAATATGGGGTTTTGAGTCTCTTTCACTGAGGAAGGTGTAGGTATTGTCTATTCCAAAGTTGGTTTTTGGAAAGGTCCCTGTGCTTATATCAAACTCTGGTTTTATGCATCACCCCACCTCTCCATCCCTTTAATGCAGGCATAAGAGTGTTTTCTAAATCTGAGACTCTGTACTCTTTCCTAACTCAGTTCACGTGTAGCCATGTTTACAGGATCTTCATAAGTGATATCTTATGATAAGTTTCTTTTTCTGTGTGACTTATTTCACTTAGAATCATCGTACCTGAATCCACTCACTTTGCTGCTACTGGTCTTATGACATTGATTTCATGGCTGAGGAATATTCCATCGTACGTAAGTACCACAATGTTTTGAACCATTTTTATATTTCCTGGGATATTTAAGGTGTACCCAAGTTGAGGTTCTTGTAGTCAGTGCAGCCCTAAATTTGGAGGTGGCTCTTTCTTATTGATTTTCAGTTTTCGCAAGGTATATTCCCTAGACTGGAAGTGGCCTTGGCTCTGTAGCTCTGTTGTTTACTTGTTTTAGGGAACACAATGCACTCCTCCAGTGAGGCAGTTGGCAATTTACATCCCGCCCATCAGCATAACAAGGCTCCCTGTTCTCCAGGGCCTGTCTTGCCTTTCTGGTTTTTACACATATTGTGGATGTCCCTTTTGACCGGTGGGAAGTGATACTTCTTTGTAGTGCAGATTTGCATTGCCTGCTTGCTTGCTTGGCCAAAAAGGGCGTATGCGTTTTCTCCTGAATATATTCAGGAGAAAACGCATACGCCCTTTTTGGCCAAGTGCATCATTGTCCAAGTTGTGCCCCTCTTCCTGTGCTTTACAGGCGATTCCAAGGTACCTCTTGAAATCTGTTTCCTGCTATTTTGCCTCGCTTTCAAGTCCGCCTCGTTGACTTCCCTCAACAGATTTTTGGACGATAGTTGTCCTTTATCACTCTGCCAGTTTGTGAATTGCTGTGCCGTTGAGCTCCATTTCTCAACTCGTTTTTTGTGAGCTGAACGCAAGTCCAAAATTTTGGATCATGTCCTATACTGGTTCCCGGTGGGTGGCTGAGACTTTGGTTAATTCTTCTTCCTGCCGGGAAATTAGAGTGACATGTGCCCGTCCAAATGCCTAACAGCTACTCTCTCATGGGTTCTCCCTCTTCCCTTCCATCCTCTGCCAAATTGGGAACCTGTGCAAACCAGGAGGTTAAAGGGCCTGTCTCTCCAAGTTGGGAGATTGATAGTAAGGCAGTTGGAAAGTCAAACTGGAGCACCAGGAGAGGGACTATTCGTTGAGTTTTAGAAACCTTTCGTATTCACAGTGTGTACATTCTCTAGGTTTCCTGTACATGTTATAGCTGTAGTAATATTCCCTTCAACCTGGAGAGTTGGGACCCATGGAATGGGGGCCATGCATTATTGCTTGAAAGGGTCTGCATTTGCTCACCCAATCTCACCAATCCTCTCAGTCCCAAGTGTCCAGCCTTATGCCACATCCAGCTGTCATTGTAGATAGGGTCTTTCCAGGTTTCCTCAGACACCCTGAAGGAATTGTAAAGAATTTCCCTGTTTTTTGGTTTTGCTTTTGAAATTGCTTTTTAGAGTGGGTTTGAGCTGATTCTCGCTGCCATGTTTATGCCACTCTAGACACACTTGATTCCCTTATGGAGTCATATCAATACATAGGTTTTAAGATTCTTACTAGTCAGATATATTCCTCTGCGGGAAATATGGGGTTTTGAGTCTCTTTCACTGAGGAAGGTGTAGGTCTTGTCTATTCCAAAGTTTGTTTTTGGAAAGGTCCCTGTGCTTATATCAAACTCTGGTTTTATGCATCACCCCACCTCTCCATCCCCTTAATGCAGGCATAAGAGTGTTTTCTAAATCTGAGACTCTGTTCTCTTTCCCAACTCAGTTCACATGTAGCCATGTTTACAGGATCTTCATAAGTGATATCTTATGATAAGTTTCTTTTTCTGTGTGACTTATTTCACTTAGAATAATCGTACCTGAATCCACTCACTTTGCTGCTACTGGTCTTATGACATTGATTTCATGGCTGAGGAATATTCCATCGTACGTAAGTAGCACAATGTTTTGAAACATTTTTATATTTCCTGGGATATTTAAGGTGTACCCAAGTTGAGGTTCTTGTAGTCAGTGCAGCCCTAAATTTGGAGGTGGCTCTTTCTTATTGATTTTCAGTTTTCGCAAGGTATATTCCCTAGACTGGAAGTGGCCTTGGCTCTGTAGCTCTGTTGTTTACTTGTTTTAGGGAACACAATGCACTCCTCCAGTGAGGCAGTTGGCAATTTACATCCCGCCCATCAGCATAACAAGGCTCCCTGTTCTCCAGGGCCTGTCTTGCCTTTCTGGTTTTTACACATATTGTGGATGTCCCTTTTGACCGGTGGGAAGTGATACTTCTTTGTAGTGCAGATTTGCATTGCCTGCTTGCTTGCTTGGCCAAAAAGGGCGTATGCGTTTTCTCCTGAATATATTCAGGAGAAAACGCATACACCCTTTTTGGCCAAGTGCATCATTGTCCAAGTTGTGCCCCTCTTCCTGTGCTTTACAGGCGATTCCAAGGTACCTCTTGAAATCTGTTTCCTGCTATTTTGCCTCGCTTTCAAGTCCGCCTCGTTGACTTCCCTCAACAGATTTTTGGACGATAGTTGTCCTTTATCACTCTGCCAGTTTGTGAATTGCTGTGCCGTTGAGCTCCATTTCTCAACTCGTTTTTTGTGAGCTGAACGCAAGTCCAAAATTTTGGATCATGTCCTATACTGGTTCCCGGTGGGTGGCAGAGACTTTGGTTAATTCTTCTTCCTGCCGGGAAATTAGAGTGACATGTGCCCGTCCAAATGCCTAACAGCTACTCTCTCATGGGTTCTCCCTCGTCCCTTCCATCCTCTGCCAAATTGGGAACCTGTGCAAACCAGGAGGTTAAAGGGCCTGTCTCTCCAAGTTGGGAGATTGATAGTAAGGCAGTTGGAAAGTCAAACTGGAGCACCAGGAGAGGGACTATTCGTTGAGTTTTAGAAACCTTTCGTATTCACAGTGTGTCCATTCTCTAGGTCTCCTGTACATGTTATAGCTGTAGTAATATTCCCTTGAACCTGGAGAGTTGGGACCCATGGAATGGGGGCCATGCATTATTGCTTGAAAGGGTCTGCATTTGCTCACCCAATCTCACCAATCCTCTCAGTCCCAAGTGTCCAGCCTTATGCCACATCCAGCTGTCATTGTAGATAGGGTCTTTCCAGGTTTCCTCAGACACCCTGAAGGAATTGTAAAGAATTTCCCTGTTTTTTGGTTTTGCTTTTGAAATTCCTTTTTAGAGTGGGTTTGAGCTGATTCTCGCTGCCATGTTTATGCCACTCTAGACACACTTGATTCCCTTATGGAGTCATATCAATACATAGGTTTTAAGATTCTTACTAGTCAGATATATTCCTCTGCGGGAAATATGGGGTTTTGAGTCTCTTTCACTGAGGAAGGTGTAGGTCTTGTCTATTCCAAAGTTGGTTTTTGGAACGGTCCCTGTGCTTATATCAAACTCTGGTTTTATGCATCACCCCACCTCTCCTTCCCCTTTATGCAGGCATAAGAGTGTTTTCTAAAAGTGAGACTCTGTTCTCTTTCCTAACTCAGTTCACGTGTAGCCATGTTTACAGGATCTTCATAAGTGATATCTTATGATAAGTTTCTTTTTCTGTATGACTTATTTCACTTAGAAGCATCGTACCTGAATCCACTCACTTTGCTGCTACTGGTCTTATGACATTGATTTCATGGCTGAGGGATATTCCATCGTACGTAAGTACCACAATGTTTTGAACCATTTTTATATTTCCTGGGATATTTAAGGTGTACCCAAGTTGAGGTTCTTGTAGTCAGTGCAGCCCTAAATTTGGAGGTGGCTCTTTCTTATTTATTTTCAGTTTTCCCAAGGTATATTCCCTAGACTGGAAGTGGCCTTGGCTCTGTAGCTCTGCTGTTTACTTGTTTTAGGGAACACAATGCACTCCTCCAGTGAGGCAGTTAGAAATTTACATCCCGCCCATCAGCATAACAAGGCTCCCTGTTCTCCAGGGCCTGTCTTGCCTTTCTGGTTTCTACACATTTTGTGGATGTCCCTTTTGACCGGTGGGAAGTGATACTTCTTTGTAGTGCAGATTTGCATTGCCTGCTTGCTTGCTTGGCCAAAAAGGGCGTATGCGTTTTCTCCTGAATATATTCAGGAGATAACGCATACACCCTTTTTGGCCAAGTGCATCATTGTCCAAGTTGTGCCCCTCTTCCTGTGCTTTACAGGCGATTCCAAGTTACCTCTTGAAATCTGTTTTCTGCTATTTTGCCTCGCTTTCAAGTCCGCCTCGTTGACTTCCCTCAACAGATTTTTGGAATATAGTTGTCCTTTATCACTCTGCCAGTTTGTGAATTGCTGTGCTGTTGAGCTCAATTTCTCAACTCGTTTTTTTGTGAGCTGAACGCAAGTCCAAAATTTTGGATCATGTCCTATACTGGTTCCCGGTTGGTGGCTGAAACTTTGGTTAATTCTTCTTCCTGCCGGGAAATTAGAGTGACATGTGCCCGTCCAAATGCCTAACAGCTACTCTCTCATGGGTTCTCCCTCGTCCCTTCCATCCTCTGCCAAATTGGGAACCTGTGCAAACCAGGAGGTTAAAGGGCCTGTCTCTCCAAGTTGGGAGATTGATAGTAAGGCAGTTGGAAAGTCAAACTGGAGCACCAGGAGAGGGACTATTCGCTGCGTTTTAGAAACCTTTCGTATTCACAGTGTGTCCATTCTCTAGGTTTCCTGTACATGTTATAGCTGTAGTAATATTCCCTTGAACCTGGAGAGTTGGGACCCATGGAATGGGGGCCATGCATTATTGCTTGAAAGGGTCTGCATTTGCTCACCCAATCTCACCAATCCTCTCAGTCCCAAGTGTCCAGCCTTATGCCTCATCCAGCTGTCATTGTAGATAGGGTCTTTCCAGGTTTCCTCAGACACCCTGAAGGAATTGTAAAGAATTTCCCTGTTTTTTGGTTTTGCTTTGAAATTCCTTTTTATAGTGGGTTTGAGCTGATTCTCGCTGCCATGTTTATGCCACTCTAGACACACTTGATTCCCTTATGGAGTCATATTAATACATAGGTTTTAAGATTCTTACTAGTCAGATATATTCCTCTGCCGGAAATATGGGGTTTTGAGTCTCTTTCACTGAGGAAGGTGTAGGTCTTGTCTATTCCAAAGTTGGTTTTTGGAACGGTCCCTGTGCTTATATCAAACTCTGGTTTTATGCATCACCCCACCTCTCCTTCCCCTTTATGCAGGCATAAGAGTGTTTTCCAAAAGTGAGACTCTGTTCTCTTTCCTAACTCAGTTCACGTGTAGCCATGTTTACAGGATCTTCATAAGTGATATCTTATGATAAGTTTCTTTTTCTGTGTGACTTATTTCACTTAGAATCATCGTACCTGAATCCACTCACTTTGCTGCTACTGGTCTTATGACATTGATTTCATGGCTGAGGGATATTCCATCGTACGTAAGTACCACAATGTTTTGAACCATTTTTATATTTCCTGGGATATTTAAGGTGTACCCAAGTTGAGGTTCTTGTAGTCAGTGCAGCCCTAAATTTGGAGGTGGCTCTTTCTTATTGATTTTCAGTTTTTGCAAGGTATATTCCCTAGACGGGAAGTGGCCTTGGCTCTGTAGCTCTGTTGTTTACTTGTTTTAGGGAACACAATGCACTCCTCCAGTGAGGCAGTTGGCAATTTACATCCCGCCCATCAGCATAACAAGGCTCCCTGTTCTCCAGGGCCTGTCTTGCCTTTCTGGTTTTTACACATTTTGTGGATGTCCCTTTTGACCGGTGGGAAGTGATACTTCTTTGTAGTGCAGATTTGCATTGCCCGCTTGCTTGCTTGGCCAAAAAGGGCGTATGCGTTTTCCCCTGAATATATTCAGGAGAAAACGCATACGCCCTTTTTGGCCAAGTGCATCATTGTCCAAGTTGTGCCCCTCTTCCTGTGCTTTACAGGCGATTCCAAGGTACCTCTTGAAATCTGTTTCCTGCTATTTTGCCTCGCTTTCAAGTCCGCCTCGTTGACTTCCCTCAACAGATTTTTGGACGATAGTTGTCCTTTATCACTCTGCCAGTTTGTGAATTGCTGTGCCGTTGAGCTCCATTTCTCAACTGGTTTTTTGTGACCTGAACGCAAGTCCAAAATTTTGGATCATGTCCTATACTGGTTCCCGGTGGGTGGCTGAGACTTTGGTTAATTCTTCTTCCTGCCGGGAAATTAGAGTGACATGTGCCCGTCCACATGCCTAACAGCTACTCTCTCATGGGTTCTCCCTCGTCCCTTCCATCCTCTGCCAAATTGGGAACCTGTGCAAACCAGGAGGTTAAAGGGCCTGTCTCTCCAAGTTGGGAGATTGATAGTAAGGCAGTTGGAAAGTCAAACTGGAGCACCAGGAGAGGGACTATTCATTGAGTTTTAGAAACCTTTCGTATTCACAGTGTGTACATTCTCTAGGTTTCCTGTACATGTTATAGCTGTAGTAATATTCCCTTCAACCTGGAGAGTTGGGACCCATGGAATGGGGGCCATGCATTATTGCTTGAAAGGGTCTGCATTTGCTCACCCAATCTCACCAATCCTCTCAGTCCCAAGTGTCCAGCCTTATGCCACATCCAGCTGTCATTGTAGATAGGGTCTTTCCAGGTTTCCTCAGACACCCTGAAGGAATTGTAAAGAATTTCCCTGTTTTTTGGTTTTGCTTTTGAAATTCCTTTTTATAGTGGGTTTGAGCTGATTCTCGCTGCCATGTTTATGCCACTGTAGACACACTTGATTCCCTTATGGAGTCATATAAATACATAGATTTTAAGATTCTTACTAGTCAGATATATTCCTCTGCGGGAAATATGGGGTTTTGAGTCTCTTTCCCTAAGGAAGGTATAGGTCTTGTCTATTCCAAAGTTGGTTTTTGAAACGGTCCCTGTGCTTATATCAAACTCTGGTGTTATGCATCACTCCACCTCTCCTTCCCCTTTATGCAGGCATAAGAGTGTTATCTAAATGTGAGACTCTGTTCTCTTTCCTAACTCAGTTCACGTGTAGCCATGTTTACAGGATCTTCATAAGTGATATCTTATGATAAGTTTCTTTTTCTGTGTGACTTATTTCACTTAGAATCATCGTACCTGAATCCACTCACTTTGCTGCTACTGGTCTTATGACATTGATTTCATGGCTGAGGGAATTTCCATCGTACGTAAGTACCACAATGTTTGGAACCATTTTTATATTTCCTGGGATATTTAAGGTGTACCCAAGTTGAGGTTCTTGTAGTCAGTGCAGCCCTGAATTCGGAGGTGGGTCTTTCTTATTGATTTTCAGTTTTCCCAAGGTATATTCCCTAGACTGGAAGTGGCCTTGGCTCTGTAGCTCTGTTGTTTACTTGTTTTAGGGAACACAATGCACTCCTCCAGTGAGGCAGTTGGCAATTTACATCCCGCCCATCAGCATAGCAAGGCTCCCAGTTCTCCAGGGCCTGTCTTGCCTTTCTGGTTTTTACACATTTTGTGGATGTCCCTTTTGACCGGTGGGAAGTGATACTTCTTTGTAGTGCAGATTTGCATTGCCTGCTTGCTTGCTTGGCCAAAAAGGGCGTATGCGTTTTCTCCTGAATATATTCAGGAGAAAACGCATACGCCCTTTTTGGCCAAGTGCATCATTGTCCAAGTTGTGCCCCTCTTCCTGTGCTTTACAGGCGATTCCAAGGTACCTCTTGAAATCTGTTTCCTGCTATTTTGCCTCGCTTTCAAGTCCGCCTCGTTGACTTCTCTCAACAGATTTTTGGACGATAGTTGTCCTTTATCACTCTGCCTGTTTGTGAATTGCTGTGCCCCTGAGCTCCATTTCTCAACTCGTTTTTTGTGAGCTGAACGCAAGTCCAAAATTTTGGATCATGTCCTATACTAGTTCCCGGTGGGTGGCTGAGACTTTGGTTAATTCTTCTTCCTGCCGGGAAATTAGAGTGACATGTGCCCGTCCAAATGCCTAACAGCTACTCTCTCATGGGTTCTCCCTCGTCCCTTCCATCCTCTGCCAAATTGGGAACCTGTGCAAACCAGGAGGTTAAAGGGCCTGTCTCTCCAAGTTGGGAGATTGATAGTAAGGCAGTTGGAAAGTCAAACTGGAGTACCAGGAGAGGGACTATTCGTTGAGTTTTAGAAACCTTTCGTATTCACAGTGTGTACATTCTCTAGGTTTCCTGTACATGTTATAGCTGTAGTAATATTCCCTTCAACCTGGAGAGTTGGGCCCCATGGAATGGGGGCCATGCATTATTGCTTGAAAGGGTCTGCATTTGCTCACCCAATCTCACCAATCCTCTCAGTCCCAAGTGTCCAGCCTTATGCCACATCCAGCTGTCATTGTAGATAGGGTCTTTCCAGGTTTCCTCAGACACCCTGAAAGAATTGTAAAGAATTTCCCTGTTTTTTGGTTTTGCTTTTGAAATTCCTTTTTAGAGTGGGTTTGAGCTGATTCTCGCTGCCATGTTTATGCCACTGTAGACACACTTGATTCCCTTATAGAGTCATATAAATACATAGATTTTAAGATTCTTACTAGTCAGATATATTCCTCTGCGGGAAA
The DNA here is from genome assembly GCF_025265405.1 of Mesoplodon densirostris. Classification (NCBI taxonomy): domain Eukaryota; kingdom Metazoa; phylum Chordata; class Mammalia; order Artiodactyla; family Ziphiidae; genus Mesoplodon; species Mesoplodon densirostris. Next base: position 7,172,024 of record NW_026778197.1, on the reverse strand, counting down.
TATGGGGTTTTGAGTCTCTTTCACTAAGGAAGGTATAGGTCTTGTCTATTCCAAAGTTGGTTTTTGAAACGGTCCCTGTGCTTATATCAAACTCTGGTGTTATGCATCACCCCACCTCTCCTTCCCCTTTATGCAGGCATAAGAGTGTTTTCTAAATGTGAGACTCTGTTCTCTTTCCTAACTCAGTTCACGTGTAGCCATGTTTACAGGATCTTCATAAGTGATATCTTATGATAAGTTTCTTTTTCTGTGTGACTTATTTCACTTAGAATCATCGTACCTGAATCCACTCACTTTGCTGCTACTGGTCTTATGACATTGATTTCATGGCTGAGGGATATTCCATCGTACGTAAGTACCACAATGTTTTGAACCATTTTTATATTTCCTGGTATATTTAAGGTGTACCCAAGTTGAGGTTCTTGTAGTCAGTGCAGCCCTAAATTTGGAGGTGGCTCTTTCTTATTGATTTTCAGTTTTCCCAAGGTATATTCCCTAGACTGGAAGTGGCCTTGGCTCTGTAGCTCTGTTGTTTACTTGTTTTAGGGAACACAATGCACTCCTCCAGTGAGGCAGTTGGCAATTTACATCCCGCCCATCAGCATAGCAAGGCTCCCTGTTCTCCAGGGCCTGTCTTGCCTTTCTGGTTTTTACACATTTTGTGGATGTCCCTTTTGACCGGTGGGAAGTGATACTTCTTTGTAGTGCAGATTTGCATTGCCCGCTTGCTTGCTTGTCCAAAAAGGGCGTATGCGTTTTCTCCTGAATATATTCAGGAGAAAACGCATACGCCCTTTTTGGCCAAGTGCATCATTGTCCAAGTTGTGCCGCGCTTCCTGTGCTTTACAGACGATTCCAACGTACCTCTTGAAATCTGTTTCCTGCTATTTTGCCTCGCTTTCAAGTCCGCCTCGTTGACTTCCCTCAACAGATTTTTGGACGATAGTTGTCCTTTATCACTCTGCCAGTTTGTGAATTGCTGTGCCCCTGAGCTTCATTTCTCAACTCGTTTTTTGTGAGCTGAACGCCAGTACAAAATTTTGGATCATGTCCTATACTGGTTCCCGGTGGGTTGCTGAGACTTTGGTTAATTCTTCTTCCTGCCGGGAAATTAGAGTGACATGTGCCCGTCCAAATGCCTAACAGCTACTCTCTCATGGGTTCTCCCTCGTCCCTTCCATCCTCTGCCAAATTGGGAACCTGTGCAAACCAGGAGGTTAAAGGGCCTGTCTCTCCAAGTTGGGAGATTGATAGTAAGGCAGTTGGAAAGTCAAACTGGAGCACCAGGATAGGGACTATTCGTTGAGATTTAGAAACCTTTCGTATTCACAGTGTGTACATTCTCTAGGTTTCCTGTACATGTTATAGCTGTAGTAATATTCCCTTGAACCTGGAGAATTGGGACCCATGGAATGGGGGCCATGCATTATTGCTTGAAAGTGTCTGCATTTGCTCACCCAATCTCACCAATCCTCTCAGTCCCAAGTGTGCAGCCTTATGCCACATACAGCTGTCATTGTAGATAGGGTCTTTCCAGGTTTCCTCAGACACCCTGAAGGAATTGTAAAGAATTTCCCTGTTTTTTGGTTTTGCTTTTGAAATTCCTTTTTAGAGTGGGTTTGAACTGATTCTCGCTGCCATGTTTATGCCACTCTAGACACACTTGATTCCCTTATGGAGTCATATCAATACATAGGTTTTAAGATTCTTACTAGTCAGATATATTCCTCTGCGGGAAATATGGGGTTTTGAGACTCTTTCACTGAGGAAGGTGTAGGTCTTGTCTATTCCAAAGTTGGTTTTTGGAAAGGTCCCTGTGCTTATATCAAACTCTGGTTTTATGCATCACCCCACCTCTCCATCCCCTTAATGCAGGCATAAGAGTGTTTTCTAAAAGTGAGACTCTGTTCTCTTTCCTAACTCAGTTCACGTGTAGCCATGTTTACAGGCTCTTCATAAGTGATATCTTATGATAAGTTTCTTTTTCTGTGTGACTTATTTCACTTAGAATCATCGTACCTGAATCCACTCACTTTGCTGCTACTGGTCTTATGACATTGATTTCATGGCTGAGGGATATTCCATCGTACGTAAGTACCACAATGTTTTGAACCATTTTTATATTTCCTGGGATATTTAAGGTGTACCCAAGTTGAGGTTCTTGTAGTCAGTGCAGCCCTAAATTTGGAGGTGGCTCTTTCTTATTGATTTTCAGTTTTCCCACGGTATATTCCCTAGACTGGAAGTGGCCTTGGCTCTGTAGCTCTGTTGTTTACTTGTTTTAGGGAACACAATGCACTCCTCCAGTGAGGCAGTTGGCAATTTACATCCCGCCCATCAGCATAACAAGGCTCCCTGTTCTCCAGGGCCTGTCTTGCCTTTCTGGTTTTTACACATTTTGTGGATGTCCCTTTTGACCGGTGGGAAGTGATACTTCTTTGTAGTGCAGATTTGCATTGCCCGTTTGCTTGCTTGGCCAAAAAGGGCGTATGCGTTTTCTCCTGAATATATTCAGGCGAAAACGCATACGCCCTTTTTGGCCAAGTGCATCATTGTCCAAGTTGTGCCCCTCTTCCTGTGCTTTACAGGCGATTCCAAGGTACCTCTTGAAATCTGTTTCCTGCTATTTTGCCTCGCTTTCAAGTCCGCCTCGTTGACTTCCCTCAACAGATTTTCGGACGATAGTTGTCCTTTATCACTCTGCCAGTTTGTAAATTGCTGTGCCCCTGAGCTCCATTTCTCAACTCGTTTTTTGGGAGCTGAACGCAAGTCCAAAATTTTGGATCATGTCCTATACTGGTTCCAGGTGTGTGGCTGAGACTTTGTTTAATTCTTCTTCCTGCCGGGAAATTAGAGTGACATGTGCCCGTCCAAATGCCTAACAGCTACTCTCTCATGGGTTCTCCCTCGTCCCTTCCATCCTCTGCCAAATTGGAAACCTGTGCAAACCAGGAGGTTGAAGGGCCTGTCTCTCCAAGTTGGGAGATTGATAGTAAGGCAGTTGGAAAGTCAAACTGGAGCACCAGGAGAGGGAATATTCGTTGAGTTTTAGAAACCTTTCGTATTCACAGTGTGTACATTCTCTAGGATTCCTGTACATGTTATAGCTGTAGTAATATTCCCTTCAACCTGGAGAGTTGAGACCCATGAAATGGGGGCCATGCATTATTGCTTGAAAGGGTCTGCATTTGCTCACCCAATCTCACCAATCCTCTCAGTCCCAAGTGTCCAGCCTTATGCCACATCCAGCTCTCATTGTAGATAGGGTCTTTCCAGGTTTCCTCAGACACCCTGAAAGAATTGAAAAGAATTTCCCTGTTTTTTGGTTTAGCTTTTGAAATTCCTTTTTAGAGTGGGTTTGAGCTGATTCTCGCTGCCATGTTTATGCCACTCTAGACACACTTGATTCCCTTATGGAGACATATCAATACATAGGTTTTAAGATTCTTACTAGTCAGATATATTCCTCTGTGGGAAATATGGGGTTTTGAGTCTCTTTCACTGAGGAAGGTGTAGGTCTTGTCTATTCCAAAGTTGGTTTTTGGAAAGGTCCCTGTGCTTATATCAAACTCTGGTTTTATGCATCACCACACCTCTCCTTCCCCTTTATGCAGGCATAGGAGTGTTTTCTAAATGTGAGACTCTGTTCTCTTTCCTAACTCAGTTCACGTGTAGCCATGTTTACAGGATCTTCATAAGTGATATCTTATGATAAGTTTCTTTTTCTGTGTGACTTATTTCACTTAGAATCCTCGTACCTGAATCCACTCACTTTGCTGCTACCGGTCTTATGACATTGATTTCATGGCTGAGGGATATTCCATCGTACATAAGTACCAGAATGTTTTGAACCATTTTTATATTTCCTGGGATATTTAAGGTGTACCCAAGTTGAGGTTCTTGTAGTCAGTGCAGCCCTAAATTTGGAGGTGGCTCTTTCTTATTGATTTTCAGTTTTCCCAAGGTATATTCCCTAGACTGGAAGTGGCCTTGGCTCTGTAGCTCTGTTGTTTACTTCTTTTAGGGAACACAATGCACTCCTCCAGTGAGGCAGTTGGCAATTTACATCCCGCCCATCCGCATAACAAGGCTCCCTGTTCTCCAAGGCCTGTCTTGCCTTTCTGGGTTTTAGACATTTTGTGGATGTCCCTTTTGACCGGTGGGAAGTGATACTTCTTTGTAGTGCAGATTTGCATTGCCCGCTTGCTTGCTTGGCCAAAAAGGGCGTATGCGTTTTCTCCTGAATATATTCAGGGGAAAACGCATACGCCCTTTTTGGCCAAGTGCATCATTGTCCAAGTTGTGCCCCTCTTCCTGTGCTTTACAGGCGATTCCAAGGTACCTCTTGAAATCTGTTTCCTGCTATTCGGCCTTGCTTTCAAGTCCGCATCGGTGCCTTCCCTCAACAGATTTTTGGATGATAGTTGTACTTTATAATCTGCCAGTTTGTGAATTGCTGTGCCCCTGAGGTCCAGTTTTCAACTCGTTTTTTGTGAGCTGAACGCAAGTCCAAAATATTGCTTCACGACCTATGCTGGTACATAGTGCGTTGCTGAGACTTTGGGTAATTCTGCTTCCGGCGGGGAAATTAGAGTGACATGTGCCCGTCCAAATGCCTAACAGCTACTCTCTCATTGGTTCTCCCTCTTCCCTTTCATCCTCTGCCAATTTGGCAACCTGTGAGAAGCAGGAGGTTAAAGGGGCAGTCTCTCCAACTTGGGAGATTGATAGTAATGCAGTTGGAAATTCAAACCGGAGCACCAGGAGAGGGACTATTCGTTGAGTTTTAGAAACCTTTCGTATTCACAGTGTGTCCATTCTCTAGGTTTCCCGGACATGTTATACCTGTAGTAATATTCCCTTCAACCAGCAGATTTGGGACCAATGGAATGGGTGCCACTCATTATTGCTTTAAAGGGTCTGCATTTGCTCACCCAATCTCTTCAATCCTCTCAGTCCCAAGTGTCCAGCCTTATGCCACATCCAGCTGTCATTGTAGATAGGGTCATTCCCGGTTTCTTCAGAGACCCTGAAGGAATTGTAAGAAATTTCCCTGTTTTTTTGTTTTGTTTTTGAAATTCCTTTTTATAGTGAGTTTGTGCTGCTTCTCACTGCCATGTTTATGCCAGTCTAGACACACTTGTTTCCCTTATGGAGACATATCAATACATAGGTATTAAGATTCTTACTAGTAAGATATATTACTCTGTGGTGAATATGAGGTGTTGAGTCCCTTTCATTGAGGGAGGAGTAGGTCTTTTCTATTCCATATTTGGTTTTTGGAACGGTACATGTACTAATATCAAACTCTGCTTTTATGCATCACCCCACCTCTCCTTCCCCCTTAAGAAGGCATAAGGGTGTTTTCTAAATGTGAGACTCTCTTTTCTTTCCTAACTCAGTTCATGTGTAGCCATGTTTACAGGATCATCATAAGTGATATCTAATGATAAGTTTCTTTTTCTGTGTGACTTATTTCACTTAGAATCATCGTACCTGAATCCAGTCATTTTGCTGCTACTGGCCTTATGACATTGATTTTATGGCTCAGGGATATTCCATCATACGTAAGTACCACAATTTCCTGAACCATTTTTGTCTTTCCTGGGATATTAAAGTGTACCCAAGTTGAGGTTTTTGTAAGCAGTGCTGCCCTGAATTTTTGTGTGGATCTGTCTTATTGATTTTCAGTTTTCCCAAGGTATATTCCCTAGATTGGAAGTGCAATTGGCTCCATAGCTTTGTTGTTTACTTGTTTTAGGGAACACAATGCACTCCTCCAGTGAGGCAGTTGGCAATTTACATCCCGCCCATCAGCCTTACAAGGCTCCCTGTTCTCCAGGGCCTGTCTTGCCTTTCTGGTTTTTACACATTTTGCGGATGTCCTGTTTGACCAGTGTGAAGTGATACTTCATTGTAGTGCAGATTTGCATTGCCCGCTTGCTTGCTTGTCTGAAAAGGGCATATGCGTTTTCTCCTGAATATATTCACGTGAAATCCCATATGCCCTTTATGGCCATTTCCATAATTTTTGAAGTTGTGATGCTTTTCCTGTGTTTAAAGGCCATTCCAATGTACCTCTTGAAATCTGTTTCATGCCATTCTGCCTCATTTTCACTTCTGCCTCGTGGCTTTCCGTCAACAGATTTTTGGAAGACAGTAGTCCTTTATAACTCTGCAGGTTAGTGAATTGCTGTGGCCCTGAGCTCCATTTTTCAACTTGCGTTTTTGTTAGCTGACCGCAGATCCACAATTTTGCTTCTGGAACTATACTGGTTCTGGGGGGGCAGGCTGAGACTTTGGTTAATTCCTCTTCATGACGGGAAATTAGAGTGACATGTGGCCATCCAAATGCCTACAGCTACTCTCTCTTTGGTTCTCTCTCTTCCCTTATATCATCTGCAGAATTTGCCAACTGTGTGAACCATGAGGTTATAGGGGCTGACTCTCGAAGTTGTGAGAGTGATAGTAAAGCAGTTGGAATGTCAAACTGGAGCACAAGGAGAGAAAAAAGTAGTAGAGTTTTAGAAACCTTTCACCATAAGTCGGTTTCCATTCTCTAGGTTCCCATACATGTTATAACTGTAGTGATATTCCCTTCTACCTGGAGAGATGGGAACCATCGAATGGGTGGCAGGCATTATTGCTTTAAAGGGTCTGCATTTTTTCACCCAATCTCACCAATCCTCTCAGTCCCAAGTGACCAGCCTTATGCCACATCCAGCTGTCATTGTAGATAGGGTCATTCCAGGTTTCATCAGAACCCCTGAAGGTATTGTGTAAGAATTTTACTGTTTTTATCTTTTGTTTTGAAATTCATTTTTATAGTGGGTTTGAGCTGATTCTCACTGCCATGTTTATGTCATTCTAGACACACTTCGTTCACTTATGGAGACATATCAATACATAGGTGTTAAAATTCTTAGTAGTCAGATATATTTCTCTGCGGGGAATAGGTATGTTGAGTTCCGTTCACTGAGGAAGGAGTAGGGCTTGTCTCTTCTGTTTTTGGATTATGGAACATTACCTGTGCTAATATCAAACTTTTGTTTTGTGCATCTCCCCACCTCTCTTTCCCCTTAAGCAAGCGTTAGAGTGTTTTCTAAATCTGAAACTCTGTTCTCTTCCCTAATTCAGTTCATATGTAGCCATGTTTACATTCCCTTCATAAGTGATATCTTATGTCAGAATGCACTATGGCTCTTGTCATAATAATGCTCCATGACGCCTGTCATCACCATGCTCCATGCCCTGGTTATCACAAAGCTCCATGTCCCTTGTCATCACAATTCTCCACGTCCTTGACATCACAATGCTACAGGACACTTCTCATCACAATGTTACATGCTCTTGTCATCACAATTCTCCATGCACTTGACCTTGCAATGCTCCATGCACTTGTCATCACAATGCTCCAAGCACTTGTCATCACAATGCTCCATGACCCCTGTCATCACAATTCTCCATGCACTTGACCTTGCAATGCTCCATGCACTTGTCATCACAATGCTCCATGCACTTGTCATCACAATGCTCCATGACCCCTGTCATCACAATGCTCCATGAAACCTGTCATCACAATGCTTCATGCCCCTTGTCATTACAGTGCTCCATGATGCTCGACATCACAATTACCCAAGGTCTTCTCATCACAATGCTCCACAGTTTTGCCATCACCATGCTCCATGCCTTGTCATCTCAAAGCTCAATGTCCCTTGTCCTCAAAATTCTTCATGTCCTTGTCATTACAATGCTCCTTGGCACTTCACATAACAATGTTATATGCTCTTGTCATCACAATACTCCATTCACTTGTCACAGCATTGCTCCATGACCCCTGTCATAGGAAGCTCCATGCGATTTTCATCACAATGTTTCACGACCTGGACATTAAAATTATCAATGTCCCTTGATATAACAATGCTCCATGCCCTTGTCATCACAATGCTCCTTTACTTTGTCACAACAATCCTCCATGACACCTGGCATCACAATGATCCATGATATTGTCATCAAACTGGAACATGACATATTTCATCACAATGCTCACTGACAACTTACTTCACAATAATCCATGACCTTGTTATCACAGTGCTCCATGCCCTTGTCATCACAATGTGCCATGCCCACTCTTATCACAATATTCCATGAAACTTGTCAGACTAATGCTCCATGCCACTTTTCATCTCAATGCCCCATGAACGCTGTCATCACAATGCACCATGCCCATCATAATAATACTTCAGGCTATTGTCATCACAATGAAATCAAAATGATCCATGACCTCTGTCAACACAATGCTCCAAACCCTTGTGACCACAATGTTCCATAACACTTGTCATCACAATGCCCCATGACGCTGTTCAGCACAATTATCCATGGTCTTCTCATCACAATGCACCATGTCCTTGTCATCAAAATGCTCCATGACTGGTCAGCAGAAAGCTCCATGACCCCTGGCATCACAATGCTAAATGTCATTGTCATCACAATGCTACATGAACCCTCTCATAACATTGCTCAATGCCCTTGTCATCACGAAGCTCCATGACACTTGTCATCATAATGCTCGATGCCGTTCTCATCACAATGCTCCATGCCTTTGTCATTACACTCCTGCATGACGAATGTATCATAGTGTTCCGTACCCTTGTCATCACAATGCTCCATGCCCACTCTCATCAAAAAAATCCATGAAATATTTCAGACCAATGTTCCATGCCCTTCTCATCACAATGCTCCATTACCTCCGTCATAAAAATGCACCATGAACCCTGCCATCACAATGTTCCACGGCCTAGTCTTCACAATGTTCCATGACTCTTGTCATCACAATGCTGAAAACCACTGTAATCACAATGCTCCATGCCCTTCTCATCACAAAACTCCATGACGCATGTCATCAGAATGTTCCATGGACTTCTCATCACAATGCTCCTTGCCCTTGTCATCACAATGCTCCAAGACCCTTGTAAACACAATGCTCCATGCCCCTTTTCATCTCAATGCTCCATGAACCCTGTCATCACAATGCATGATGCCCATCATCATAATACTTCATTTATTGTCATCACAATGAAATCAGTATTCTCCATGACCTCTGACATCATAATGCTCCAAACCCTTGTGATCACAATGTTCCATAAAACTTATCATCACAGCACCACATGAGGCTCATCATCACAATTATCCATGGTCTTCTCATCACAATGCTCCATGATCTTTGTCATCACGATGCTCAATACACTTGTCATCACAATGCTCCCTGACACTTGTCGTCAGTATTCTCCTTGAACCCTGTCATGACAAGGCTCCATGCATTTTTCATCACAATAATCCATGCCCTTTTCATCACAATGCTCCAAGATCCCTGTAATCACAATGCTTCTTGGCCTTGTCATCAAAAAGCTCCATGAGGCATGTCATCAGAATGTTTCCTGGCATTCTCATCACAATGCGCCATGCGCTTGTCATCACAATGCTCCATGACCACTTTCATCACAATAATCCATGAACATTTTCAGCCCAATTCTCCAAGACCTTCTCTTCACAATGCACCATGCCCACTCTCATCACAATAATCTTTGAAACTTGTCAGACCAATGCTCCATGCAACTGTCATCACAATGCTCCATGCCCTTGTCATCACAATGCTCCATGACCCCTGTCATCACAATGCTCCGTGACTGCAGTCATCACAATGCTTCATAACGTTTTTCATCACACTGGTCCATGCCCGCGTCATCACAAGGCTCTGTGACCTTTGTAACCACAATGCTCCATGCCCCTTTTCATCTCAATGCTCCATGAAATCTGTCATCACAATGCTCCAAGACCCTTGTAATCACAATGCTCCATGCCCCTTTTCATCTTAGTGCTCCATGAACCCTGTCATCACAATGCACCATACCCATCATCATAATGCTTCACGCTGTTGTCATCACAATGAAATCAATATTCTGCATGACCTCTGTCATCATAATGCTCCAAACCCTTGTGATCACAATGTTGCATAACACATATCATCACAACACCCCATGACGCTCATCATCACAATTATCCATGGTCTTCTCATCACAATGCTCCAATATCTTGTCATCACAATTCTCAATACATTTGTCATCACAATGCTCCCTGACACTTGTCGTCAGTATGCTCCTTGAACCCTGTCATGACAAGGCTCCATGCCTTTTTCATCACAATGATCCATGACCATTTCATAATAATCCTCCAAGGTCCCTGTAATCACAATGCTCCATGCCCTTGTCATCACAAAACTCCATGACGCATGTCATCAGAATGCTCCATGGCCTTCTCATCACAATGCTCTATGCCCTAGTCATCACAATGCTCCTTGACCCCTGTAAGCACAATGCTCCATGCCCCTTTTCATCAGAATGCTCCATGAGACTTGCCATCACAAGTCTCCATGGTCTTCTCATCACAATGTTCCAGGACCTTTTCATCACCATGATCCATTCCCTTGTCATCACAATTCTTCAAGATCCCTGTCATCACAGTAATCCATGAACATTTTCAGCCCAGTGCTCCACGACCTTCTCATCACAATGCTCCATTGCAAATATCATCACAATGCTCCATGACCACAGTCATCACAACACTCCATGACACCCGACAAAACAATGATCCGGGATTCTTGTCATCACAATGCTCCATTCCCTTATCGTCACAATGCTCCATGACACCTGTAATCACAACTCTCCATGAACATTTTCAGCCCAGTGCTCCATGACCCTTGTCATCACAATGATCCATGCCCTTTTCATCACAATGCTCCATGACCTTTGTCATCACAATTCTCAATACACTTGTCATCACAATGCTCCCTGACACTTGTGGTCAGAATGCTCCTTGAAACCTGTCACGAAAAGGCTCCATGCCATTTTCATCACAAAGCCCCATGCCCTTTTCATCCCAATGCTACATGCCATTGTCATCAAAATACTCCACAAGCTTGTCATCAGAATGCTCCATGACCCTTGTCATCACAATTCTCCATGCACTTGTTAGCACAATGCTCCCTGACACTTGTCATCACAATGCTCCAAGCCATTGTCATCACAATGCTCCATTACCTTTGTGATCAAAATCCTCAATGGAAGTTTACATCACAATGCTCCATGCCATTGTCATCACAGTGGGCCATTACATATATTATCACAATGCTCCCTGACACCTCTCTTTACAATACTGCATTACCTGGTCATCACAATGCTCCCTGCCGTTCTCATCACAATGCACCACACCCTTGTCATCAAAATGCTCCATGACCTTTGTCATCACAAAGCTCCATGACCCTTGTCATCACAATGCTCCATGTCATTGTCATCACAATGCTCCATGAACCCTCTCATCACATTGCTCCATGCCCTTGTCATCACAAAGCTCCATGGCACTTGTCATCACAATGCTCGATGCCCTTCTCATCACAATGCTCCATGCTCTTGTCATTACAATCCTCCATGACCCATGTATCACAGTGTACCGTGCCCTTGTCATCACAATTCACCATGCCCACTCTCATCACAATAATCCATGAAACATTTCAGACCAATGCTCAATTCACTTCTCATCACAATGCTCCATTACCTCTGTCATAACAAGCTCCATGACCACTGCCATCACAATGTTCCACGGCCTTGTCATCACAAGGCTCCAGGACCCTTGTGAGCACAATGCTCCAAGACACCTGTAATCACAATGCTCCATGCCCTAGTCATAACAAAGTTCCATGACGCATGTCATCAGAATATTCCATGGCCTTCTCCTCAAAATGCTCCATGCCCTTGTCATCACAATGCTCCAAGACCCAAGTAATCACAATGCTCCATGCCCCTTTTCATCAGAATGCTCCATGAGACTTGTCATCACAAGTCTCCATGTTCATCTCATAAAAATGCTCCAGGATCTTGTCATCACCATGCTCCATTACCTTGTCATCCCAATGCTCCATGACCCATGTCATCACAATACTCCATGAAAATTTTCAGCCCAATTCTCCATTACATTCTCATCACAATGCTCCATGACCAATATCATCACAATGCTCCAAGACCAGTGTCATCAACACACTCCATCACACCTGACAACACAATGATCCGGGACTCTTGTCATCACAATTCTCCAAGACCGCTGTAATAACAATGCTCCATGACCCCTTTCATCACAATACTCCATGAACATTTTCAGCCCTATGCTCCATGACCCTTGTCATCACAATGATCCATGCCCATGTTATCCCAATGTTCCATGACCCATGTATTCACAATGCTCCATGACGCTTCTCATCACAGTGCTCCATGACACCTGTCATCACAATGCTCCATGCCTTTGTCAGCAAAATGTACATGACCTTGTCATTACAATGCTCTATGCACTTGTCATCACAATACTCCATTTCCATTGTCATCACAATCCTCCATGAACTTTGGGATCACATTGCTTCATGCCCTTGTCATCACAATGCTCCATGCTCCTTGAAATCAATATGATCCATGACCTCTGTCATCACAATGCTCCAAACCCTTGTAATCACAATGTTCCATAACACTTGTCCTCACAACGCTCCATGATGCCTGTCATCACAATAATCCATGCCCATTTCATCACAATGCTCCATGACCTTTGTCATCACAATTCTCAATACACTTGTTATCACAATGCTCCCTGACACTTGTTGTCAGAATGCTCCTTGAATCCTGTCACGAAAAGGCTCCATGCCTTTTTCATCACAAAGCCCCATGCCCTTTTCATCCCAATGCTCCATGCCATTGTCATCAAAATACTCCACAAGCTTGTCATCAGAATGCTCCATGACCCTTGTCATCACAATTCTCCATGCACTTGTCAGCACAATGCTCCCTGACCCTTGTCATCACAAAGCTCCAAGCCATTGTCATCACAATGCTCCATTACCATTGTGATCAGAATCCTCAATGGAAGTTTGCATCACAATGCTCCATGCCATTGTCATCACAATGGGCCATTACATATGTCATCACAATGCTCCCTGACACCTCTCTTTACAATACTGCATTACCTGGTCATCACAATGCTCCCTGCCGTTCTCATCACAATGCACCACACCCTTGTCATCAAAATGCTCCATGACCTTTGTCATCATAAAGCTCCATGACCCTTGGCATCACAATGCTCCATGTCATTGTCATCACAATGCTCCATGAACCCTCTCATCACATTGCTCCATGCCCTTGTCATCACAAAGCTCCATGGCACTTGTCATCACAATGCTCAATGAGCTTCTCTTCACAATGCTCCATGCCCTTGTCATTACAATCCTCCATGACCCATGTATCACAGTGTACCGTGCCCTTGTCATCACAATGCGCCACGCCCACTCTCATCACAATAATCCATGAAATATTTCAGACCAATGCTCAATGCACTTCTCATCACAATGCTCCATTACCTCTGTCATAACAAGCTCCATGACCCCTGCCATCACAATATTCCACGGCCTTGTCATCACAAGGCTCCAGGACCCTTGTCAGCACAATGCTCCAAGACCCATGTAATCACAATACTCCATGCCCTTGTCATCACAAAGCTCCATGACGCATGTCATCACAATGTTCCATGGCCTTCGCCTCACAATGCTCCATGCCCTTGTCATCACAATGCTTCAAGACACCCGTAATCACAATGCTCCATGCCCCTTTTCATCAGAATGCTCCATTAGACTTGTCATCCCAAGTCTGCATTGTCATCTCATCACAATGCTCCAAGACCTTGTCATCAACATGCTCCATTCCCTTGTCATCACATTGCTCCATGACCCCTGTCATCACAATACTCCATGCACATTTTCAGCCCAATGCTCCATGACCCTTGTCATCACAAAGCTCCATGCACTTGTCAGCACAATGCTCCCTGATCCTTGTCATCACAATGCTCCAAACCATTGTCACCACAATGCTCCATTACCTTTGTCATCAGAATCCTCCATGACACTTGGCATCACAATGCTCCATGCAATTGTCATCACAATGCTCCATGACACCTGTCATCACAAAGCTCCATGACTACAGTCATCACAATGCTTCATAACGTTTGTCATCACAACAATCCATGCCCACGTCTTCACAAGGCTCTGTGACCTTTGTAACCACAATGCTCCATGAACTTTTCATCACAATGCTCCGTGACCCTTGTCATCACAATGCTCCATGCCTTTATCAGAACAATGCTCCATGACCCTTGTCATCAAATTGTGCCATGCGCTTTTCACCACAATGATCCACAACCTTGTCATCGCTATGCTCCATAAACCTTGTAATCACAATGCTCCATGCACTTCTCATCCAAATACTCTCTCACATGAGATATCACAATGTTCCATCACTAGTCATCACAATCCTCCCTCACCCCTGTTATCACAATGTTCCATGACCCCTGTCATCACAATGCTACATCCCCTTATCAGCACAATGTTCCATGACCCCTGACATCACAATGTTCCATAACCCCTGTCATCAAAATGCTCCATGACCCTTTTCATCCCATAGCTCCATGACCCCTGGCATCACAATGTTCTATAACCCCTGGCATCAAAATGTTCCATTACACTTTTCATCAAATTGCTGCATGACCCTGTCATCAAAATGCTCCCTGCCCTTCTCATCACAATGCACCACACACTTGACATCAAAATGCTCCATGACCTCTGTCATCACAAAGCTCCATGACCCTTGGCATCACAATGCTCCATGTCATTGTCATCACAATGCTCCATGAACCCTCTCATCACATTGCTCCATGTCCTTGTCATCACAAAGCTCCATGACACTTGTCATCACAATGCTCGATGCCATTCTCATCACAATGCTCCATGACCTTGTCATTACAATCCTCCATGACCCGTGTATCACAGTGTACCGTGCCCTTGTCCTGACAAACCGCCATGCCCACTCTCATCACAGTAATCCATGAAACATTTCAGATCAATGCTCAATGCCCTTCTCATCACAATGCTCCATTACCTCTGTCGTAACAATGCTCCATGACACCTGCCATCATAATATTCCATGGCCTTGTCATCACAAGGCTCCATGACCCTTGTCATCACAATGCTCCAAGATCCATGTAATAACAATGCCCCATGCCCTTGTCATCACAAAACTCCATGACGCATGTCATCAGAATGTTTCAGGGTCTTCTCCTCACAATGCTCCATGCCCTTGTCATCACAATGCTCGAAGACTCCAGTAATCACAATGTTCCATTCCCTTTTTCATCAGAATGCTCCATTAGATTTGTCATCACAAGTCTCCATGGTCATCTCCTCACAATGCTCCAAGACCTTGTCATCACCATGCTCCATTCCCTTGTCATCACAATGCTCCATGACCCATGTCATCACAATACTCCATGAAAATTTTCAGCCCAATTCTCCATGACATTCTCATCACAATGCTCCATGACCAATATCATCACAATGCTCCAAGACCAGTGTCATCAACACACTCCATCACACCTGACAACACAATGATCCGGGACTCTTGTCATCACAATTCTCCAAGACCGCTGTAATAACAATGCTCCATGACCCCTTTCATCACAATACTCCATGAACATTTTCAGCCCTATGCTCCATGACCCTTGTCATCACAATGATCCATGCCCATGTTATCCCACTGTTCCATGACCCATGTATTCACAATGCTCCATGACGCTTCTCATCACAGTGCTCCATGACACCTGTCATCACAATGCTCCATGCCTTTGTCAGCAAAATGTACATGACCTTGTCATTACAATGCTCTATGCACTTGTCATCACAATACTCCATTTCCATTGTCATCACAATCCTCCATGAAATTTGGGTCACATTGCTTCATGCCCTTGTCATCACAATGCTCCATGCTCCTTGAAATCAAAATGATCCATGACCTCTGTCATCACAATGCTCCAAACCCTTGTGATCACAATGTTCCATAACACTTGTCCTCACAACGCTCCATGATGCCTGTCATCACAATAATCCATGCCCATTTCATCACAATGCTCCATGACCTTTGTCATCACAATTCTCAATACACTTGTCATCACAATGCTCCCTGACACTTGTTGTCAGAATGCTCCTTGAATCCTGTCACGAAAAGGCTCCATGCCTTTTTCATCACAAAGCCCCATGCCCTTTTCATCCCAATGCTCCATGCCATTGTCATCAAAATACTCCACAAGCTTGTCATCAGAATGCTCCATGACCCTTGTCATCACAATTCTCCATGCACTTGTCAGCACAATGCTCCCTGACCCTTGTCATCACAAAGCTCCAAGCCATTGTCATCACAATGCTCCATTACCATTGTGATCAGAATCCTCAATGGAAGTTTGCATCACAATGCTCCATGCCATTGTCATCACAATGGGCCATTACATATGTCATCACAATGCTCCCTGACACCTCTCTTTACAATACTGCATTATCTGGTCATCACAATGCTCCCTGCCGTTCTCATCACAATGCACCACACCCTTGTCATCAAAATGCTCCATGACCTTTGTCATCATAAAGCTCCATGACCCTTGGCATCACAATGCTCCATGTCATTGTCATCACAATGCTCCATGAACCCTCTCATCACATTGCTCCATGCCCTTGTCATCACAAAGCTCCATGGCACTTGTCATCACAATGCTCAATGAGCTTCTCTTCACAATGCTCCATGCCCTTGTCATTACAATCCTCCATGACCCATGTATCACAGTGTACCGTGCCCTTGTCATCACAATGCGCCACGCCCACTCTCATCACAATAATCCATGAAATATTTCAGACCAATGCTCAATGCACTTCTCATCACAATGCTCCATTACCTCTGTCATAACAAGCTGCATGACCCCTGCCATCACAATGTTCCACGGCCTTGTCATCACAAGGCTCCAGGACCCTTGTCAGCACAATGCTCCAAGACCCATGTAATCACAATGCTCCATGCCCTTGTCATCACAAAGCTCCATGACGCATGTCATCACAATGTTCCATGGCCTTCGCCTCACAATGCTCCATGCCCTTGTCATCACAATGCTTCAAGACCCCCGTAATCACAATGCTCCATGCCCCTTTTCATCAGAATGCTCCATTAGACTTGTCATCCCAAGTCTCCATTGTCATCTCATCACAATGCTCCAAGACCTTGTCATCAACATGCTCCATTCCCTTGTCATCACAATGCTCCATGACCCCTGTCATCACAATACTCCATGCACATTATCAGCCCAATGCTCCATGACCCTTGTCATCACAAAGCTCCATGCACTTGTCAGCACAATGCTCCCTGATCCTTGTCATCACAATGCTCCAAACCATTGTCACCACAATGCTCCATTACCTTTGTCATCAGAATCCTCCATGACACTTGGCATCACAATGCTCCATGCCATTGTCATCACAATGCTCCATGACCCCTGTCATCACAATGCTCCGTGACTACAGTCATCACAATGCTTCATAACGTTTGTCATCACAACAATCCATGCCCATGTCATCACAAGTCTTTGTGACCTTTGTAACCACAATGCTCCATGAACTTTTCATCACAATGCTCCGTGACCCTTGTCATCACAATGCTCCATGCCTTTGTCAGAACAATGCTCCATGACCCTTGTCATCAAATTGTGCCATGCGCTTTTCACCACAATGATCCACAACCTTGTCATCGCTATGCTCCATAAACCTTGTAATCACAATGCTCCATGCACTTCTCATCCAAATACTCTCTCACATGAGATATCACAATGTTCCATCACTAGTCATCACAATCCTCCCTCACCCCTGTTATCACAATGTTCCATGACCCCTGTCATCACAATGCTACATCCCCTTATCAGCACAATGTTCCATGACCCCTGACATCACAATGTTCCATAACCCCTGTCATCAAAATGCTCCATGACCCTTTTCATCCCATAGCTCCATGACCCCTGGCATCACAATGTTCTATAACCCCTGGCATCAAAATGTTCCATTACACTTTTCATCAAATTGCTGCATGACCCTGTCATCAAAATGCTCCCTGCCCTTCTCATCACAATGCACCACACACTAGTCATCAAAATGCTCCATGACCTTTGTCATCACAAAGCTCCATGACCCTTGGCATCACAATGCTCCATGTCATTGTCATCACAATGCTCCATGAACCCTCTCATCACATTGCTCCATGTCCTTGTCATCACAAAGCTCCATGACACTTGTCATCACAATGCTCGATGCCATTCTCATCACAATGCTCCATGACCTTGTCATTACAATCCTCCGTGACCCGTGTATCACAGTGTACCGTGCCCTTGTCATGACAAACCGCCATGCCCACTCTCATCACAGTAATCCATGAAACATTTCAGATCAATGCTCAATGCCCTTCTCATCACAATGCTCCGTTACCTCTGTCGTAACAATGCTCCATGACGCCTGCCATCATAATATTCCATGGCCTTGTCATCACAAGGCTCCATGACCCTTGTCATCACAATGCTCCAAGATCCATGTAATCACAATGCTCCATGCCCTTGTCATCACAAAGCTCCATGACGCATGTCATCAGAATGTTCCAGGGTCTTCTCCTCACAGTGCTCCATGCCCTTGTCATCACAATGCTCGAAGACTCCAGTAATCACAATGTTCCATTCCCTTTTTCATCAGAATGCTCCATTAGATTTGTCATCACAAGTCTCCAAGGTCATCTCCTCACAATGCTCCAAGACCTTGTCATCACCATGCTCCATTCCCTTGTCATCACAATGCTCCATGACCCCTGTCTCCACAATACTCCATGAAAATTTTCAGCCCAATTCTCCATGACATTCTCATCACAATGCTCCATGACCAATATCATCACAATGCTCCAAGACCAGTGTCATCAACACACTCCATCACACCTGACAACACAATGATCCGGGACTCTTGTCATCACAATTCTCCAAGACCGCTGTAATAACAATGCTCCATGACCCCTTTCATCACAATACTCCATGAACATTTTCAGCCCTATGCTCCATGACCCTTGTCATCACAATGATCCATGCCCATGTTATCCCAATGTTCCATGACCCATGTATTCACAATGCTCCATGACGCTTGTCATCACAGTGCTCCATGACACCTGTCATCACAATGCTCCATGCCTTTGTCAGCAAAATGCTACATGACCTTGTCATTACAATGCTCTATGCACTTGTCATCACAATACTCCATTTCCATTGTCATCACAATCCTCCATGATCTTTGGGATCACATTGCTTCATGCCCTTGTCATCACAATGCTCCATGCTCCTTGAAATCAAAATGATCCATGACCTCTGTCATCACAATGCTCCAAACACTTGTGATCACAATGTTCCATAACACTTGTCCTCACAACGCTCCATGATGCCTGTCATCACAATAATCCATGCCCATTTCATCACAATGCTCCATGACCTTTGTCATCACAATTCTCAATACACTTGTCATCACAATGCTCCCTGACACTTGTTGTCAGAATGCTCCTTGAATCCTGTCACGAAAAGGCTCCATGCCTTTTTCATCACATTGCCCCATGCCCTTTTCATCCCAATGCTCCATGACATTGTCATCAAAATACTCCACAAGCTTGTCATCAGAATGCTCCATGACCCTTGTCATCACAATTCTCCATGCACTTGTCAGCACAATGCTCCCTGACCCTTGTCATCACAAAGCTCCAAGCCATTGTCATCACAATGCTCCATTACCATTGTGATCAGAATCCTCAATGGAAGTTTGCATCACAATGCTCCATGCCATTGTCATCACAATGGGCCATTACATATGTCATCACAATGCTCCCTGACACCTCTCTTTACAATACTGCATTCCCTGGTCATCACAATGCTCCCTGCCGTTCTCATCACAATGCACCACACACTTGTCATCAAAATGCTCCATGACCTTTGTCATCACAAAGCTCCATGACCCTTGGCATCACAATGCTCCATGTCATTGTCATCACAATGCTCCATGAACCCTCTCATCACATTGCTCCATGCCCTTGTCATCACAAAGCTCCATGGCACTTGTCATCACAATGCTCAATGAGCTTCTCTTCACAATGCTCCATGCCCTTGTCATTACAATCCTCCATGACCCATGTATCACAGTGTACCGTGCCCTTGTCATCACAATGCGCCACGCCCACTCTCATCACAATAATCCATGAAATATTTCAGACCAATGCTCAATGCACTTCTCATCACAATGCTCCATTACCTCTGTCATAACAAGCTCCATGACCCCTGCCATCACAATGTTCCACGGCCTTGTCATCACAAGGCTCCAGGACCCTTGTCAGCACAATGCTCCAAGACCCATGTAATCACAATACTCCATGCCCTTGTCATCACAAAGCTCCATGACGCATGTCATCACAATGTTCCATGGCCTTCGCCTCACAATGCTCCATGCCCTTGTCATCACAATGCTTCAAGACCCCCGTAATCACAATGCTCCATGCCCCTTTTCATCAGAATGCTCCATTAGACTTGTCATCCCAAGTCTCCATTGTCATCTCATCACAATGCTCCAAGACCTTGTCATCAACATGCTCCATTCCCTTGTCATCACAATGCTCCAAGATCCATGTAATCACAATGCTCCATGCCCTTGTCATCACAAAGCTCCATGACGCATGTCATCAGAATGTTCCATGGTCTTCTCCTCACAATGCTCCATGCCCTTGTCATCACAATGCTCGAAGACTCCAGTAATCACAATGTTCCATTCCCTTTTTCATCAGAATGCTCCATTAGATTTGTCATCACAAGTCTCCATGGTCATCTCCTCACAATGCTCCAAGACCTTGTCATCACCATGCTCCATTCCCTTGTCATCACAATGCTCCATGACCCCTGTCATCACAATACTCCATGAACATTTTCAGCCCAATTCTCTATGACCTTCTCATCACAATGCTCCATGACCAATATCATCACAATGCTCCATGACCACTGTCATCACAACACTCCATGACACCTGACAACACAATGATCCGGGACTCTTGTCATCACAATGCTCCAAGACCCCTGTAATCACAATGCTCCATGACCCCTGTCATCACAATACTCCATGAACATTTTCAGCCCAATGCTCCATGACCCTTGTCATCACAATGATCCATGCCCATGTTATCCCAATGTTCCATGACCCATGTATTCACAATGATCCATGACGCTTGTCATCACAGTGCTCCATGACACCTGTCATCTCAATGCTCCATGCCTTTGTCAGCAAAATGCTACATGACCTTGTCATTACAATGCTCTATGCACTTGTCATCACAATACTCCATTTCCATTGTCATCACAATCCTCCATGAACTTTGGGATCACATTGCTTCATGCCCTTGTCATCACAATGCTCCATGCTCCTTGAAATCAAAATGATCCATGACCTCTGTCATCACAATGCTCCAAACCCTTGTGATCACAATGTTCCATAACACTTGTCCTCACAACACTCCATGATGCCTGTCATCACAATAATCCATGCCCTTTTCATCACAATGCTCCATGACCTTTGTCATCACAATTTTCAATACACTTGTCATCACAATGCTCCCTGACACTTGTCGTCAGAATGCTCCTTGAACCTTGTCACGAAAAGGCTCCATGCCGTTTTCATCACAAAGCCCCATGCCCTTTTCATCCCAATGCTCCATGCCATTGTCATCAAAATACTCCACAAGCTTGTCATCAGAATGCTCCATGACCCTTGTCATCACAATTCTCCATGCACTTGTCAGCACAATGCTCCCTGACACTTGTCATCACAATGCTCCAAGCCATTGTCATCACAATGCTCCATTACCTTTGTGATCAGAATCCTCAATGGAAGTTTGCATCACAATGCTCCATGCCATTGTCATCACAATGGGCCATTACATATGTCATCACAATGCTCCCTGACACCTCTCTTTACAATACTGCATTACCCGGTTCTCACAATGCTCCCTGCCGTTCTCATCACAATGCACCACACAATTGTCATCAAAATGCTCCATGACATTTGTCATCACAAAGCTCCATGACCCTTGGCATCACAATGCTCCATGTCATTGTCATCACAATGCTCCATGAACCCTCTCATCACATTGCTCCATGCACTTGTCATCACAAAGCTCCATGGCACTTGTCATCACAATGCTCGATGCCCTTCTCATCACAATGCTCCATGCCCTTGTCATTACAATCCTCCATGACCCATGTATCACAGTGTACCGTGCCCTTGTCATCACAATGCGCCATGCCCACTCTCATCACAATAATCCATGAAATATTTCAGACCAATGCTCAATGCACTTCTCATCACAATGCTCCATTACCTCTGTCATAACAAGCTCCATGACCCCTGCCATCACAATGTTCCACGGCCTTGTCATCACAAGGCTCCAGGACCCTTGTCAGCACAATGCTCCAAGACCCATGTAATCACAATGCTCCATGCCCTTGTCATCACAAAGCTCCATGACGCATGTCATCAAAATGTTCCATGGCTTTCGCCTCACAATGCTCCATGCCCTTGTCATCACAATGCTTCAAGACCCCCGTAATCACAATGCTCCATGCCCCTTTTCATAAGAATGCCCCATTAGACTTGTCATCAGAAGTCTCCATGTTCATCTCATCACAATGCTCCAAGACCTTGTCATCAACATGCTCCATTCCCTTGTCATCACAATGCTCCATGACCCCTGTCATCACAATACTCCATGCACATTTTTAGCCCAATGCTCCATGACACTTGTCATCACAATGATCCATGCCCTTGTCATCACAATGCTCCATGCACTTGTCAGCACAATGCTCCCTGATCCTTGTCATCACAATGCTCCAAACCATTGTCACCACAATGCTCCATTACCTTTGTCATCAGAATCCTCCATGACACTTGGCATCACAATGCTCCATGCCATTGTCATCACAATGCTCCTTGACCCCTGTCATCACAATGCTCCGTGACTACAGTCATCACAATGCTTCATAACGTTTGTCATCACAAAAATCCATGCCCATGTCATCACAAGTCTCTGTGACCTTTGTAACCACAATGCTCCATGAACTTTTCATCACAATGCTCCGTGACCCTTGTCATCACAATGCTCCATGCCTTTGTCAGAACAATGCTCCTTGACCCTTGTCATCAAATTGTGCCATGCGCTTTTCACCACAATGATCCACAACCTTGTCATCGCTATGCTCCATAAACCTTGTAATCACAATGCTCCATGCACTTCTCATCCAAATACTCTCTCACATGAGATATCACAATGTTCCATCACTAGTCATCACAATCCTCCCTCACCCCTGTTATCACAATGTTCCATGACCCCTGTCATCACAATGCTACATCCCCTTATCAGCACAATGTTCCATGACCCCTGACATCACAATGTTCCATAACCCCTGTCATCAAAATGCTCCATGACCCTTTTCATCCCATAGCTCCATGAACCCTGGCATCACAATGTTCTATAACCCCTGGCATCAAAATGTTCCATTACACTTTTCATCAAATTGCTGCATGACCCTGTCATCAAAATGCTCCCTGCCCTTCTCATCACAATGCACCACACACTTGTCATCAAAATGCTCCATGACCTTTGTCATCACAAAGCTCCATGACCCTTGGCATCACAATGCTCCATGTCATTGTCATCACAATGCTCCATGAACCCTCTCATCACATTGCTCCATGTCCTTGTCATCACAAAGCTCCATGACACTTGTCATCACAATGCTCGATGCCATTCTCATCACAATGCTCCATGACCTTGTCATTACAATCCTCCATGACCCATGTATCACAGTGTACCGTGCCCTTGTCATGACAAACCGCCATGCCCACTCTCATCACAGTAATCCATGAAACATTTCAGATCAATGCTCAATGCCCTTCTCATCACAATGCTCCGTTACCTCTGTCGTAACAATGCTCCATGACACCTGCCATCATAATATTCCACGGCCTTGTCATCACAAGGCTCCATGACCCTTGTCATCACAATGCTCCAAGATCCATGTAATCACAATGCTCCATGCCCTTGTCATCACAAAGCTCCATGACGCATGTCATCAGAATGTTCCATGGTCTTCTCCTCACAATGCTCCATGCCCTTGTCATCACAATGCTCGAAGACTCCAGTAATCACAATGTTCCATTCCCTTTTTCATCAGAATGCTCCATTAGATTTGTCATCACAAGTCTCCATGGTCATCTCCTCACAATGCTCCAAGACCTTGTCATCACCATGCTCCATTCCCTTGTCATCACAATGCTCCATGACCCCTGTCATCACAATACTCCATGAACATTTTCAGCCCAATTCTCTATGACCTTCTCATCACAATGCTCCATGACCAATATCATCACAATGCTCCATGACCACTGTCATCACAACACTCCATGACACCTGACAACACAATGATCCGGGACTCTTGTCATCACAATGCTCCAAGACCCCTGTAATCACAATGCTCCATGACCCCTGTCATCACAATACTCCATGAACATTTTCAGCCCAATGCTCCATGACCCTTGTCATCACAATGATCCATGCCCATGTTATGCCAATGTTCCATGTCCCATGTATTCACAATGCTCCATGACGCTTGTCATCACAGTGCTCCATGACACCTGTCATCACAATGCTCCATGCCTTTGTCAGCAAAATGCTACATGACCTTGTCATTACAATGCTCTATGCAATTGTCATCACAATACTCCATTTCCATTGTCATCACAATCCTCCATGAACTTTGGGATCACATTGCTTCATGCCCTTGTCATCACAATGCTCCATGCTCCTTGAAATCAAAATGATCCATGACCTCTGTCATCACAATGCTCCAAACCCTTGTGATCACAATGTTCCATAACACTTGTCCTCACAACACTCCATGATGCCTGTCATCACAATAATCCATGCCCTTTTCATCACAATGCTCCATGACCTTTGTCATCACAATTCTCAATACACTTGTCATCACAATGCTCCCTGACACTTGTCGTCAGAATGCTCCTTGAACCCTGTCACGAAAAGGCTCCATGCCTTTTTCATCACAAAGCCCCATGCCCTTTTCATCCCAATGCTCCATGCCATTGTCATCAAAATACTCCACAAGCTTGTCATCAGAATGCTCCATGACCCTTGTCATCACAATTCTCCATGCACTTGTCAGCACAATGCTCCCTGACACTTGTCATCACAATGCTCCAAGCCATTGTCATCACAATGCTCCATTACCTTTGTGATCAGAATCCTCAATGGAAGTTTGCATCACAATGCTCCATGCCATTGTCATCACAATGGGCCATTACATATGTCATCACAATGCTCCCTGACATCTCTCTTTACAATACTGCATTACCTGGTCATCACAATGCTCCCTGCCGTTCTCATCACAATGCACCACACCCTTGTCATCAAAATGCTCCATGACCTTTGTCATCAGAAAGCTCCATGACCCTTGGCATCACAATGCTCCATGTCATTGTCATCACAATGCTCCATGAACCCTCTCATCACATTGCTCCATGCCCTTGTCATCACAAAGCTCCATGACACTTGTCATCACAATGCTCGATGCCCTTCTCATCACAATGCTCCATGCCCTTGTCATTACAATCCTCCATGACCCATGTATCACAGTGTACCGTGCCCTTGTCATCACAATGTGCCACGCCCACTCTCATCACAATAATCCATGAAATATTTCAGACCAATGCTCAATGCACTTCTCATCACAATGCTCCATTACCTCTGTCATAACAAGCTCCATGACCCCTGCCATCACAATGTTCCACGGCCTTGTCATCACAAGGCTCCAGGACCCTTGTCAGTACAATGCTCCAAGACCCATGTAATCACAATGCTCCATGCCCTTGTCATCACAAAGCTCCATGACGCATGTCATCACAATGTTCCATGGCCTTCGCCTCACAATGCTCCATGCCCTTGTCATCACAATGCTTCAAGACCCCCGTAATCACAATGCTCCATGCCCCTTTTCATCAGAATGCTCCATTAGACTTGTCATCCCAAGTCTGCATTGTCATCTCATCACAATGCTCCAAGACCTTGTCATCAACATGCTCCATTCCCTTGTCATCACAATGCTCCATGACCCCTGTCATCACAATACTCCATGCACATTATTAGCCCAATGCTCCATGACCCTTGTCATCACAAAGCTCCATGCACTTGTCAGCACAATGCTCCCTGATCCTTGTCATCACCATGCTCCAAACCATTGTCACCACAATGCTCCATTACCTTTGTCATCAGAATCCTCCATGACACTTGGCATCACAATGCTCCATGTCATTGTCATCACAATGCTCCATGACCCCTGTCATCACAATGCTCCGTGACTACAGTCATCACAATGCTTCATAACGTTTGTCATCACAACAATCCATGCCCACGTCATCACAAGTCTCTGTGACCTTTGTAACCACAATGCTCCATGAACTTTTCATCACAATGCTCCGTGACCCTTGTCATCACAATGCTCCATGCCTTTGTCAGAACAATGCTCCATGACCCTTGTCATCAAATTGTGCCATGCGCTTTTCACCACAATGATCCACAACCTTGTCATCGCTATGCTCCATAAACCTTGTAATCACAATGCTCCATGCACTTCTCATCCAAATACTCTCTCACATGAGATATCACAATGTTCCATCACTAGTCATCACAATCCTCCCTCACCCCTGTTATCACAATGTTCCATGACCCCTGTCATCACAATGCTACATCCCCTTATTAGCACAATGTTCCATGACCCCTGACATCACAATGTTCCATAACCCCTGTCATCAAAATGCTCCATGACCCTTTTCATTCCATAGCTCCATGACCCCTGGCATCACAATGTTCTATAACCCCTGGCATCAAAATGTTCCATTACACTTTTCATCAAATTGCTGCATGACCCTGTCATCAAAATGCTCCCTGCCCTTCTCATCACAATGCACCACACACTTGTCATCAAAATGCTCCATGACCTTTGTCATCACAAAGCTCCATGACCCTTGGAATCACAATGCTCCATGTCATTGTCATCACAATGCTCCATGAACCCTCTCATCACATTGCTCCATGTCCTTGTCATCACAAAGCTCCATGACACTTGTCATCACAATGCTCGATGCCATTCTCATCACAATGCTCCGTTACCTCTGTCGTAACAATGCTCCATGACACCTGCCATCATAATATTCCACGGCCTTGTCATCACAATGCTCCATGACCCTTGTCATCACAATGCTCCTAGATCCATGTAATCACAATGCTCGAAGACTCCAGTAATCACAATGTTCCATTCCCTTTTTCATCAGAATGCTCCATTAGATTTGTCATCACAAGTCTCCATGGTCATCTCCTCACAATGCTCCAAGACCTTATCATCACCATGCTCCATTCCCTTGTCATCACAATGCTCCATGACCACTGTCATCACAATAATCCATGAACATTTTCAGCCCAATTCTCTATGACCTTCTCATCACAATGCTCCATGACCAATATCATCACAATGCTCCATGACCACTGTCATCACAACACTCCATGACACCTGACAACACAATGATCCGGGACTCTTGTCATCACAATGCTCCAAGACACCTGTAATCACAATGATCCATGCCCTTGTCATCACAAAGCTCCATGACGCATGTCATCAAAATGTTCCATGGCCTTCGCCTCACAATGCTCCATGCCCTTGTCATCACAATGCTTCAAGACCCCCGTAATCACAATGCTCCATGCCCCTTTTCATCAGAATGCTCCATTAGACTTGTCATCCCAAGTCTCCATTGTCATCTCATCACAATGCTCCAAGACCTTGTCATCAACATGCTCCATTCCCTTGTCATCACAATGCTCCATGACCCCTGTCATCACAATACTCCATGCACATTATTAGCCCAATGCTCCATGACCCTTGTCATCACAAAGCTCCATGCACTTGTCAGCACAATGCTCCCTGATCCTTGTCATCACAATGCTCCAAACCATTGTCACCACAATGCCCAATTACCTTTGTCATCAGAATCCTCCATGACACTTGACATCACAATGCTCCATGCCATTGTCATCACAATGCTCCATGACCCCTGTCATCACAATGCTCCGTGACTACAGTCATCACAATGCTTCATAACGTTTGTCATCACAACAATCCATGCCCACGTCATCACAAGTCTCTGTGACCTTTGTAACCACAATGCTCCATGAACTTTTCATCACAATGCTCCGTGACCCTTGTCATCACAATGCTCCATGCCTTTGTCATCACAATGCTCCATGACCCTTGTCATCAAATTGTGCCATGCGCTTTTCACCACAATGATCCACAACCTTGTCATCGCTATGCTCCATAAACCTTGTAATCACAATGCTCCATGCACTTCTCATCCAAATACTCTCTCACATGAGATATCACAATGTTCCATCACTAGTCATCACAATCCTCCCTCACCCCTGTTATCACAATGTTCCATGACCCCTGTCATCACAATGCTACATCCCCTTATCAGCACAATGTTCCATGACCCCTGACATCACAATGTTCCATAACCCCTGTCATCAAAATGCTCCATGACCCTTTTCATCCCATAGCTCCATGACCCCTGGCATCACAATGTTCTATAAGCCCTGGCATCAAAATGTTCCATTACACTTTTCATCAAATTGCTGCATGACCCTGTCATCAAAATGCTCCCTGCCCTTCTCATCACAATGCACCACACACTTGTCATCAAAATGCTCCATGACCTTTGTCATCACAAAGCTCCATGACCCTTGGCATCACAATGCTCCATGTCATTGTCATCACAATGCTCCATGAACCCTCTCATCACATTGCTCCATGCCCTTGTCATCACAAAGCTCCATGGCACTTGTCATCACAATGCTCGATGCCCTTCTCATCACAATGCTCCATGACCTTGTCATTACAATCCTCCATGACCCATGTATCACAGTGTACCGTGCCCTTGTCATCACAATGTGCCACGCCCACTCTCATCACAATAATCCATGAAATATTTCAGACCAATGCTCAATGCCCTTCTCATCACAATGCTCCGTTACCTCTGTTGTAACAATGCTCCATGACACCTGCCATCATAATATTCCACGGCCTTGTCATCACAAGGCTCCATGACCCTTGTCATCACAATGCTCCAAGATCCATGTAATCACAATGCTCCATGCCCTTGTCATCACAAAGCTCCATGACGCATGTCATCAGAATGTTCCATGGTCTTCTCCTCACAATGCTCCATGCCCTTGTCATCACAATGCTCGAAGACTCCAGTAATCACAATGTTCCATTCCCTTTTTCATCAGAATGCTCCATTAGATTTGTCATCACAAGTCTCCATGGTCATCTCCTCACAATGCTCCAAGACCTTGTCATCACCATGCTCCATTCCCTTGTCATCACAATGCTCCATGACCCCTGTCATCACAATACTCCATGAACATTTTCAGCCCAATTCTCTATGACCTTCTCATCACAATGCTCCATGACCAATATCATCACAATGCTCCATGACCACTGTCATCACAACACTCCATGACACCTGACAACACAATGATCCGGGACTCTTGTCATCACAATGCTCCAAGACCCCTGTAATCACAATGCTCCATGACCCCTGTCATCACAATACTCCATGAACATTTTCAGCCCAATGCTCCATGACCCTTGTCATCACAATGATCCATGCCCATGTTATCCCAATGTTCCATGACCCATGTATTCACAATGCTGCATGACGCTTGTCATCACAGTGCTCCATGACACCTGTCATCTCAATGCTCCATGCCTTTGTCAGCAAAATGCTACATGACCTTGTCATTACAATGCTCTATGCACTTGTCATCACAATACTCCATTTCCATTGTCATCACAATCCTCCATGAACTTTGGGATCACATTGCTTCATGCCCTTGTCATCACAATGCTCCATGCTCCTTGAAATCAAAATGATCCATGACCTCTGTCATCACAATGCTCCAAACCCTTGTGATCACAATGTTCCATAACACTTGTCCTCACAACGCTCCATGATGCCAGTCATCACAATAATCCATGCCCTTTTCATCACAATGCTCCATGACCTTTGTCATCACAATTCTCAATACACTTGTCATCACAATGCTCCCTGACACTTGTCGTCAGAATGCTCCTTGAACCCTGTCACGAAAAGGCTCCATGCCTTTTTCATCACAAAGCCCCATGCCCTTTTCATCCCAATGCTCCATGCCATTGTCATCAAAATACTCCACAAGCTTGTCATCAGAATGCTCCATGACCCTTGTCATCACAATTCTCCATGCACTTGTCAGCACAATGCTCCCTGACACTTGTCATCACAATGCTCCAAGCCATTGTCATCACAATGCTCCATTACCTTTGTGATCAGAATCCTCAATGGAAGTTTGCATCACAATGCTCCATGCCATTGTCATCACAATGGGCCATTACATATGTCATCACAATGCTCCCTGACACCTCTCTTTACAATACTGCATTACCTGGTCATCACAATGCTCCCTGCCGTTCTCATCACAATGCACCACACCCTTGTCATCAAAATGCTCCATGACCTTTGTCATCACAAAGCTCCATGACCCTTGGCATCACAATGCTCCATGTCATGGTCATCACAATGCTCCATGAACCCTCTCATCACATTGCTCCATGCCCTTGTCATCACAAAGCTCCATGGCACTTGTCATCACAATGCTCGATGCCCTTCTCATCACAATGCTCCATGCCCTTGTCATTACAATCCTCCATGACCCATGTATCACAGTGTACCGTGCCCTTGTCATCACAATGCGCCATGCCCACTCTCATCACAATAATCCATGAAATATTTCAGACCAATGCTCAATGCACTTCTCATCACAATGCTCCATTACCTCTGTCATAACAAGCTCCATGACCCCTGCCATCACAATGTTCCACGGCCTTGTCATCACAAGGCTCCAGGACCCTTGTCAGCACAATGCTCCAAGACCCATGTAATCACAATGCTCCATGCACTTGTCATCACAAAGCTCCATGACGCATGTCATCACAATGTTCCATGGCCTTCGCCTCACAATGCTCCATGCCCTTGTCATCACAATGCTTCAAGACCCCCGTAATCACAATGCTCCATGCCCCTTTTCATCAGAATGCTCCATTAGACTTGTCATCCCAAGTCTGCACTGTCATCTCATCACAATGCTCCAAGACCTTGTCATCAACATGCTCCATTCCCTTGTCATCACAATGCTCCATGACCCCTGTCATCACAATACTCCATGCACATTATTAGCCCAATGCTCCATGACCCTTGTCATCACAAAGCTCCATGCACTTGTCAGCACAATGCTCCCTGATCCTTGTCATCACAATGCTCCAAACCATTGTCACCACAATGCTCCATTACCTTTGTCATCAGAATCCTCCATGACACTTGGCATCACAATGCTCCATGCCATTGTCATCACAATGCTCCATGACCCCTGTCATCACAATGCTCCGTGACTACAGTCATCACAATGCTTCATAACGTTTGTCATCACAACAATCCATGCCCGCGTCATCACAAGGCTCTGTGACCTTTGTAACCACAATGCTCCATGAACTTTTCATCACAATGCTCCGTGACCCTTGTCATCACAATGCTCCATGCCTTTGTCAGAACAATGCTCCATGACCCTTGTCATCAAATTGTGCCATGCGCTTTTCACCACAATGATCCACAATCTTGTCATCGCTATGCTCCATAAACCTTGTAATCACAATGCTCCATGCACTTCTCATCCAAATACTCTCTCACATGAGATATCACAATGTTCCATCACTAGTCATCACAATCCTCCCTCACCCCTGTTATGACAATGTTCCATGACCCCTGTCATCACAATGCTACATCCCCTTATCAGCACAATGTTCCATGATCCCTGACATCACAATGTTCCATTACCCTTGTCATCAAAATGCTCCATGACCCTTTTCATCCCAAAGCTCCATGACCCCTGGCATCACAATGTTCTATAACCCCTGGCATCAAAATGTTCCATTACACTTTTCATCAAATTGCTGCATGACCCTGTCCTCAAAATGCTCCCTGCCCTTCTCATCACAATGCACCACACACTTGTCATCAAAATGCTCCATGATCTTTGTCATCACAAAGCTCCATGACCCTTGGCATCACAATGCTCCATGTCATTGTCATCACAATGCTCCATGAACCCTCTCATCACATTGCTCCATGTCCTTGTCATCACAAAGCTCCATGACACTTGTCATCACAATGCTCGATGCCATTCTCATCACAATGCTCCATGACCTTGTCATTACAATCCTCCATGACCCATGTATCACAGTGTACCGTGCCCTTGTCATGACAAACCGCCATGCCCACTCTCATCACAGTAATCCATGAAACATTTCAGATCAATGCTCAATGCCCTTCTCATCACAATGCTCCGTTACCTCTGTCGTAACAATGCTCCATGACACCTGCCATCATAATATTCCACGGCCTTGTCATCACAAGGCTCCATGACCCTTGTCATCACAATGCTCCAAGATCCATGTAATCACAATGCTCCATGCCCTTGTCATCACAAAGCTCCATGACGCATGTCATCAGAATGTTCCATGGTCTTCTCCTCACAATGCTCCATGCCCTTGTCATCACAATGCTCGAAGACTCCAGTAATCACAATGTTCCATTCCCTTTTTCATCAGAATGCTCCATTAGATTTGTCATCACAAGTCTCCATGGTCATCTCCTCACAATGCTCCAAGACCTTGTCATCACCATGCTCCATTCCCTTGTCATCTCAATGCTCCATGACCCCTGTCATCACAATACTCCATGAACATTTTCAGCCCAATTCTCTATGACCTTCTCATCACAATGCTCCATGACCAATATCATCACAATGCTCCATGACCACTGTCATCACAACACTCCATGACACCTGACAACACAATGATCCGGGACTCTTGTCATCACAATGCTCCAAGACCCCTGTAATCGCAATGCTCCATGACCCCTGTCATCACAATACTCCATGAACATTTTCAGCCCAATGCTCCATGACCCTTGTCATCACAATGATCCATGCCCATGTTATCCCAATGTTCCATGACCCATGTATTCACAATGCTCCATGACGCTTGTCATCACAGTGCTCCATGACACCTGTCATCACAATGCTCCATGCCTTTGTCAGCAAAATGCTACATGACCTTGTCATTACAATGCTCTATGCACTTGTCATCACAATACTCCATTTCCATTGTCATCACAATCCTCCATGAACTTTGGGATCACATTGCTTCATGCCCTTGTCATCACAATGCTCCATGCTC
The DNA here is from genome assembly GCF_025265405.1 of Mesoplodon densirostris. Lineage (NCBI taxonomy): Eukaryota > Metazoa > Chordata > Mammalia > Artiodactyla > Ziphiidae > Mesoplodon > Mesoplodon densirostris. The sequence continues at coordinate 7,138,565 of NW_026778197.1, read as the reverse complement.
CTTGAAATCAAAATGATTCATGACCTCTGTCATCACAATGCTCCAAACCCTTGTGATCACAATGTTCCATAACACTTGTCCTCACAACGCTCCATGATGCCTGTCATCACAATAATCCATGCCCTTTTCATCACAATGCTCCATGACCTTTGTCATCACAATTCTCAATACACTTGTCATCACAATGCTCCCTGACACTTGTCGTCAGAATGCTCCTTGAACCCTGTCACGAAAAGGCTCCATGCCTTTTTCATCACAAAGCCCCATGCCCTTTTCATCCCAATGCTCCATGCCATTGTCATCAAAATACTCCACAAGCTTGTCATCAGAATGCTCCATGACCCTTGTCATCACAATTCTCCATGCACTTGTCAGCACAATGCTCCCTGACACTTGTCATCACAATGCTCCAAGCCATTGTCATCACAATGCTCCATTACCTTTGTGATCAGAATCCTCAATGGAAGTTTGCATCACAATGCTCCATGCCATTGTCATCACAATGGGCCATTACATATGTCATCACAATGCTCCCTGACACCTCCCTTTACAATACTGCATTACCTGGTCATCACAATGCTCCCTGCCATTCTCATCACAATGCACCACACACTTGTCATCAAAATGCTCCATGACCTTTGTCATCACAAAGCTCCATGACCCTTGGCATCACAATGCTCCATGTCATTGTCATCACAATGCTCCATGAACCCTCTCATCACATTGCTCCATGCCCTTGTCATCACAAAGCTCCATGGCACTTGTCATCACAATGCTCGATGCCCTTCTCATCACAATGCTCCATGCCCTTGTCATTACAATCCTCCATGACCCATGTATCACAGTGTACCGTGCCCTTGTCATCACAATGCGCCATGCCCACTCTCATCACAATAATCCATGAAATATTTCAGACCAATGCTCAATGCACTTCTCATCACAATGCTCCATTACCTCTGTCATAACAAGCTCCATGACCCCTGCCATCACAATGTTCCACGGCCTTGTCATCACAAGGCTCCAGGACCCTTGTCAGCACAATGCTCCAAGACCCATGTAATCACAATGCTCCATGCCCTTGTCATCACAAAGCTCCATGACGCATGTCATCACAATGTTCCATGGCCTTCGCCTCACAATGCTCCATGCCCTTGTCATCACAATGCTTCAAGACCCCCGTAATCACAATGCTCCATGCCCCTTTTCATAAGAATGCTCCATTAGACTTGTCATCACAAGTCTCCATGGTCATCTCATCACAATGCTCCAAGACCTTGGCATCAACATGCTCCATTCCCTTGTCATCACAATGCTCCATGACCCCTGTCATCACAATACTCCATGCACATTTTTAGCCCAATGCTCCATGACCCTTGTCATCACAATGATCCATGCCCTTGTCATCACAATGCTCCATGCACTTGTCAGCACAATGCTCCCTGATCCTTGTCATCACAATGCTCCAAACCATTGTCACCACAATGCTCCATTACCTTTGTCATCAGAATCCTCCATGACACTTGGCATCACAATGCTCCATGCCATTGTCATCACAATGCTCCATGACCCCTGTCATCACAATGCTCCGTGACTACAGTCATCACAATGCTTCATAACGTTTGTCATCACAACAATCCATGCCCGCGTCATCACAAGGCTCTGTGACCTTTGTAACCACAATGCTCCATGAACTTTTCATCACAATGCTCCGTGACCCTTGTCATCACAATGCTCCATGCCTTTGTCAGAACAATGCTCCATGACCCTTGTCATCAAATTGTGCCATGCGCTTTTCACCACAATGATCCACAACCTTGTCATCGCTATGCTCCATAAACCTTGTAATCACAATGCTCCATGCACTTCTCATCCAAATACTCTCTCACATGAGATATCACAATGTTCCATCACTAGTCATCACAATCCTCCCTCACCCCTGTTATGACAATGTTCCATGACCCCTGTCATCACAATGCTACATCCCCTTATCAGCACAATGTTCCATGATCCCTGACATCACAATGTTCCATTACCCTTGTCATCAAAATGCTCCATGACCCTTTTCATCCCAAAGCTCCATGACCCCTGGCATCACAATGTTCTATAACCCCTGGCATCAAAATGTTCCATTACACTTTTCATCAAATTGCTGCATGACCCTGTCCTCAAAATGCTCCCTGCCCTTCTCATCACAATGCACCACACACTTGTCATCAAAATGCTCCATGATCTTTGTCATCACAAAGCTCCATGACCCTTGGCATCACAATGCTCCATGTCATTGTCATCACAATGCTCCATGAACCCTCTCATCACATTGCTCCATGTCCTTGTCATCACAAAGCTCCATGACACTTGTCATCACAATGCTCGATGCCATTCTCATCACAATGCTCCATGACCTTGTCATTACAATCCTCCATGACCCATGTATCACAGTGTACCGTGCCCTTGTCATGACAAACCGCCATGCCCACTCTCATCACAGTAATCCATGAAACATTTCAGATCAATGCTCAATGCCCTTCTCATCACAATGCTCCGTTACCTCTGTCGTAACAATGCTCCATGACACCTGCCATCATAATATTCCACGGCCTTGTCATCACAAGGCTCCATGACCCTTGTCATCACAATGCTCCAAGATCCATGTAATCACAATGCTCCATGCCCTTGTCATCACAAAGCTCCATGACGCATGTCATCAGAATGTTCCATGGTCTTCTCCTCACAATGCTCCATGCCCTTGTCATCACAATGCTCGAAGACTCCAGTAATCACAATGTTCCATTCCCTTTTTCATCAGAATGCTCCATTAGATTTGTCATCACAAGTCTCCATGGTCATCTCCTCACAATGCTCCAAGACCTTGTCATCACCATGCTCCATTCCCTTGTCATCTCAATGCTCCATGACCCCTGTCATCACAATACTCCATGAACATTTTCAGCCCAATTCTCTATGACCTTCTCATCACAATGCTCCATGACCAATATCATCACAATGCTCCATGACCACTGTCATCACAACACTCCATGACACCTGACAACACAATGATCCGGGACTCTTGTCATCACAATGCTCCAAGACCCCTGTAATCGCAATGCTCCATGACCCCTGTCATCACAATACTCCATGAACATTTTCAGCCCAATGCTCCATGACCCTTGTCATCACAATGATCCATGCCCATGTTATCCCAATGTTCCATGACCCATGTATTCACAATGCTCCATGACGCTTGTCATCACAGTGCTCCATGACACCTGTCATCACAATGCTCCATGCCTTTGTCAGCAAAATGCTACATGACCTTGTCATTACAATGCTCTATGCACTTGTCATCACAATACTCCATTTCCATTGTCATCACAATCCTCCATGAACTTTGGGATCACATTGCTTCATGCCCTTGTCATCACAATGCTCCATGCTCCTTGAAATCAAAATGATTCATGACCTCTGTCATCACAATGCTCCAAACCCTTGTGATCACAATGTTCCATAACACTTGTCCTCACAACGCTCCATGATGCCTGTCATCACAATAATCCATGCCCTTTTCATCACAATGCTCCATGACCTTTGTCATCACAATTCTCAATACACTTGTCATCACAATGCTCCCTGACACTTGTCGTCAGAATGCTCCTTGAACCCTGTCACGAAAAGGCTCCATGCCTTTTTCATCACAAAGCCCCATGCCCTTTTCATCCCAATGCTCCATGCCATTGTCATCAAAATACTCCACAAGCTTGTCATCAGAATGCTCCATGACCCTTGTCATCACAATTCTCCATGCACTTGTCAGCACAATGCTCCCTGACACTTGTCATCACAATGCTCCAAGCCATTGTCATCACAATGCTCCATTACCTTTGTGATCAGAATCCTCAATGGAAGTTTGCATCACAATGCTCCATGCCATTGTCATCACAATGGGCCATTACATATGTCATCACAATGCTCCCTGACACCTCCCTTTACAATACTGCATTACCTGGTCATCACAATGCTCCCTGCCATTCTCATCACAATGCACCACACACTTGTCATCAAAATGCTCCATGACCTTTGTCATCACAAAGCTCCATGACCCTTGGCATCACAATGCTCCATGTCATTGTCATCACAATGCTCCATGAACCCTCTCATCACATTGCTCCATGCCCTTGTCATCACAAAGCTCCATGGCACTTGTCATCACAATGCTCGATGCCCTTCTCATCACAATGCTCCATGCCCTTGTCATTACAATCCTCCATGACCCATGTATCACAGTGTACCGTGCCCTTGTCATCACAATGCGCCATGCCCACTCTCATCACAATAATCCATGAAATATTTCAGACCAATGCTCAATGCACTTCTCATCATAATGCTCCATTACCTCTGTCATAACAAGCTCCATGACCCCTGCCATCACAATGTTCCACGGCCTTGTCATCACAAGGCTCCAGGACCCTTGTCAGCACAATGCTCCAAGACCCATGTAATCACAATGCTCCATGCCCTTGTCATCACAAAGCTCCATGACGCATGTCATCACAATGTTCCATGGCCTTCGCCTCACAATGCTCCATGCCCTTGTCATCACAATGCTTCAAGACCCCCGTAATCACAATGCTCCATGCCCCTTTTCATAAGAATGCTCCATTAGACTTGTCATCACAAGTCTCCATGGTCATCTCATCACAATGCTCCAAGACCTTGGCATCAACATGCTCCATTCCCTTGTCATCACAATGCTCCATGACCCCTGTCATCACAATACTCCATGCACATTTTTAGCCCAATGCTCCATGACCCTTGTCATCACAATGATCCATGCCCTTGTCATCACAATGCTCCATGCACTTGTCAGCACAATGCTCCCTGATCCTTGTCATCACAATGCTCCAAACCATTGTCACCACAATGCTCCATTACCTTTGTCATCAGAATCCTCCATGACACTTGGCATCACAATGCTCCATGCCATTGTCATCACAATGCTCCATGACCCCTGTCATCACAATGCTCCGTGACTACAGTCATCACAATGCTTCATAACGTTTGTCATCACAACAATCCATGCCCGCGTCATCACAAGGCTCTGTGACCTTTGTAACCACAATGCTCCATGAACTTTTCATCACAATGCTCCGTGACCCTTGTCATCACAATGCTCCATGCCTTTGTCAGAACAATGCTCCATGACCCTTGTCATCAAATTGTGCCATGCGCTTTTCACCACAATGATCCACAACCTTGTCATCGCTATGCTCCATAAACCTTGTAATCACAATGCTCCATGCACTTCTCATCCAAATACTCTCTCACATGAGATATCACAATGTTCCATCACTAGTCATCACAATCCTCCCTCACCCCTGTTATGACAATGTTCCATGACCCCTGTCATCACAATGCTACATCCCCTTATCAGCACAATGTTCCATGATCCCTGACATCACAATGTTCCATTACCCTTGTCATCAAAATGCTCCATGACCCTTTTCATCCCAAAGCTCCATGACCCCTGGCATCACAATGTTCTATAACCCCTGGCATCAAAATGTTCCATTACACTTTTCATCAAATTGCTGCATGACCCTGTCCTCAAAATGCTCCCTGCCCTTCTCATCACAATGCACCACACACTTGTCATCAAAATGCTCCATGATCTTTGTCATCACAAAGCTCCATGACCCTTGGCATCACAATGCTCCATGTCATTGTCATCACAATGCTCCATGAACCCTCTCATCACATTGCTCCATGTCCTTGTCATCACAAAGCTCCATGACACTTGTCATCACAATGCTCGATGCCATTCTCATCACAATGCTCCATGACCTTGTCATTACAATCCTCCATGACCCATGTATCACAGTGTACCGTGCCCTTGTCATGACAAACCGCCATGCCCACTCTCATCACAGTAATCCATGAAACATTTCAGATCAATGCTCAATGCCCTTCTCATCACAATGCTCCGTTACCTCTGTCGTAACAATGCTCCATGACACCTGCCATCATAATATTCCACGGCCTTGTCATCACAAGGCTCCATGACCCTTGTCATCACAATGCTCCAAGATCCATGTAATCACAATGCTCCATGCCCTTGTCATCACAAAGCTCCATGACGCATGTCATCAGAATGTTCCATGGTCTTCTCCTCACAATGCTCCATGCCCTTGTCATCACAATGCTCGAAGACTCCAGTAATCACAATGTTCCATTCCCTTTTTCATCAGAATGCTCCATTAGATTTGTCATCACAAGTCTCCATGGTCATCTCCTCACAATGCTCCAAGACCTTGTCATCACCATGCTCCATTCCCTTGTCATCACAATGCTCCATGACCCCTGTCATCACAATACTCCATGAACATTTTCAGCCCAATTCTCTATGACCTTCTCATCACAATGCTCCATGACCAATATCATCACAATGCTCCATGACCACTGTCATCACAACACTCCATGACACCTGACAACACAATGATCCGGGACTCTTGTCATCACAATGCTCCAAGACCCCTGTAATCACAATGCTCCATGACCCCTGTCATCACAATACTCCATGAACATTTTCAGCCCAATGCTCCATGACCCTTGTCATCACAATGATCCATGCCCATGTTATCCCAATGTTCCATGACCCATGTATTCACAATGCTGCATGACGCTTGTCATCACAGTGCTCCATGACACCTGTCATCACAATGCTCCATGCCTTTGTCAGCAAAATGCTACATGACCTTGTCATTACAATGCTCTATGCACTTGTCATCACAATACTCCATTTCCATTGTCATCACAATCCTCCATGAACTTTGGGATCACATTGCTTCATGCCCTTGTCATCACAATGCTCCATGCTCCTTGAAATCAAAATGATCCATGACCTCTGTCATCACAATGCTCCAAACCCTTGTGATCACAATGTTCCATAACACTTGTCCTCACAACGCTCCATGATGCCTGTCATCACAATAATCCATGCCCTTTTCATCACAATGCTCCATGACCTTTGTCATCACAATTCTCAATACACTTGTCATCACAATGCTCCCTGACACTTGTCGTCAGAATGCTCCTTGAACCCTGTCACGAAAAGGCTCCATGTCTTTTTCATCACAAAGCCCCATGCCCTTTTCATCCCAATGCTCCATGCCATTGTCATCAAAATACTCCACAAGCTTGTCATCAGAATGCTCCATGACCCTTGTCATCACAATTCTCCATGCACTTGTCAGCACAATGCTCCCTGACACTTGTCATCACAATGCTCCAAGCCATTGTCATCACAATGCTCCATTACCTTTGTGATCAGAATCCTCAATGGAAGTTTGCATCACAATGCTCCATGCCATTGTCATCACAATGGGCCATTACATATGTCATCACAATGCTCCCTGACACCTCCCTTTACAATACTGCTTTACCTGGTCATCACAATGCTCCCTGCCGTTCTCATCACAATGCACAACGCCCTTGCCATCAAAATGCTCCATGACCTTTGTCATCACAAAGCTCCATGACCCTTGGCATCACAATGCTCCATGTCATTGTCATCACAATGCTCCATGAACCCTCTCATCACATTGCTCCATGCCCTTGTCATCACAAAGCTCCATGGCACTTGTCATCACAATGCTCGATGCCCTTCTCATCACAATGCTCCATGCCCTTGTCATTACAATCCTCCATGACGCATGTATCACAGTGTACGGTGCCCTTGTCATCACAATGCGCCATGCCCACTCTCATCACAATAATCCATGAAATATTTCAGACCAATGCTCAATGCACTTCTCATCACAATGCTCCATTACCTCTGTCATAACAAGCTCCATGACCCCTGCCATCACAATGTTCCACGGCCTTGTCATCACAAGGCTCCAGGACCCTTGTCAGCACAATGCTCCAAGACCCATGTAATCACAATGCTCCATGCCCTTGTCATCACAAAGCTCCATGACGCATGTCATCACAATGTTCCATGGGCTTCGCCTCACAATGCTCCATGCCCTTGTCATCACAATGCTTCAAGACCCCCGTAATCACAATGCTCCATGCCCCTTTTCATAAGAATGCTCCATTAGACTTGTCATCACAAGTCTCCATGGTCATCTCATCACAATGCTCCAAGACCTTGGCATCAACATGCTCCATTCCCTTGTCATCACAATGCTCCATGACCCCTGTCATCACAATACTCCATGCACATTTTTAGCCCAATGCTCCATGACCCTTGTCATCACAATGATCCATGCCCTTGTCATCACAATGCTCCATGCACTTGTCAGCACAATGCTCCCTGATCCTTGTCATCACAATGCTCCAAACCATTGTCACCACAATGCTCCATTACCTTTGTCATCAGAATCCTCCATGACACTTGGCATCACAATGCTCCATGCCATTGTCATCACAATGCTCCATGACCCCTGTCATCACAATGCTCCGTGACTACAGTCATCACAATGCTTCATAACGTTTGTCATCACAACAATCCATGCCCGCGTCATCACAAGGCTCTGTGACCTTTGTAACCACAATGCTCCATGAACTTTTCATCACAATGCTCCGTGACCCTTGTCATCACAATGCTCCATGCCTTTGTCAGAACAATGCTCCATGACCCTTGTCATCAAATTGTGCCATGCGCTTTTCACCACAATGATCCACAACCTTGTCATCGCTATGCTCCATAAACCTTGTAATCACAATGCTCCATGCACTTCTCATCCAAATACTCTCTCACATGAGATATCACAATGTTCCATCACTAGTCATCACAATCCTCCCTCACCCCTGTTATGACAATGTTCCATGACCCCTGTCATCACAATGCTACATCCCCTTATCAGCACAATGTTCCATGATCCCTGACATCACAATGTTCCATAACCCTTGTCATCAAAATGCTCCATGACCCTTTTCATCCCAAAGCTCCATGACCCCTGGCATCACAATGTTCTATAACCCCTGGCATCAAAATGTTCCATTACACTTTTCATCAAATTGCTGCATGACCCTGTCCTCAAAATGCTCCCTGCCCTTCTCATCACAATGCACCACACACTTGTCATCAAAATGCTCCATGATCTTTGTCATCACAAAGCTCCATGACCCTTGGCATCACAATGCTCCATGTCATTGTCATCACAATGCTCCATGAACCCTCTCATCACATTGCTCCATGTCCTTGTCATCACAAAGCTCCATGACACTTGTCATCACAATGCTCGATGCCATTCTCATCACAATGCTCCATGACCTTGTCATTACAATCCTCCATGACCCATGTATCACAGTGTACCGTGCCCTTGTCATGACAAACCGCCATGCCCACTCTCATCACAGTAATCCATGAAACATTTCAGATCAATGCTCAATGCCCTTCTCATCACAATGCTCCGTTACCTCTGTCGTAACAATGCTCCATGACACCTGCCATCATAATATTCCACGGCCTTGTCATCACAAGGCTCCATGACCCTTGTCATCACAATGCTCCAAGATCCATGTAATCACAATGCTCCATGCCCTTGTCATCACAAAGCTCCATGACGCATGTCATCAGAATGTTCCATGGTCTTCTCCTCACAATGCTCCATGCCCTTGTCATCACAATGCTCGAAGACTCCAGTAATCACAATGCTCCATTCCCTTTTTCATCAGAATGCTCCATTAGATTTGTCATCACAAGTCTCCATGGTCATCTCCTCACAATGCTCCAAGACCTTGTCATCACCATGCTCCATTCCCTTGTCATCACAATGCTCCATGACCCCTGTCATCACAATACTCCATGAACATTTTCAGCCCAATTCTCTATGACCTTCTCATCACAATGCTCCATGACCAATATCATCACAATGCTCCATGACCACTGTCATCACAACACTCCATGACACCTGACAACACAATGATCCGGGACTCTTGTCATCACAATGCTCCAAGACCCCTGTAATCACAATGCTCCATGACCCCTGTCATCACAATACTCCATGAACATTTTCAGCCCAATGCTCCATGACCCTTGTCATCACAATGATCCATGCCCATGTTATCCCAATGTTCCATGACCCATGTATTCACAATGCTCCATGACGCTTGTCATCACAGTGCTCCATGACACCTGTCATCACAATGCTCCATGCCTTTGTCAGCAAAATGCTACATGACCTTGTCATTACAATGCTCTATGCACTTGTCATCACAATACTCCATTTCCATTGTCATCACAATCCTCCATGAACTTTGGGATCACATTGCTTCATGCCCTTGTCATCACAATGCTCCATGCTCCTTGAAATCAAAATGATCCATGACCTCTGTCATCACAATGCTCCAAACCCTTGTGATCACAATGTTCCATAACACTTGTCCTCACAACGCTCCATGATGCCTGTCATCACAATAATCCATGCCCTTTTCATCACAATGCTCCATGACCTTTGTCATCACAATTCTCAATACACTTATCATCACAATGCTCCCTGACACTTGTCGTCAGAATGCTCCTTGAACCCTGTCACGAAAAGGCTCCATGCCTTTTTCATCACAAAGCCCCATGCCCTTTTCATCCCAATGCTCCATGCCATTGTCATCAAAATACTCCACAAGCTTGTCATCAGAATGCTCCATGACCCTTGTCATCACAATTCTCCATGCACTTGTCAGCACAATGCTCCCTGACACTTGTCATCACAATGCTCCAAGCCATTGTCATCACAATGCTCCATTACCTTTGTGATCAGAATCCTCAATGGAAGTTTGCATCACAATGCTCCATGCCATTGTCATCACAATGGGCCATTACATATGTCATCACAATGCTCCCTGACACCTCCCTTTACAATACTGCATTACCTGGTCATCACAATGCTCCCTGCCGTTCTCATCACAATGCACAACGCCCTTGCCATCAAAATGCTCCATGACCTTTGTCATCACAAAGCTCCATGACCCTTGGCATCACAATGCTCCATGTCATTGTCATCACAATGCTCCATGAACCCTCTCATCACATTGCTCCATGCCCTTGTCATCACAAAGCTCCATGGCACTTGTCATCACAATGCTCGATGCCCTTCTCATCACAATGCTCCATGCCCTTGTCATTACAATCCTCCATGACGCATGTATCACAGTGTACCGTGCCCTTGTCATCACAATGCGCCATGCCCACTCTCATCACAATAATCCATGAAATATTTCAGACCAATGCTCAATGCACTTCTCATCACAATGCTCCATTACCTCTGTCATAACAAGCTCCATGACCCCTGCCATCACAATGTTCCACGGCCTTGTCATCACAAGGCTCCAGGACCCTTGTCAGCACAATGCTCCAAGACCCATGTAATCACAATGCTCCATGCCCTTGTCATCACAAAGCTCCATGACGCATGTCATCACAATGTTCCATGGGCTTCGCCTCACAATGCTCCATGCCCTTGTCATCACAATGCTTCAAGACCCCCGTAATCACAATGCTCCATGCCCCTTTTCATAAGAATGCTCCATTAGACTTGTCATCACAAGTCTCCATGGTCATCTCATCACAATGCTCCAAGACCTTGGCATCAACATGCTCCATTCCCTTGTCATCACAATGCTCCATGACCCCTGTCATCACAATACTCCATGCACATTTTTAGCCCAATGCTCCATGACCCTTGTCATCACAATGATCCATGCCCTTGTCATCACAATGCTCCATGCACTTGTCAGCACAATGCTCCCTGATCCTTGTCATCACAATGCTCCAAACCATTGTCACCACAATGCTCCATTACCTTTGTCATCAGAATCCTCCATGACACTTGGCATCACAATGCTCCATGCCATTGTCATCACAATGCTCCATGACCCCTGTCATCACAATGCTCCGTGACTACAGTCATCACAATGCTTCATAACGTTTGTCATCACAACAATCCATGCCCGTGTCATCACAAGGCTCTGTGACCTTTGTAACCACAATGCTCCATGAACTTTTCATCACAATGCTCCGTGACCCTTGTCATCACAATGCTCCATGCCTTTGTCAGAACAATGCTCCATGACCCTTGTCATCAAATTGTGCCATGCGCTTTTCACCACAATGATCCACAACCTTGTCATCGCTATGCTCCATAAACCTTGTAATCACAATGCTCCATGCACTTCTCATCCAAATACTCTCTCACATGAGATATCACAATGTTCCATCACTAGTCATCACAATCCTCCCTCACCCCTGTTATGACAATGTTCCATGACCCCTGTCATCACAATGCTACATCCCCTTATCAGCACAATGTTCCATGATCCCTGACATCACAATGTTCCATAACCCTTGTAATCAAAATGCTCCATGACCCTTTTCATCCCAAAGCTCCATGACCCCTGGCATCACAATGTTCTATAACCCCTGGCATCAAAATGTTCCATTACACTTTTCATCAAATTGCTGCATGACCCTGTCCTCAAAATGCTCCCTGCCCTTCTCATCACAATGCACCACACACTTGTCATCAAAATGCTCCATGATCTTTGTCATCACAAAGCTCCATGACCCTTGGCATCACAATGCTCCATGTCATTGTCATCACAATGCTCCATGAACCCTCTCATCACATTGCTCCATGTCCTTGTCATCACAAAGCTCCATGACACTTGTCATCACAATGCTCGATGCCATTCTCATCACAATGCTCCATGACCTTGTCATTACAATCCTCCATGACCCATGTATCACAGTGTACCGTGCCCTTGTCATGACAAACCGCCATGCCCACTCTCATCACAGTAATCCATGAAACATTTCAGATCAATGCTCAATGCCCTTCTCATCACAATGCTCCGTTACCTCTGTCGTAACAATGCTCCATGACACCTGCCATCATAATATTCCACGGCCTTGTCATCACAAGGCTCCATGACCCTTGTCATCACAATGCTCCAAGATCCATGTAATCACAATGCTCCATGCCCTTGTCATCACAAAGCTCCATGACGCATGTCATCAGAATGTTCCATGGTCTTCTCCTCACAATGCTCCATGCCCTTGTCATCACAATGCTCGAAGACTCCAGTAATCACAATGTTCCATTCCCTTTTTCATCAGAATGCTCCATTAGATTTGTCATCACAAGTCTCCATGGTCATCTCCTCACAATGCTCCAAGACCTTGTCATCACCATGCTCCATTCCCTTGTCATCACAATACTCCATGACCCCTGTCATCACAATACTCCATGAACATTTTCAGCCCAATTCTCTATGACCTTCTCATCACAATGCTCCATGACCAATATCATCACAATGCTCCATGACCACTGTCATCACAACACTCCATGACACCTGACAACACAATGATCCGGGACTCTTGTCATCACAATGCTCCAAGACCCCTGTAATCACAATGCTCCATGACCCCTGTCATCACAATACTCCATGAACATTTTCAGCCCAATGCTCCATGACCCTTGTCATCACAATGATCCATGCCCATGTTATCCCAATGTTCCATGACCCATGTATTCACAATGCTCCATGACGCTTGTCATCACAGTGCTCCATGACACCTGTCATCACAATGCTCCATGCCTTTGTCAGCAAAATGCTACATGACCTTGTCATTACAATGCTCTATGCACTTGTCATCACAATACTCCATTTCCATTGTCATCACAATCCTCCATGAACTTTGGGATCACATTGCTTCATGCCCTTGTCATCACAATGCTCCATGCTCCTTGAAATCAAAATGATCCATGACCTCTGTCATCACAATGCTCCAAACCCTTGTGATCACAATGTTCCATAACACTTGTCCTCACAACGCTCCATGATGCCTGTCATCACAATAATCCATGCCCTTTTCATCACAATGCTCCATGACCTTTGTCATCACAATTCTCAATACACTTATCATCACAATGCTCCATGACACTTGTCGTCAGAATGCTCCTTGAACCCTGTCACGAAAAGGCTCCATGCCTTTTTCATCACAAAGCCCCATGCCCTTTTCATCCCAATGCTCCATGCCATTGTCATCAAAATACTCCACAAGCTTGTCATCAGAATGCTCCATGACCCTTGTCATCACAATTCTCCATGCACTTGTCAGCACAATGCTCACTGACACTTGTCATCACAATGCTCCAAGCCATTGTCATCACAATGCTCCATTACCTTTGTGATCAGAATCCTCAATGGAAGTTTGCATCACAATGCTCCATGCCATTGTCATCACAATGGGCCATTACATATGTCATCACAATGCTCCCTGACACCTCCCTTTACAATACTGCATTACCTGGTCATCACAATGCTCCCTGCCATTCTCATCACAATGCACCACACACTTGTCATCAAAATGCTCCATGACCTTTGTCATCACAAAGCTCCATGACCCTTGGCATCACAATGCTCCATGTCATTGTCATCACAATGCTCCATGAACCCTCTCATCACATTGCTCCATGCCCTTGTCATCACAAAGCTCCATGGCACTTGTCATCACAATGCTCGATGCCCTTCTCATCACAATGCTCCATGCCCTTGTCATTACAATCCTCCATGACCCATGTATCACAGTGTACCGTGCCCTTGTCATCACAATGCGCCATGCCCACTCTCATCACAATAATCCATGAAATATTTCAGACCAATGCTCAATGCACTTCTCATCACAATGCTCCATTACCTCTGTCATAACAAGCTCCATGACCCCTGCCATCACAATGTTCCACGGACTTGTCATCACAAGGCTCCAGGACCCTTGTCAGCACAATGCTCCAAGACCCATGTAATCACAATGCTCCATGCCCTTGTCATCACAAAGCTCCATGACGCATGTCATCACAATGTTCCATGGCCTTCGCCTCACAATGCTCCATGCCCTTGTCATCACAATGCTTCAAGACCCCCGTAATCACAATGCTCCATGCCCCTTTTCATAAGAATGCTCCATTAGACTTGTCATCACAAGTCTCCATGGTCATCTCATCACAATGCTCCAAGACCTTGGCATCAACATGCTCCATTCCCTTGTCATCACAATGCTCCATGAACCCTGTCATCACAATACTCCATGCACATTTTTAGCCCAATGCTCCATGACCCTTGTCATCACAATGATCCATGCCCTTGTCATCACAATGCTCCATGCACTTGTCAGCACAATGCTCCCTGATCCTTGTCATCACAATGCTCCAAACCATTGTCACCACAATGCTCCATTACCTTTGTCATCAGAATCCTCCATGACACTTGGCATCACAATGCTCCATGCCATTGTCATCACAATGCTCCATGACCCCTGTCATCACAATGCTCCGTGACTACAGTCATCACAATGCTTCATAACGTTTGTCATCACAACAATCCATGCCCGCGTCATCACAAGGCTCTGTGACCTTTGTAAACACAATGCTCCATGAACTTTTCATCACAATGCTCCGTGACCCTTGTCATCACAATGCTCCATGCCTTTGTCAGAACAATGCTCCATGACCCTTGTCATCAAATTGTGCCATGCGCTTTTCACCACAATGATCCACAACCTTGTCATCGCTATGCTCCATAAACCTTGTAATCACAATGCTCCATGCACTTCTCATCCAAATACTCTCTCACATGAGATATCACAATGTTCCATCACTAGTCATCACAATCCTCCCTCACCCCTGTTATCACAATGTTCCATGACCCCTGTCATCACAATGCTACATCCCCTTATCAGCACAATGTTCCATGATCCCTGACATCACAATGTTCCATAACCCTTGTCATCAAAATGCTCCATGACCCTTTTCATCCCAAAGCTCCATGACCCCTGGCATCACAATGTTCTATAAGCCCTGGCATCAAAATGTTCCATTACACTTTTCATCAAATTGCTGCATGACCCTGTCCTCAAAATGCTCCCTGCCCTTCTCATCACAATGCACCACACACTTGTCATCAAAATGCTCCATGATCTTTGTCATCACAAAGCTCCATGACCCTTGGCATCACAATGCTCCATGTCATTGTCATCACAATGCTCCATGAACCCTCTCATCACATTGCTCCATGTCCTTGTCATCACAAAGCTCCATGACACTTGTCATCACAATGCTCGATGCCATTCTCATCACAATGCTCCATGACCTTGTCATTACAATCCTCCATGACCCATGTATCACAGTGTACCGTGCCCTTGTCATGACAAACCGCCATGCCCACTCTCATCACAGTAATCCATGAAACATTTCAGATCAATGCTCAATGCCCTTCTCATCACAATGCTCCGTTACCTCTGTCGTAACAATGCTCCATGACACCTGCCATCATAATATTCCACGGCCTTGTCATCACAAGGCTCCATGACCCTTGTCATCACAATGCTCCAAGATCCATGTAATCACAATGCTCCATGCCCTTGTCATCACAAAGCTCCATGACGCATGTCATCAGAATGTTCCATGGTCTTCTCCTCACAATGCTCCATGCCCTTGTCATCACAATGCTCGAAGACTCCAGTAATCACAATGCTCCATTCCCTTTTTCATCAGAATGCTCCATTAGATTTGTCATCACAAGTCTCCATGGTCATCTCCTCACAATGCTCCAAGACCTTGTCATCACCATGCTCCATTCCCTTGTCATCACAATGCTCCATGACCCCTGTCATCACAATACTCCATGAACATTTTCAGCCCAATTCTCTATGACCTTCTCATCACAATGCTCCATGACCAATATCATCACAATGCTCCATGACCACTGTCATCACAACACTCCATGACACCTGACAACACAATGATCCGGGACTCTTGTCATCACAATGCTCCAAGACCCCTGTAATCACAATGCTCCATGACCCCTGTCATCACAATACTCCATGAACATTTTCAGCCCAATGCTCCATGACCCTTGTCATCACAATGATCCATGCCCATGTTATCCCAATGTTCCATGACCCATGTATTCACAATGCTCCATGACGCTTGTCATCACAGTGCTCCATGACACCTGTCATCACAATGCTCCATGCCTTTGTCAGCAAAATGCTACATGACCTTGTCATTACAATGCTCTATGCACTTGTCATCACAATACTCCATTTCCATTGTCATCACAATCCTCCATGAACATTGGGATCACATTGCTTCATGCCCTTGTCATCACAATGCTCCATGCTCCTTGAAATCAAAATGATCCATGACCTCTGTCATCACAATGCTCCAAACCCTTGTGATCACAATGTTCCATAACACTTGTCCTCACAACGCTCCATGATGCCTGTCATCACAATAATCCATGCCCTTTTCATCACAATGCTCCATGACCTTTGTCATCACAATTCTCAATACACTTGTCATCACAATGCTCCCTGACACTTGTCGTCAGAATGCTCCTTGAACCCTGTCACGAAAAGGCTCCATGCCTTTTTCATCACAAAGCCCCATGCCCTTTTCATCCCAATGCTCCATGCCATTGTCATCAAAATACTCCACAAGCTTGTCATCAGAATGCTCCATGACCCTTGTCATCACAATTCTCCATGCACTTGTCAGCACAATGCTCACTGACACTTGTCATCGCAATGCTCCAAGCCATTGTCATCACAATGCTCCATTACCTTTGTGATCAGAATCCTCAATGGAAGTTTGCATCACAATGCTCCATGCCATTGTCATCACAATGGGCCATTACATATGTCATCACAATGCTCCCTGACACCTCCCTTTACAATACTGCATTACCTGGTCATCACAATGCTCCCTGCCGTTCTCATCACAATGCACAACGCCCTTGCCATCAAAATGCTCCATGACCTTTGTCATCACAAAGCTCCATGACCCTTGGCATCACAATGCTCCATGTCATTGTCATCACAATGCTCCATGAACCCTCTCATCACATTGCTCCATGCCCTTGTCATCACAAAGCTCCATGGCACTTGTCATCACAATGCTCGATGCCCTTCTCATCACAATGCTCCATGCCCTTGTCATTACAATCCTCCATGACGCATGTATCACAGTGTACGGTGCCCTTGTCATCACAATGCGCCATGCCCACTCTCATCACAATAATCCATGAAATATTTCAGACCAATGCTCAATGCACTTCTCATCACAATGCTCCATTACCTCTGTCATAACAAGCTCCATGACCCCTGCCATCACAATGTTCCACGGCCTTGTCATCACAAGGCTCCAGGACCCTTGTCAGCACAATGCTCCAAGACCCATGTAATCACAATGCTCCATGCCCTTGTCATCACAAAGCTCCATGACGCATGTCATCACAATGTTCCATGGGCTTCGCCTCACAATGCTCCATGCCCTTGTCATCACAATGCTTCAAGACCCCCGTAATCACAATGCTCCATGCCCCTTTTCATAAGAATGCTCCATTAGACTTGTCATCACAAGTCTCCATGGTCATCTCATCACAATGCTCCAAGACCTTGTCATCAACATGCTCCATTCCCTTGTCATCACAATGCTCCATGACCCCTGTCATCACAATACTCCATGCACATTTTTAGCCCAATGCTCCATGACCCTTGTCATCACAATGATCCATGCCCTTGTCATCACAATGCTCCATGCCTTTGTCAGAACAATGCTCCATGACCCTTGTCATCAAATTGTGCCATGCGCTTTTCACCACAATGATCCACAACCTTGTCATCGCTATGCTCCATAAGCCTTGTAATCACAATGCTCCATGCACTTCTCATCCAAATACTCTCTCACATGAGATATCACAATGTTCCATCACTAGTCATCACAATCCTCCCTCACCCCTGTTATCACAATGTTCCATGACCCCTGTCATCACAATGCTACATCCCCTTATCAGCACAATGTTCCATGATCCCTGACATCACAATGTTCCATAACACTTGTCATCAAAATGCTCCATGACCCTTTTCATCCCAAAGCTCCATGACCACTGGCATCACAATGTTCTATAACCCCTGGCATCAAAATGTTCCATTACACTTTTCATCAAATTGCTGCATGACCCTGTCCTCAAAATGCTCCCTGCCCTTCTCATCACAATGCACCACACACTTGCCATCAAAATGCTCCATGACCTTTGTCATCACAAAACTCCATGACCCTTGGCATCACAATTCTCCATGTCATTGTCATCACAATGCTCCATGAACACTCTCATCACATTGCTCCATGCCCTTGTCATCACAAAGCTCCATGGCATTGTCATCACAATGCTCGATGCCCTTCTCATCACAATGCTCCATGCCCTTTTCATTACAATCCTCCATGACCCATGTATCACATTGTACCGTGCCCTTGTCATCACAATGCGCCATGCCCACTCTCATCACAATAATCCATGAAATATTTCAGACCAATGCTCAATGCACTTCTCATCACAATGCTCCATTTCCTCTGTCATAACAAGCTCCATGACACCTGCCATCACAATGTTGAACGGCCTTGTCATCACAAGGCTCCAGCACCCTTGTCAGCACAATGCTCCAAGACCCATGTAATCACAATGCTCCATGCCCTTGTCATCACAAAGCTCCATGACGCATGTCATCAGAATGTTCCATGGCCTTCGCCTCACAATGCTCCATGCCCTTGTCATCACAATGCTTCAAGACCCCCGTAATCACAATACTCCATGCACATTTTCAGCCCAATGCTCCATGACCCTTTTCATCACAATGATCCTTGCCCTTGTCATCACAATGCTCCATGCACTTGTCAGCACAATGCTCCCTGATCCTTGTCATCACAATGCTCCAAACCATTGTCACCACAATGCTCCATTACCTTTGTCATCAGAATCCTCCATGACACTTGGCATCACAATGCTCCATGCCATTGTCATCACAATGCTCCATGAACCCTGTCATCACAATGCTCCATGACTACAGTCATCACAATGCTTCATAACGTTTGTCATCACAACAATCCATGCCCGCGTCCTCACAAGGCTCTGTGACCTTTGTAACCACAATGCTCCATGAACTTTTCATCACAATGCTCCGTGACCCTTGTCATCACAATGCTCCATGCCTTTGTCAGAACAATGCTCCATGACCCTTCTCATCAAATTGTGCCATGCGCTTTTCACCACAATGATCCACAACCTTTTCATCGCTATGCTCCATAAACCTTGTAATCACAATGCTCCATGCACTTCTCATCCAAATACTCTCTCACATGAGATATCACAATGTTCCATCACTAGTCATCACAATCCTCCCTCACCCCTGTTATCACAATGTTCCATGACCCCTGTCATCACAATGCTACATCCCCTTATCAGCACAATGTTCCATGACCCCTGACATCACAATGTTCCATAACCCTTGTCATCAAAATGCTCCATGACCCTTTTCATCCCAAAGCTCCATGACCCCTGGCATCACAATGTTCTATAACCCCTGGCATCAAAATGTTCCATTACACTTTTCATCAAATTGCTGCATGACCCTGTCATCAAAATGCTCCCTGCCCTTCTCATCACAATGCACCACACACTTGCCATCAAAATGCTCCATGACCTTTGTCATCACAAAGCTCCATGACCCTTGGCATCACAATGCTCCATGTCATTGTCATCACAATGCTCCATGAACCCTCTCATCACATTGCTCCATGTCCTTGTCATCACAAAGCTCCATGACCCTTGTCATCACAATGCTCGATGCCCTTCTCATCACAATGCTCCATGACCTTGTCATTACAATCCTCCATGACCCATGTATCACAGTGTACCGTGCCCTTGTCATGACAAACCGCCATGCCCACTCTCATCACAGTAATCCATGAAACATTTCAGATCAATGCTCAATGCCCTTCTCATCACAATGCTCCGTTACCTCTGTCGTAACAATGCTCCATGACACCTGCCATCATAATATTCCACGGCCTTGTCATCACAAGGCTCCATGACCCTTGTCATCACAATGCTCCAAGATCCATGTAATCACAATGCTCCATGCCCTTGTCATCACAAAGCTCCATGACGCATGTCATCAGAATATTCCATGGTCTTCTCCTCACAATGCTCCATGCCCTTGTCATCACAATGCTCGAAGACTCCAGTAATCACAATGTTCCATTCCCTTTTTCATCAGAATGCTCCATTAGATTTGTCATCACAAGTCTCCATGGTCATCTCCTCACAATGCTCCAAGACCTTGTCATCACCATGCTCCATTCCCTTGTCATCACAATGCTCCATGACTCCTGTCATCACAATACTCCATGAACATTTTCAGCCCAATTCTCTATGACCTTCTCATCACAATGCTCCATGACCAATATCATCACAATGCTCCATGACCACTGTCATCACAACACTCCATGACACCTGACAACACAATGATCCGGGACTCTTGTCATCACAATGCTCCAAGACCCCTGTAATCACAATGCTCCATGACCCTTGTCATCACAATGATCCATGCCCATGTTATCCCAATGTTCCATGACCCATGTATTCACAATGCTCCATGACGCATGTCATCACAGTGCTCCATGACACCTGTCATCACAATGCTCCATGCCTTTGTCAGCAAAATGCTACATGACCTTGTCATTACAATGCTCTATGCACTTGTCATCACAATACTCCATTTCCATTGTCATCACAATCCTCCATGAACTTTGGGATCACATTGCTTCATGCCCTTGTCATCACAATGCTCCATGCTCCTTGAAATCAAAATGATCCATGACCTCTGTCATCACAATGCTCCAAACCCTTGTGATCACAATGTTCCATAACACTTGTCCTCACAACGCTCCATGATGCCTGTCATCACAATAATCCATGCCCTTTTCATCACAATGCTCCATGACCTTTGTCATCACAATTCTCAATACACTTGTCATCACAATGCTCCCTGACACTTGTCGTCAGAATGCTCCTTGAACCCTGTCACGAAAAGGCTCCATGCCTTTTTCATCACAAAGCCCCATGCCCTTTTCATCCCAATGCTCCATGCCATTGTCATCAAAATACTCCACAAGCTTGTCATCAGAATGCTCCATGACCCTTGTCATCACAATTCTCCATGCACTTGTCAGCACAATGCTCACTGACACTTGTCATCACAATGCTCCAAGCCATTGTCATCACAATGCTCCATTACCTTTGTGATCAGAATCCTCAATGGAAGTTTGCATCAGAATGCTCCATGCCATTGTCATCACAATGGGCCATTACATATGTCATCACAATGCTCCCTGACAACTCTCTTTACAATACTGCATTACCTGGTCATCACAATGCTCCCTGCCGTTCTCATCACAATGCACCAAACCCTTGTCATCAAAATGCTCCATGACCTTTGTCATCACAAAGCTCCATGACCCTTGGCATCACAATGCTCCATGTCATTGTCATCACAATGCTCCATGAACCCTCTCATCACATTGCTCCATGCCCTTGTCATCACAAAGCTCCATGGCATTGTCATCACAATGCTCGATGCCATTCTCATCACAATGCTCCATGCCCTTTTCATTACAATCCTCCATGACCCATGTTTCACAGTGTACCGTGCCCTTGTCATCACAATGCGCCATGCCCACTCTCATCACAATAATCCATGAAATATTTCAGACCAATGCTCAATGCACTTCTCATCACAATGCTCCATTACCTCTGTCATAACAAGCTCCATGACCCCTGCCATCACAATGTTCCACGGCCTTGTCATCACAAGGCTCCAGGACCCTTGTCAGCACAATGCTCCAAGACCCATGTAATCACAATGCTCCATGCCCTTGTCATCACAAAGCTCCATGACGCATGTCATCGCAATGTTCCATGGCCTTCGCCTCACAATGCTCCATGCCCTTGTCATCACAATGCTTCAAGACCCCCGTAATCACAATGCTCCATGCCCCTTTTCATAAGAATGCTCCATTAGACTTGTCATCACAAGTCTCCATGGTCATCTCATCACAATGCTCCAAGACCTTGTCATCACAATGCTCCATGACCCCTGTCATCACAATACTCCATGCACATTTTTAGCCCAATGCTCCATGACACTTGTCATCACAATGATCCATGCCCTTGTCATCACAATGCTCCATGCACTTGTCAGCACAATGCTCCCTGATCCTTGTCATCACAATGCTCCAAACCATTGTCACCACAATGCTCCATTACCTTTGTCATCAGAATCCTCCATGACACTTGGCATCACAATGCTCCATGCCATTGTCATCACAATGCTCCATGACCCCTGTCATCACAATGCTCCGTGACTACAGTCATCACAATGCTTCATAACGTTTGTCATCACAACAATCCATGCCCGCATCATCACAAGGCTCTGTGACCTTTGTAACCACAATGCTCCATGAACTTTTCATCACAATGCTCCGTGACCCTTGTCATCACAATGCTCCATGCCTTTGTCAGAACAATGCTCCATGACCCTTGTCATCAAATTGTGCCATGCGCTTTTCACCACAATGATCCACAACCTTGTCATCGCTATGCTCCATAAACCTTGTAATCACAATGCTCCATGCACTTCTCATCCAAATACTCTCTCACATGAGATATCACAATTTTCCATCACTAGTCATCACAATCCTCCCTCACCCCTGTTATCACAATGTTCCATGACCCCTGTCATCACAATGCTACATCCCCTTATCAGCACAATGTTCCATGACCCCTGACATCACAATATTCCATAACCCTTGTCATCAAAATGCTCCATGACCCTTTTCATCCCAAAGCTCCATGACCCCTGGCATCACAATGTTCTATAACCCCTGGCATCAAAATGTTCCATTACACTTTTCATCAAATTGCTGCATGACCCTGTCATCAAAATGCTCCCTGCCCTTCTCATCACAATGCACCACACACTTGTCATCAAAATGCTCCATGACCTTTGTCATCACAAAGCTCCATGACCCTTGGCATCACAATGCTCCATGTCATTGTCATCACAATGCTCCATGAACCCTCTCATCACATTGCTCCATGTCCTTGTCATCACAAAGCTCCATGACACTTGTCATCACAATGCTCGATGCCCTTCTCATCACAATGCTCCATGACCTTGTCATTACAATCCTCCATGACCCATGTATCACAGTGTACCGTGCCCTTGTCATGACAAACCGCCATGCCCACTCTCATCACAGTAATCCATGAAACATTTCAGATCAATGCTCAATGCCCTTCTCATCACAATGCTCCGTTACCTCTGTCGTAACAATGCTCCATGACACCTGCCATCATAATATTCCACGGCCTTGTCATCACAAGGCTCCATGACCCTTGTCATCACAATGCTCCAAGATCCATGTAATCACAATGCTCCATGCCCTTGTCATCACAAAGCTCCATGACGCATGTCATCAGAATGTTCCATGGTCTTCTCCTCACAATGCTCCATGCCCTTGTCATCACAATGCTCGAAGACTCCAGTAATCACAATGTTCCATTCCCTTTTTCATCAGAATGCTCCATTAGATTTGTCATCACAAGTCTCCATGGTCATCTCCTCACAATGCTCCAAGACCTTGTCATCACCATGCTCCATTCCCTTGTCATCACAATGCTCCATGACCCCTGTCATCACAATACTCCATGAACATTTTCAGCCCAATTCTCTATGACCTTCTCATCACAATGCTCCATGACCAATATCATCACAATGCTCCATGACCACTGTCATCACAACACTCCATGACACCTGACAACACAATGATCCGGGACTCTTGTCATCACAATGCTCCAAGACCCCTGTAATCACAATGCTCCATGACCCCTGTCATCACAATACTCCATGAACATTTTCAGCCAAATGCTCCATGACCCTTGTCATCACAATGATCCATGCCCATGTTATCCCAATGTTCCATGACCCATGTATTCACAATGCTCCATGACGCATGTCATCACAGTGCTCCATGACACCTGTCATCACAATGCTCCATGCCTTTGTCAGCAAAATGCTACATGACCTTGTCATTACAATGCTCTATGCACTTGTCATCACAATACTCCATTTCCATTGTCATCACAATCCTCCATGAACTTTGGGATCACATTGCTTCATGCCCTTGTCATCACAATGCTCCATGCTCCTTGAAATCAAAATGATCCATGACCTCTGTCATCACAATGCTCCAAACCCTTGTGATCACAATGTTCCATAACACTTGTCCTCACAACGCTCCATGATGCCTGTCATCACAATAATCCATGCCCTTTTCATCACAATGCTCCATGACCTTTGTCATCACAATTCTCAATACACTTGTCATCACAATGCTCCCTGACACTTGTCGTCAGAATGCTCCTTGAACCCTGTCACGAAAAGGCTCCATGCCTTTTTCATCACAAAGCCCCATGCCCTTTTCATCCCAATGCTCCATGCCATTGTCATCAAAATACTCCACAAGCTTGTCATCAGAATGCTCCATGACCCTTGTCATCACAATTCTCCATGCACTTGTCAGCACAATGCTCCCTGACACTTGTCATCACAATGCTCCAAGCCATTGTCATCACAGTGCTCCATTACCTTTGTGATCAGAATCCTCAATGGAAGTTTGCATCACAATGCTCCATGCCATTGTCATCACAATGGGCCATAACATATGTCATTACAATGCTCCCTGACACCTCTCTTTACAATACTGCATTACCTGGTCATCACAATGCTCCCTGCCGTTCTCATCACAATGCACCACACCCTTGTCATCAAAATGCTCCATGACCTTTGTCATCACAAAGCTCCATGACCCTTGGCATCACAATGCTCCATGTCATTGTCATCACAATGCTCCATGAAACCTCTCATCACATTGCTCCATGCCCTTGTCATCACAAAGCTCCATGGCATTGTCATCACAATGCTCGATGCCCTTCTCATCACAATGCTCCATGCCCTTTTCATTACAATCCTCCATAACCCATGTTTCACAGTGTACCGTGCCCTTGTCATCACAATGTGCCATGCCCACTCTCATCACAATAATCCATGAAATATTTCAGACCAATGCTCAATGCACTTCTCATCACAATGCTCCATTACCTCTGTCATAACAAGCTCCATGACCCCTGCCATCACAATGTTCCACGGCCTTGTCATCACAAGGCTCCAGGACCCTTGTCAGCACAATGCTCCAAGACCCATGTAATCACAATGCTCCATGCCCTTGTCATCACAAAGCTCCATGACGCATGTCATCACAATGTTCCATGGCCTTCGCCTCACAATGCTCCATGCCCTTGTCATCACAATGCTTCAAGACCCCCGTAATCACAATGCTCCATGCCCCTTTTCATAAGAATGCTCCATTAGACTTGTCATCACAAGTCTCCATGGTCATCTCATCACAATGCTCCAAGACCTTGTCATCAACATGCTCCATTCCCTTGTCATCACAATGCTCCATGACCCCTGTCATCACAATACTCCATGCACATTTTTAGCCCAATGCTCCATGACCCTTGTCATCACAATGATCCATGGCCTTGTCATCACAATGCTCCAAGCACTTGTCAGCACAATGCTCCCTGATCCTTGTCATCACAATGCTCCAAACCATTGTCACCACAATGCTCCATTACCTTTGTCATAAGAATCCTCCATGACACTTGGCATCACAATGCTCCATGCCATTGTCATCACAATGCTCCATGACCCCTGTCATCACAATGCTCCGTGACTACAGTCATCACAATGCTTCATAACGTTTGTCATCACAACAATCCATGCCCGCGTCATCACAAGGCTCTGTGACCTTTTTAACCACAATGCTCCATGAAATTTTCATCACAATGCTCCGCAACCCTTGTCATCACAATGCTCCATGCCTTTGTCAGAACAATGCTCCATGACCCTTGTCATCAAATTGTGCCAAGTGCTTTTCACCACAATGATCCACAACCTTGTCATCGCTATGCTCCATAAACCTTGTAATCACAATGCTCCATGCACTTCTCATCCAAATACTCTCTCACATGAGATATCACAATGTTCCATCACTAGTCATCACAATCCTCCCTCACCCCTGTTATCACAATGTTCCATGAACCCTGTCATCACAATGCTACATCCCCTTATCAGCACAATGTTCCATGACCCCTGACATCACAATGTTCCATAACCCTTGTCATCAAAATGCTCCATGACCCTTTTCATCCCAAAGCTCCATGACCCCTGGCATCACAATGTTCTATAACCCCTGGCATCAAAATGTTCCATTACACTTTTCATCAAATTGCTGCATGACCCTGTCATCAAAATGCTCCCTGCCCTTCTCATCACAATGCACCACACACTTGTCATCAAAATGCTCCATGACCTTTGTCATCACAAAGCTCCATGACCCTTGGCATCACAATGCTCCATGTCATTGTCATCACAATGCTCCATGAACCCTCTCATCACATTGCTCCATGTCCTTGTCATCACAAAGCTCCATGACACTTGTCATCACAATGCTCGATGCCCTTCTCATCACAATGCTCCATGACCTTGTCATTACAATCCTCCATGACCCATGTATCACAGTGTACCATGCCCTTGTCATGACAAACCGCCATGCCCACTCTCATCACAGTAATCCATGAAACATTTCAGATCAATGCTCAATGCCCTTCTCATCACAATGCTCCGTTACCTCTGTCGTAACAATGCTCCGTGACACCTGCCATCATAATATTCCACGGCCTTGTCATCACAAGGCTCCATGACCCTTGTCATCACAATGCTCCTAGATCCATGTAATCACAATGCTCGAAGACTCCAGTAATCACAATGTTCCATTCCCTTTTTCATCAGAATGCTCCATTAGATTTGTCATCACAAGTTTCCATGGTCATCTCCTCACAATGCTCCAAGACCTTGTCATCACCATGCTCCATTCCCTTGTCATCACAATGCTCCATGACCCCTGTCATCACAATAATCCATGAACATTTTCAGCCCAATTCTCTATGACCTTCTCATCACAATGCTCCATGACCAATATCATCACAATGCTCCATGACCACTGTCATCACAACACTCCATGACACCTGACAACACAATGATCCGGGACTCTTGTCATCACAATGCTCCAAGACCCCTGTAATCACAATGCTCCATGACCCCTGTCATCACAATACTCCATGAACATTTTCAGCCCAATGCTCCATGACCCTTGTCATCACAATGATCCATGCCCATGTTATCCCAAAGTTCCATGACCCATGTATTCACAATGCTCCATGACGCATGTCATCACAGTGCTCCATGACACCTGTCATCACAATGCTCCATGCCTTTGTCAGCAAAATGCTACATGACCTTGTCATTACAATGCTCTATGCACTTGTCATCACAATACTCCATTTCCATTGTCATCACAATCCTCCATGAACTTTGGGATCACATTGCTTCATGCCCTTGTCATCACAATGCTCCATGCTCCTTGAAATCAAAATGATCCATGACCTCTGTCATCACAATGCTCCAAACCCTTGTGATCACAATGTTCCATAACACTTGTCCTCACAACGCTCCATGATGCCTGTCATCACAATAATCCATGCCCTTTTCATCACAATGCTCCATGACCTTTGTCATCACAATTCTCAATACACTTGTCATCACAATGCTCCCTGACACTTGTCGTCAGAATGCTCCTTGAACCCTGTCACGAAAAGGCTTCATGCCTTTTTCATCACAAAGCCCCATGCCCTTTTCATCCCAATGCTCCATGCCATTGTCATCAAAATACTCCACAAGCTTGTCATCAGAATGCTCCATGACCCTTGTCATCACAATTCTCCATGCACTTGTCAGCACAATGCTCCCTGACACTTGTCATCACAATGCTCCAAGCCATTGTCATCACAATGCTCCATTACCTTTGTGATCAGAATCCTCAATGGAAGTTTGCATCAGAATGCTCCATGCCATTGTCATCACAATGGGCCATTACATATGTCATCACAATGCTCCCTGACACCTCTCTTTACAATACTGCATTACCTGGTCATCACAATGCTCCCTGCCGTTCTCATCACAATGCACCACACCCTTGTCATCAAAATGCTCCATGACCTTTGTCATCACAAAGCTCCATGACCCTTGGCATCACAATGCTCCATGTCATTGTCATCACAATGCTCCATGAACCCTCTCATCACATTGCTCCATGCCCTTGTCATCACAAAGCTACATGGCACTTGTCATCACAATGCTCGATGCCCTTCTCATCACAATGCTCCATGCCCTTGTCATTACAATCCTCCATGACCCATGTTTCACAGCGTACCGTGCCCTTGTCATCACAATGCGCCATGCCCACTCTCATCACAATAATCCATGAAATATTTCAGACCAATGCTCAATGCACTTCTCATCACAATGCTCCATTACCTCTGTCATAACAAGCTCCATGACACCTGCCATCACAATGTTGAACGGCCTTGTCATCACAAGGCTCCAGCACCCTTGTCAGCACAATGCTCCAAGACCCATGTAATCACAATGCTCCATGCACTTGTCATCACAAAGCTCCATGACGCATGTCATCACAATGTTCCATGGCCTTCGCCTCACAATGCTCTATGCCCTTGACATCACAATGCTTCAAGACCCCCGTAATCACAATTCTCCATGCCCCTTTTCATAAGAATGCTCCATTAGACTTGTCATCACAAGTCTCCATGGTCATCTCATCACAATGCTCCAAGACCTTGTCATCAACATGCTCCATTCCTTTGTCATCACAATGCTCCATGACCCCTGTCATCACAATACTCCATGCACATTTTCAGCCCAATGCTCCATGACCCTTGTCATCACAATGATCCATGCCCTTGTCATCACAATGCTCCATGCACTTGTCAGCACAATGCTCCCTGATCCTTGTCATCACAATGCTCCAAACCATTGTCACCACAATGCTCCATTACCTTTGTCATCAGAATCCTCCATGACACTTGGCATCACAATGCTCCATGCCATTGTCATCACAATGCTCCATGACCCCTGTCATCACAATGCTCCGTGACTACAGTCATCACAATGCTTCATAACGTTTGTCATCACAACAATCCATGCCCGCGTCATCACAAGGCTCTGTGACCTTTGTAACCACAATGCTCCATGAACTTTTCATCACAATGCTCCGTGACCCTTGTCATCACAATGCTCCATGACCCTTGTCATCAAATTGTGCCATGCGCTTTTCACCACAATGATCCACAACCTTGTCATCGCTATGCTCCATAAACCTTGTAATCACAATGCTCCATGCACTTCTCATCCAAATACTCTCTCACATGAGATATCACAATGTTCCATCACTAGTCATCACAATCCTCCCTCACCCCTGTTATCACAATGTTCCATGACCCCTGTCATCACAATGCTACATCCCCTTATCAGCACAATGTTCCATGACCCCTGACATCACAATGTTCCATAACCCTTGTCATCAAAATGCTCCATGACGCTTTTCATCCCAAAGCTCCATGACCCCTGGCATCACAATGTTCTATAACCCCTGGCATCAAAATGTTCCATTACACTTTTCATCAAATTGCTGCATGACCCTGTCATCAAAATGCTCCCTGCCCTTCTCATCACAATGCACCACACACTTGTCATCAAAATGCTCCATGACCTTTGTCATCACAAAGCTCCATGACCCTTGGCATCACAATGCTCCATGTCATTGTCATCACATTGCTCCATGAACCCTCTCATCACATTGCTCCATGTCCTTGTCATCACAAAGCTCCATGACACTTGTCATCACAATGCTCGATGCCATTCTCATCACAATGCTCCATGATCTTGTCATTACAATCCTCCATGACCCATGTATCACAGTGTACCGTGCCCTTGTCATGACAAACCGCCATGCCCACTCTCATCACAGTAATCCATGAAACATTTCAGATCAATGCTCAATGCCCTTCTCATCACAATGCTCCGTTACCTCTGTCGTAACAATGCTCCATGACACCTGCCATCATAATATTCCAGGGCCTTGTCATCACAAGGCTCCATGACCCTTGTCATCACAATGCTCCAAGATCCATGTAATCACAATGCTCCATGCCCTTGTCATCACAAAGCTCCATGACGCATGTCATCAGAATGTTCCATGGTCTTCTCCTCACAATGCTCCATGCCCTTGTCATCACAATGCTCGAAGACTCCAGTAATCACAATGTTCCATTCCCTTTTTCATCAGAATGCTCCATTAGATTTGTCATCACAAGTCTCCATGGTCATCTCCTCACAATGCTCCAAGACCTTGTCATCACCATGCTCCATTCCCTTGTCATCACAATGCTCCATGACCCCTGTCATCACAATACTCCATGAACATTTTCAGCCCAATTCTCTATGACCTTCTCATCACAATGCTCCATGACCAATATCATCACAATGCTCCATGACCACTGTCATCACAACACTCCATGACACCTGACAACACAATGATCCGGGACTCTTGTCATCACAATGCTCCAAGACCCCTGTAATCACAATGCTCCATGACCCCTGTCATCACAATACTCCATGAACATTTTCAGCCCAATGCTCCATGACCCTTGTCATCACAATGATCCATGCCCATGTTATCCCAAAGTTCCATGACCCATGTATTCACAATGCTCCATGACGCATGTCATCACAGTGCTCCATGACACCTGTCATCACAATGCTCCATGCCTTTGTCAGCAAAATGCTACATGACCTTGTCATTACAATGCTCTATGCACTTGTCATCACAATACTCCATTTCCATTGTCATCACAATCCTCCATGAACTTTGGGATCACATTGCTTCATGCCCTTGTCATCACAATGCTCCATGCTCCTTGAAATCAAAATGATCCATGACCTCTGTCATCACAATGCTCCAAACCCTTGTGATCACAATGTTCCATAACACTTGTCCTCACAACGCTCCATGATGCCTGTCATCACAATAATCCATGCCCTTTTCATCACAATGCTCCATGACCTTTGTCATCACAATTCTCAATACACTTGTCATCACAATGCTCCCTGACACTTGTCGTCAGAATGCTCCTTGAACCCTGTCACGAAAAGGCTCCATGCCTTTTTAATCACAAAGCCCCATGCCATTTTCATCCCAATGCTCCATGCCATTGTCATCAAAATACTCCACAAGCTTGTCATCAGAATGCTCCATGACCCTTGTCATCACAATTCTCCATGCACTTGTCAGCACAATGCTCCCTGACACTTGTCATCACAATGCTCCAAGCCATTGTCATCACAATGCTCCATTACCTTTGTGATCAGAATCCTCAATGGAAGTTTGCATCACAATGCTCCATGCCATTGTCATCACAATGGGCCATTACATATGTCATCACAATGCTCCCTGACACCTCCCTTTACAATAATGCATTACCTGGTCATCACAATGCTCCCTGCCATTCTCATCACAATGCACCACACACTTGTCTTCAAAATGCTCCATGACCTTTGTCATCACAAAGCTCCATGACCCTTGGCATCACAATGCTCCATGTCATTGTCATCACAATGCTCCATGAACCCTCTCATCACATTGCTCCATGCCCTTGTCATCACAAAGCTCCATGGCACTTGTCATCACAATGCTCGATGCCCTTCTCATCACAATGCTCCATGCCCTTGTCATTACAATCCTCCATGACCCATGTATCACAGTGTACCGTGCCCTTGTCATCACAATGTGCCATGCCCACTCTCATCACAATAATCCATGAAATATTTCAGACCAATGCTCAATGCACTTCTCATCACAATGCTCCATTACCTCTGTCATAACAAGCTCCATGACCCCTGAAATCACAATGTTCCACGGCCTTGTCATCACAAGGCTCCAGGACCCTTGTCAGCACAATGCTCCAAGACCCATGTAATCACAATGCTCCATGCCCTTGTCATCACAAAGCTCCATGACGCATGTCATCACAATGTTCCATGGCCTTCGCCTCACAATGCTCCATGCCCTTGTCATCACAATGCTTCAAGACCCCCGTAATCACAATGCTCCATGCCCCTTTTCATAAGAATGCTCCATTAGACTTGTCATCACAAGTCTCCATGGTCATCTCATCACAATGCTCCAAGACCTTGTCATCAACATGCTCCATTCCCTTGTCATCACAATGCTCCATGACCCCTGTCATCACAATACTCCATGCACATTTTTAGCCCAATGCTCCATGACCCTTGTCATCACAATGATCCATGCCCTTGTCATCACAATGCTCCATGCACTTGTCAGCACAATGCTCCCTGATCCTTGTCATCACAATGCTCCAAACCATTGTCACCACAATGCTCCATTACCTTTGTCATCAGAATCCTCCATGACACTTGGCATCATAATGCTCCATGCCATTGTCATCACAATGCTCCATGACCCCTGTCATCACAATGCTCCGTGACTACAGTCATCACAATGCTTCATAACGTTTGTCATCACAACAATCCATGCCCGCGTCATCACAAGGCTCTGTGACCTTTGTAACCACAATGCTCCATGAACTTTTCATCACAATGCTCCGTGACCCTTGTCATCACAATGCTCCATGCCTTTGTCAGAACAATGCTCCATGACCCTTGTCATCAAATTGTGCCATGCGCTTTTCACCACAATGATCCACAACCTTGTCATCGCTATGCTCCATAAACCTTGTAATCACAATGCTCCATGCACTTCTCATCCAAATACTCTCTCACATGAGATATCACAATGTTCCATCACTAGTCATCACAATCCTCCCTCACGCCTGTTATCACAATGTTCCATGACCCCTGTCATCACAATGCTACATCCCCTTATCAGCACAATGTTCCATGACACCTGACATCACAATGTTCCATAACCCTTGTCATCAAAATGCTCCATGACCCTTTTCATCCCAAAGCTCCATGACCCCTGGCATCACAATGTTCTATAACCCCTGGCATCAAAATGTTCCATTACACTTTTCATCAAATTGCTGCATGACCCTGTCCTCAAAATGCTCCCTGCCCTTCTCATCACAATGCACCACACACTTGTCATCAAAATGCTCCATGACCTTTGTCATCACAAAGCTCCATGACCCTTGGCATCACAATGCTCCATGTCATTGTCATCACAATGCTCCATGAACCCTCTCATCACATTGCTCCATGTCCTTGTCATCACAAAGCTCCATGACACTTGTCATCGCAATGCTCGATGCCATTCTCATCACAATGCTCTATGACCTTGTCATTACAATCCTCCATGACCCATGTATCACAGTGTACCGTGCCCTTGTCATGACAAACCGCCATGCCCACTCTCATCACAGTAATCCATGAAACATTTCAGATCAATGCTCAATGCCCTTCTCATCACAATGCTCCGTTACCTCTGTCGTAACAATGCTCAATGACACCTGCCATCATAATATTCCAGGGCCTTGTCACCACAAGGCTCCATGACCCTTGTCATCACAATGCTCCAAGATCCATGTAATCACAATGCTCCATGCCCTTGTCATCACAAAGCTCCATGACGCATGTCATCAGAATGTTCCATGGTCTTCTCCTCACAATGCTCCATGCCCTTGTCATCACAATGCTCGAAGACTCCAGTAATCACAATGTTCCATTCCCTTTTTCATCAGAATGCTCCATTAGATTGGTCATCACAAGTCTCCATGGTCATCTCCTCACAATGCTCCAAGACCTTGTCATCACCATGCTCCATTCCCTTGTCATCACAATGCTCCATGACCCCTGTCATCACAATACTCCATGAACATTTTCAGCCCAATTCTCTATGACCTTCTCATCACAATGCTCCATGACCAATATCATCACAATGCTCCATGACCACTGTCATCACAACACTCCATGACACCTGACAACACAATGATCCGGGACTCTTGTCATCACAATGCTCCAAGACCCCTGTAATCACAATGCTCCATGACCCCTGTCATCACAATACTCCATGAACATTTTCAGCCCAATGCTCCATGTCCCTTGTCATCACAATGATCCATGCCCATGTTATCCCAATGTTCCATGACCCATGTATTCACAATGCTCCATGACGCATGTCATCACAGTGCTCCATGACACCTGTCATCACAATGCTCCATGCCTTTGTCAGCAAAATGCTACATGACCTTGTCATTACAATGCTCTATGCACTTGTCATCACAATACTCCTTTTCCATTGTCATCACAATCCTCCATGAACTTTGGGATCACATTGCTTCATGCCCTTGTCATCACAATGCTCCATGCTCCTTGAAATCAAAATGACCCATGAACTCTGTCATCACAATGCTCCAAACCCTTGTGATCACAATGTTCCATAACACTTGTCCTCACAACGCTCCATGATGCCTGTCATCACAATAATCCATGCCCTTTTCATCACAATGCTCCATGACCTTTGTCATCACAATTCTCAATACACTTGTCATCACAATGCTCCCTGACACTTGTCGTCAGAATGCTCCTTGAACCCTGTCACGAAAAGGCTCCATGCCTTTTTCATCACAAAGCCCCATGCCCTTTTCATCCCAATGCTCCATGCCATTGTCATCAAAATACTCCACAAGCTTGTCATCAGAATGCTCCATGACCCTTGTCATCACAATTCTCCATGCACTTGTCAGCACAATGCTCACTGACACTTGTCATCACAATGCTCCAAGCCATTGTCATCACAATGCTCCATTACCTTTGTGATCAGAATCCTCAATGGAAGTTTGCATCACAATGCTCCATGCCATTGTCATCACAATGGGCCATTACATATGTCATCACAATGCTCCCTGACACCTCTCTTTACAATACTGCATTACCTGGTCATCACAATGCTCCCTGTCGTTCTCATCACAATGCACCACACCCTTGTCATCAAAATGCTCCATGACCTTTGTCATCACAAAGCTCCATGACCCTTGGCATCACAATGCTCCATGTCATTGTCATCACAATGCTCCATGAACCCTCTCGTCACATTGCTCCATGCCCTTGTCATCACAAAGCTCCATGGCACTTGTCATCACAATGCTCGATGCCCTTCTCATCACAATGCTCCATGCCCTTGTCATTACAATCCTCCATGACCCATGTTTCACAGTGTACCGTGCCCTTGTCATCACAATGCGCCATGCCCACTCTCATCACAATAATCCATGAAATATTTCAGACCAATGCTCAATGCACTTCTCATCACAATGCTCCATTACCTCTGTCATAACAAGCTCCATGACACCTGCCATCACAATGTTGAACGGCCTTGTCATCACAAGGCTCCAGCACCCTTGTCAGCACAATGCTCCAAGACCCATGTAATCACAATGCTCCATGCCCTTGTCATCACAAAGCTCCATGACGCATGTCATCAGAATGTTCCATGGCCTTCGCCTCACAATGCTCCATGCCCTTGTCATCACAATGCTTCAAGACCCCCATAATCACAATGCTCCATGCCCCTTTTCATAGGAATGCTCCATTAGATTGTCATCACAAGTCTCCATGGTCATCTCATCACAATGCTCCAAGACCTTGTCATCAACATGCTCCATTCCCTTGTCATCACAATGCTCCATGACCCCTGTCATCACAATACTCCATGCACATTTTCAGCCCAATGCTCCATGACCCTTTTCATCACAATGATCCATGCCCTTGTCATCACAATGCTCCATGCACTTGTCAGCACAATGCTCCCTGATCCTTGTCATCACAATGCTCCAAACCATTGTCACCACAATGCTCCATTACCTTTGTCATCAGAATCCTCCATGACACTTGGCATCACAATGCTCCATGCCATTGTCATCACAATGCTCCATGACCCCTGTCATCACAATGCTCCGTGACTACAGTCATCACAATGCTTCATAACGTTTGTCATCACAACAATCCATGCCCGCGTCATCACAAGGCTCTGTGACCTTTGTAACCACAATGCTCCATGAACTTTTCATCACAATGCTCCGTGAACCTTGTCATCACAATGCTCCATGCCTTTGTCAGAACAATGCTCCATGACCCTTGTCATCAAATTGTGCCATGCTCTTTTCACCACAATGATCCACAACCTTGTCATCGCTATGCTCCTTAAACCTTGTAATCACAATGCTCCATGCACTTCTCATCCAAATACTCTCTCACATGAGATATCACAATGTTCCATCACTAGTCATCACAATCCTCCCTCACCCCTGTTATCACAATGTTCCATGACCCCTGTCATCACAATGCTACATCCCCTTATCAGCACACTGTTCCATGTCCCCTGACATCACAATGTTCCATAACCCTTGTCATCAAAATGCTCCATGACCCTTTTCATCCCAAAGCTCCATGACCCCTGGCATCACAATGTTCTATAACCCCTGGCATCAAAATGTTCCATTACACTTTTCATCAAATTGCTGCATGACCCTGTCATCAAAATGCTCCCTGCCCTTCTCATCACAATGCACCACACACTTGTCATCAAAATGCTCCATGACCTTTGTCATCACAAAGCTCCATGACCCTTGGCATCACAATGCTCCATGTCATTGTCATCACAATGCTCCATGAACCCTCTCATCACATTGCTCCATGTCCTTGTCATCACAAAGCTCCATGACACTTGTCATCACAATGCTCGATGCCATTCTCATCACAATGCTCCATGACCTTGTCATTACAAGCCTCCATGACCCATGTATCACAGTGTACCGTGCCCTTGTCATGACAAACCGCCATGCCCACTGTCATCACAGTAATCCATGAAACATTTCAGATCAATGCTCAATGCCCTTCTCATCACAATGCTCCGTTACCTCTGTCGTAACTATGCTCCATGACACCTGCCATCATAATATTCCACGGCCTTGTCATCACAAGGCTCCATGACCCTTGTCATCACAATGCTCCAAGATCCATGTAATCACAATGCTCCATGCCCTTGTCATCACAAAGCTCCATGACGCATGTCATCAGAATGTTCCATGGTCTTCTCCTCACAATGCTCCATGCCCTTGTCATCACAATGCTCGAAGACTCCAGTAATCACAATGTTCCATTCCCTT
This sequence comes from Mesoplodon densirostris, assembly GCF_025265405.1. Lineage (NCBI taxonomy): Eukaryota > Metazoa > Chordata > Mammalia > Artiodactyla > Ziphiidae > Mesoplodon > Mesoplodon densirostris. The sequence continues at coordinate 7,100,480 of NW_026778197.1, read as the reverse complement.
TTTCATCAGAATGCTCCATTAGATTTGTCATCACAAGTCTCCATGGTCATCTCCTCACAATGCTCCAAGACCTTGTCATCACCATGCTCCATTCCCTTGTCATCACAATGCTCCATGACCCCTGTCATCACAATACTCCATGAATATTTTCAGCCCAATTCTCTATGACCTTCTCATCACAATGCTCCATGACCAATATCATCACAATGCTCCATGACCACTGTCATCACAACACTCCATGACACCTGACAACACAATGATCCGGGACACTTGTCATCACAATGCTCCAAGACCCCTGTAATCACAATGCTCCATGACCCCTGTCATCACAATACTCCATGAACATTTTCAGCCCAATGCTCCATGACCCTTGTCATCACAATGATCCATGCCCATGTTATCCCAATGTTCCATGACCCATGTATTCACAATGCTCCATGACGCTTGTCATCACAGTGCTCCATGACACCTGTCATCACAATGCTCCATGCCTTTGTCAGCAAAATGCTACATGACCTTGTCATTACAATGCTCTATGCACTTGTCATCACAATACTCCATTTCCATTGTCATCACAATCCTCCATGAACTTTGGGATCACATTGCTTCATGCCCTTGTCATCACAATGCTCCATGCTCCTTGAAATCAAAATGATCCATGACCTCTGTCATCACAATGCTCCAAACCCTTGTGATCACAATGTTCCATAACACTTGTCCTCACAACGCTCCATGATGCCTGTCATCACAATAATCCATGCCCTTTTCATCACAATGCTCCATGACCTTTGTCATCACAATTCTCAATACACTTGTCATCACAATGCTCCCTGACACTTGTTGTCAGAATGCTCCTTGAACCCTGTCACGAAAAGGCTCCATGCCTTTTTCATCACAAAGCCCCATGCCCTTTTCATCCCAATGCTCCATGCCATTGTCATCAAAATACTCCACAAGCTTGTCATCAGAATGCTCCATGACCCTTGTCATCACAATTCTCCATGCACTTGTCAGCACAATGCTCCCTGACACTTGTCATCACAATGCTCCAAGCCATTGTCATCACAATGCTCCATTACCTTTGTGATCAGAATCCTCAATGGAAGTTTGCATCACAATGCTCCATGCCATTGTCATCACAATGGGCCATTACATATGTCATCACAATGCTCCCTGACACCTCCCTTTACAATACTGCATTACCTGGTCATCACAATGCTCCCTGCCGTTCTCATCACAATGCACCACACACTTGTCATCAAAATGCTCCATGACCTTTGTCATCACAAAGCTCCATGACCCTTGGCATCACAATGCTCCATGTCATTGTCATCACAATGCTCCATGAACCCTCTCATCACATTGCTCCGTGCCCTTGTCATCACAAAGCTCCATGGCACTTGTCATCACAATGCTCGATGCCCTTCTCATCACAATGCTCCATGCCCTTGTCATTACAATCCTCCATGACCCATGTATCACAGTGTACCGTGCCCTTGTCATCACAATGCGCCATGCCCACTCTCATCACAATAATCCATGAAATATTTCAGACCAATGCTCAATGCACTTCTCATCACAATGCTCCATTACCTCTGTCATAACAAGCTCCATGACCCCTGCCATCACAATGTTCCACGGCCTTGTCATCACAAGGCTCCAGGACCCTTGTCAGCACAATGCTCCAAGACCCAAGTAATCACAATGCTCCATGCCCTTGTCATCACAAAGCTCCATGATGCATGTCATCAGAATGTTCCATGGCCTTCGCCTCACAATGCTCCATGCCCTTGTCATCACAATGCTTCAAGACCCCCGTAATCACAATGCTCCATGCCCCTTTTCATAAGAATGCTCCATTAGACTTGTCATCACAAGTCTCCATGGTCATCTCCTCACAATGCTCCAAGACCTTGTCATCACCATGCTCCATTCCCTTGTCATCACAATGCTCCATGACCCCTGTCATCACAATACTCCATGAACATTTTCAGCCCAATTCTCTATGACCTTCTCATCACAATGCTCCATGACCAATATCATCACAATGCTCCATGACCACTGTCATCACAACACTCCATGACACCTGACAACACAATGATCCGGGACTCTTGTCATCACTCTGCTCCAAGACCCCTGTAATCACAATGCTCCATGACCCCTGTCATCACAATACTCCATGAACATTTTCAGCCCTATGCTCCATGACCCTTGTCATCACAATGATCCATGCCCATGTTATCCCAATGTTCCATGACCCATGTATTCACAATGCTCCATGACGCTTGTCATCACAGTGCTCCATGACACCTGTCATCACAATGCTCCATGCCTTTGTCAGCAAAATGCTACATGACCTTGTCATTACAATGCTCTATGCACTAGTCATCACAATACTCCATTTCCATTGTCATCACAATCCTCCATTAACTTTGGGATCACATTGCTTCATGCCCTTGTCATCACAAAGCTCCATGCTCCTTGAAATCAAAATGATCCATGACCTCTGTCATCACAATGCTCCAAACACTTGTGATCACAATGTTCCATAACACTTGTCCTCACAACGCTCCATGATGCCTGTCATCACAATAATCCATGCCCTTTTCATCACAATGCTCCATGACCTTTGTCATCACAATTCTCAATACACTTGTCATCACAATGCTCCCTGACACTTGTCGTCAGAATGCTCCTTGAACCCTGTCACGAAAAGGCTCCATGCCTTTTTCATCACAAAGCCCCATGCCCTTTTCATCCCAATGCTCCATGCCATTGTCATCAAAATACTCCACAAGCTTGTCATCAGAAAGCTCCATGACCCTTGTCATCACAATGCTCCATGCACTTGTCAGCACAATGCTCCCTGACCCTTGTCATCACAATGCTCCAAGCCATTGTCATTCACAATGCTCCATTACCTTTGTCATCAGATTCCTCCCTGACACTTGGCATCACAATTCTCCATGCCATTGTCATCACAATGGGCCATTACATATGTCATCACAATGCTCCCTGACACCTATTTTCACAATACTGCATGACCTGGTCATCACAATGCTCCATGCCCTTGTCATCATAATGCGCCATTCCAAATGTCATGACAATAATCCATGAAACTTATTAGACCAATGCTCCGTGCGCTTGTCATCACAATGTTCTATGCCCTTGTTATCACAATGATCCCAGACCCCTGTAATCACAATGCTCCATGCCCCTTTACATCAGTATGCTCCATGAGACTTGTCATCACAAGGCTCCATGGTTTTCTCATCACAATGCTCCAGGACCTTGTCATCACAATGCTTCACGACATTGTCATGAAAATTCCCAATGGCCCTTGTCATCATAATGCTCCAAGCCCTAGTCATCACAATGCTCCATTATATTTGTCATCACAATCCTTCATTATATTTGACATCACAATGCTCTATGCCATTGTCATCGCAATGGACCATTACATATGTCATCACAATGCTCCCTGACACCTGTCTTCACAATATTCCATGCCCTTGTCATCACAAAGATCAATGCCTTGTAATCACAATGCTCCATGCCTTTGTTTTCACAATGTTCCAAGAACCCTGTAATCAGAATGCTCCATGCCCCTTTTCATCAGTATGCTCCATGAGATTTGTCATCACAAGGCTCCATGGTTTTCTCATCACAATGCTCCAGGACCTTGTCATCACAATTCTTCAAGACATTGTCCTGAAAATTCTCAATGGCCCTTGTCATCATAATGCTCCAAGCCCTAGTCATCACAATGCTCCATTATATTTGTCATCACAATCCTCCATTACATTTGGCATCACAATGCTCCATGCCATATTTATCGCAATGGACTATGAAATATGTCATCACAATGCTCCCTGACACCTGTCTTAAAAATACTCCATGCCCTTGACATCACAATGCTCCATGCCCTTGTCATCACAATGCACCATGTCCACTATCATCACAATAATCTATGAAACTTGTCAGACCAATTCTCCATGCCCCTGTCATCACAATGCTCCATGCCCTTGTCATCACAATGCTCCATGACACCTTTCATCGCAATGCTCCTTGACTCCAATGCTCCATGACACCTTTCATTACAATGCTCCGTGACTCCAATCATCACAATGCTTCATGACCTTTGTCATCACAATTGTCCATGCCCTCGTCATCAACAGTCTCTGTGACCATTTTAACCACAATGCTCAATGAACTTTTCATCACAATTCTCTGTGAAACTTGTCATCACAATGCTCCATGTCTTTGTCAAAACAATGCTCCATGACCATTGTCATCACAATGTGCCACGCGCATTTCATCACAACGTTCCAATCCTTGTCATTGCAATGCTCCATAAACCTTGTAATCACAATGGTCCATGCACTTCTCATCAAATTGCGCTCTCACCAGAGATATCACAATGTTCCATCACTAGTCATCACAATACACCCTCATCCTTGTAATCACAATGTTCCATGACACTGTCATCACAATGCTACATCCCCTTATCATCACAATGTTCCATGACCCCTGCCATCACAATGTTCCATAAGCCCTGTCATCAAAATGCTCCATGACACTTTCCATCCCAAAGCTCCAAGACCCCTGCCATCACAATGTTTTATAACCCCTGCCATCAAAATGTTCCATTACACTTTTTATCAAATTGCTGCATGACCCGGTCATCAAAATGCTCCCTGCCCTTCTCATCAAAATGCACCATGCACTTGTCATTAAAATGCTCCATTACTTTTGTCATCACAATGTTCCAAGACCCTTTGCATCACAATTCTCCATGTCATTGTCATCACAATGCTCCATGAACCCTCTCATCACATTGCACCTTGCCCTTGTCATCACAAAGCTCCATGACACTTGTCATCACAATGCTCCCTGCCCTTGTCATTACAGTCCTGCATGACCCATGTATCACAGTGTTCCGTGCCCTTGTCATCACAATGCTCCATGCCCACTCTCATCACAATTATCCATGAAACATTTCAGACATAAGTTCCATACCCTTCTCATCACAATGCTCCTTTACCCCTGTCATAACAATGCACCATGACCCCTACCATCACAATGTTCCACGGCCTAGTCATCACAAGGTTCCATGATACTTCTCATCACAATGCTCAAGACCCCGGAAATCACAATGCTCCATGCCCTTGTCATCACAAAGCTCCATGACGCATGTCATCAGAATGTTCCATGGGCTTCTCATCAAAATGCTCCATGCCCTTGTCATCACAATGCTTCAAGACCCTTGTAATCACAATGCTCCATGCCCCTTTTCATCTCAATGCTCCATGAACCCTGTCATCACAATGCACCATGCCCATCATCATAATGCTTCAGGCTATTGTCAGCACAATGAAATCAAAATTATCCATGACCTCTATCATCACAATGCTCCATGACCCCTGTCATCACAATACTCCATGAACGTTTTCAGCCCCATGCTCCATGACACTTGTTATCACAATGATCCATGCCCTTGTCATCACAATGCTCCATGAACCCTGTATTCACAATGCTCCGTGACGCTTGTCATCACAGTGCTCCATGTCACCTGTCATCACAATGTTCCATGCTTTTGTCAGCAAAATACTACATGACCTTGTCATTACAATGCTCTATGCGCTTGTCATCACAGTACTCCATTACCATTGTCATCAAAATCCTCCATGAACATTGGGATCTCTTTGCTTCATTCCCTTTGTCATCACAATCCTCCATGCTCCTTGAAATCAAAATGATTCATGACCTCTGTCATCACAGTGCTCCAAAACCTTGTGATCACAATGTTCCATAACACTTGTCATCACAACGCTCCATGATGCCTTTTTCATCACTATTCTTTATGCCGTTTTCATCACAATGCTCCATGCCATTGTCATCAAAATACTCCACAAGCTTTTCATCAGAATGCTCCATGACGCTTGTCATCACAATTCTCCATGCACTTGTCAGCACAATGCTCCCTGACTCTTGTCATCACAATGCTCCATGTGCTTGTCAGGACAATGCTCCATGACACATGTCATCACAATGCACCATACGCTTGTCATCACAGTGCTCCACAATCTCGTCATCATAATTCTCCATAAAACTTCTCATCACAGTGCTCCATGCACTTCTCATCAAAATGATCTCTCACCCCTGATATTACAAAGTTACATCACTATTCGTCACTATACACCCTCACCCCTGTCATCACAATGTTCCATGACTCCTGTCATCACAATGCTACTTGCACTTATCATCACAATGTTCGATGACCTCTGACATCACATTATTCCAATACCCCTGTCATCAAAATGCTCCATGACCCTTTTCATCAAAATGCTCTATGACTCCTGACATCACAATGTTCCATAACACATGTCATCAAAATGTTCCATGACACTTTTCATCAAATTGCTCAATGACCCTGTCATCACACTGCTCCCGGCCCTTCTCATCACAATGCACAACGCCCTTGTCATCAAAATGCTCCATGATCTTTGTCATCACAAAGATCCATTAACCTTGGCATCACAATGCTCCATGTCATTGTCATCACAGTGCTCCATGAACGCTCTCATCACATTGCTCCATGCCCTTGTCATCACAAAGCTCCATAACACATGTCATCAGAATGCTCCATCGCTTCTCATCATAATGCTCTATGCCCTTGCCATCACAATGCTCCATTACCCCTGTCATAACAATGCTCCATGACCCCTGCCATCACGATGTTCCATGGCCTTGTTATCACAAGGCTCCATGACCCATCTCATCACAATGCTCCAAGACCCCTGTAATCACAATGCTCCATGCCCCTTTTCATCTCAATGATCCATGAACCCTGTCATCACAATGCACCATGCCCATCATCATAATGCTTCATGCTATTGTCATCACTATGAAATCAAAATGCTCCATGAACTCTGTCATAAGAATGCTCCAAACCCTTGTGATCACAATATTCCATAACACTTGTCATCACAATGCCCCATGATACTCGTCATCACAATTATCCGTGGTCTTCTCATCACAATGCTCCATGAACTTTGTCATCACAATGCTCAATACCCTCGTCATCAAAATGCTCCCTGACACTTGTTATCTGTATGCTCCTTGAATCCTGTCATGAGAAGGCTCCATGTATTTTTCATCACAATGATCCATGCCCTTTTCATCACAGTGCTCCAAGACCCCTGTAATCACAATGTTCCATGCCCTTTTCATCACAAAGCTAAATGACGCATGTCATTAGAATGCTCCTTGGCCTTCTCCTCACAAATCTCCATTCCCTTGTCAGCACAGTCTTCCAAGACCCCTATAATCTCAGTGGTACATGCCCCTTTTCATCAGTATGCTCCATGAGATTTGTCATCACAAGGCTCCATGGTTTTCTTATCACAATGCTCAAGAACATTGTCATCACAATGCTTCACGACCTTGTCATGAAAATTCTCAATGGCCCTTGTCATCATAATGCTCCAGTCCCTAGTCATCACAATGCTCCATTATATTTGTCATCAAAATCCTCCATTACATTTGGCATCACAATGCTCCATGCCATTGTCATCGAAATGGACCGTGACATATGTCATCAAAATGCTCCCTGACACCTTTCTTCAAAATACTCCATGTACTATTTATCACAATGCTCTATGCCCCTGTCATCACAATGCTCCATGCCCTTGTCATCACAATGCTCCATGACCCCTGTCATCACAATGCTCCGTGACTCCAGTCATCACAATGCTTCATAGTATTTGTCATCACAATGGTCCATGCCCGCGTCCTCACAAGGCTCTGTGTCCTTTTTAACCACAATGCTCCATGAACTTTTCATCACAATTCTCCGTGACCCTTATCATCACAATGCTCCATGCCTTTGTCAGAAAAATGCTCCATGACCCTTGTCATTACATTGTGCCACCTGCTTTTCATCCCATCGGTCCTCAAATTTGTCATCGCAATGCTCCATAAACCTTGTAATCACAATGCTCCTTGGCTTTCTCATCACAATGCTCCATTACCCCTGTCATAACAATGCTCCATGACCCCTGCCATCACAATGTTCCACGGCCGTGTCATCACAAGGCTCCATGACACTTGACATCACAATGTTCCAAGACCCCTGTAATCACAATGCTCAATGCCCCTTTTCATCAGTATGCTTCATGAGATTTGTCATCACGAGCCTCCATGGTTTCTCATCACAGTGCTCTAGGACCTTATAATCACAATGTTTCACGACTTGTCATGAAAATACTACATGGCCCGTGTCATCATAATGCTCCAATCCCTAGTCATCACAATGCTCCTTTAAATTTGTCATCACAATCCTCCATTACATTTGGCATCACAATGCTCCCTGCCATTGTCATCGCAATGGAACATGACATATGTCATCACAATGCTCCCTGACACCTGTCTTCACAATACTCCATGACCTTCTCATCACCATGATCCATGCCCTTGTCATCACAATGCACCATGTCCACTCTCATCACAATAATCTATGAAGCTTGTCAGACAAATGTACCATGCCCCTGACAACACAATGCTCCATGGCCTTGTCATCACAATACTCCATTACCATTGTCATCACAATCCTCCATGAACCTTGGGATCACATTGCTTCATGCCTTTGTCATCACAATGTGCAAAGACCACTGTAATCACAATGGTCCATGCCCCTTTTCATCAGTATGCTCGATGAGATTTGTCATCACAAGGCTCCATGGTTTCTCATCACAATGCTCCAGGACCTTGTCATCACGTTGCTTCACGACTTGTCATGAAAATTCTCAATGGCCCGTTTCATCATAATGCTCCAAGCCCTAGTCATCACAATGCTCCTTTAAATTTGTCATCACAATCCTCCATTACATTTGGCATCACAATGCTCTATGCCATTGTCATCGCAATGGACCATGACATATGTCATCACAATGCTCCCTGACACCTGTCTTCACAATACTCCATGACCTTCTCATCACCATGATCCATGCCCTTGTCATCACAATGCACCATGTCCACTCTCATGACAATAATCTATGAAACTTGTCAGACCAATGTTCCATGCCCCTGACATCACAATGCTCCATGCCCTTGTCTGCACAATGCTCCATTACCCCTGTCATCACAATGCTCCTTAACTCCAGTCATCACAATGCTTCATTATATTTGTCATCACCATGGTCCATGCCTGCGTCATCAGAAGGCTCTGTGACCTTTGTAACCACAATGCTCCATGAACTTTCCATCACAATGCTCCGTGACTCCTGTCATCACACTGCTCCCGGCCCTTCTCATCACAATGCACAACGCCCTTGTCATCAAAATGCTCCATGATCTTTGTCATCACAAAGATCCATTAACCTTGGCATCACAATGCTCCATGTCATTGTCATCACAGTGCTCCATGAACGCTCTCATCACATTGCTCCATGCCCTTGTCATCACAAAGCTCCATAACACATGTCATCAGAATGCTCCATCGCTTCTCATCATAATGCTCTATGCCCTTGCCATCACAATGCTCCATTACCCCTGTCATAACAATGCTCCATGACCCCTGCCATCACGATGTTCCATGGCCTTGTTATCACAAGGCTCCATGACCCATCTCATCACAATGCTCCAAGACCCCTGTAATCACAATGCTCCATGCCCCTTTTCATCTCAATGATCCATGAACCCTGTCATCACAATGCACCATGCCCATCATCATAATGCTTCATGCTATTGTCATCACTATGAAATCAAAATGCTCCATGAACTCTGTCATAAGAATGCTCCAAACCCTTGTGATCACAATATTCCATAACACTTGTCATCACAATGCCCCATGATACTCGTCATCACAATTATCCGTGGTCTTCTCATCACAATGCTCCATGAACTTTGTCATCACAATGCTCAATACCCTCGTCATCAAAATGCTCCCTGACACTTGTTATCTGTATGCTCCTTGAATCCTGTCATGAGAAGGCTCCATGTATTTTTCATCACAATGATCCATGCCCTTTTCATCACAGTGCTCCAAGACCCCTGTAATCACAATGTTCCATGCCCTTTTCATCACAAAGCTAAATGACGCATGTCATTAGAATGCTCCTTGGCCTTCTCCTCACAAATCTCCATTCCCTTGTCAGCACAGTCTTCCAAGACCCCTATAATCTCAGTGGTACATGCCCCTTTTCATCAGTATGCTCCATGAGATTTGTCATCACAAGGCTCCATGGTTTTCTTATCACAATGCTCAAGAACATTGTCATCACAATGCTTCACGACCTTGTCATGAAAATTCTCAATGGCCCTTGTCATCATAATGCTCCAGTCCCTAGTCATCACAATGCTCCATTATATTTGTCATCAAAATCCTCCATTACATTTGGCATCACAATGCTCCATGCCATTGTCATTGAAATGGACCGTGACATATGTCATCAAAATGCTCCCTGACACCTTTCTTCAAAATACTCCATGTACTATTTATCACAATGCTCTATGCCCCTGTCATCACAATGCTCCATGCCCTTGTCATCACAATGCTCCATGACCCCTGTCATCACAATGCTCCGTGACTCCAGTCATCACAATGCTTCATAGTATTTGTCATCACAATGGTCCATGCCCGCGTCCTCACAAGGCTCTGTGTCCTTTTTAACCACAATGCTCCATGAACTTTTCATCACAATTCTCCGTGACCCTTATCATCACAATGCTCCATGCCTTTGTCAGAAAAATGCTCCATGACCCTTGTCATTACATTGTGCCACCTGCTTTTCAACCCATCGGTCCTCAAATTTGTCTTCGCAATGCTCCATAAACCTTGTAATCACAATGCTCCTTGGCTTTCTCATCACAATGCTCCATTACCCCTGTCATAACAATGCTCCATGACCCCTGCCATCACAATGTTCCACGGCCGTGTCATCACAAGGCTCCATGACACTTGACATCACAATGTTCCAAGACCCCTGTAATCACAATGCTCAATGCCCCTTTTCATCAGTATGCTTCATGAGATTTGTCATAACAAGCCTCCATGGTTTCTCATCACAGTGCTCTAGGACCTTATAATCACAATGTTTCACGACTTGTCATGAAAATACTCAATGGCCCGTGTCATCATAATGCTCCAATCCCTAGTCATCACAATGCTCCTTTAAATTTGTCATCACAATCCTCCATTACATTTGGCATCACAATGCTCCCTGCCATTGTCATCGCAATGGAACATGACATATGTCATCACAATGCTCCCTGACACCTGTCTTAAAAATACTCCATGCCCTTGACATCACAATGCTCCATGCCCTTGTCATCACAATGCACCATGTCCACTATCATCACAATAATCTATGAAACTTGTCAGACCAATTCTCCATGCCCCTGTCATCACAATGCTCCATGCCCTTGTCATCACAATGCTCCATGACACCTTTCATCACAATGCTCCGTGACTCCAATGCTCCATGACACCTTTCATCACAATGCTCCGTGACTCCAATCATCACAATGCTTCATGACCTTTGTCATCACAATTGTCCATGCCCTCGTCATCAACAGTCTCTGTGACCATTTTAACCACAATGCTCAATGAACTTTTCATCACAATTCTCTGTGAAACTTGTCATCACAATGCTCAATGTCTTTGTCAAAACAATGCTCCATGACCATTGTCATCACAATGTGCCACACGCATTTCATCACAACGTTCCAAACCTTGTCATTGCAATGCTCCATAAACCTTGTAATCACAATGGTCCATGCACTTCTCATCAAAATGCTCTCTCACCAGAGATATCACAATGTTCCATCACTAGTCATCACAATACACCCTCATCCTTGTAATCACAATGTTCCATGACACTCTCATCACAATGCTACATCCCCTTATCATCACAATGTTCCATGACCCCTGCCATCACAATGTTCCATAAGCCCTGTCATCAAAATGCTCCATGACACTTTCCATCCCAAAGCTCCAAGACCCCTGCCATCACAATGTTTTATAACCCCTGCCATCAAAATGTTCCATTACACATTTTATCAAATTGCTGCATGACCCGGTCATCAAAATGCTCCCTACCCTTCTCATCAAAATGCACCATGCACTTGTCATTAAAATGCTCCATTACTTTTGTCATCACAATGTTCCAAGACCCTTTGCATCACAATTCTCCATGTCATTGTCATCACAATGCTCCATGAACCCTCTCATCACATTGCACCTTGTCCTTGTCATCACAAAGCTCCATGACACTTGTCATCACAATGCTCCCTACCCTTGTCATTACAGTCCTGCATGACCCATGTATCACAGTGTTCCGTGCCCTTGTCATCACAATGCTCCATGCCCACTCTCATCACAATAATCCATGAAACATTTCAAACATAAGTTCCATACCCTTCTCATCACAATGCTCCTTTACCCCTGTCATAACAATGCACCATGACCCCTACCATCACTATGTTCCACGGCCTAGTCATCACAAGGTTCCATGATACTTCTCATCACAATGCTCAAGACCCCGGAAATCACAATGCTCCATGCCCTTGTCATCACAAAGCTCCATGACGCATGTCATCAGAATGTTCCATGGGCTTCTCATCAAAATGTTCCATGCCCTTGTCATCACAATGCTTCAAGACCCTTGTAATCACAATGCTCCATGCCCCTTTTCATCTCAATGCTCCATGAACCCTGTCATCACAATGCACCATGCCCATCATCATAATGCTTCAGGCTATTGTCAGCACAATGAAATCAAAATTATCCATGACCTCTATCATCACAATGCTCCATGACCCCTGTCATCACAATACTCCATGAACGTTTTCAGCCCCATGCTCCATGACACTTGTTATCACAATGATCCATGCCCTTGTCATCACAATGCTCCATGACCCCTGTATTCACAATGCTCCGTGACGCTTGTCATCACAGTGCTCCATGTCACCTGTCATCACAATGCTCCATGCTTTTGTCAGCAAAATACTACATGACCTTGTCATTACAATGCTCTATGCGCTTGTCATCACAGTACTCCATTACCATTGTCATCAAAATCCTCCATGAACATTGGGATCTCTTTGCTTCATTCCCTTTGTCATCACAATCCTCCATGCTCCTTGAAATCAAAATGATTCATGACCTCTGTCATCACAGTGCTCCAAAACCTTGTGATCACAATGTTCCATAACACTTGTCATCACAACACTCCATGATGCCTTTTTCATCACTATTCTTTATGCCGTTTTCATCACAATGCTCCATGCCATTGTCATCAAAATACTCCACAAGCTTTTCATCAGAATGCTCCATGACGCTTGTCATCACAATTCTCCATGCACTTGTCAGCACAATGCTCCCTGACTCTTGTCATCACAATGCTCCATGTGCTTGTCAGGACAATGCTCCATGACACATGTCATCACAATGCACCATACGCTTGTCATCACAGTGCTCCACAATCTCGTCATCATAATTCTCCATAAAACTTCTCATCACAGTGCTCCATGCACTTCTCATCAAAATGATCTCTCACCCCTGATATTACAAAGTTACATCACTATTCGTCACTATACACCCTCACCCCTGTCATCACAATGTTCCATGACTCCTGTCATCACAATGCTACTTGCACTTATCATCACAATGTTCGATGACCTCTGACATCACATTATTCCAATACCCCTGTCATCAAAATGCTCCATGACCCTTTTCATCAAAATGCTCTATGACTCCTGACATCACAATGTTCCATAACACATGTCATCAAAATGTTCCATGACACTTTTCATCAAATTGCTCAATGACCCTGTCATCACACTGCTCCCGGCCCTTCTCATCACAATGCACAACGCCCTTGTCATCAAAATGCTCCATGATCTTTGTCATCACAAAGATCCATTAACCTTGGCATCACAATGCTCCATGTCATTGTCATCACAGTGCTCCATGAACGCTCTCATCACATTGCTCCATGCCCTTGTCATCACAAAGCTCCATAACACATGTCATCAGAATGCTCCATCGCTTCTCATCATAATGCTCTATGCCCTTGCCATCACAATGCTCCATTACCCCTGTCATAACAATGCTCCATGACCCCTGCCATCACGATGTTCCATGGCCTTGTTATCACAAGGCTCCATGACCCATCTCATCACAATGCTCCAAGACCCCTGTAATCACAATGCTCCATGCCCCTTTTCATCTCAATGATCCATGAACCCTGTCATCACAATGCACCATGCCCATCATCATAATGCTTCATGCTATTGTCATCACTATGAAATCAAAATGCTCCATGAACTCTGTCATAAGAATGCTCCAAACCCTTGTGATCACAATATTCCATAACACTTGTCATCACAATGCCCCATGATACTCGTCATCACAATTATCCGTGGTCTTCTCATCACAATGCTCCATGAACTTTGTCATCACAATGCTCAATACCCTCGTCATCAAAATGCTCCCTGACACTTGTTATCTGTATGCTCCTTGAATCCTGTCATGAGAAGGCTCCATGTATTTTTCATCACAATGATCCATGCCCTTTTCATCACAGTGCTCCAAGACCCCTGTAATCACAATGTTCCATGCCCTTTTCATCACAAAGCTAAATGACGCATGTCATTAGAATGCTCCTTGGCCTTCTCCTCACAAATCTCCATTCCCTTGTCAGCACAGTCTTCCAAGACCCCTATAATCTCAGTGGTACATGCCCCTTTTCATCAGTATGCTCCATGAGATTTGTCATCACAAGGCTCCATGGTTTTCTTATCACAATGCTCAAGAACATTGTCATCACAATGCTTCACGACCTTGTCATGAAAATTCTCAATGGCCCTTGTCATCATAATGCTCCAGTCCCTAGTCATCACAATGCTCCATTATATTTGTCATCAAAATCCTCCATTACATTTGGCATCACAATGCTCCATGCCATTGTCATCGAAATGGACCGTGACATATGTCATCAAAATGCTCCCTGACACCTTTCTTCAAAATACTCCATGTACTATTTATCACAATGCTCTATGCCCCTGTCATCACAATGCTCCATGCCCTTGTCATCACAATGCTCCATGACCCCTGTCATCACAATGCTCCGTGACTCCAGTCATCACAATGCTTCATAGTATTTGTCATCACAATGGTCCATGCCCGCGTCCTCACAAGGCTCTGTGTCCTTTTTAACCACAATGCTCCATGAACTTTTCATCACAATTCTCCGTGACCCTTATCATCACAATGCTCCATGCCTTTGTCAGAAAAATGCTCCATGACCCTTGTCATTACATTGTGCCACCTGCTTTTCATCCCATCGGTCCTCAAATTTGTCATCGCAATGCTCCATAAACCTTGTAATCACAATGCTCCTTGGCTTTCTCATCACAATGCTCCATTACCCCTGTCATAACAATGCTCCATGACCCCTGCCATCACAATGTTCCACGGCCGTGTCATCACAAGGCTCCATGACACTTGACATCACAATGTTCCAAGACCCCTGTAATCACAATGCTCAATGCCCCTTTTCATCAGTATGCTTCATGAGATTTGTCATCACGAGCCTCCATGGTTTCTCATCACAGTGCTCTAGGACCTTATAATCACAATGTTTCACGACTTGTCATGAAAATACTACATGGCCCGTGTCATCATAATGCTCCAATCCCTAGTCATCACAATGCTCCTTTAAATTTGTCATCACAATCCTCCATTACATTTGGCATCACAATGCTCCCTGCCATTGTCATCGCAATGGAACATGACATATGTCATCACAATGCTCCCTGACACCTGTCTTCACAATACTCCATGACCTTCTCATCACCATGATCCATGCCCTTGTCATCACAATGCACCATGTCCACTCTCATCACAATAATCTATGAAGCTTGTCAGACAAATGTACCATGCCCCTGACAACACAATGCTCCATGGCCTTGTCATCACAATACTCCATTACCATTGTCATCACAATCCTCCATGAACCTTGGGATCACATTGCTTCATGCCTTTGTCATCACAATGTGCAAAGACCACTGTAATCACAATGGTCCATGCCCCTTTTCATCAGTATGCTCGATGAGATTTGTCATCACAAGGCTCCATGGTTTCTCATCACAATGCTCCAGGACCTTGTCATCACGTTGCTTCACGACTTGTCATGAAAATTCTCAATGGCCCGTTTCATCATAATGCTCCAAGCCCTAGTCATCACAATGCTCCTTTAAATTTGTCATCACAATCCTCCATTACATTTGGCATCACAATGCTCTATGCCATTGTCATCGCAATGGACCATGACATATGTCATCACAATGCTCCCTGACACCTGTCTTCACAATACTCCATGACCTTCTCATCACCATGATCCATGCCCTTGTCATCACAATGCACCATGTCCACTCTCATGACAATAATCTATGAAACTTGTCAGACCAATGTTCCATGCCCCTGACATCACAATGCTCCATGCCCTTGTCTGCACAATGCTCCATTACCCCTGTCATCACAATGCTCCTTAACTCCAGTCATCACAATGCTTCATTATATTTGTCATCACCATGGTCCATGCCTGCGTCATCAGAAGGCTCTGTGACCTTTGTAACCACAATGCTCCATGAACTTTCCATCACAATGCTCCGTGACTCCTGTCATCACACTGCTCCCGGCCCTTCTCATCACAATGCACAACGCCCTTGTCATCAAAATGCTCCATGATCTTTGTCATCACAAAGATCCATTAACCTTGGCATCACAATGCTCCATGTCATTGTCATCACAGTGCTCCATGAACGCTCTCATCACATTGCTCCATGCCCTTGTCATCACAAAGCTCCATAACACATGTCATCAGAATGCTCCATCGCTTCTCATCATAATGCTCTATGCCCTTGCCATCACAATGCTCCATTACCCCTGTCATAACAATGCTCCATGACCCCTGCCATCACGATGTTCCATGGCCTTGTTATCACAAGGCTCCATGACCCATCTCATCACAATGCTCCAAGACCCCTGTAATCACAATGCTCCATGCCCCTTTTCATCTCAATGATCCATGAACCCTGTCATCACAATGCACCATGCCCATCATCATAATGCTTCATGCTATTGTCATCACTATGAAATCAAAATGCTCCATGAACTCTGTCATAAGAATGCTCCAAACCCTTGTGATCACAATATTCCATAACACTTGTCATCACAATGCCCCATGATACTCGTCATCACAATTATCCGTGGTCTTCTCATCACAATGCTCCATGAACTTTGTCATCACAATGCTCAATACCCTCGTCATCAAAATGCTCCCTGACACTTGTTATCTGTATGCTCCTTGAATCCTGTCATGAGAAGGCTCCATGTATTTTTCATCACAATGATCCATGCCCTTTTCATCACAGTGCTCCAAGACCCCTGTAATCACAATGTTCCATGCCCTTTTCATCACAAAGCTAAATGACGCATGTCATTAGAATGCTCCTTGGCCTTCTCCTCACAAATCTCCATTCCCTTGTCAGCACAGTCTTCCAAGACCCCTATAATCTCAGTGGTACATGCCCCTTTTCATCAGTATGCTCCATGAGATTTGTCATCACAAGGCTCCATGGTTTTCTTATCACAATGCTCAAGAACATTGTCATCACAATGCTTCACGACCTTGTCATGAAAATTCTCAATGGCCCTTGTCATCATAATGCTCCAGTCCCTAGTCATCACAATGCTCCATTATATTTGTCATCAAAATCCTCCATTACATTTGGCATCACAATGCTCCATGCCATTGTCATTGAAATGGACCGTGACATATGTCATCAAAATGCTCCCTGACACCTTTCTTCAAAATACTCCATGTACTATTTATCACAATGCTCTATGCCCCTGTCATCACAATGCTCCATGCCCTTGTCATCACAATGCTCCATGACCCCTGTCATCACAATGCTCCGTGACTCCAGTCATCACAATGCTTCATAGTATTTGTCATCACAATGGTCCATGCCCGCGTCCTCACAAGGCTCTGTGTCCTTTTTAACCACAATGCTCCATGAACTTTTCATCACAATTCTCCGTGACCCTTATCATCACAATGCTCCATGCCTTTGTCAGAAAAATGCTCCATGACCCTTGTCATTACATTGTGCCACCTGCTTTTCAACCCATCGGTCCTCAAATTTGTCTTCGCAATGCTCCATAAACCTTGTAATCACAATGCTCCTTGGCTTTCTCATCACAATGCTCCATTACCCCTGTCATAACAATGCTCCATGACCCCTGCCATCACAATGTTCCACGGCCGTGTCATCACAAGGCTCCATGACACTTGACATCACAATGTTCCAAGACCCCTGTAATCACAATGCTCAATGCCCCTTTTCATCAGTATGCTTCATGAGATTTGTCATAACAAGCCTCCATGGTTTCTCATCACAGTGCTCTAGGACCTTATAATCACAATGTTTCACGACTTGTCATGAAAATACTCAATGGCCCGTGTCATCATAATGCTCCAATCCCTAGTCATCACAATGCTCCTTTAAATTTGTCATCACAATCCTCCATTACATTTGGCATCACAATGCTCCCTGCCATTGTCATCGCAATGGAACATGACATATGTCATCACAATGCTCCCTGACACCTGTCTTAAAAATACTCCATGCCCTTGACATCACAATGCTCCATGCCCTTGTCATCACAATGCACCATGTCCACTATCATCACAATAATCTATGAAACTTGTCAGACCAATTCTCCATGCCCCTGTCATCACAATGCTCCATGCCCTTGTCATCACAATGCTCCATGACACCTTTCATCACAATGCTCCGTGACTCCAATGCTCCATGACACCTTTCATCACAATGCTCCGTGACTCCAATCATCACAATGCTTCATGACCTTTGTCATCACAATTGTCCATGCCCTCGTCATCAACAGTCTCTGTGACCATTTTAACCACAATGCTCAATGAACTTTTCATCACAATTCTCTGTGAAACTTGTCATCACAATGCTCAATGTCTTTGTCAAAACAATGCTCCATGACCATTGTCATCACAATGTGCCACACGCATTTCATCACAACGTTCCAAACCTTGTCATTGCAATGCTCCATAAACCTTGTAATCACAATGGTCCATGCACTTCTCATCAAAATGCTCTCTCACCAGAGATATCACAATGTTCCATCACTAGTCATCACAATACACCCTCATCCTTGTAATCACAATGTTCCATGACACTCTCATCACAATGCTACATCCCCTTATCATCACAATGTTCCATGACCCCTGCCATCACAATGTTCCATAAGCCCTGTCATCAAAATGCTCCATGACACT
Organism: Mesoplodon densirostris; assembly: GCF_025265405.1. NCBI lineage: Eukaryota > Metazoa > Chordata > Mammalia > Artiodactyla > Ziphiidae > Mesoplodon > Mesoplodon densirostris. Next base: position 7,081,101 of record NW_026778197.1, on the reverse strand, counting down.
TTCCATCCCAAAGCTCCAAGACCCCTGCCATCACAATGTTTTATAACCCCTGCCATCAAAATGTTCCATTACACATTTTATCAAATTGCTGCATGACCCGGTCATCAAAATGCTCCCTACCCTTCTCATCAAAATGCACCATGCACTTGTCATTAAAATGCTCCATTACTTTTGTCATCACAATGTTCCAAGACCCTTTGCATCACAATTCTCCATGTCATTGTCATCACAATGCTCCATGAACCCTCTCATCACATTGCACCTTGCCCTTGTCATCACAAAGCTCCATGACACTTGTCATCACAATGCTCCCTACCCTTGTCATTACAGTCCTGCATGACCCATGTATCACAGTGTTCCGTGCCCTTGTCATCACAATGCTCCATGCCCACTCTCATCACAATAATCCATGAAACATTTCAAACATAAGTTCCATACCCTTCTCATCACAATGCTCCTTTACCCCTGTCATAACAATGCACCATGACCCCTACCATCACTATGTTCCACGGCCTAGTCATCACAAGGTTCCATGATACTTCTCATCACAATGCTCAAGACCCCGGAAATCACAATGCTCCATGCCCTTGTCATCACAAAGCTCCATGACGCATGTCATCAGAATGTTCCATGGGCTTCTCATCAAAATGTTCCATGCCCTTGTCATCACAATGCTTCAAGACCCTTGTAATCACAATGCTCCATGCCCCTTTTCATCTCAATGCTCCATGAACCCTGTCATCACAATGCACCATGCCCATCATCATAATGCTTCAGGCTATTGTCAGCACAATGAAATCAAAATTATCCATGACCTCTATCATCACAATGCTCCATGACCCCTGTCATCACAATACTCCATGAACGTTTTCAGCCCCATGCTCCATGACACTTGTTATCACAATGATCCATGCCCTTGTCATCACAATGCTCCATGACCCCTGTATTCACAATGCTCCGTGACGCTTGTCATCACAGTGCTCCATGTCACCTGTCATCACAATGCTCCATGCTTTTGTCAGCAAAATACTACATGACCTTGTCATTACAATGCTCTATGCGCTTGTCATCACAGTACTCCATTACCATTGTCATCAAAATCCTCCATGAACATTGGGATCTCTTTGCTTCATTCCCTTTGTCATCACAATCCTCCATGCTCCTTGAAATCAAAATGATTCATGACCTCTGTCATCACAGTGCTCCAAAACCTTGTGATCACAATGTTCCATAACACTTGTCATCACAACACTCCATGATGCCTTTTTCATCACTATTCTTTATGCCGTTTTCATCACAATGCTCCATGCCATTGTCATCAAAATACTCCACAAGCTTTTCATCAGAATGCTCCATGACGCTTGTCATCACAATTCTCCATGCACTTGTCAGCACAATGCTCCCTGACTCTTGTCATCACAATGCTCCATGTGCTTGTCAGGACAATGCTCCATGACACATGTCATCACAATGCACCATACGCTTGTCATCACAGTGCTCCACAATCTCGTCATCATAATTCTCCATAAAACTTCTCATCACAGTGCTCCATGCACTTCTCATCAAAATGATCTCTCACCCCTGATATTACAAAGTTACATCACTATTCGTCACTATACACCCTCACCCCTGTCATCACAATGTTCCATGACTCCTGTCATCACAATGCTACTTGCACTTATCATCACAATGTTCGATGACCTCTGACATCACATTATTCCAATACCCCTGTCATCAAAATGCTCCATGACCCTTTTCATCAAAATGCTCTATGACTCCTGACATCACAATGTTCCATAACACATGTCATCAAAATGTTCCATGACACTTTTCATCAAATTGCTCAATGACCCTGTCATCACACTGCTCCCGGCCCTTCTCATCACAATGCACAACGCCCTTGTCATCAAAATGCTCCATGATCTTTGTCATCACAAAGATCCATTAACCTTGGCATCACAATGCTCCATGTCATTGTCATCACAGTGCTCCATGAACGCTCTCATCACATTGCTCCATGCCCTTGTCATCACAAAGCTCCATAACACATGTCATCAGAATGCTCCATCGCTTCTCATCATAATGCTCTATGCCCTTGCCATCACAATGCTCCATTACCCCTGTCATAACAATGCTCCATGACCCCTGCCATCACGATGTTCCATGGCCTTGTTATCACAAGGCTCCATGACCCATCTCATCACAATGCTCCAAGACCCCTGTAATCACAATGCTCCATGCCCCTTTTCATCTCAATGATCCATGAACCCTGTCATCACAATGCACCATGCCCATCATCATAATGCTTCATGCTATTGTCATCACTATGAAATCAAAATGCTCCATGAACTCTGTCATAAGAATGCTCCAAACCCTTGTGATCACAATATTCCATAACACTTGTCATCACAATGCCCCATGATACTCGTCATCACAATTATCCGTGGTCTTCTCATCACAATGCTCCATGAACTTTGTCATCACAATGCTCAATACCCTCGTCATCAAAATGCTCCCTGACACTTGTTATCTGTATGCTCCTTGAATCCTGTCATGAGAAGGCTCCATGTATTTTTCATCACAATGATCCATGCCCTTTTCATCACAGTGCTCCAAGACCCCTGTAATCACAATGTTCCATGCCCTTTTCATCACAAAGCTAAATGACGCATGTCATTAGAATGCTCCTTGGCCTTCTCCTCACAAATCTCCATTCCCTTGTCAGCACAGTCTTCCAAGACCCCTATAATCTCAGTGGTACATGCCCCTTTTCATCAGTATGCTCCATGAGATTTGTCATCACAAGGCTCCATGGTTTTCTTATCACAATGCTCAAGAACATTGTCATCACAATGCTTCACGACCTTGTCATGAAAATTCTCAATGGCCCTTGTCATCATAATGCTCCAGTCCCTAGTCATCACAATGCTCCATTATATTTGTCATCAAAATCCTCCATTACATTTGGCATCACAATGCTCCATGCCATTGTCATCGAAATGGACCGTGACATATGTCATCAAAATGCTCCCTGACACCTTTCTTCAAAATACTCCATGTACTATTTATCACAATGCTCTATGCCCCTGTCATCACAATGCTCCATGCCCTTGTCATCACAATGCTCCATGACCCCTGTCATCACAATGCTCCGTGACTCCAGTCATCACAATGCTTCATAGTATTTGTCATCACAATGGTCCATGCCCGCGTCCTCACAAGGCTCTGTGTCCTTTTTAACCACAATGCTCCATGAACTTTTCATCACAATTCTCCGTGACCCTTATCATCACAATGCTCCATGCCTTTGTCAGAAAAATGCTCCATGACCCTTGTCATTACATTGTGCCACCTGCTTTTCATCCCATCGGTCCTCAAATTTGTCATCGCAATGCTCCATAAACCTTGTAATCACAATGCTCCTTGGCTTTCTCATCACAATGCTCCATTACCCCTGTCATAACAATGCTCCATGACCCCTGCCATCACAATGTTCCACGGCCGTGTCATCACAAGGCTCCATGACACTTGACATCACAATGTTCCAAGACCCCTGTAATCACAATGCTCAATGCCCCTTTTCATCAGTATGCTTCATGAGATTTGTCATCACGAGCCTCCATGGTTTCTCATCACAGTGCTCTAGGACCTTATAATCACAATGTTTCACGACTTGTCATGAAAATACTACATGGCCCGTGTCATCATAATGCTCCAATCCCTAGTCATCACAATGCTCCTTTAAATTTGTCATCACAATCCTCCATTACATTTGGCATCACAATGCTCCCTGCCATTGTCATCGCAATGGAACATGACATATGTCATCACAATGCTCCCTGACACCTGTCTTCACAATACTCCATGACCTTCTCATCACCATGATCCATGCCCTTGTCATCACAATGCACCATGTCCACTCTCATCACAATAATCTATGAAGCTTGTCAGACAAATGTACCATGCCCCTGACAACACAATGCTCCATGGCCTTGTCATCACAATACTCCATTACCATTGTCATCACAATCCTCCATGAACCTTGGGATCACATTGCTTCATGCCTTTGTCATCACAATGTGCAAAGACCACTGTAATCACAATGGTCCATGCCCCTTTTCATCAGTATGCTCGATGAGATTTGTCATCACAAGGCTCCATGGTTTCTCATCACAATGCTCCAGGACCTTGTCATCACGTTGCTTCACGACTTGTCATGAAAATTCTCAATGGCCCGTTTCATCATAATGCTCCAAGCCCTAGTCATCACAATGCTCCTTTAAATTTGTCATCACAATCCTCCATTACATTTGGCATCACAATGCTCTATGCCATTGTCATCGCAATGGACCATGACATATGTCATCACAATGCTCCCTGACACCTGTCTTCACAATACTCCATGACCTTCTCATCACCATGATCCATGCCCTTGTCATCACAATGCACCATGTCCACTCTCATGACAATAATCTATGAAACTTGTCAGACCAATGTTCCATGCCCCTGACATCACAATGCTCCATGCCCTTGTCTGCACAATGCTCCATTACCCCTGTCATCACAATGCTCCTTAACTCCAGTCATCACAATGCTTCATTATATTTGTCATCACCATGGTCCATGCCTGCGTCATCAGAAAGCTCTGTGACCTTTGTAACCACAATGCTCCATGAACTTTCCATCACAATGCTCCGTGACTCCTGTCATCACACTGCTCCCGGCCCTTCTCATCACAATGCACAACGCCCTTGTCATCAAAATGCTCCATGATCTTTGTCATCACAAAGATCCATTAACCTTGGCATCACAATGCTCCATGTCATTGTCATCACAGTGCTCCATGAACGCTCTCATCACATTGCTCCATGCCCTTGTCATCACAAAGCTCCATAACACATGTCATCAGAATGCTCCATCGCTTCTCATCATAATGCTCTATGCCCTTGCCATCACAATGCTCCATTACCCCTGTCATAACAATGCTCCATGACCCCTGCCATCACGATGTTCCATGGCCTTGTTATCACAAGGCTCCATGACCCATCTCATCACAATGCTCCAAGACCCCTGTAATCACAATGCTCCATGCCCCTTTTCATCTCAATGATCCATGAACACTGTCATCACAATGCACCATGCCCATCATCATAATGCTTCATGCTATTGTCATCACTATGAAATCAAAATGCTCCATGAACTCTGTCATAAGAATGCTCCAAACCCTTGTGATCACAATATTCCATAAAACTTGTCATCACAATGCCCCATGATACTCGTCATCACAATTATCCGTGGTCTTCTCATCACAATGCTCCATGAACTTTGTCATCACAATGCTCAATACCCTCGTCATCAAAATGCTCCCTGACACTTGTTATCTGTATGCTCCTTGAATCCTGTCATGAGAAGGCTCCATGTATTTTTCATCACAATGATCCATGCCCTTTTCATCACAGTGCTCCAAGACCCCTGTAATCACAATGTTCCATGCCCTTTTCATCACAAAGCTAAATGACGCATGTCATTAGAATGCTCCTTGGCCTTCTCCTCACAAATCTCCATTCCCTTGTCAGCACAGTCTTCCAAGACCCCTATAATCTCAGTGGTACATGCCCCTTTTCATCAGTATGCTCCATGAGATTTGTCATCACAAGGCTCCATGGTTTTCTTATCACAATGCTCAAGAACATTGTCATCACAATGCTTCACGACCTTGTCATGAAAATTCTCAATGGCCCTTGTCATCATAATGCTCCAGTCCCTAGTCATCACAATGCTCCATTATATTTGTCATCAAAATCCTCCATTACATTTGGCATCACAATGCTCCATGCCATTGTCATTGAAATGGACCGTGACATATGTCATCAAAATGCTCCCTGACAACTTTCTTCAAAATACTCCATGTACTATTTATCACAATGCTCTATGCCCCTGTCATCACAATGCTCCATGCCCTTGTCATCACAATGCTCCATGACCCCTGTCATCACAATGCTCCGTGACTCCAGTCATCACAATGCTTCATAGTATTTGTCATCACAATGGTCCATGCCCGCGTCCTCACAAGGCTCTGTGTCCTTTTTAACCACAATGCTCCATGAACTTTTCATCACAATTCTCCGTGACCCTTATCATCACAATGCTCCATGCCTTTGTCAGAAAAATGCTCCATGACCCTTGTCATTACATTGTGCCACCTGCTTTTCAACCCATCGGTCCTCAAATTTGTCATCGCAATGCTCCATAAACCTTGTAATCACAATGCTCCTTGGCTTTCTCATCACAATGCTCCATTACCCCTGTCATAACAATGCTCCATGACCCCTGCCATCACAATGTTCCACGGCCGTGTCATCACAAGGCTCCATGACACTTGACATCACAATGTTCCAAGACCCCTGTAATCACAATGCTCAATGCCCCTTTTCATCAGTATGCTTCATGAGATTTGTCATAACAAGCCTCCATGGTTTCTCATCACAGTGCTCTAGGACCTTATAATCACAATGTTTCACGACTTGTCATGAAAATACTACATGGCCCGTGTCATCATAATGCTCCAATCCCTAGTCATCACAATGCTCCTTTAAATTTGTCATCACAATCCTCCATTACATTTGGCATCACAATGCTCCCTGCCATTGTCATCGCAATGGAACATGACATATGTCGTCACAATGCTCCCTGACACCTGTCTTAAAAATACTCCATGCCCTTGACATCACAATGCTCCATGCCCTTGTCATCACAATGCACCATGTCCACTATCATCACAATAATCTATGAAACTTGTCAGACCAATTCTCCATGCCCCTGTCATCACAATGCTCCATGCCCTTGTCATCACAATGCTCCATGACACCTTTCATCACAATGCTCCGTGACTCCAATGCTCCATGACACCTTTCATCACAATGCTCCGTGACTCCAATCATCACAATGCTTCATGACCTTTGTCATCACAATTGTCCATGCCCTCGTCATCAACAGTCTCTGTGACCATTTTAACCACAATGCTCAATGAACTTTTCATCACAATTCTCTGTGAAACTTGTCATCACAATGCTCAATGTCTTTGTCAAAACAATGCTCCATGACCATTGTCATCACAATGTGCCACGCGCATTTCATCACAACGTTCCAAACCTTGTCATTGCAATGCTCCATAAACCTTGTAATCACAATGGTCCATGCACTTCTCATCAAAATGCTCTCTCACCAGAGATATCACAATGTTCCATCACTAGTCATCACAATACACCCTCATCCTTGTAATCACAATGTTCCATGACACTCTCATCACAATGCTACATCCCCTTATCATCACAATGTTCCATGACCCCTGCCATCACAATGTTCCATAAGCCCTGTCATCAAAATGCTCCATGACACTTTCCATCCCAAAGCTCCAAGATCCCTGCCATCACAATGTTTTATAACCCCTGCCATCAAAATGTTCCATTACACTTTTTATCAAATTGCTGCATGACCCGGTCATCAAAATGCTCCCTACCCTTCTCATCAAAATGCACCATGCACTTGTCATTAAAATGCTCCATTACTTTTGTCATCACAATGTTCCAAGACCCTTTGCATCACAATTCTCCATGTCATTGTCATCACAATGCTCCATGAACCCTCTCATCACATTGCACCTTGCCCTTGTCATCACAAAGCTCCATGACACTTGTCATCACAATGCTCCCTACCCTTGTCATTACAGTCCTGCATGACCCATGTATCACAGTGTTCCGTGCCCTTGTCATCACAATGCTCCATGCCCACTCTCATCACAATAATCCATGAAACATTTCAAACATAAGTTCCATACCCTTCTCATCACATATGCTCCTTTACCCCTGTCATCACAATGCACCATGCCCATCATCATAATGCTTCAGGCTATTGTCAGCACAATGAAATCAAAATTATCCATGACCTCTATCATCACAATGCTCCATGACCCCTGTCATCACAATACTCCATGAACGTTTTCAGCCCCATGCTCCATGACACTTGTTATCACAATGATCCATGCCCTTGTCATCACAATGCTCCATGAACCCTGTATTCACAATGCTCCATGACGCTTGTCATCACAGTGCTCCATGTCACCTGTCATCACAATGCTCCATGCTTTTGTCAGCAAAATACTACATGACCTTGTCATTACAATGCTCTATGCGCTTGTCATCACAGTACTCCATTACCATTGTCATCAAAATCCTCCATGAACATTGGGATCTCTTTGCTTCATTCCCTTTGTCATCACAATCCTCCATGCTCCTTGAAATCAAAATGATTCATGACCTCTGTCATCACAGTGCTCCAAAACCTTGTGATCACAATGTTCCATAACACTTGTCATCACAACGCTCCATGATGCCTTTTTCATCACTATTCTTTATGCCGTTTTCATCACAATGCTCCATGCCATTGTCATCAAAATACTCCACAAGCTTTTCATCAGAATGCTCCATGACGCTTGTCATCACAATTCTCCATGCACTTGTCAGCACAATGCTCCCTGACTCTTGTCATCACAATGCTCCATGTGCTTGTCAGGACAATGCTCCATGACACATGTCATCACAATGCACCATACGCTTGTCATCACAGTGCTCCACAATCTCGTCATCATAATTCTCCATAAAACTTCTCATCACAGTGCTCCATGCACTTCTCATCAAAATGATCTCTCACCCCTGATATTACAAAGTTACATCACTATTCGTCACTATACACCCTCACCCCTGTCATCACAATGTTCCATGACTCCTGTCATCACAATGCTACTTGCACTTATCATCACAATGTTCGATGACCTCTGACATCACATTATTCCAATACCCCTGTCATCAAAATGCTCCATGACCCTTTTCATCAAAATGCTCTATGACTCCTGACATCACAATGTTCCATAACACATGTCATCAAAATGTTCCATGACACTTTTCATCAAATTGCTCAATGACCCTGTCATCACACTGCTCCCGGCCCTTCTCATCACAATGCACAACGCCCTTGTCATCAAAATGCTCCATGATCTTTGTCATCACAAAGATCCATTAACCTTGGCATCACAATGTTCCATGTCATTGTCATCACAGTGCTCCATGAACGCTCTCATCACATTGCTCCATGCCCTTGTCATCACAAAGCTCCATAACACATGTCATCAGAATGCTCCATCGCTTCTCATCATAATGCTCTATGCCCTTGCCATCACAATGCTCCATTACCCCTGTCATAACAATGCTCCATGACCCCTGCCATCACGATGTTCCATGGCCTTGTTATCACAAGGCTCCATGACCCATCTCATCACAATGCTCCAAGACCCCTGTAATCACAATGCTCCATGCCCCTTTTCATCTCAATGATCCATGAACCCTGTCATCACAATGCACCATGCCCATCATCATAATGCTTCATGCTATTGTCATCACTATGAAATCAAAATGCTCCATGAACTCTGTCATAAGAATGCTCCAAACCCTTGTGATCACAATATTCCATAACACTTGTCATCACAATGCCCCATGATACTCGTCATCACAATTATCCGTGGTCTTCTCATCACAATGCTCCATGAACTTTGTCATCACAATGCTCAATACCCTCGTCATCAAAATGCTCCCTGACACTTGTTATCTGTATGCTCCTTGAATCCTGTCATGAGAAGGCTCCATGTATTTTTCATCACAATGATCCATGCCCTTTTCATCACAGTGCTCCAAGACCCCTGTAATCACAATGTTCCATGCCCTTTTCATCACAAAGCTAAATGACGCATGTCATTAGAATGCTCCTTGGCCTTCTCCTCACAAATCTCCATTCCCTTGTCAGCACAGTCTTCCAAGTCCCCTATAATCTCAGTGGTACATGCCCCTTTTCATCAGTATGCTCCATGAGATTTGTCATCACAAGGCTCCATGGTTTTCTTATCACAATGCTCAAGAACATTGTCATCACAATGCTTCACGACCTTGTCATGAAAATTCTCAATGGCCCTTGTCATCATAATGCTCCAGTCCCTAGTCATCACAATGCTCCATTATATTTGTCATCAAAATCCTCCATTACATTTGGCATCACAATGCTCCATGCCATTGTCATTGAAATGGACCGTGACATATGTCATCAAAATGCTCCCTGACACCTTTCTTCAAAATACTCCATGTACTATTTATCACAATGCTCTATGCCCCTGTCATCACAATGCTCCATGCCCTTGTCATCACAATGCTCCATGACCCCTGTCATCACAATGCTCCGTGACTCCAGTCATCACAATGCTTCATAGTATTTGTCATCACAATGGTCCATGCCCGCGTCCTCACAAGGCTCTGTGTCCTTTTTAACCACAATGCTCCATGAACTTTTCATCACAATTCTCCGTGACCCTTATCATCACAATGCTCCATGCCTTTGTCAGAAAAATGCTCCATGACCCTTGTCATTACATTGTGCCACCTGCTTTTCATCCCATCGGTCCTCAAATTTGTCATCGCAATGCTCCATAAACTTTGTAATCACAATGCTCCTTGGCTTTCTCATCACAATGCTCCATTACCCCTGTCATAACAATGCTCCATGACCCCTGCCATCACAATGTTCCACGGCCGTGTCATCACAAGGCTCCATGACACTTGACATCACAATGTTCCAAGACCCCTGTAATCACAATGCTCAATGCCCCTTTTCATCAGTATGCTTCATGAGATTTGTCATCACGAGCCTCCATGGTTTCTCATCACAGTGCTCTAGGACCTTATAATCACAATGTTTCACGACTTGTCATGAAAATACTACATGGCCCGTGTTATCATAATGCTCCAATCCCTAGTCATCACAATGCTCCTTTAAATTTGTCATCACAATCCTCCATTACATTTGGCATCACAATGCTCCCTGCCATTGTCATCGCAATGGAACATGACATATGTCATCACAATGCTCCCTGACACCTGTCTTCACAATACTCCATGACCTTCTCATCACCATGATCCATGCCCTTGTCATCACAATGCACCATGTCCACTCTCATCACAATAATCTATGAAGCTTGTCAGACAAATGTACCATGCCCCTGACAACACAATGCTCCATGGCCTTGTCATCACAATACTCCATTACCATTGTCATCACAATCCTCCATGAACCTTGGGATCACATTGCTTCATGCCTTTGTCATCACAATGTGCAAAGACCACTGTAATCACAATGGTCCATGCCCCTTTTCATCAGTATGCTCGATGAGATTTGTCATCACAAGGCTCCATGGTTTCTCATCACAATGCTCCAGGACCTTGTCATCACGTTGCTTCACGACTTGTCATGAAAATTCTCAATGGCCCGTTTCATCATAATGCTCCAAGCCCTAGTCATCACAATGCTCCTTTAAATTTGTCATCACAATCCTCCATTACATTTGGCATCACAATGCTCTATGCCATTGTCATCGCAATGGACCATGACATATGTCATCACAATGCTCCCTGACACCTGTCTTCACAATACTCCATGACCTTCTCATCACCATGATCCATGCCCTTGTCATCACAATGCACCATGTCCACTCTCATGACAATAATCTATGAAACTTGTCAGACCAATGTTCCATGCCCCTGACATCACAATGCTCCATGCCCTTGTCTGCACAATGCTCCATTACCCCTGTCATCACAATGCTCCTTAACTCCAGTCATCACAATGCTTCATTATATTTGTCATCACCATGGTCCATGCCTGCGTCATCAGAAGGCTCTGTGACCTTTGTAACCACAATGCTCCATGAACTTTCCATCACAATGCTCCGTGACTCCTGTCATCACAGTGCTCCATGCCTTTGTCAGAAAAATGCTCCATGACACTTGTCATCTCAATGTGCCACGCGCTTTTCATAACAACGGTCCAAAAATTTGTCATGGCAATGTTCCATAAACTTTGTAATCACAATGCTCCATGTCCTTCTCATCACAATGCTGCATTACCCCTGTCATAACAAGGCTCCATGACCACTGCCATCACAATGTTCCACGGCCTTGTCATCACAATGCTCCATGACACTTGTCATCACAATGCTCGAAGACCACTGTAATCACAATGCTCCATGGCCTTGTCATCACAAACCTCCATGACACATATCATCAGAATGTTCCATGGCCTTCTCATCAAAATGCTCCATGCCCTTGTATTCAAATTGCTTAATGACCGCTGTAATCACAATGCTACATGCCCCTTTTCATCTCAATGCTCCTTGAACCCTGTCATCACAATGCATCATGCCCATAATCATAATGCTTAAGGCAATTGTCATCAAAATGAAATCAAAATGCTACATAACCTCTGTCATCACAATGCTCCACATCGTTGTGATCACAATATTCCATAACACTTATCATCACAACACCCCATGACGCTCATAATCACAATTATCCATGGTCTTCTCATCACTATGCTCCATAACCTTTGTCATCACCATGCTCAATACACTTGTCATCACAATGCTCCCTGACGCTTGTTGTCAGTATGCTCCTTGAACACTGTCATGACAAGGGTCCATGCGTTTTTCATCACAATGATCCATGCCCTTTACATCAAAATGCTCCAAGACACCTATAATCACATTGTTCCATAAAATTCTCATCACAGTGCTCCATGACACATTCATCAGAATGCTCCATGTCCTGCTCTTCAAAATGCTCCATGCCCTTGTCATAACAATGCTCAAAGACACCTGTCATCACAATGCTCCATGCCCCTTTTCATCAGAATACTCCATGAGACTTGTCATCACAAGTCTCCATGGTCTTCTCATCACAGTGCTCCAGGACTTTGTCATCACCATGCTCCATTACCTTGTCATCACAATGTTCCATGACCCCTGTCATCACAGTACTCCATGATCATTTTCAGCCTAATGCACCATGACCTTCTCATCACAATGCTCCATGATCAATATCATCACAATGCTCCAGGACCTCTGTCATCACAACACTCCATTACCCCTGACAACACAGTATTCAGGGACTCTTGTCATCACAATGCTCCATGACACCTGTCATCACAATACTCCATGAACATTTTCAGCCCAATGTTCCATGACACTTGTCATCACAATGATCCATGCCCTTGTCATCCCAATGCTCCATGACCCCTGTATTCACAATGCTGTGTGACGCATGTCATCACAGTGGTCCATGACACCTGTCATCACAATGCTCCATGCCTTTGTCAGCAAAATGCTACATGACATTGTCATTACAATGTTCTATGTGCTTGTCATCACAATACTCCATTACCATTGTCTTCAAAATCCTCCATGAACCTTGGGATAACATTGTTTCATGCCCTTGTCATCACAGTGCTCCATGATCCTTGAAATCAAAATGATTCATGACCGGTTTCATCACAATGCTCCAAACACTTGTGATCACAATGTTCCATAACACTTGTCATGACAACGCTCCATGATGCCTGTCATCAAAATACTCCATGCCCTTTTCATCACAATGCTCCATGACCTTTGTCATAACAATTCACAATACACTTGTCATCACAATGCTCCCTGACACTTGTCATCAGAATGCTCCATGAACCCTGTCACAAAAAGGCTCCATGCCTTTTTCATCACAATGCCACATGCAGTTTTCATCACAATGCTCCATGCCATTGTCATCCAAATACTCCACAAGCTTGTCATCAGAATGCTCCATGACCCTTGTCATCACAATTCTCCATGCACTTGCCAGCACTATGCTCCCTGACCCTTTTCATCACAATGCTCCAAGCCATTGTCATCACAATGTTCCATTACATTTGTCATCAGAATCCTCCATGACACTTGCATCACAATGCTCCATGCCATTGTAATCACAATGGGTCATTACATATGTCCTCACAATGCTCCCTGACACCTGTCTTCCAATACTGTATGACCTGGTCTTCACAATGCTCCATCCCCTTGTCATCACAATGCGCCATTCCAACTGTCATTGCAATAATCCATGAAACATATTAGACCAATGATCCATGCCCTTGTCATCACAATGCTCCATGCCCTTGTCATCACAATGCTCCATGACCCCTGTCATCACAATGCTCCGTGACTCCAGTCATCACAGTGCTTCATGACCTTTGTCATCACAGTGGTCCATGCCCTCGTCATCAACAGTCTCTGTGACCTTTTTAACCATAATGCTCCATGAACTTTTCATCACAATGCTCTTTGACCCTTGTCATCACAATACTGTATGCCTTTCTCAGCACAATGCTCCAAGACCGTTGTTATTACAATGCTCCATGTGCTTGTCAGCACAATGCTCCATGACACATATCATCACAATTTGCCATGCCCTTGTCATCAAGTGCTCCACAATCTTGTCATCACAATGCTCCATAAACCTTGTCATCACAATGCTCCATGCACTTCTCAACAAAATGCTCTCTCCAACTGATATCAAAATGTTTCATCACTATTCATCACAATACTCCCTCAGCCCTGTCATCACAATGTTCTATGACTCCTGTCATCACAATGCTACATGCACTTATCATCACAATGTTCGATGACCCTTGACATCACATTGTTCCATAACCCCTGTCATCAAAATGCTCCATGACCCTATTCATCAAAACGTTCCATGTCCACTGACATCACAATGCTCCATGACCCCTGTCATCACAATGCTCCATGCCCTTTTCATCACAATGCTCCATGCCATTGTCATCACAATAATCCATAAGCTTGTCATCAGAATGCTCCGTGACACTTGTCATCACAATGCTCTATATGCACTGTCATCACAATGCTCCATACCCCTTGTCATTACAGTGCTCCATGACGCTCGTCATTCACAATTATCCATGGTCTTCTCATCACAATGCTCCACGCCCTTGTCATCTACATGCTCCATGACACTTGTCATCTCAATGCTCCATGGCCACTCTCATCACAATGCTCCATACCCCTTGTCATTATAGCGCTCCATGATGCTCGTCATCACAATTATCCATGGTCTTCTCATCACAATGCTCCACGGTCTTGCCATCACAATGCTCCATGCCCTGGTCATCACAATGCTCCATGTTCCCTATCATCACAATTCTCCACGTTCTTGGCATCACTATGTTCCATGACACTTCCCATCACAGTGTTAAATGCTTTGTCATCACAATACTCCTCAAGGTTGTCATCAGAATACTCCATGACCCTTGTCATCACAATGATCCATGACCCCTGTCATCACAATGCTCTATGAGACATATCATCACAATGTGCCATGCCCCTTGTCATTACAGTGCTCCATGATGTTCGTCCCCAGAATTATCCATGGTCTTCTCATCACAGTGCTCCACGTTCTTGCCATCACAATGCTCCATGCCCTGGTCATCTCAATGCTCCATGTCCCTTGTCATCACAATTTTCCAGGTCCTTTTCATCACAATGCTCCATGACATTTCTCATCACAATGTTACATGCTATTGTCATCACAATTCTCCATGCACTTGTCATTGTAATGCCCCATGACCAGTGTCATAGCAATCTCCATGCCTTTGTCATCACAAAGCTTCACTACTTTTTCATCAAAATTCTCAATGGCCGTTGTCATCACAATGCTCCATGCCCTTGTCATCACAATGCTCCATGACCCTTGTCATCACAATGCTCCAAGCCCTTATCATCACAATGCACCATTACCTTTGTCATCACAATCCTCCATAACACTTGGCATCACAATGCTCCATGCAATTGTCATCACAATGGAACATGAAATATGCTATCACAATGCTCCCTGACACCTGTCTTCACAATACTCCATGACCTTGTCATCACAATGCTCCATGCCCTTGTCATCACAAAGTGCTATGCCCACTGTAAACACAATTATCCATGAAACTTGTCAGACCAATGCTCCATGCCCCTGTCATCACAATGCTACATGACACCATTCATCAAAATGCTCCGTGTGTCCCATCATCACAAGGCTTCATGACCTGTGTCATCACAATGGTCAATGCCCTCATCATCACAAGGCTCTGTGAAATTTGTCACCACAATGCTCCATGAACTTTTCATCACAATGCTCCATGTCATTGTCATCACAATTCTCCATGAACGCTCTCATCACATTGCTCCATGAACTTGTCATCACAAAGCTCCATGATGCATGTCATCAGAATGCTCCATGGCCTTCTCATCACAATGTTCCATGCCCTTGCCATCACAAAGCTCCATTAGCCCTATCATAACAATGCTCCATGACCCCTGCCATCACGATGTTCCATGGACTTGTCATCACAATGTTCCATGACGATTCTCATCACAATGCTCCAAGACCCCTGTAATCACAATGATCCATGCCCCTTTTCATTTCAATGATCCATGAACCCTGTCATCACAATGCACCATGCCCATCATCATAATGCTTCATGCTATTGTCATCACAATGAAATCAGAATTCTCCATGACCTCTGTCATCATAATGCTCCAAACCATTGTGATCACGATGTTCCATAACACTTATCATCACAACACCCCATGACACTCGTCATCACAATTATCCATGGTCTTCTCATCACAATGCTCCATGACCTTTGTCATCACAATGCTCAATACACTTGTCATCACAATGCTCCTTGACACTTGTCGTCAGTATGCTCCTTGAACCCTGTCATGACAAGGTTCCATGCCTTTTTCATCACAATGTTCCATGCCCTTGTAATCACAAAGCTCCATGATGCATGTCATCAGAACGCTCCATGGCCATCTCATCCCAATGCTCGATGCCCTTGTCATCAGAATGCTCCACGACTCCTGTAATCACAATGCTCCATGCTCCTTTTCATCAGAATATTCCATGAGACTTGTCATCACAAGTTTCCATGGTCTTCTCATCACAATGCTCCAGTACCTTGTCATCACAATCCTCCAGGATCCCTGTCATCACAATACTCCATGAACATTTTCAGCCCAATGCTCCTTGACCTTCTCATCACAATGCTCCATGACCCCTGTGATCTCAATGCTCCATGACCCCTGTCATCACAACGATCCATGAACCCTGACAACAAAATGATCCGGGACTCTTGTCATCAAAATCCTCCATGCCCTTGTCATCCCAATGCTCCATGACCCCTGTAATCACAATGCTCCATGACACTTGTCATCACAGTGCTCCATGAACCTTGTCATCACAATGCTCCATGCCTTTGTCAGCAATATGCTACATAATCTTTTCTTCAAAATGTTCCATGCGCTTGTCATCACAATCCTTCATGACCCTTGGGATCACATTGCTTCATGCCCTTGTCATCTCCCTCTTGCCGTTCTGGTTTTTACAGATTTTCAGATGTCCCTTTTGACCCGTGGGAAGTGACAATTCTTTGTAGTGTGGATTTGCATTGCACTCTTGCTAGATTGACCAAAAAGGGCGTATGCGTTTTCTCCTGAATATATTCAGGAGAAAAGGCATACGCCCTTTTTGGCCAAGTGCATCATTGTCAAAGTTGTGATTATTTTCCTGTGCTTTAAAGGCGATTCCAATTTACCTCTTGAAATATGTTTTGTGCAATTCTGCCTCATTTTCAAGTCAGCTTCGTTGCCTTCCCTAAACAGATTTTTGGAAGAGAGTAGTCCTTTATAACTCTGTAGTTTTGTGAATTGCTGTGCCCGTGAGCTCCAATTTTCAAATCCCATTTTTGGGAGCTGACCGCAAATCCACAATTTTGCTTCAGGACCTATACTTGTACCAGGGCTGGCTATACTGTTCCCTGTGGGTGGCTGAGGCTTTGGTTAATTCTTCTTCCTGACGGGAATTTAGAGTGACATGTGCCCGTCGAAATGCCTACGTCTACTCTCTGATTTGTTCTCCCTCTTCCCTTTCATCCTTTGCACAATTAGCAAACTGTGCGAACCAGGAGGTTATAGGGGCTGGCTGTCCTAAGTTGGGAGATTGATAGTAAAGCAGTTGCAATGCCAAACTGGAGCACAAGGAGTGGAAAAATTAGGAGACTTTTAGAAACCTTTCGCCATCACAGGGTGTCCATGCTCTAGGTTTCCCATACACGTTATAACTGTAGTGATATTCCCTTCTACCTGGAGATTTGGGATCCATGGAATGGTGGCATGCATTACTACTTTAAAGGGTCTGCATTTTCTCTCCCAATCTCCAGTCCTCTCAGTCCCAAGTGTCCAGCCTTATGTCTCATCCAGCTGTCTTTGCAGAGAGGGTCATTCCCGGTTTCATCAGAACCCCTGAAGGAATTGTGTAAGAATTTCGCTTTTTTTGTGTGTGTGTTTTTGAAATTCATTTTTATAATGGGGTTGAGCTGATTTTCACTGACGTATTTATGCCGGTCTAGACACACTTGATTCCCTTACGGAGACATATCAATACATAGGTTTTAAGATTCTTACTAGTCAGATATATTCCTCTGCAGGGAATAGGGGTTTTGAGTCCCGTTCACTGAGGAAGGGGTAGGTCTCGTCTATTCTGTATTTGGTTTATGGAATGGTACCTGTGCTAATATCAAACTCTGGTTTTATGCATCACCCCACCTCTCCTTTCCCATTAAACAGGCATAAGAGTGTTTTCTAAATGTGAGACTCTGTTCTCTTTCTTAATTCAGTTCATGTGTTGTGATGTTGACATTCCCTCTGTAAGTGATATCTTATGATAAGATTCTTTTTCTGTGTGACTAATTTCACTTAGAATCATCATACCTAAATCCACTCTTTATGCTGCTACTGGCCTTATGACATTGATTTCACGTCTGAGTGATATTCCATTGTACAAAATTACCACAAGTTATTTATGCATTTCTCTTTTTCCTGGGATATTTAAGGTGTACTGAAGTTGAGGTTCTTGTATGCAGAGCAGCCCTAAATTTTGGGGTGCCTGTGTCTTGTCAATATTTAGTCTTCCCAAGTTATATGCCCATGAGTTGAAGTCCCCTTTCCTCCTGGGCTTTGTATTTAAATGTTTTAGGAAACAGCATACACTTCTTCAGAGTGGCTCTTGGATATTTATACCCCACCCATCAGCGTGACTAGGCTCCCTGTTCTCCATGACCACTCCAGCATTTCTGGTTTGTACACATTTTTCGGATGGCCTTTCTGATCAGTGGACATTGAGACTTCTTTGTTGTGCGGATTTGCATTTACCGCTTGCTTGGTTGGCCAAAAACACTGTATGCGTTTTTTTCCTAAAGATATTCACGAAAAAAACGCATACACCCTTTTGCCCAACTGCATCATTTGAGAAATTCTGCTGCTTTCCATATGCTTTAAATGTGAGTACAATCTACCTTTTGAAATCTGTTTCCTGCAATTCTGCCTCTCATTCAGATCCTCTTCGTTGCCTTACCTGAATATATTTTTGGACGTTGGTTATCATTTATATCTTTGCACGTCTTTGAATTGTCTGCCCCTGAGCTCCATTTTGCAACTCGTTGTTTTTGTGAGCTGGCCGCCAAACCTTTGGATTGCTTCTGGCCCTATTCTGGTTCTGAGGAGGCAGGCTGAGCCTTTGGTTAATTCTTCTTCCTAATGGGAAATTAGAGTGACATGTGCCTGTCAAAACTCCTACAGCTAATCTCTCATTGGTTCCCCCCTTCCCATTTATCCTCTGCACAAATTGCAAACTGTGTGAAACAGGAGGTTAAAGATGCTTATTCTCCAAGTGGGGAGATTGTTAGTAATGTGACTGGAATGGCGAACCCCAGCACCAGGAGATCAAAAATGAGGTGCATTTTAGACACCTTTCCTGAGCACACGGTGTACATTCATCTCGGTTTCCCAGGCATGTTTTTGCTGTCAGAAGATTCCCTTGAACCTGCCGATTTGGGACCCATGGAATGGGTACCAGGCAGTATTAATTTAAAAGGTCTGCATTTCCTCACACAGCCTCTCTAACATCTCTTAGCCTGTATAGCTTCCAGCCTTATATATCATCCTGCTGTGGGTCTACATGTGTTCAATCCCTGTTACATTGTAGCCCTTCAACAACTGTTGTAAGAATTTTTGTCTGTCTCACTGTTTTTATAAATATTTTAAAATTTATTTTTATATTGGTTACAGCTGATTTTCAAAGCTCTGTTTTTTGCTGCTGTACATCCACTTGATTCATGTACTGAGAGACAACAATAAATTATTTTTCAGATGCTTACGAGTCATATGTATTATTGTCCACTGACTTGAGTGGGCTGAGTGCAGTTCTTTGAGGTACTGTGTAGGCCTTGTCAGTTATTCAATTCGGTACTTGGAATGGTATCTTTGCTTATTTCAACCTCCTGGATAATACCTCACCATTCCCCACCTTTCCCATTTAGCAGCCTTATGTCTATTTTCTACATATTTGACTATGTTTCTGTTTTGTAGTTTATTTCATGTGTAGCCATTTTTGATTCCACCTTTAAGTGACATCTTATGATATGTGTCTTTTTCTTTCTGACATATGTCACTTAGAATGATCGTATGTAACTCCTCCAGAGTTGTTACAACTGGCCTTATTTCATGGATTTCTGGATGAGTAATATTCCACTCTACATAAGTACCCCATCTCTTTTATCCATTTTATCCTTCCAGGGACATTTAGGTTATATCCAAGTGGAGGCCCTTTTTAACAGAGAGGTGGTAAATGTTGGCGTGCCTGTTTTCTGTCCATTTTTGTTTTTCCCAAAGTATACGCCCATGAGTGCAAGTGCCCTATGCTCTGTAGCTCATCTTTTAGATGTTTTAGCAAACACAATACACTTCTCCAGAGTAGCCGTTGGCAAATTACATTTCCACTATCAGCCTCACAGGGCTTCCTTTTCTCCTCAACCTGTCCTGCATTTCTGGTGTTTACACTTTATGTGGATGGCCCTTCTGACTGATGTGAAGTGATACATTTTGTAGTATTGATTTCCAGTGCCCACCTGTTTGGTTGGATAAAAAGTGTGTATGGCCTTTACTTGAATATATTCAGAAAAAAAATGCATACGCCCTTTTGGGCAAACTGCATCATTGGCGATGTTCAGCCCCTTTTCTTGTGCTTTAATGGGGAGTCCTTTCTACCTCTTCAAATCTGTTTCCTGCCACTCTCCCTTGCTTACAAGTCCTTTTCTGTGACTTACCTCAAGATATTTTTCGACAATAGATATTTTCAACTCTGCAGTTTCATGAATTTTAGTGCCCCTGAGTTCCATTATTCAACTTGTGTTTTTGGAAACTGGACACAAAACAGCAGGATTTCCTCTAGCCCTATTCTGTTTCCGTGGGCAATTCTAGCCTTTGATGAATTTGTCTTCCGGATTGGAAATTAGAGTGGCATGTGCCTGTCCGAACAACTAAGACTTGCCTCTAATTTTTTCTCATCCTTCCGCTTCATCCTCTGGACAAATTCCAAACTGTGTGCAACAGGATGTTGACGGTGCTGATATCCCCAAGTGAGGAGATTGTTAGGAAAGATGCTGGAGGGGTGAACCCGAGCACCAGGCGATGAGGAGATGAGGTGCCTTTTCCAAACTCTTTCCGATCAAACGGTGTACCATCCTCTAGGTGTGACAGGCATGTTTTAGCTGTAGGAAGGGTCCCGTGCATGTAAGGAGAACACCAGGGATTTTTCCAAATCAGTGTCTCCCCGAACCCCAAATTGGGGAATTTTTAAGCTACGGCTACACGTATGTCCATTAAGGGCCTTGGGAAATAGGCAGAGCCCAAACTTTAGATGATTGAAATCTTCAGGGTCAGAAGTGTTCACCATCGGCCTTGCTTAGGTTACATTTTATCTGTCATTGATAGATGATGTCAATAAAAATATCGATTCTTTTTCAGATTATTTCCCCTTATAGGTTATTGCAAAATATTCTGTGTAGTTCCCTGTGCTATACAGTAGTTCCTTGTTGATGATCTATTTTATACATAGCAGTGTGTATGTGTTAATCCCAAACTGTTAATATATCCCTTCTCCTACCTTTCCCCTTTGGTAATAATAAATTATAAGATTTTATACTTCTCAGAAACGGGGGAGCTGAAAGAGAGGTATCCTTTTCAATGGAAAAGCATTCAAAACAAATTGAAGCTTCAGCCAAGAGTATTCGATGTACATCCATGGAAATCAATCACTTCATTTCTCTAATGTTGACCTGACAAATAAGACAGACGTCTTCACTGAACTTGCTTATAGTAAAGTGATGGAAATATCAAAGGTAAGTCTTAGAAACATCTTATTTTACCCTAGCATTATACACTGCTCTATGTAAACTACAGTTTGGCTCACACATCTGTTCATTGAAGTTACAATGTTCTCAATTTCTGTTACTGATCCTCCAGAGTGGACCCCAACAGGAGTCCCCATGCCCAGTGTCATTGGAACCAACAGATCAAGACTGAGTTTGGTTCAGAAGCAAAGGAAACATTATTTTTAAAACAGAATGGAGGGGTGAGAGCGTGCACTCCCCCAAGGGCTGTGGGATGGGATGCTGTGTAGGGATCCCGGCAGCATCCTTGGGTGGGAGGGGATGGAGCTCTCGAGGGCTGGGTTGGCTGCAGCTCAGGCTCTATGCCATGGAGTCTGCATGGGAACCCGCTAGCTGAGGTGTCGACCCAGCCATTCTGCACTAGGAAATCGGGTCTGAAGTGCCAGGTGTGGGACCTCTGCATGCGGAACCCTAGGAGCACGTGAAATTAGACAAAGCACAAAGAAAAAACAGGTTAGACTTTATTTTATTGCCCAGATTCTCTTTTTATCTCCCAGGAATTTTTAATGAATGTTGCCGGAGACGAACACTTCCTCTGCTTTTTGTTCCGTTCCTCATTCTTGGGGTGTTGACTGTGCAGACCCCTCTTTTGTAAGTGCTTCATGCTGTGGTGGGAGCCCTGATACATGGGGGGAGGGGCAAAACATCTCCCCACCAGCCGCCAGGTGAGGTTGATTGTCCCAAGGCCTCCTGCCCAACTTCTCGTCTGCCTGAGCACCAGCACTGGAAATGTTACAGATTCTAATGACCTTTAATGGTCCAGGAAAGAGATGAGCAGAGATGCAGCAGTGGCAGGTTTCACCCCACCCCACATTTGTTTGGCGACCTTAGGCTAACCGTTTTTGCCAGCCTAGATGCTCTGACCAGTAGTCTGTGCTTTCTTTAATTAGGTCCCTGAATTAATGTACAAACAGCACCATGTGTCAGAACCCTGGCCGCGCAACTCCCAGACAGTCCAGGGTCAGTTGTGATCCAGGACCATGACGTCCACTGAGTCAACGGCCTTTAGAAGTAGCCAGCAGTCCAGCCGGTCATATTGGCCACCATCACCGCGGTGTCTGTAGGGTTTTCTATGGTGAAAGCGTGATATACGTTTCCCCCGCCAAGCTTATTAGCTCCCCTCTGGGTGCAGGAAGTCCTGCAAGCAGTAGTCTGCTCTTTCGGGGCACAGCCTTGTTGTTTTCTGAGAGAAACTCCATGTCAAGTGATGGTCACACGAGTCATCTTGGTGGCCCGTTGCTCCCGTTTGTCTCTCTGGAGGTTGGAGTTGGAGGGCCTCCTCACTCGAGGTCAGTGTGCCCAAAGAGTGACCCCTGCAACTTCAGGGCATGATGGGTGGTTAGGATCACCACGTGGGGTCCTTTTCCCTTAGGAGGGAGCTGGCCTTGCGGGCTGCTGATTTCCAGCTTTTTAGATAACCCAGTATCCTGGCCTGATGAGTCGGTGGGCAAAGCCCTTGGTGACCATAGTTTATCATACCTGAAGGGCATTCTTGTGTTGCTCCATTTCAAGTGGTCCCAGTTTTTGCACTAAGGCTCCAAGGACGATTAACCTTTGACCGGGTATGTAAAGGTCAAAAGGTTTAGCTAAATTAGGGAGTTCCTTGGCAAGGGTCTGAATTGACTGCTCTTTCCATTCTTGAAAGGCTGCTTCTGGATTCTGTACAAAAGGATCATCATCTTTCTGTGTCAGTGTTTCATGTAGAGGCCCAGCTATTAGACTGTAGTTAGGGATCCAGATGCAGAAAACCTTGGCCTCTGCAGGAACCCCTAAGCTGTCTTCTAGTTTTAGAAGAGGTAAGGCTGCAAATGGCTTCTTCCCTATCCTGGGATGCGTTTCTCCGAATATCTGTGAGAATGAAGCCCAGACATGTCACCTTAGCCTGGGATATTTGAGCCTTTTTCTTGGACACCTTTTATCCTTTCTTGGCTAGGTAGTTCAGAGGCGTCTTTAGTAGGCCTGGGGATCAGAATGTCATCTGCATATTGAAAGAGGGTTCCCTTTTACAGAGGTAGAACGTTTAGGTCTTTAGAGGACATTTCCCCAATGATGGTGTGGGGATTTTTGAACCATTGGGGCAGGACGGCCCAGCATTATTGCTTGTGTTGCATGTTGTTTCCTGCCACTCACAAGCCGAAAATTCTTGTGACTCTGAGATGAATGGAATACAGAAGAAGGCATCATTGAAGTCTAATACAGAATGCCATGGCCTGCTGGATGGTAGAATGAGCAGCAGGGTGTAGGAAATAGGAGCTACTGGATGTATATCCTCGGTGGCTTCACTGACTGTCCTGATATCCTTTACCAGGTCTCCAGCAGCCCATGGGGCTCTCGTCGTCAGGCCAATCCCAGGATATGGAGCTCACCTGGGCTGCACCCCCCACCCCACAGCCTACGGGGCTCTCGTGGTCAAGTCCCTCCCAGGGTATGGAGCTCACCTGTGCAGCTACCCAGCAGCCCATTGGGCTCTCATAGTCAGGCCCTTACCAGGATACAGAGCTCCCCTGGGCAGGTACCCCAGCAGGGCTGGACATACAGGAACTGTGCACATAGCCCACCTTGCAGAGAATCCCCAGCTCACCTGTCGCTCACAGCTGACACAGAACACCTCAGAGCAGGACTTGAACTAACAAACAGCAGCTCTGACAGGTCTGTGACCCTGGTTATCACTCTGTGCAGCCTCTCTCTGCCTGGTCTTCCAGACACTTCCAGTGCAGCCAGGGCACCAGGCCTCTGTCTCCACCCACCATCACTCCTCTCCCTGACTCCTGGGTTCCTCTCATAAGGATAGGGTCTTCTTGAAGTTGTTTTCCACTCATGGACCAGATAAAATGATAAGAAAACAAGCCGCAGCTGCAGCCCCTTGTCTAGCCTGACTCTCAAGGGCCCACACCTGTTCCTTGGGCCTGGCCCGTTTAGCAAAATTCAGTTTCTGCAACTGTGAGCCCCTGAGGGGTGAGGATTGGCTGATTTGGCAGCCTGACACTGCCTGCCAGCCCTCTCCAGGTGTGCCTGGGTTGAGGTCAATATAAACACCTCTCCAGTCATTAAGAGCCCCTGTAGCTGTGCCTGACGCCATATTCTCTGCCCCGTCAGCAGTGTCGGGGCTGGGGTGGTGGGAGGGAGTGAGGGGCCGTGGCTTTGTGGGTGGCCCAGTGTGAGTGGGGCTCTGCTGGACTTTAAGCAGGAGTTGCCAGGCTGCCACCTGCTAAAGAAGAGGATGTGTCACCCATACCTGCCGCTGGACTTTCTCCCCAGGCAGAGGTGAGGAAGTAAAAAACAGTGGGGGCCGTGGCAGGAGAGGAATCTCAGGCAGGGAAATGGAAAGCTTCCAGAAGAGCATCTGGGGCCAGGACCATCCTAACTGGCCAGCAGGCACCAAGTCGGCCTACGTGCTGTCGCTGGTGTGGCTCCACAGCCCTTCCTCTAGGCTTGAAAGTGCTTGTACATATTCAGGTGTTTTACCTGGAAAGGGTGGGAAGAGTTCAGCTGCAGCAGGACTCGGGCTCAGCTCACATTTACTCACAGACGCCTCGACACAGTTCCCCAGCTTTGCAATGAGGATGCTCCTTGTGGGGGGGAGCGCTGCTGACTGCATGGGAGACGATTTCCCACCTCTGACCAACTTAAGAATTTTTTACCACTGGAGCTAGTGCCCTGATACGATTTTCCTCTGTATAACTGGTGGGTTCTGTTTTTTTTTTTTTTCTTTTTTGTTCAAGGTAGATTTTATTTATTCCTCTTTTTTTAAATTTGGAGATATAAACATGGAAATAATGCATTAATATAAAGACATCTATGTGAAGGGAAAACTTTTATTCTGTTTTATTTTATTAAATGTTATTTATATATTTTTAATTTTTAAAAAATTATGTATTTCTTTTATACAGCAGGTTCTTATTGGATATCTATTTTATACATATAAGTGTGCACATGTGAATCCCAGTCTCCCAATTCATCCCACCACCACCCTCACATGGTGTTCCCCCCTTGGTGTCCATATGTTTGTTCTCTACATCTGTGTCTCTATCTCTGCCCTGCAAACCGGTTCATCTGTATCATTTTTCTAGGTTCCACATATATGCATTAATATACAATATTTGTTTTTCTCTTTCTGACTTACTTCACTCCGTATGACAGTCTCTAGATCCATCAAGGTCTCTACAAATGACCCAATTTCATTCCTATGTATGGCTGTGTAATATTCCATTGTATATAAGTACCACATCTTTATCCATTCGTCTGTCTGTGGGCACTTAGGTTGCTTTCATTACCTGGCTATTGTAAATAGTGCTGCAATGAACACTGTGTTGAATGTGTCTTTTTGATTTATGGTTTTCTCTGGGTATATGCCCAGTAGTGGGATTGCTGGATTATATGGTAATTCTATTTTTAGTTTTTTAAGGAACCTCCATACTGTTCTCCATAGAGACTGTATCGATTTACATTCCCAACAATAGTGGAAGAAGGTTCCTTTTCTCCACACCCTCTCCAGCATTTGTTGTTTGTAGATTTTCTGATGATGTGACGTGATACCTCATTGTACTTTCGATTTCCATTTCTCTAATAATTAGTGATGTTGAGCAGATTTTCATGTGCGTACTGGCCATCTCTATGTCTTCTTGGAAGAAATGTCTATTTAGATCTTCCATTTTTGTATCGGGTTGTTTGGTTTATTAATATTGAGCTGCATGAGCTGTTTATATATATTGGAGATTAATCATTTGTCCATTGATTCGTTTGCAAATATTTTCTGCCATTCTGAGGGTTGTCTTTTTGTCTTGTTTGAAGTTTCCTTTGCTTTGCAAAAGCTTTTACGTTTCATTAGGTCCCATCTGTTTAGTTTTCTTTTTTATTTCATTACTATAGGAGGTGGATCAAAAAAGATCTTGCTGTGATTTATCTCAGAGTATCCTTCGTAAGTTTTCCTCTCAGAGTTTTATACTGTCCGGTCTTACATTAAGGTCTCTAATCCATTTTGAATATATTTTTATGTATGGTGTTGGGGAGTGTTCTAACTTCATTCTTTTACATGTAGCTGTCCATATTTCCCAGCACCAATGATTGAAGAGACTGTCTTATCTCCATTGTATAGTCTTGCCTCCTTTGTCATAGATTAGTTGACCATAGGTGTGTAGGTTTATCCTTGGGCTTTCTTTTTTTTTTTTCCTTTTACACGTTTATTGGAGTATAATTGCTTTACAATGGAGTGTTCGTTTCTGCTTTATAACAAAGTGAATCAGCTATACATATACAGATATCACCAGATCCCCTCCCTCTTGCATCTCCCTCCCACACTCCATATCCCACCCCTTTATGTGGTCACAAAGCACCGAGCTGATCTCCCTGTTCTATGTGGCTGCTTCCCAGTAGCTATCGGTGTTACATTTGGTAATGTATTTATGTCCATGCCACTCTCTCACTTCGTCCCAGCTTACCCATCCCCCTTCCGGTGTCCTCAAGTCCTTTCTCTATGTCTGTGTCCTTAATCCTGTCCTGCCACTAGGTTCTTCAAAATCTTTTTTTTTTCTTCATTAGATTCCGTATATCTCTGTTAACATACAGTATTTGTTTTTCCCTTTCTGACTTACTTCACTGTGTAGGACAGATTCTAAGTCCATCCAACTCAGTACAAATAACTCAGTTTTGCTTCTTTTTATGGCTGAGTAATATTCCATTGTATATATGTGCCAGATCTTCTTTATCCATTCATCTGTCGATGGACACTTACGTTGCTTCCATGTCCTGGCTAATGCAAATAGAGCTGCAATGAACATTTTTGTACATAACTCTTTGAATTATGGTTTTCGCAAGGCAAATGCCCAGTAGTTGGATTGTTGTGTCGTATGGTACTTCTATTGTTAGTTATTTAAAGGAACCTCCGTACAGTTCTCCCTAGTGCCCATATCAATTTAAATTCCCACCCACAGTGCAAATTTGTTCCCTTTTCTCCAATAAAGGCCTCTCCAGCATTTATTGTTTTGTAGATTTTTTTGATGATTGCCACTCTGACTGCTGTGAGGTGATACCTCATGGTAGTTTTGATTTGCATTTCTCTAATGATTAATGATGTTCAGCATCCTTTCATGTGTTTCTTGGTAATCTGTATATCTTCTTTGGAGAAATGTCTATTTAGGTCTTCTGCCCTTTTTTGGATTGGGTTGTTTGTTTTTGTGATATTGAGCTACATGTGGTGCTTGTAAAGTTTGGAGATTAATCCTTTGTCAATTGCTTCATTTGAAAATATTTTCTCCCATTCTGAGGGTTGTTTTTGCATCTTGTTTATGTTTTCCTGTACTGTGTAAAAGCTTTTAAGTTTCATTAGGTCCCATTTGTTGATTTCTGTTTTTATTTCCATTTCTCTAGGAGGTGGGTCAAAAAGGAACTTGCTGTGATTTATGTCATAGAGTGTTCTGCCTATGGTTTCCTCTAAGTGTTTTATAATGTCTGGTCTTATATTTAGATCTCTAATCAACTTAGAGTTTATTTTTGTGTATGGTGTTATGGAGTGTTCTAATTTCATTCTTATATGTGTAGGGGTCCAGTTTTCCCAGCACCAATTACTGAAGAGACTGTCTTTTCTCCATTGTATATCCTTAGCTCCTTTGTCATAGATGAGATAGCCATAGGTATGTAGGTTTATCTCTGGGCTTTCTGTCCTGTTCCATTGATCTGTGTTTATGCCAGTCTACATACACTTGATTCCATTATGGAGACATATAAATACATAGGTTTCAAGGTTATTACCAGTCAGATGTATTCCTCTTCAGTGAATAGGGTGTTTTGTGTCCAGTTCATTGAGAAAGGAGTAGGTCTTATCTATTATATATTTGGTATATGGAATGGGATCTGTGCTAATTTCAAACTCTGCTTTTACACATCACCCCACGTCACCTTTCCCCTTAAGGAGGCATAAGTGTGTTTTCTAAATGTATAACTCTGTTCTCTTTTGAAATTCAGTTCATGTGTAGCCATGTTTACATTCCCTCTATAAGTGATATATAACAATAAGTTTCTTTCTCTTTGTGGCTCATTTCACTTAGCATCATCATACCTAAAGCCACTCATTAAGCTGCTATTGGCCTTATGACATTGATTTTATGTCTGAGTGACATTCCATTGTATATAAGTACCACAACATCTAAATCCATTTTGTTTTCCTTTCCTGGGATATTTAAAGTGTACCGAAGTCGAGGTTCTTGTAAACAGAGCAGCCCTAAACTTTGGGCTGGCTGTGTGTTGTGGATTTTTAGTTTTCCCAAAATACACGCCCATGAGTGGAAGTGTGCTATGCTCTGTAGCTCTGTTTTGGAAAACAACATACAGTTCTCCAGAGGGGCTGTTGGCAATTTACATCCTGTCCATCGGCGTAACCAGGCTCCCTTTTCTCCATGGCCTGTCCTGCATTTGTGGTTTTTACACTATTTGCGGATGGCCCTTTTTTTTTTTTTTTTTTTTTTTTTGCGGTATGCGGGCCTCTCACTGTTGTGGCCTCCCCCGTCGCGGAGCACAGGCTCCGGACGCACAGGCTCCGGACGCGTAGGCTCAGCGGCCATGGCTCACGGGCCCAGCCGCTCCGCGGCATATGGGATCCTCCCAGACCGGGGCACGAACCCGTATCCCCTGCATCGGCAGGCGGACTCTCAACCACTTGCGCCACCAGGGAGGCCCGCGGATGGCCCTTTTGATTGGAGGTAAGGCATACTTCTCTGTAGTGTGGAATTGCAATGCCTGATGGCTTGCTTAGCCAAAAAGGGCATATGCATTTTTTCCCGAATATATTCAAGAAAATACACATACTCCCTTTTCAGCTAAGGGCAACATTGTCGAAGTTCTTTCGCTTTTCATGTGCTTTAAAGACGACTCCAATCTACCTCTTGAAATCTGTTTCTTTCAATTCTGCCTTGCATTCAAATCATCTTCACTGTCTTACCTCAATATATATATGGATGATAGTTGTCCTTTATAACTCTGCAAGTTTGTGAATTGCTGTGCCCCTGATTTCCATTTTTCAACTCGCCTATTTGTGAGCTGGCTGCAATACTGCAGGATGGCTTTAGGCCCTAGTCTGGTTCCAGGGCTTCAGGCTGAGCCTTTGGTTAATTCTTCTTCCTGATGGGAAACTAGAGTGACATGTGCCCATGCAAACACCTACAGCTAATCTCTCATTTATTCCCCCTCTTCCTGTTCATCCTCTGCACAGTTTGCAAACTGTGCATAACAGGAGGGTAAAGGTGCTGACACTCCAAGTGGGGATATTTTTAGTAATTCAGATGGAATGGTGAAGCCGAGCACGACAAAAGGAAAAATGAGGTACCTTTTAGAAAACGTTCCCAATTACACAGTGTACCATCCACTGGTTTTCCCATGCATGTTTTAACTGTAGGAAGATTGCCTTAAAAATGGAGAGTTGGGACCACTAGAATGGGTGGCACACAGTATTGCTCTAAGTGGTGTTCTTTTGCTCACACAACCTCAGCAATCTTGTCAGCCCCAAGTGTCCAGTCTTACGTCTCATCCAGCTGTGGGTGTAAAGATGGTCAATCCAGGTTGCATCACAGGCCCTGAAAGTAATTTTTAAAACTTTCTCACTGTTTCACTGTTTTTGCAATTTGCTTTTGAAATTTATTTTTATAAGTGTGTTTAACTGAATTTCAGTGCTGTGTTCATGCGGTTATACATAGACAGGATTCCTTTATGGAGACATGAGAATACATATGTTTTAAAATACTTAGAGTCAGACATATTCCTCTGCAATGAATAAGGGGTGTTGGGTCCAGTTCACTGTGCCAGAGGTAGGTGTTGTGTATTACATACATGGTTTATATAATGGTATCTGTGCTAATTTAAAACTGTGGTTTTATGCATCACCCCACCTCGGGTTTCCCCTTAAGGAGGCTGGAGATGTTTTCTAAATGTGTGACACTGTTGTGTTTGTAATTCAGTTCATGTGTAGTCATGTGTACATTCCCGATATGAGTGATATGTTATGATAAGATTAGTTACATTGTTATCTTTCCTAACTCAGTTCATATGTAGCCATGTTTACAGGACCTTTATAAGTGATATCTTATGATAAGTTTCTTTTTCTGTGTGAATTATTTCAATTAGAATCATCGTACCTGAATCCACTCATTTTGCTGCTACTGGCCTTATGACATTGATTTCATGGCTGTGGGATATTCCATCGTATGTAAGTACCACAATTTCTTGAACCATTTTTGTCTTTCCTAGGATATTTAAGGTGTACCCAAGATGAGGTTCTTGTAAGCAGTGTAGCCCTAAATATTGTGGTGGCTCAGGCTTATTGATTTTCAGTTTTCCCAAAGTATATTCCCTAGACTGGAAGTGCCCTTGGCTCTGTAGCTCTGTTGTTTACTTGTTTTAGGGAACACAATGCACTCTTCCAGAGAGGCAGTTGGCAATTTACATCCCGCCCATCAGCATAACAATGCTCCCTGTTCTCAAGGGCCTGTCTTGCCTTTCTGGTTTTCACACATTTTGTGGATGTCCCTTTTGACCGGTGGGAAGTGATACTTCGTTGTAGTGCAGATTTGCATTGCCCGCTTCATTGCTTGGCCAAAAAGGGTGTATGCGTTTTCTCCTAAATATATTCAGGAGAAAACACATACACCCTTTCTGGCCAAGTGCATCATTGTTAATGTTGTGTCCCTCTTCCTGTGCTTTACAGGCGATTCCAAAGTACCTCTTGAAATCTGTTTCCTGCTATGCTGTCTCGCTTTCAGGTCGGCCTCGTTGCCTTCCATCAACAGATTTTTGGATGAGAGTTTTCCTTTATTACTCTGCCAGTTTGTGAATTGCTGTGCCCCTGAGCTCCATTTTTCAACTCGTTATTTGTAAGCTGACCGCAAGTCCAAAATTTCGTTGCAGGACCTATACCGTTTCCCGGCAGGGGGATGAGTCTTGGTTAATTCTTCCTCCCGTGCAATTAGAGTGACATGTGCCAGTCCAAATGCCTAACAGCTAATCTCTCATTGGTTCTCCCTCTTCCCTTCAATTCTCTGCCAAATTGCCAACCTGTGGGAACCAGGAGGTTAAAGGGGCTGTCTCTGCAAGTTGGGAGATTGATAGTAAAGCAGTTGGAAAGGGAAACTGCAGCACAAGGAGAGGGATTATTAGTTAGGTTTTAGAAACCTTTCGTATTCACAGTGTTTCCATTCTCTACGTTTCCCGTATATGTTAAAGCTGTAGTAATATTCACTTCAACTTGGAGATTTGGGACCCATGGAATGGTGGCCACACATTTTTGCTTTAAAAGGTCTGCATTTGCTCACCCAATCTCACCAATCTTCTCAGAGCCAAATGTCCAGCCTTATGCCACATCCAGCTGTCGTTGTAAATATGTTCATTCCAGTTTTCATCAGAGACCCTGAATGAATTGTAAAGAAATTCCTTGTTTTTTTGTTTTGTGTTTGAAATTCCTTTTTATAGTGGGTTGTAGCTGATTCTCACTGACATGTTTAAGCCAGTTGAGACACACTTGATTCCCTTACGGAGACATATCAATACATAGGTTTTAAGGTTATTACTAGTCAGATATATACCTCTGCGGGAAGTATGGGAGGTTGAGTCCCTTTCACTGATGAATGTGTAGGTCTTGCCTATTCCATATTTGGTTTTTGGAATAGTACCTGTACTACTATCAAACTCTGGTTTTACGCATCAACCCACCTCTGCTTCCCCCTTAAGAAGGCATAAGAGTGTTTTCTAAATGTGAGAGTCTGTTCTCTTTCCTAACTCAGTTCCTGTGTAGCCTTGTTTACAGGACCTTCATAATGATATCTTAGTATAAGTTTCTTATACATTGTGACTTATTTCACTTAGAATCATCATACCTGAATCCACTCATTTTGCTGCTACTGGCCTTATGACATTGATTTCATGGCTGACGGGTATTCCATCGTACATAAGTACCAAAATTTTAAAACCATTTTTGTCTTTCCTTGTATATTAAAGGTGTAGCCAAGTTGAGGTTCTTGTAAGCAGTGTAGCCCTAAACTTTGGGGTGGCTCTGTCTTATTGATTTTCAGTTTTCCCAAGGTATAATACCTAGACGTGAAGTGCCCTTGGCTCTGTAGCTCTTTTATTTACTTGTTTTAGGGAACACAATGCACTCCTCCAGAGATGCAGTTGGCAATTTACATCCCGCCCATCTGCATAACGAGGCTCCCAGTTCTCCAGCTCCTGTCTTGCCTTTCTGGTTTTTACACATTTTTTGGATGTCCCTTTGGGCCGGTGCGAAGTGATACATCTTTGTAGTGCAGATTTGCATTGCCCGCTTGCTGGCTTGGCCAAAAAGGGCGTATGCGTTTTCTCCTGAATATATTCACGAGAAAATGCATACGCCCTGTTTGCCCAAGTGCATCATTGTTGAAGTTCTGCCCCTCTTCCTGTGCTTTACAGGCAATTCCTACGTAACTCTTGAAATCTATTTCCTGCTATTCTGCATCGCTTTCACGTCGGCCTCATTGCCTTCCATCAACAGATTTTTGGACGATAGTGGTCCTTTATTACTCTGCCAGTTTGTGAATTGTTGTGCCCCTGAGCTCCATTTTTCAACTCGTTTTTTGTGAGCTGAATGCAAGTCCAAAATTTTGTTTCAGGACCTATACTGGTTCCCGATGGGTGGCTGAGACTTTGGTTAATTCTTCTTCCTGCCGGGAAATTAGAGTGACATGTGCCCGTCCAAATGCCTAACAGCTACTCTCTCATTGGTTCTCCCTCTTCCCTTCCATCCTTCGCCAAATTGGCCACCTGTGCGAACCAGGAGTTTAAAGGGATTGTCTCTCCATGTTGGGAGATTGATAGTAAAGCTGTGGGAAAGTTAAACCGGAGCACCAGGAGAGGGACTATTCGTTGAGTTTTAGAAACCTTTCGTATTCACAGTGTGTCCATTCTCTAGGTTTCCCGTACATGTTATAGCTGTAGTAATATTCCCTTCAACCTGGAGAGTTGGGACCCATGGAATGGGGGCCATGCATTATTGCTTTAAAGGGTCTGCATTTGCTAACCCAACCTCATCAATCCTCTCAGTCCAAAGTGTCCAAACTTATGCCACATCCAGCTGTCATTGTCGATACGGTCATTCCAGGTTTCGTCAGAGACCCTGAAAGAATTGTAAAGAATTTCCCTGTTTTTTTTGTTTGTTTTTGAAATTCTTTTTTTATAGTGGGTTTGAGATGATTCTCACTGCCATGTTTATGCCAGTCTAGGCACACTTGATTCCCTTATGGAGACATATCAATACAGAGGTTTTAAGTTTCTTACTAGTCAGATCTATTCCTCTGTGGGAAATATGGGGTTTTGAGTCCCTTTCACTGAGGAAGGTGTAGGTCTTGTCTATTCCATAGTTGGTTTTTGGAACGGTACCTGTGCTTATATCAAACTCTGGTTTTATGCATCACCCCACCACTCCTTCCCCCTTAAGCAGGCATAAGAGTGTTTTCTAAATGTGAGACTCTGTTCTCTTTCCCAACTCAGTTCATGTGTAGCCATGTTTACAGGATCTTCATAAGTTATATCTTATGATAAGTTTCTTTTTGTGTGTGACATATTTCACTTAGAATCATCGTACCTGAATCCAATCTCTTTGCTGCTACTGGTCTTATGACATTGACTTCATGGCTGAGGGGTATTCCATCGTACGTAAGTACCACAATTTTTTGATCAATTTTAATATTTCCTGGGATATTTAAGGTGTACCCAAGTTGAGGTTCTTGTAAGCAGTGCAGCACTAAATTTGGGGCTGGCTCTATCTTATTGATATTCAGGTTTCCCAAGGTATATTCCCTAGACTGGAAGTGCCCTTGGCTCTGTAGCTCTGTTGTTAACTTGTTTTATGGAACACAGTGCACTCCTCCAGTGAGGCAGTTGGCAATTTACATCCCGCACATCAGCATAACAAGGCAACTTATTCTCCAGGGCCTGTCTTGCCTTTCTGGTTTTTACACATTTTGTGGATGTCCCTTTGGACCGGTGGGAAGGGATACTTCTTTGTAGTGCAGATTTGCATTGCCTGCTTGCTTGCTTGGCCAAAAAGGGCGTATGCGTTTTCTCCTGAATATATTCAGGAGAAAACGCATACGCCCTTTTTGGCCAAGTGCATCATTGTCGAAGTTGTGCCCCTCTTCCTGTGCTTTACAGGCGATTCCTACGTACCTCTTGAAATCTGTTTCCTGCTATTCTGCATCGTTTTCACGTCGGCCTCATTGCCTTCCATCAACAGATTTTTGGACGATAGTTGTCCTTTATTACTCTGCCAGTTTGTGAATTGCTATGCCCCTGAGCTCCATTTTTCAACTCGTTTTCTGTGAGCTGAACACAAGTCCAAAATTTTGGTTGAGGACCTATACTGGTTCCCGATGGGTGGCTGAGACTTTGGTTAATTCTTCTTCCTGCCGGGAAATTAGAGTGACATGTGCCCGTCCAAATGCCTAACAGCTACTCTCTCATGGGTTCTCCCTAATCCCTTACATCCTCTGCAAAATTGACAACCTGTGTGAACCATGAGGTTAAAGGGGTTGTCTCTCCACGTTGGGAGATTGATAGTAAAGCAGTTGGAATGTCAAACCGGAGCACCAGGAGAGGGACTATTCGTTGAGTTTTAGAAACCTTTCGTATTCGCAGTGTGTCCATTCTCTAGGTTTCCCGTACATGTTATAGCTGTAGTAATATTCCCTTCAACCATGAGAGTTGGGACCCAAGGAATGTGGGCCATGCATTATTGCTTTAAATGGTCTGTATTTGCTCACCCAACCCCATCAATACTCTCAGTCCCAAGTGTCCAGCCTTATGCCACATCCAGCTGTCATTGTAAATAGGGTCATTACAGGTTTCATCAGAGACCCTGAAGGAATTGTAAAGAATTTCCCTGTTTTTTTTTTTTTTTTGAAATTCCTTTTTATAGTGGGTTTGAGCTGATTCTCGCTGCCATGTTTATGCCAGTCTGGGCACACTTTATTCCCTTATGGAGACATATCAATACATAGGTTTTAAGATTCTTACTATCAGATCTATTCCTCTGCGGGAAATATGGGGTTTTGAGTCCCTTTCACTGAGGAAGGTGTGGGTCTTGTCTATTACATAGTTGGTTTTTGGAACGGTACCTGTGCTTATATCAAACTCTGATTTTATGCATAACCCCACCTCTCCTTCCCCCTTAAGCAGGCATAAGAGTGTTTTCTAAATGTGAGACTCTGTTCTCTTTCCTAACTCAGATCATGTATAGCCATGTTTACAGGATCTTCATAAGTGATATCTTATGCTAAGTTTCTTTTTCTGTGTGACTTATTTCACTTAGAATCATCGTACCTGAATCCACTCACTTTGTTGCTACTGGTCTTATGACATTGATTTCATGGCTGAGCGATATTCCATCGTATGTAAGTACCAAAAATTTTTAAACCATTTTTATATTTCCTGGGATATTTAAGGTGTACCCAAGTTGAGGTTCTTGTAAGCAGTGCACCCCTAAATTTGGGGGTGGCTCTATCTTATTGATTTACAGTTTACCCAAGGAATATTCCCTAGACTGGAAGTGGCCTTGGCTCTGTAGCTCTGTTGTTTACTTGTTTTAGGGAACACAATGCACTCCTCCAGTGAGGCAGTTGGCAATTTACATCCCGCCCATCATTATAACAAGGCTGCCTGTTCTCCAGGGCCTCTCTGACCTTTCTTGTTTTTACACATATTGTGGTTGTTTCTTTTGACCTGTGGGAAGTGATACTTCTTTGTAGTGCAGATTTGCATTGCCCAGTTGCTTGCTTGGCCAAAAAGGACATGCATATACGTTTTCTCCTTTATATATTCAGGAGAAAACGCATATGCCATTTTTGGCCAAGTGCATCATTGTCGAAGTTGTGCCCCTCTTCCTGTTCTTTACAGGTGATTCCTACGTACCTCTTGAAATCTGTTACCTGCTATTCTGCCTCGCTTTCAAGTCGGCCTCGTTGCCTTCCCTCAACAGATTTTTGGACGATAGTTGTCCTTTATTACTCTGCCTGTTTGTGAATTGCTGTGCCCCTGAGCTCCATTTTTCAACTCGTTTTTTGTGAGCAGAACGCAAGTCCAAAATTTAGGTTCAGGAGATATACTGGTTCCCGGTGGGTGGCTGAGACTTTGTTTAATTTTTCTTCCAGCCGGGAAATTAGGGTGACATGTGCCTGTCCAAATGCATAACAGCTACTCTCTCATTGGTTCTCCCTCTTCCCTTCCATCCTCTGCCAAATTGGCAACCTGTGCGAACCAGGAGGTTAAAGGGACTGTCTCTCCAAGTTGGGAGATTGATAGTAAAGCAGTTGGAAAGTCAAATCGGAAAAAAAGGAGAGGGAATATTCTTTGAGTTTTAGAAACCTTTCGTATTCACAGTGTGTCCATTCTCTAGGTTTCCCGTACATGTTAGAGCTGTAGTAATATTCCCTTTAACCTGGAGAGTTGGGAAACATGGAATGGGGGCCATGCGTTATTGCTTTATAGTGTCTGCAATTTCTCACCCAATTTCAACAATCCTCTCAGTCCCAAGTGTCCAGCCTTATGCCACATCCAGCTGTCATTGTACATAGGGTCATTCCACGTTTCATCAGAGACCCTGAAGGAATTGTAAAGAATTTCCCTTTTTTTTTGTTTTGTTTTTGAAATTCATTTTTATAGTGGGTTTGAGCTGATTCTGCTGCCATGTTTATGCCAGTCTAGACACACTTGTTTCCCTAACGGAGACCTATCAATACATAGGTTTTAAGATTCTTACTAGTCAGATCTATTCCTCTGCGGGAAATATGGGGTTTTGAGTCCCTTTCACTGAGGAAGGTGTAGGTCTTTTCTATTCCATAGTTGGTTTTCGGAACCGTACCTGTGCTTATATCAAACTCTGGTTTTATGCATCCCCCCACCTCTCCTTCCCCCTTAAGCAGGCATAAGAGTGTTTTCTAAATGTGAGACTCTGTTCTCTTTCCTAACTCAGTTCATGTG
The DNA here is from genome assembly GCF_025265405.1 of Mesoplodon densirostris. Classification (NCBI taxonomy): domain Eukaryota; kingdom Metazoa; phylum Chordata; class Mammalia; order Artiodactyla; family Ziphiidae; genus Mesoplodon; species Mesoplodon densirostris. The sequence goes on along the minus strand of NW_026778197.1, from coordinate 7,042,860 downwards.
TAGCCATGTTTACAGGATCTTCATAAGTGATATCTTATGCTAAGTTTCTTTTTCTGTGTGACTTATTTCACTTAGAATCATCGTACCTGAACCACTCACTTTGCTGCTACTGGTCTTATGACATTGATTTCATTCCTGAGGGATATTGCATTGTACATAAGTACCACAATTTTTTGAACCATTTTTATATTTCCTGGGATATTTAAGCTGTACACAAGTTGAGGTTCTTTTAAGCAGTGCAGCCCTAAATTTGGGGCTGGCTCTGTCTCATTGATTTTCAGTTTTCCCAAGGTATATTCCCTAGAGTGGAAGTGGCCTTGGCTCTGTAGCTCTGTTGTTTACTTGTTTTAGGGAACACAATGCACTCCTCCAGTGAGGCAGTTGGCAATTTACATCCCGCCCATCAGCATAACAAGGCTCCCAGTTCTCCAGGGCCTGTCTTGCCTTTCTGGTTTTTACACATTTTGTGAATTTCCTTTTGGACCGGTGGGAAGCAATACTTCTGTCTGGTGAACATTTGCATTGCCCGCTTGCTTGCTTGGCCAAAAAGGGCGTATGTGTTTTCTCCTGAATATATTCAGGAGAAAACACATACGCCCATTTCAGCCAAGTGAATCATTGTCGAAGTTGTGCCCCTCTTCCTGTGCTTTACAGGCGATTCCTACCTACCTCTTGAAATCTGTTTCCTGCTTTCTGCCTCACTTTCAAGTAGGCCTCGTTGCCTTCCCTCAACAGAATTTTGGACGATAGTTGTCCTTTATTACTCTGCCTGTTTGTGAATTACTGTGCCCCTGAGCTCCATTTTTCAACTCATTTTTTGTGACCTGAATGCAAGTCCAAAATTTTGGTTTTTGGACCTATACTGGTTCCCGATGGGTGGCTGAGTCTTTGGTTAATTCTTCTTCCTGCCGGGAAATTAGAGTGACATGTGCCCGTCCAAATGCCTAACAGCTACTCTCTCATTGGTTCTCCCTCTTCCCTTCCATCCTCTGCCAAATTGGCAACCTGTGCAAACCAGGAGGTTAAAGGGCCTGTCTCTCCAAGTTAGGAGATTGATCGTAAAGCAGTTGGAATGTCAAACTGGAGCACCAGTAGAGGGACTATTCGTTGAGTATTTAAAAACTTTCATATTCACAGTGTGTGCATTCTCTAGGTTTCCCGTACATGTTATAGTTGTAGTAATATTCCCTTTAACCTGGAGAGTTGGGAAACATGGAATGGGGGCCATGCATTATGGCTTTATACTGTCTGCAATTTCTCACCCAATCTCACCAGTCCTCTCAGTCCCAAGTGTCAAGCCTTATGCCACACCCAGCTGTCATTGTAGATTGGGTCATTCCAGGTTTCATCAGAGACCCTGAAAGATTTGTAAAGAATTATGCTGTTTTTATGTTTTGTTTTTGAAATTCCTTTTTATAGTGGGTTTGAGCTGATTCTCGCTGCCATATTTATGCCAGTCTAGACACACTTGATTCCCTTACGGAGACATATCAATACATAGGTTTTAAGATTCTTACTAGTCAGATCTATTCCTCTGTGGGAAATATGGGGTTTTGAGTCCCTTTCACTGAGGAAGGTGTAGTTCTTGTCTATTTCATAGTTGGTTTTTGGAACGGTACCTGTGCTTATATCAAACTCTGGTTTTATGCATCACCCCACCTCTCTTTCGCCCTTAAGCAGGCATAAGAGTGTTTTCTAAATGTGAGACTCTCTTCTCTTTCCTAACTCAGTTCATGTGTAGCCATTTTTACAGGAACTTCATAAGTGATATCTTATGATAAGTTTATTTTTCTGTGTGACTTATTTCACTTAGAATCATCGTACCTGAACCACTCACTTTGCTGCTACTGGTCTTATGACATTGACTTCATGGCTGAGGGATATTGCATTGTACATAAGTACCACAATTTTTTGAACCATTTTTATATTTCCTGGGATATTTAAGGTGTACACAAGTTGAGGTTCTTGTAAGCAGTCCAGCCCTAAATTTGGGTTGGCTCTGTCTCATTGATTTTCAGTTTTCCCAAGGTATATTCCCTAGAGTGGAAGTGGCCTTGGCTCTGTAGCTCTGTTGTTTACTTGTTTTAGGGCACACAATGCACTCCTCCAGTGAGGCAGTTGGCAATTTACATCCCGCCCATCAGCATAACAAGACTCCCTGTTCTCCATGGCCTGTCTTGCCTTTCTGGATTTTACACATTTTGCAGATATCCCTTTTGACTGGTGGGAAGTGATACTACTTTGTAGTGCAGATTTGCATTGCCCGCTTGCTTTGTTGTCAAAAAGGGCGTATGCGTTTTCTCCTGAATATATTCAGGAGAAAACGCATACGCCCTTTTTGGCCAAGTGCATCATTGTCGAAGTTTTGCCCCTCTTCCTGTGCTTTATAGGTGATTCCTACGTAACTCTTGAAATCTGTTTCCTGCTATTCGGCCTTGCATTCAAGTCCGCCTCGGTGCCTTTCCTCAACAGATTTGTGGACGATAGTTATCCTTTATACTCTGCCAGTTTGTGAATTGCTGTGCCCCTGTGGTCCAGTTTTCAACTCGTTTTTTTGTGAGCTGAACGCAAGTCCAAAATATTGCTTCACGACCTATGCTGGTACATTGTGCGTGGCTGAGACTTTGGTTAATTCTGCTTCCAGCCGGGAAATTAGAGTGACATGTGCCCGTCCAAATGCCTAACAGCTACTCTCTCATTGGTTCTCCCTCTTCCCTTTCATCCTCTGCCAATTTGGCAACCTGTGAGAAGCAGGAAGTGAAAGCGGCAGTCTCTCTAAGTTGGGAGATTGATAGTAATGCAGTTGGAAATTCAAACCCGAGCACTAGGAGAGGGACTATTCGTTGAGTTTTAGAAACCTTTCGTATTGACAGTGTGTCCATTCTCTAGGTTTCCCGTACATGTTATACCTGTAGTAATATTCCCTTCAACCAGCAGAGTTGGGACAAATGGAATGGGTGCCACTCATTATTGATTTATAGGGTCTGCATTTGCTCACCCAATCTCACCAATCCTCTCAGTCCCAAGTGTCCAGCCATATGCCACATCCAGCTGTCATTGTAGATAGGGTCATTCCCGGTTTCATCAGATACCCTGAAGGAATTGTAAGAAATTTCCCTGTTTTTTTGTTTTGTTTTTGAAATTGCTTTATATATTGGGTTTGAGCTGATTCTCACTGCCATGTTTATGCCAGTCTAGACACACTTGTTTCCCTTATGGAGACATATCAATACATAGGTATTAAGATTCTTACTAGTAAGATATATTACTCTGCGGTGAATATGAGGTGTTGAGTCCCTTTCACTGAGGAAGGAGTAGGTCTTGTCTATTCCATATTTGGTTTTTGGAACGGTACCTGTACTAATATCAAACTCTGGTTTTATGCATCACCCCACCTCTCCTTCCCCCTTAAGAAGGCAAAAGGGTGTTTTCTAAATGTGAGACTCTCTTTTCTTTCCTAACTCAGTTCATGTGTAGCCATGTTTACAGGATCTTCATAAGTGATATTTTATGATAAGTTTCTTTTTCTGTGTGACTTATTTCACTTAGAATCATCGTACCTGTATCCACTCATTTTGCTGCTACTGGACTTATGACATTGATTTTATGGCTCAGGGATATTCCATCATACGTAAGTACCACAATTTCCTGAACCATTTTTTTCTTTCCTGGGATATTTAAGGTGTACCCAAGTTGAGGTTTTTGTAAGCAGTGCAGCCCTGAATTTTTGTGTGGATCTGTCTTATTGATTTCAGTTTTCCCAAGGTATATTCCCTAGATTGGAAGTGCTCTTGGCTCCGTAGCTTTGTTGTTTACTTGTTTTAGGGAACACAATGCACTCCTCCAGAGAGGCAGTTGGCAATTTACATCCCGCCCATCAGCCTAACAGGGCTCCCTGTTCTCCAGGGCCTGTCTTGCCTTTCTGGTTTTTACACATTTTGTGGATGTCCTGTTTGACCGGTGGGAAGTGATACTTCATTGTAGTGCAGATTTGCATTGCCCGCTTGCTTACTTGTCTGAAAAGGTCATAAGCGTTTTCTCCTGAATATATTCACGTGAAATCCCATATGCCCTTTTTGGCCATTTCCATAATTTTCGAAGTTGTGATGCTTTTCCTGTGTTTAAAGGCGATTCCAATGTACCTCTTGAAATCTGTTACATGCCATTCTGCCTCATTTTCGCCTCCGCCTCGTGGCTTTCCGTCAACAGATTTTTGGAAGAGAGTACTCCTTTATAACTCTGCAGGTTAGTGAATTGCTTTGGCCCTGAGCTCCATTTTTCAACTTGCGTTTTTGTTAGCTGACCACAGATCCACAGTTTTGCTTCTGGAACTATCCTGGTTCTGGGGGGGAAGGCTGAGACTTTGGTTAATTCCTCTACGTGACGGGAAATTAGAGTGACATGTGGCCATCCAAATGCCTACAGCTACTCTCTCTTTGGTTCTCTCTCTTCCCTTATATCCTCTGCTGAATTTGCCAACTGTGTGAACCATGAGGTTATAGGGGCTGACTCTCCAAGTTGTGAGAGTGATAGTAAAGCAGTTGGAATGTCAAACTGGAGCACAAGGAGAGAAAAAAAGTAGTAGAGTTTTAAAAACCTTTCACCATAAGTCGGTTTCCATTCTCTAGGTTCCCATACATGTTATAACTGTAGTGATATTCCCTTCTACCTGGAGAGATGGGAACCATGGAATGGGTGGCAGGCATTATTGCTTTAAAGGGTCGGCATTTTTTCACCCAATCTCACCAATCCTCTCAGTCCCAAGTGACCAGCCTTATGCCACATCCAGCTGTCATTGTAGATAGGGTCATTCCAGGTTTCATCAGAACCCCTAAAGGTATTGTGTAAGAATTTTACTGTTTTTATCTTTTGTTTTGAAATTCATTTTTATAGTGGGTTTGAGTTGATTTTCACTGCCATGTTTATGTCGTTCTAGACACACTTCGTTCCCTTATGGAGACATATCAATACATAGGTGTTAAAATTCTTACTAGTCAGATATATTTCTCTGCGGGGAATAGGGATGTTGAGTTCCATTCACTGAGGAAGGAGTAGGGCTTGTCTCTTCTGTTTTTGGATTATGGAACATTACCTGAGCTAATATCAAACTTCTGTTTTGTGCATCTCCCCACCTCTCTTTCCCCTTAAGCAAGCGTTAGAGTGTTTTCTAAATCTGAGACTCTGTTCTCTTCCCTAATTCATTTCATATGTAGCCATGTTTACATTCCCTTCATAAGTGATATCTTATGTCAGAATGCACTATGGCTCTTGTCATAATAATGCTCCATGACCCCTGTCATCACAATGCTCCATGCCCTGGTTATCACAATGCTCCATGTCCCTTGTCATCACAATTCTCCACGTCCTTGACATCACAATGCTACATGACACTTCTCATCACAACGTTTCATGCTCTTGTCATCACAATTCTCCATGCACTTGACATTGCAATGCTCCATGCACTTGTCATCACAATGCTCCATGCACTTGTCATCACAATGCTCCATGAACCCTGTCATCACAATGCTCCCTGAAACCTGTCATCACAATGCTTCATGCCCCTTGTCATTACAGTGCTCCATGATGCTCGACATCACAATTACCCAAGGTCTTCTCATCACAATGCTCCAAGGTTTTGCCATCACCATGCTCCATGCCTTGTCATCTCAAAGCTCAATGTCCCTTGTCCTCAAAATTATCCATGTCCTTGTCATTACAATGCTCCACGGCACTTCACATAACAATGTTATATGCTCTTGTCATCACAATACTCCATGCACTTGTCACAGCATTGCTCCATGACCCCTGTCATAGGAAGCTCCAAGCGATTGTCATCACAATGTTTCATGACCTGGACATTAAAATTATCAATGGCCCTTGATATCACAATTCTCCATGCCCTTGTCATCACAATGCTCCTTTATTTTGTCACAACAATCCTCCATGACACTTGGCATCACAATGCTCCATGATATTGTCATCAAACTGGAACATGACATATTTCATCACAATGCTCCCTGACAACTTTCTTCACCATAATCTACGACCTTGTTATCACAGTGCACCATGCCCTTGTCATCACAATGTGCCATGTCCACTCTTATCACAATAATCCATGAAACTTGTCAGACTAATGCTCCATGCCACTTTTCATCTCAATGCTCCATGAACGCTGTCATCACAATGCACCAGGCCCATCATCATAATGCTTCATGCTATTGTCATCACAATTAAATCAAAATGCTCCATGACCTCTGTCAACACAATGCTCCAAACCCTTGTGATCACAATGTTCCATAACACTTGTCATCACAATGCCACATGACGCTGGTCAGCACAATTATCCATGGTCTTCTCATCACAGTGCACCATGACTTTTGTCATCACAATGCTCAATACACTTGTCATCACAATGCTCTCTGACTATTGCCGTCAGTATGCACATTGAAATCTTTCATGACAAGGCTCCATGCCTTTTTCATCACAATGCTCCAAGACCCCTATGATCACAATGTTCCTTGCACTTGTCATCACAAATCTCCATGACGCATGTCATCAGAATGCTCCATGACATTCTCATCATAATGTTCCATGCCCTTATCATCACAATGCTCCAAGACCCCTGTAATCACAATGATCCCTGCGTCTTTTCATCAGAATGCTCCATGAGATATGTCATCACAAGGTACCATGGTCTTCACATCACAGTGCTCCAGGACCTTTTCATCACAGTGCTCCATTCGCTTGTCATCACAATGCTCCATGACTCCAGTCATCACAATACTCCATGAACATTTTCAGCCCAATGTGCCATGACACTTCTCATCACAATGATGCATGCCCTTTTCATCCCAATGCTCCATGACCCCTGTATTCACAATGCTCTGTGACGCTTGTCATCAAAGTGCTCCATGACACCTGTCATAACAATGCTCCAAGCCTTTTTCAGCAAAATGCTACATTACCTTGTCATTACAATGCTCTATGTGATTGTCATCCAAATACTCCATTACCAATGCCATCACAATCCTCCATGAACTTTGGGATCACATTGCTTCATGCCGTTGTCATCACAATGCTCCATGCTCCTTGAAATCAAATGAGCCATGACCTCTGTCATCACAATGCTCCAATCCCTTGTGATCACAATGTTCCATAACACTTGTCATCACAACGCTCCATGATGCCTGTCATCACAATACTCCATGCCCTTTTAATCACAATGCTCCATGACATTGTCATCAAAATACTCCACAAGCTTGTCATCAGAATGATCCATGACCCTTGTCATCACAATTCTCCTTGCACTTGTCAGAACAATGCTCCTTGACACTTGTCATCACAATGCTCCAAGCCATTGTCATCACAATGCTCCATTACCTTTGTCGTCAGAATCCTCCATGACACTTTGCATCACAATGCTCCATGCCATTGTCATCACAATGTGCCATTATATATGTCATCACAATGCTCCCTGACACCTGTCTTCACAATACTACATGACCTGGTCATCACTATGCTCCACGCCCTTTTCATCACAATGCGCCATTCCAACTGTCATCGCAATAATTCTTGAAACTTATTAGACCAATGCTCTATGCCCTTGTCATCACAATGCTCCATTCCCTTGTTATCACAGTGCTCCATGACCCCTGTCATCACAGTGCTCTTTGACTCCAGTCATCACAATGCTTCATGACCTATGTCATCACAATTGTCCATGCCCTCGTCATCAACAGTCTCTGTGACCTTTTTAACCACAATGCTCCATGAACTATTCATAACAATGCTCTTTGACACTTGTCATCACAATGCTCTATGCCTTTATCAGCACAATGCTCCATGACCCTTGTAATCACAATGCTCCATGAACGCTCTCATCACATTGCTCCATGCCCTTCTCTTCACAAAGCTCCATGACAAATGTCATCAGAATGCTCCATGGCCTTCTCATCACAATGTTCCATGCCCTTGCCATGACAATGCTCCATTACCCCAGTCATAACAATGCTCCATGACCCCTGCCATCACGATGTTCCATGGCTTGTCATCACATAGCTCGATGACCCTTCTCATCACAGTGCTCCAAGAACCCTGTAATCACAATGCTCTATGCCCTTTTTCATCACAATGATCCATGAATCCTGTCATCACAATGCACCATGCCCATCGTCCTAATGTTTCAGGCTATTGTCATCACAATGAAATCAAAATGTTCCATGACCTCTGAAATAACAATGCTCCAAACCCTTGTGAACACAATATTCCATAACACTTGTCATCACAATGCCCCATGTGGCTCGTCATCACAATTATCCATGGACTTCTCATCACAATGCTCCATGACGTTTGTCATCACAATGCTCAACACACTTGTCATCAAAATGCTCCCTGGCACTTGTTGTCTGTTTGCTCCTTGAACCCTGTCATGACAAGGCTCCATGCCTTTTTCATAACAATGATCCATGCCATTTTCATCACAATGCTCCGAGACCCATGTAATTTCAATGCTCCATGCCCTTGTCATCACAAAGCTCAATGACGCATGCCATCAGAATGCTCCTTGTTCTTCTCCTCACAATGCTCCATGCCGTAGTCATCACAATGTTACAAGACCCCGGTAATCACAATGCTTCATGCCCTTGTCATCAAAAAACTCCATGACGCATGTCATCAGAATGCTCCATGCCCTAGTCATCACAATGCTCCAAGACCCCTGTAATCACAATGCTCCATGCCCCTTTTCATCAGAATGCTCCATGAGACTTGTCATCACAAGTCTCCTGGTCTTCTCATCACAATGCTCCAGGACCTTGTTATCACCATACTCCATTCCCTTGTCAACACAGTGCTCCATGACCCCTGTCATCACGATAATCCATGATGATTTTCAGCCCAATGCTCCACGACCTACTCATCACAATCCTCCATGGCCAATATAATCACAATGCTTCATGACCACTGTCATCACAACACTCCATGACACCTGACAACGCAATGATCCTGGACTCTTATCATCACAATGCTCCATTCCGTAGTCCTCACAATGCTCCATGACCCCGGTAATCAGAACACTCCATGAACATGTTCAGCTCAGTGCTCCATGACCCTTGTCATCAAAATGATCCATTCCCTTGTCATCCCAATGCTCCATGACCCCTGTATTCACTATGCTCCGTGACGCTTGTCATCACAGTGCTCCATGACACATGTCATCACAATGCTCCATGCCTTTGTCAGCAAAATGCTACATGACCTTGTCATTACAATGCTCTATGCGCTTGTCATCACAATACTCCATTTCCATTGTCATCACAATCCTCCATGAACTTTGGGATCACATTGCTTCATGCCCTTGTCATCACAATGCTCCATGCTCCTTGAAATCAAAATGATCCATGACCTCTGTCATCACAATGCTCCAAACCCTTGTGATCACAATGTTCCATAACACTTGTCCTCACAACGCTCCATGATGCCTGTCATCACAATACACCATACCCTTTTCATCATAATGGTCCATGACCTTTGTGATCACAATTCTCAATACACTTGTCATCACAATGCTCCCTGACACTTGTCGTCAGAATGCTCCTTGAACCCTGTCACGAAAAGGCTCCATGCCTTTTACATCACAAAGCCCCATGCCATTTTCATCACAATGCTGCATGCCATTGTCATCAAAATACTCCACAAGCTTGTCATCAGAATGCTCCATGACCCTTGTCATCACAATTCTCCATGCACTTGTCAGCACAATGCTCCCTGAACCTTGTCATCACAATGCTCCAAGCCATTGTCATCACAATGCTCCATTACCTTTGTCATCAGTATCCTCCATGACACTTGGCATCACAATGCTCCATGCCATTGTCATCACAATGGGCCATTACAAATGTCATCAAAATGCTCCCTGACACCTCTCTTAACAATACTGCATGACCTGGTCATCAAAATGCTCCATGCCCCCTGACATTACAATGTTTCATAACACCTGTCATCAAAATTTTCCATAAAACTTTTCATTAAATTGCTGCATGACCCTGTCATCAGGATGCTCCCTGCCCTTCTCATCACAATGCACAACGCCCTTGCCATCAAAATGCTCCTGACCTTTGTCATCACAAAGATCAATGACACTTGGCATCACATTGCTCCAAGTCATTGTCATCACAGTGCTCCAAGAATGCTCTCATCACATTGATCCATGCCTATGTGTTCACAAAGCTCCATGACACATGTCATCAGAATGCTCCATGGCGTTCTCATCACAATGCTCCATGTCCTTGCAATCACAATGCTCAATTACAACAGTAATAACAATGCTCCATGACCCCTGCCATCACAATGTTCCATGGCCTTGTCATCACAAAGCTCCATGACCCTTCTCATCACAATGCTCCAAGAACCCTGTAATCACAATGCTCTATGCCGCTTTTCATCTCAATGATCCATGAACCCTGTCATCACAATTCACCATGCCCATCATCATAATGCTTCATGCTATTGTCATCACAACAAAATTAAAATGCTCCATGACCTCTGTCATCACAATGCTCCAAGACCCCTGTAATCACAATGCTCCATGCCCCTTTTAATCAGAATGCTCCATGAGACTTGTCTTCACAAGTCTCCAAGGTCTTCTCATCACAATGCTCCAGGACCTTGTCATCACCATGCTCCATTCCCTTGTCATCACAATTCTCCATGACCCCTGTCATCACAATAATCCATGAACATTTTTAGCCCAATGATCCACGACCTTCTCATCACAATGCTCCATGGCGAATATCATCACAATGCTCCATGACCACTGTCATCACAACACTCCATGACACCTGACAACACAATGATCCGGGACTCTTCTCATCACAATGCTCCATTCCCTAGTCATCACAATGCTCCATGACCCCTGTCATCACAACACTCCATGAACATTTTCACCCCAGTGCTCCATGACCCTTGTCATCACAATGATCCATGCCCTTGTCATCCCAATGCTCCATGACCCCTGTATTCACAATACTCCGTGAAGCTTGTCCTCACAGTTCTCCATGACACATGTCATCACAGTGCTCCATGACTTTGTCAGGAAAATGCTACAAGACCTTGTCATTACAGTCCTCTATGCGCTTGTCATCACAATACTCCATTTCCATTGTCATCACAATCTTCCATGAACCTTGGGATCACATTGCTTCATGCCCTTGTCATCACAATGCTCCATGCTCCTTGAAGTCAATATGATCCAAACCTCTGTCATCACAATGCTCCAAACACTTGTGATCACAATGTTCCATAACACTTGTCATCACAACGCTCCATGATGCCTGTCATCACAATACTCCATGCCCTTTTCATTACAAAGCTCCATGACCTTTGTCATCACAATTCTCAATACACTTGTCATCACAATGCTCTATGCCTTTCTCAGCACAATGCTCCATGACACTTGTCATCACAATGCTCCATGCGCTTTTCAGCACAATGCTCCTTGACACATGTCATCACAATGCACCATGCGCTTGTCATCACAGTGCTCCACAATCTTGTCATCACAATTCCCCATAAAATTTGTCATCACAATGCTCCATGCACTTCTCATCAAAATGCTCTCTCACCACTGATATCACAATGCTACATCAGCTTTGTCACAATACTCCGTCACCCCTGTCATCACAATGTTCCATGACTCCTGTCATCACAATGCTACATGCACTTATCATCAAAATGTTCGATGACCCATGACATCACAATGTTCCATAACACCTGTCATCAAAATGTTCCATGACACTTTTCATCAACTTGCTCCATGACCCTGTCATCACAATGCTCCATGCCCTTCTCATCACAGTGAACAACGCCCTTGCGATCAAAATGCTCCATGACATTTGTCGTCACAAATATCCATGACGCTTGGCATCACAGTGCTCCATGTCATTGTCATCACAGTGCTCCATGAACACTCTCATCACATTGCTCCATGCCCTTGTCTTCACATAGCTCCATGACACATGTCATCAGAATGCTCCATGGCCTTCTCATCACAATGCTCCATGCCCTTGCCATCACAATGCTCGATTACACCTGTCATAACAATGCACCATGACCCCTGCCATCACGATGTTCCATGGCCATGTCTTCACAAGGCTCCATGACCCTTCTCATCACAATGCTCCAGGAACACGGTAATCACAATGCTCTATGCCCCTTTTCATCTCAATGATCCATGAACCCTGTCATCACAATGCACCATGCCCATCATCATAATGCTTCATGCTATTGTCATCACAAAGAAATCAAAATACTCCATGACCACTGACATAACAATGCTCCAAACCCTTGTGATCACAATATTCCATAACACTTGTCATCACAAACCCCATGACGCTCGACATCACAATTATCCATGGTCTTCTCATCACAATGCTCCATGACATTCGTCATCACAATGCTCAATACACTTGTCATCAAAATGCTCCCTGACACTTGTTGTCTGTATGCTCCTTGAACCCTGTTATGACAAGGCTCCATGCCTTTTTCATCACAATGATCCATGCCCTTTTCTTCACTGTGCTCCATGCCATTTCATCACAATGCTCCAAGACCCATGTAATCACAATGCTCCATGCCCGTCTCATCACAAAGCTCAATGACGCATGCAATCAGAATGCTCCTTGGTCTTCTCCTCACTATGCTCTATGCCCTATTCATCACAATGTTCCAAGACCCCTGTAATCACAATTCTCCATGCCCCTTTTCATCAGTATGCTCCATGAGACTTGTCTTCAAAAGGCTCCATGGTTTTGTCATCACAATGCTCCAGGACATTGTCATCACAATGCTTCACGACCTTCTCATGAAAATTTTCAATGGCCCTTGTCATCATAATGCTCCAAACCCTAATCATCACAATGCTCCATTATATTTGTCATCACAATCCTCCATTACATTTGGCATCACAATGCTCCATGCCATTGTCATCGCAATGTACCATGACATATATCATCACAATGCTCCCAGACACCTGTCTTCACAATACTCCATGACCTTATCATCACAATGCTCCATGCCCTTGTCATCACAATGCACCATGCCCACTCTCAGCACAATAATCTATGAAACTTGTCAGGCCAATGCTCCATGCCCCTGTCATCACAATGCACCATGCCCTTGTCATCACAGTGCTCCATGACCCGTGTCATCACAATGCTCCTTGACTCCAGTCATCACAATTCTTCATATCGTTTTTCATCACAATGGTCCATGCCTGCATCATCACAAAGCTCTGTGACCTTTGTAACCAAAATGTTCCATGAACTTTTCATCACAATTCTCAGTGACCCTTGTCATCACAATGCTCCATGTCTTTGTCAGAATAATGCTCCATGACCATTGTCATCACAATGTGCCATGCACATTTCATCACAACTGTCCACAACCTTGTAATTGCAATGCTCCATAAACCTTGTAATCACAATGGTCCATGCACTTCTCATCAAAATGCACTCTCACCAGAGATATCACAGTGTTCCATCACTAGTTATCACAATACTCCCTCACCCCTGGAATCACAATGATCCATGACCCTGTCATCACAATGTTACATCCACTTATCATCACAATGTTCCATGACCCCTGCCATCACAATGTTCCATAAGCCCTGTCATCAAAATGCTCCATGACCCTTTCCATCCTAAAGCTCCAAGACCCCTGACATCAGAATGTTCTATAACCCCTGTCATCTAAATGTTCCATTACAATTTTTGTCAAATTGCTGCATGAACCGGTCATCAAAATGCTCCCTGCCCTTCTCATCACAATGCACCATGCCCTTTTCATCAAAATGCTCCATGACTTGTCATCACAAAGCTCAATGACTCTTGGCATCACAATGCTCCATGTCATTGGCATCACAATGCTCCATGTACCCTCTCATAACATTGCTCAATGCCCTTGTCATCACAAAGCTCCATGACACTTGTCATCACAATGCTCCATGACCTTCTAATCACAATGTTCCATGCCCTTGTCATTACAATCCTGCATGACCCATGTGTCACAGTGTTCTGTGCCCTTGTCATCACAATGCTCCATACCCACTCTCATCACAATAATCCATGAAACATTTCAGACCAAAGTTCCATACCCTTCTCATCACAATTCTCGATTACCCCGGTCATAACAATGCACCATGACCCCTGCCATCACAATATTCCACGGCCTAGTCATCACAAGGTTCCATGACACTTCTCATCACAATGCTCAAGACCCCTGAAATCACAATGCTACATTCCCTTGTCATCACAAAGCTCCATGACGCATGTCATCAGAATGTTCCATGGCCTTCTCATCACAATGCTCCATACCGTTGTCATCACAATGCTCCAAGACCCCTGTAATCAAAATGCTCCATGCCCCTTTTCATCTCAATGCTTCATGAAACCTGTCATCACAATGAAGCATGCCCATCATCATAATGCTTCAGGCTATTGTCATCACAATTAAATCAATATTCTCCATGACCTCTGTGATCATAATGCTACAAACCCTTGTGATCACAATGTTGCATAACACTTATCATCACAAAGCTCTATGACACTTGTCATCACAATGCTCGATGCCCTTCTAATCACAATGCTCCATGCCCTTGTCATTACAGTCCTGCATGACCCATGTATCACAGTGCTCCGAGCCCTTGTCATCACAATGCTCCATGCCCACTCTCATCACAATAATCCAAGAAACATTTCAGACCAAAGTTCCTACCTTTCTCAGCACAATGCTCCATTACCCCTGTCATAACAATGCACCATGACCCCTGCCATCACAATGTTCCACGGCCTAGTCATCACAAGGTTCCATGACACTTCTCATCACAATGCTCAAGACCCCTGAAATCACAATGCTCCATGCCCTTGTCATAACAAAGCTCCATGACGCATGTCATCAGAATGTTCCATGGCTTTCTCATCACAATGCTCCAAGACCACTGTAATCACAATGCTCCATGCCCCTTTTCATCTCAATGCTTCATGAACCTAGTCATCACAATGAACCATGCCCATCATCATAAAGCTTCAGGCTATTGTCACAACAATTAAATCAATATTCTCCATGACCTCTGTGATCATAATGCTCCAAACCCTTGTGATCACAATGTTGCATAACACTTATCATCACAACACCCCATGACGCTCATCATCTCAATTATCCATGGTCTTCTCTACACAATGCTCCATGAACTTTGTAATCACAATGCTCAATACACTTGTCATCACAATGCTCCCTGAACCTTGTCATCAGTATGCTCCTTGAACCCTGTCATGACAAGGCTCCATGCCTTTTTCATCACAATGATCCATGACCTTTTCATCGCAATCCTCCAAGATCCCTGTAATCACAATGTTCCATGCCCTTGTCATCACAAAACTCCATGACGCATGTCATCAGAATGCTCCATGGCATTCTCATCACAATGTCCCATGCCCATGTCATCACAATGCTCCAAGACCCCTGTAATCACAATGCTCTATGCCCCTTTTCTTCAGAATGCTCCATGAGACTTGTCATGACAAGTCTCCATGGTCATCTCATCACAATGCTCCAGGACCTTGTCATCACCATGCTCCCTTCCCTTGTCATCACAATGCTCCATGACCCCTGTCATCACAATAATCCATGAACATTTTCAGCCCAATGCTCCACGACGTTCTCATCACAATGCCCCATGGCCAATATCATCACAATGCTCCATGACCACTGTCATCACAACACTCCATGACACCTGACAACACAATGATCCGGGAGTCTTCTCATCACAATGCTCCATTCCCTATTCATCACAATGCTCCATGACCCCTGTCATCACAACACTCCATGAACATTTTCAGCCCAGTGCTCCATGACACTTGTCATCAAAATGATCCATGCCCTTGTCATCCCAATGCTCCATGACCCTTGTATTTACAATGCTCCGTGAAGCTTTTCATCACAGTGCTCCATGACACATGTCATCACAATGCTCGATGCCCTTCTCATCACAATGCTCCATGCCCTTGTCATTACAGTCCTGCATGACACATGTTTCACAGTGTTCCGTGCCCTTGTCATCACAATGCTCCATGCCCAGTCTCATCACAATAATCCATGAAACATTTCAGACCAAAGTTCCATACCCTTCTCATCACAATGCTCCATTACCCCTGTCATAACAATGCACCATGACACCTGCCATTACAATATTCCACGGCCTAGTCATCACAAGGTTCCATGATACTTCTCATCACAATGCTCAAGACCCCTGATATCACAATGCTCAATGCCCTTGTCATCACAATGCTTCATGACTTGTCATCACAAAGATCCATGACCCTTGGCATCACAATGCTCCATGTCATTGTGATCACAATGCTCTATGAACGCTCTCATCACATTGCTCCATGCCCTTGTCTTCACATAGCTCCATGACACATGTCATCAGAATGCTCCATGGTCTTCTCATCACAATGCTCCATGCCCTTGCCATCACAATGCTCCATTACACCTGTCATAACAATGCTCCATGACCCCTGCCATCACGATGTTCCATGGCCTTGTCATCACAAGGATCCATGACCTTGCTTATCACAATGCTCCAAGAACACTGTAATCATAATGCTCTATGCCCCTTTTCATCTCAATGAACCATGAACCCTGTCATCACAATGCACCATGCCCATCATTGTAATGCTTCATGCTATTGTCATAACAATGAAATCAAAATGTTCCATGACGTCTGTCATAACAATGCTCCAAACCCTTGTGATCACAATATTCCATAACACTTGTCATCAAAATGCCCCATGACGCTCGTCATCACAATTATCCATGGCCTTCTCATCACAATGCTCCATGACCTTCGTCATCACAATGCTCAATACACTTGTCATCAAACTGCTCCCTGACACTTGATGTCTGTATGCTCCTTGAACCCTGTCATGACAAGGCTCCATGCCATTTTCATTACAATGCTCCATACCCTTTTCATCACAATGTTCCAAGACCCCTGTAATCACAATGCTCCATGTTCCTGTTCATCAGTATGCTCCATGAGATTTGTCATCACAAGGCTCCATTGTTTTGTCATCACAATGCTCCAGCACATTGTCATCACAATGCTTCCCTACCTTTTCCTGAAAATTTTCAATGGCCCTTGTCATCATAATGCTCCAAGCCCTAATCCTCACAATGCTCCATTATATTTGTTATCACAATCCTCCATTACATTTGGTATCACAATGCTCCATGCCATTGTCTTCGCAATGGACCATGACATATTTCATCACAATGCTCCCTGACAACTGTCTTCACAAAACTCCATGACCTTATTATCAAAATACTCCATGCCCTTGTCATTACAATGCACCATTCCCACTCTCATCACAATAATCTATGAAAATTGTCAGACCAATGCTCCATGCCACTGTCATCCCAATGTTCCATGCCCTTGTCATCACAATGCTCCATGACCCAGGTCATCACAATGCTACATGACTCCACTCATCACAATGCTTCATAACGTTTGTCATCACAATGGTCCATTCCCACGTCATCACAAGGCTCTGTGACGTTTGTAACCACAATGCTCCATGAACTCTTCATCACAATTCTCTGTGAAACTTGTCAACACAAGGCGCCATTCCAAATGTCATTGCAATAATCCATGAAAATTATTAGACAAATGATCCATGCCCTTGTCATCACAATGCTCCATGCCCTTGTTATCACAATGCTCCATGACCCCTGTCATCACAGTGCTCCGTGACTCCAGTCATCACAATGCTTCATGACCTTTGTCATCACAATGATCCATGCCCTCGTCATCAACAGTCTCTGTGACCTTTTTAACCACAATTCTCCATGAACTTTTTATCACAATGCTCTTTGACCCTTGTCATCACAATGCTCTATGCCTTTCTCAGCACAATGCTCCATGACCCTTGTCATCACAATGCTCCATGCACTTGTCAGCCCAATGCTCCATGACACATGTCATCACAATGCACCATGCGCTTGTCATCACAGTGCTCCACAACATTGTCATCACAATGCTCCATAAAATTTGTCATCACAATGCTCCATGCACTTCTCATCAAAATGCTCTCTCACCACTGATATCACAATGCTACATCACTATTTGTCACAATACTCCCTCACCCCTGTCATCACAATGTTCCATGGCTCCTGTCATCACAATGCTACATGCACTTATCATCACAATGTTCGATGACCCCTGAAATCACAATGTTCCTGTCATTAAAATGTTCCATGACACTTTTCATCAAATTGCTCCATGACCCTGTCATCAGAATGCGCCCTGCCCTTCTCATCACAATGCACAAAGCCATTGCCATCACAATGCTCCATGACCTTTGTCATCACAAAGATCCATGACCCTTGGCATCACAATGCTCCATGTCATTGTCATCACAATGCTCCATGAACGCTCTCATCACATTGCTCCATGCCCTTGTCTTCACATAGCTCCATGACACGTCATCAGAATGCTCCATGACAGGGTCTTCCTTTGTGCCGCAGTGGTTGAGAGTCCGCCTGCCGATGCAGGGGATACGGGTTCGTGCCCCGGTCTGGGAGGAGCCCACATGCCCTGGAGCGGCTGGGCCTGTGAGCCATGGCCGCTGAGCCTGCGCGTCCGGAGCCTGTGCTCCTCAATGGGAGAGGCGACAACAGTGAGAGGCCCGTGTACCGCAAAAAAAAGAAAAAAAAAATGCTCCCTGACACTTGTTGTCTGTATGCTCCTTGAACCCTGTCATGACAAGTCTCCATGCCGTTTTCATCACAATGATCCATGCCCTTTTCATCACAATGCTCCAAGACCCATGTAATCACAATGCTCCATGCCCTTGTCATCACAAATCTCAATGACGCATGCCATCAGAATGCTCCTTGGTCTTCTCCTCACAATGCTCCATGCCCTTGTCATCACAATGTTCCAAGACCCCTGTAATCACAATGCTCCATGCCCCTATTCATCAGTATGCTCCATGAGACTTGTCATCACAAGGCTCCAAGGTTTTGTCATCACAATGCTCCAGGCCCTTGTCATCACAATGCTTCACGGCCTTGTCATCAAAATTTTCAATGGCCCTTGTCATCATAATGCTCCAAGCCCTAATCATTACAATGCTCCATTATATTTGTCATCACAATCCTCCATTACATTTGGTATCACAATGCTCCATGCCATTGTTTTCGCAATGGACAATGACATATTTCATCAGAATGCTCCCTGACACCTGTCTTCACAATACTCCATGACCTTATTATCACAATGCTCCATGCCCTTGTCATTACAATGCACCATTTCCACTCTCATCACAATAATCTATGAAACTTGTCAGACCAATGCTCCATGCCACTCTCATCACAATGTTCCATTCCCTTGTCATCACAATGCTCCATGACCCCTGTCATCACAATGCTCCATGACTCCAGTCATCACAATGCTTCATAACGTTTTTCATCACAATGGTCCATCCCGCATCATCACAAGGCTCTGTGACCTTTGTAACCACAATACTCCATGAACTTTACATCAGAATTCTCTGTGAAACTTGTCATCACAATGCTCCATGTCTTTGTCAGAACAATGCTCCATGACCACTGTCATCACAATGTGCCATGCGCATTTCATCACAACGATCCACAACCTTGTAATTGCAATGCCCCATAAACCTTGTAATCACAATGGTCCATGCACTTCTCATCAAAATGCTCTCTCACCAGAGATATCACAATGTTCCATCACTAGTCATCACAATACTCCCTCACCCTTGTAATCACAATATTCCATGACGCTGTCATCACAATGCTACATCCCCTTATAATCACAATGTTCCATGACCCCTGCCATCACAATGTTCCATAACCCCTGTCAACAAAATGCTCCATGACCCATTCCATCCCAAAGCTCCAAGACCCCTGACATCACAATGTTCTATAACCCCTGCCATCAAAATATTACATTACACTTTTTATCAAATTGCTGCATGACCCGGTCATCAAAATGCTCCCTGGCCTTCTCATCACAATGCACCATGCCCTTGTCATCAAAATGCTCCATGACATTTGTCATCACAAAGCTCCAAGACACTTGGAATCACAATGCTCCATGTCATTGTCATCACAATGCTCCATGATCCCTCTCATCACATTGCTCCATGCCTTTGTCATCACAAAGCTCCATGACACTTGTCATCACAATGCTCGATGCCCTTCTCATCACAATGCTCCATGCCCTTGTTATTACAGTCCTGCATGACCCATGTATCACAGTGTTCCGTGCCTTGGTCATCACAATTTTCCCTGCCCTCTCTCATCACAATAATCCATGAAACATTTCAGCCCAAAGTTCCATACCCTTTTCATCACAATGCTCCATTACCCCTGTCATAACAATGCACCATGACCTCTGCCACCACAATGTTCCACGGCCTAGTCATCACAAGGTTCCATGATACATCTCATCACAATGCTCAAGACCCCTGAAATCACAATGCTCCATGCCCTTGTCATCACAATGCACCATGTCCACTGTCATCACAATAATCTATGAAACTTTTCAGACGAATGCTCCATGACCCTGTCATCACAATGCTCCATGCCCTTGTCATCACAAAGCTCCATTACGCATGTGATCAGAATGTTCCATGGCCTTCACATCACAATGCTCCATACCTTAGTCATCATAATGCTCTAAGACCCCTGTAAACACAATGCTCCATGCACCTTTTCATCTCAATGCTCCATGAACCCTGTCATCACAATGCACCATTCCCATCATCATAATGCTTCAGGCTATTGTCATCACAATAAAATCAATATTCTCCATGACCTGTGTCATCATAATTCTCCAAATCCTTGTGATCACAATGTTCCATAACACGTATCATCACAACACCCCATAACGCACATCATCACAATTATCCAAGGCCTTCTCATCACAATGCTGCATGATCTTTGTCATCACAATGCTCAATACACTTGTCATCACAATGCTCCCTGACACTTGTCGTCAGTATGCTCCTTGAACCCTGTCATGACAAGGATCCATGCCTTTTTCATCACAATAATCCATGCCCTTTTCATCACAATGCTCCAAGATACCTGTAATCACAATGCTCCAAGGCCTTGTCATCATAATGCTCCAAGACCCCTGTAATCACAATGCTCCATGCCCCTTTTCATCAGAATGCTCCATGAGACTTGTCATCACACGTCTCCATGGTCTTCTCATCACAATGCTCCACGACCTTGTCATCACCATGCTCCGTTCCGTTGTCGTCACAATGCTCCATGGCCCCTGTCATCACAATAATACATGAATATTTTCAGCCCAATGCTCCACGACTTTCTCATCACAATGCTCCATGGCCAATATCATCACAATGCCCCATGACCACTGTCATCACAACACTCCATGACAGCTGACAACACAATGATCCTGGACTCTTGTCATCACAATGCTCCATTTCCTAGTCATCACAATGCTCCATGACCCCAGTCATCACAACACTTTTTGAACAATTTCAGCCAAGTGCTCCATGACCCATGTCATCACAATGATCCATGCCCTTGTCATCCCAATGCTCCATGATCCATGTATTCACAATGCGCTGTGACGGTTGTCATCACTGTGCTCCATGACACATGTCATCACAATGCTCCATGCCCTTGTCATCACACAGCTCCGTGACACTTGTCATCACAGTGCTCGTTGCCCTTCTCATCATAATGCTCCATGTCCTTGTCATTACACTCCTCCATGACCCATGTATCACAGTGTACCGTGCCCTTGTCATCACAATGCTCCATGGCCACTCTCATCACAGTAATCCATGAAACATTTCAGACCAATGCTCAATGCCCTTCTCATCACAATGCTCCATTACCTCTATCAACAATGCTCCATGCCCCCTGCCATCACAATGTTCCACGGCCTTGTGATCACAAGGCTCCATGACCATTGTCATCACAATGCTCCAAGACCCATGTAATCGCAATGCTCCATGCCATTGTCATCACAAAGCTCCATGACACATGTCATCAGAATGTTCCATGGCCTTCTCCTCACAATGCTCCATGCCCTTGTCATCACAATGCTCCATACCCTCGTAATCACAATGCTCCATGCCCCTTTTCATCAGAATGCTCCAGGAGACTTGTCATCACAAGTCTCCATGGTCATCTCATCACAATGCTCCAAGACCTTGTCATCACCATGCTCCATTCCCTGGTCATCACAATGCTCCATAACCCCTGTCATCACAAGTCTCCATGACACATCTCATCAAAATGCTCCAAGACCCCTGTAATCACAATGCTCCATGCCCCTTTTCATCACAATGCTCCACGATCCCTTTCATCACAATGAACCATGCCCATCATCATAATTCTTCAGGCTATTGTCATCACAATGAAATCAAAATGCTCCATGACCTCTGTCATGACAATGCTCCAAACCATGGTGATCACAATGTTGCATAACACTTATCATCACAAAACCCCATGATGCTAATCATCACTATTATCCATGGTCTTCTCATCACAAGGCTCCATGACTTTGTCATCACAATTCTCAATACTCTTTTCATCACAATACTCCCTGACACTTGTCGTCAGTATGCTCCATGAACTCTTTCATGACAAGGCTCCATGCCATTTTCATCAAATTGATCCATACGCTTTACATCACAGTGCTCCAAGACCCCTGTAATCATAATGCTCCTTGCCCTTGTCATCACAAAGCTCCATGATGCATATCATCAGAATGTTCCATGCACTTCTCATCACAATGCTCCATGCCCTTGTCATCACAATGCTCCAAGACACATGTAATCACAATGCTCCATGCCCCTTTTCATCTCAATGCTCCATGAACACTGTCATAATAATGCACCATGTCCATCATCATAATGCTTCAGTCTATTGTCATCACAGTGAAATCAAAATGCTCCATGACCTCTGTCATCACAATGCTCCAAACCCTGGTGATCACAATGTTGCAAAACACTTATCGTCACAAAACCCCATGACGCTCTTCATCACAATTATCCATGGTCTTCTAATCAAAATGCACCATGACTTTGTCATCACAATTCTCAATACACTTGTCATCACAATGCTCCCTGACACTTGTCGTCAGAATGCTCCTTGAACCCTGTCATGAAGAGGCTCCATGCCTTTTTCATCACAAAGCCCCATGCTGTTTTCATCCCAATGCTCCATGCCATTGTCATCAAAATACTCCACAAGCTTGTCATCAGAATGCTCCATGACCCTTGTCATCACTATTCTCCATGCACTTGTCAGAACAATGCTCCCTGACCCTTGTCATCACAATGATCCAAGCCATTGTCATCACAATGCTCCATTACCTTTGTCATTATAATCCTCCATGACACTTGGCATCACAATGCTCCAAGCCATTGTCATCACAATGGGCCATTACATATGTAATCACAATGCTCCCTGACAACTGTCTTCACAATACTGCATGACCTGGTCATCACAATGCTCCATGCTCTTGTCTTCACAATGCGCCATTCCAACTGTCATCACAATAATCCATGAAACTTATTAGACCAATGCTCCATGCCCTTGTCATCACATTGCTCCATGCTCTTGTTATCACAATGTTCCAAGACCCCTGTAATCAGAATGCCCCTTGCCCCTTTTCATCAGTATGCTCCATGAGACTTGTCATCGCAAGGCTCCATGGTTTTCTCATCACAGTGCTCCAGGACCTTGTCATCACAATGGTTCATGACATTGTCATGACAATTCTCAATGGCCCTTGTCTTCATAATGCTCCAAGCCCTAGTCATCACAGTGCTCCATTATATTTGTCATCACAATCCTCCCTTGCATTTGGCATCACTATGCTCCATGCTATTGTCATCGCAATGGACCATGACATATTTCATCACAATGCCCCCTGACACCTGTCTTCACAATATTCCATGCCCTTGTCATCACAATGCTCCCTGCCCTTCACATCACAATGCACCACACACTTGTCATCAAAATGCTCCATGACCATTGTCATCACTAAGCTCCATGACCGTTGACATCACAATGCTCCATGTCATTGTCATCACAATGCTCCATGAACCCTCTAATCACATTGCTCCATGCCCTTGTCATCACACAGCTCCTGGACACTTGTCTTCACAATGCTCGATGGCCTACTCATCACAATGCTCCATGCCCTTGTCATCACAATGCTCCATGAACCCTGTCAACACAATGCTCCGTGACTCCAGTCATCACAATGCCTCATAACGTTTGTCAATACAACGGTCCATGCCCGCGTCATCACAAGGCTCTGTGACCTTTTTAACCACAATGCTCCATGAACATTTCATCACAATGCTCCGTGAGGCTTGTTATCACAATGCTCCATGCCTTTGTCAGAACAATGCTCCATGACCCTTGTCATCACAATGTGCCATATGATTTTCATCACAATGATCCACAACCTTGTCATCACTCTGCTCCATCAACCTTGTAATCAGAATGCTCCATGCACTTCTCATCCAAATGCTCTCTCACATGAGATATCACAATGTTCCATCACTAGTCATCACAATCCTCCCTCACCATTGTTATCCCAATGTTCCATGACAACTCTCATCACAATGCTACATCCCCTTATCAGCACAATGTTCCATGACCCCTGACATCACAATGCTCCATGACCACTGTCATCACAACACTCCATAACACCTGACAACACAATGATCCGGGACTCTTGTCATCACAATGCTCCAAGACCCCTGTCATCACAATACTCCATGAACATTTTCAGCCCAGTGCTCATGACCCTTGTCATCACAATGATCCATGCCCTTGTCATCCCAATGTTCCATGACGCTTGTAATCACAGTGCTCCATGACATCTGTCATCACAATGCTCCATGCCTTTGTCAGCAAAATGTTACATGACCTGGTCATTACAATGCTCTATGCGCTTGTCATCACAATACTCCCTTACAATTGTCATCACAATCCTCCAGGAACCTTGGGATCACATTGCTTCAGGCCCTTGTCATCAAAATGCTCCATGCTCCTTGAAATCAAAATGATCCGTGACCTCTGTCATCACAATGCTCCAAACACTTGTGATCACAGTGTTCCATAAAACTTGTCCTCACAACGCTCCATGATGCCTGTCATCACAATACTCCATGCCCTTTTCATCACAATGCTCCATGACCATTGTCATCAAAATTCTCAATACACTTGTGATCACAATGCTCCCTGACACTTGTCATCAGAATGCTCCTTGAAACCTGTCACGAAAAGGCTCCATGCTTTTTTCATCACAATGCCCCATGCCATTTTCATCCCAATGGTCCATGCCATTGTCATCAAAATACTCCACAAGCTTGTCATCAGAATGCTCCATGACCCTTGTCATCACAATTCTCCATGCACTTGTCAGCACAATGCTCCCTGACCCTTATCATCACGATGCTCCAAGCTATTGTCATGACAATGCTCCATTACCTTTGTCATCAGAATCCTCCATGACACTTGGCATCACAATGCTCCATGTCATTGTCATCACAATGGGCCATTACATATGTCATCACAATGCTCCCTGACACCTATCTTCACAATACTGCATGACCTGGTCATCACAATGCTCCACGCCCTTGTCATCACAATGTGCCATTACAACTCTCATCACAATAATCCATGAAACTTATTAGACCAATGCTCCTTGCCCTTGTTATCACAATGTTCCATGACCCATGTAATCAGAATGCTCCATGCCCCTTTTCATCAGAATGCTCCATGAGACATGTCATCAGAAGGCTCCATGGATTTCTCTTCACAATGCTCCATGACCTTTGTCATCACAATGCTCAAAGACCCATGTAATCACAATGCTTCATGCCCCTGTCATCGCAATGGACCATGACATTTGGCATCACAATGCTCCATGCCATTGTCTTTGAAATTGACCATGACATATGTTATCACAATGCCCCCTTACACCTGTCTTCACAATACTCCATGCCCTTGTCATCACAATGCTCCATGCCCTTGTCATCACAATGCACCATGTCCAATGTCATCACAATAATCTATTAAACTTGTCAGACCAATGCTCCATGCCCCTGTCATCACAATGTTCCATGCCTTTGTCATCACAATACTCCATGGCCCTTGTCATCACAATGCTCCGTGACTCCAGTCATCACAATGCTTCATAACGTTTCTCATCACCACGGTCCATGGCTGTGTCATCGCAAGGCTCTGTGACATTTGTAACCACAATGCTCCATGAAATTTTCATCACAATGCTCCGTGACCCTTGTCATCACAATGCTCCATGCCTTTTTCAGAACAATGCTCCATGACCCTTGTCATCACAATGATCCATGCCCTTGTCATCCCAATGTTCCATGACCCCTGTATTCACAGTGCTCCATGACGCTTGTCATCACAGTGCTCCATGACACCTGTCTTCATAATGCTCCATGCCTTTGTCAGCAAAATGCTACATGACCTTTTCATTACAATGCTCTATGCACTTGTCATCAAAATACTCGATTACCATTGTCATCACAATCCTCCATGAACCTTGGGATCACATTGCTTCATGCCCTTGTCCTCACAATGCTCCATGCTCCTTGAAATCAAAATGATCCATGACCTCTGTCATCACAATGCTCCAACCCTTGTGATCACAATGTTCCATAACACTTGTCCTCACAATGCTCCATGATGCCTGTCATCACAATACTCCATACACTTTTCATCACAATGCTCCATGACCTTTGTCATCACAATTCTCAATACACTTGTCATCACAATGCTCCCTGACACTTGTCGTCAGTATGCTCCATGAAACCTGTCATGAAAAGGCTCCATGCCTTTTTCATCACAATGATGCATGCCCTTTTCATCACAATGCTCCAAGACCCCTGGAATCACAATGCTCCATGCTCTTGCCATCCAAAGCTTCATGACGCATGTCATCAGAATGTTCCATGGACTTCTCATCAAAATGCTCCCTGCTCTTGTCATCACAATGCTCTAAGACCCCTGTAATCACAATGCCCCATGCCCCTTTTCATCTCAATGCTCCATGAACCCTGTCATCACAATGAACAATGCCCATCATCATAATGCTTCAGGCTATTGTCATCAAAATCAAATCAAAATGCTCCATGACCTCTGTCATCACAATGCTCAAAATCCTGGTGATAACAATGTTGCATAACACTTATCATCACAACACCCCATGACGCTCATCATCACAATTATCCATGGTCTTCTCATCACAAGGCTCCATGAAATTTGTCATCAAAATTCTCAATACACTTGTCATCACAATGCTAGCTGACACTTGTCGTCAGAATGCTCCTTGAAACCTGTCACAAAAAGGCTCCCTGTCTTTTTCATCACAAAGACCCATGCCTTTTTCATCCCAATGCTGCATGCCATTGTCATCAAAATACTCCACAAGCTTGTCATCAGAATGCTCCATGACCCCTGTCATCACAATTCTCCATGCACTTGTCAGCACAATGCTCCCTGACCCTTGTCATCACAATGCTCCAAGCCATTTTCATCACAATGCTCCATTACATTTGTCATCAGAATCCTCCTTGACACTTGGCATCACAATGCTCCATGCCATTGTCATCACAATGCTCCATGTCTTTGTCAGCAAAATGCTACATGACCTTGTCATTACAATCCTCTATGCGCTTGTCATCACAATACTCCATTTCCATTGTCATCACAATCCTCCATCAACCTTGGATCACATTGCTTCATGCCCTTGTCATCACAATGCTCCATGCTCCTTGAAATCAAAATGATCCATGACCTCTGTCATCACAATGTTCCAAACCCTTGTGATCACATTGTTCCATAACACTTGTCATCACAGCGTTCCATGATGCCTGTCATTACAATACTCCATGCCCTTTTCATCACAATGCTCCATGACCATTGTCATCAAAATTCTCAATACACTTGTGATCACAATGCTCCCTGACACTTGTCATCAGAATGCTCCTTGAACCCCGTCACGAAAAGGCTCCATGCCTTTTTCATCGCGATGCCCCATGCCGTTTTCATCACATTGCTCCATGCCATTTTCATCAAAATACTCCACAAGGTTTTTATCAGAATGCTCCCTGACTCTTGTCATCACAATTCTCCATGCACTTGTCAGCACAAGGCTCCCTGACCCTTGTCATCACAATGCTCCAAGCCATTGTCATCACAATGCTCCATGACCCCTGTCATCACAATAATCCATGAACATTTTCAGCCCAATGCTCCACGACCTTCTCATCACAATGCTCAATAGCCAGTATCATCACTATGCTCCATGACCACTGTCATCACAACACTCCATGACACCTGACAACACAATGATCCGGGACTCTTGTCATCACAATGCTCCATACCCTAGTCATCGCAATGCTTTATGACCCCTGTTATC
Organism: Mesoplodon densirostris; assembly: GCF_025265405.1. Taxonomy (NCBI): domain Eukaryota; kingdom Metazoa; phylum Chordata; class Mammalia; order Artiodactyla; family Ziphiidae; genus Mesoplodon; species Mesoplodon densirostris. Next base: position 7,014,326 of record NW_026778197.1, on the reverse strand, counting down.
AAAACACTCCATGAACATTTTCAGCCAAGTGCTCCATGACCCTTGTCAACCCAAAGCTCCATGACCCCTGTATTCACAATGCTCCTTGACGCTTCTCATCACAGTGCTCCATGACACTTGTCGTCACAATGCTCCCTGACCCTTGTCATCAGTATGCTCCTTGAACCCTGTCATGACAAGTTTCCATGCATTTTTCATCACAATGATCCATGACCGTTTCATCACAATGCTCCAAGGTCCCTGTAATCGCAATGCTCCATGCCCTTGTCATCACAAAACTCCATGACGCATGTCATCAGAATGCTCCATGGGCTTCTCATCACAGTGCTCTATGCCCTAGTTATAACAATGCTCCAAGACCGCTGTAATCACAATGCTCCATGTCCCTTTTCATCAGAATGCTCCATGAGACTTGCCATCACAAGTCTCCATGGTCTTCTCATCACAATGTTCCAGGACATTGACATCACCATGATCCATTCACTTGTCATCACAATGCTCCATTACCCCTGTCATCACAATAATCCATGAACATTTTCAGCCCAATGCTCCACGACTTTCTCATCACAATGCTCCATGCCCTTGCCATCACAATGCTCCATTACCCCTGTCATAACAATGCTCCATGACCCTTGCCATCACGATGTTCCATGGCCTTGTCACCACAAGGCTCCATGACCCTTCTCATCACAATGCTCCAAGAACACTGTAATCACAATGTTCTATGCCCCTTTTCATCTCAATGATCCATGAACCCTGTCATCACAATGCACCATGCCCATCATCATAATGCTTCATGCAATTGTCATAACAACGAAATCAAAATGTTCCATGACCTCTGTCATAACAATGTTCCAAACCCTTGTTATCACAATATTCCATAACACTTGTCATCACAATGCCCCAGGATGCTCGTCATCACAATTATCCATGGTCTTCTCATCACAATGCTCCATGAACTTCGTCATCACAAGGCTCAATACACTTGTCATCAACATGCTCCCTGACACATGTTGTCTGTATGCTCCTTGAGCCCTGTCATGACAAGGCTCCATGCCTTTTTCATCACAATGATCCATGCCCTTTTCATCACAATGCTCCAAGTCCCATGTAATCACAATGGTGCATGCCATTGTCATCAGAAAGCTCAATGACGCATGCCATCAGGATGCTCCTTGGACTTCTCCTCACAATCCTCCATGCCCTGGTCTTCACAATGTTCCAGGACCCCTGTAATCACAATGCTCCATTCCCCTTTTAATCAGTATGCTCCATGAGACTTGTCATCACAAGGCTCCATGGTTTTGTCATCACAATGCTCTAGGACCTTGTCATCACAGTGCTTCATGACCTTGTCATCAAAATTTTCAATGGCCCTTGTCATCATAATGCTCCAAACCCTAATCATCACAATGCTCCATTTTCTTTGTCATCACAATCCTCCATTACATTTGGTATCACAAAGCTCCATGCCATTGACATCGCCATGGACCATGACATATGTCATCACAATGATCCCTGACACCTGTCTTCACAATACTCCATGACCTTATCATCACAATGCTCCATGCCCTTGTCATCACAATGCACCATGCCCACTCTCATCACAATAATCTATGAAACTTGTCAGACAAATGCTCCATGCCTCTGTCATCACAATGCTCCATGCCCTTGTCATCACAATGCTCCATGACCCCTGTCATCACAATGCTACATGACTCCAGTCATCATAATGCTTCATAACGTTTGTCATCACAATGGTCCATGCCCGCGTCATCACAAGGCACTGTGACCTTTGTAACCACAATGCTCCATGAACTTTTCATCACAATTCTCTGAGAAACTTGTCATCACAATGCTCCATGTCTTTGTAAGAACAATGCTCCATGACAATTGTCATCACAATGTGCCACGTGCATTTCATCACAACGTTCCAAACCTTGTCATTGCAATGCTCCATAAAACTTGTAATCACAATGGTCCATGCACTTCTCATCAAAATGCTCTCTCACCAGAGATATCACAATGTTCCATCACTAGTCATCACAATACACCCTCATCCTTGTAATCACAATGTTCCATGACACTGTCATCACAATGCTACATCCTCTTATCATCACAATGTTCCATGACCCCTGCCATCACAATGTTCCATAAGCCCTGTCATCAAAATGCTCCATGACCCTTTCCATCACAAAGCTCCAAGACCCCTGTCATCACAATGTTCTGTAACCACTGCCATCAAAATGTTCAATTATACTTTTTATCAAATTGCTGCATGACGCGGTCATCAAAATGCTCCCTGCCCTTCTCATCAAAATGCTCCATGATTTGTCATCACAAAACTCCAAGACCCTTGGCATCACAATGCTCCATGTCACTGTCATCACAATGCTCCATGAACCATCTCATCACATTGCTCCATGCCCTTGTCGTCACACAGCTCCATGACACTTGTCATCACAATGCTCGATGCCCTTCTCATCACAATGCTCCATGCCCTTGTCATTACAGTCCAGCATGACCCATGTATCACAGTGTTCCTTGCCCTTGTCATCACAATGCTCCATGCACACTCTCATCACAATAATCCATGAAACATTTCAGACCGAAGTTCCATACCCTCCTCATCACAATGCTCCATTACCCCTGTCATAACAATGCACCATGACACCTGCCATCACAATGATCCACGGCCTAGTCATCACAAGGTTCCATGATAATTCTCATCACAATGCTCAAGTCCCCTGATATCACAATGCTCCATGCCCTTGTCATCACAAATCTCCATGACGCATGTCATCAGAATGTTCCATGGCCTTCTCATCACAGTGCTCCATGTCCTTGTCATCAAAATGCTCCAAGACCCTTGTAATCACAATGCTCCATGCCCCATTTCATCTCAGTTCTCCATGAAATCTGTCATCACAATGCTCCAAGACCCTTGTAATCACAATGCTCCATGCCCCTTTTCATCTCAATGCTCCATGAACCCTGTCATCACAATGCACAATGCCCATTATCATAATGCTTCAGGCTATTGTCATCACAATGAAATCAATATTCTGCATGACCTCTGTAATCAAAATGCTCCAAATCTTTGTGATCACAATGTTGCATAACACGTATCATCACAACACCCCATGACGCTCATCATCACAATTATCTATGGTCTTCTCATCACAATGCTCCATGATCTTTGTCATCACAATGCTCAATCCACTTGTCATCACAATGCTCCCTGACCCTTGTCGTCAGTATGCTCCTTGAACCCTGTCATGACAAGTTTCCATGCATTTTTCATCACAATGATCCATGACCATTTCATCACAATGCTCCAAGGTCCCTGTAATCACAATGCTCCATGCCCTTGTCATCACAAAACTCCATGACGCATGTCATCAGAATTCTCCATGGCCTTCTCATCACAATGCTCTATGCCCTAGTCATAACAATGCTCCAAGACACCTGTAATCACAATGCTCCATGCCCCTTTTCATCAGAATGCTCCATGAGACTTGCCATCACAAGTCTCCATGGTCTTCTCATCACAATGATCCAGGACCTTGACATCACCAGGATCCATGCCCTTGTCATCACAATGCTCCATGACCCCTGTCATCACAATAATCCATGAACATTTTCAGCCCAATGCTCCACGACCTTCTCATCACAATGCTCCATTGCCAATATCATCACAATGCTCCATGACCACTGTCATCACAACACTCCATGACACCAGACAACACAATGATCCAGGACTCTTGTCATCACAATGCTCCATTCCTTTGTCGTCACAATGCTACATGACACCTATCATCACAACTCTCCATGAACATTTTCAGCCCAGTGCTCCATGACCCTTGTCATCAAAATGATCCATGCCCTTGTCATCCCAATGCTCCATGACCACTGTATTCACAATGCTCCTTGACGCTTGTCATCACAGTGCTCCATGACACATGTCATCACAATGCTCCATGCCTTTGTCAGCAAAATGCTACATGAACTTGTCATTACAATGCTCTATGCGCTTGTCATCACAATACTCCATTTCCATTGTCATCACAATCCTCCATGAACTTTGGGATCACATTGCTTCATTCCCTTGTCATCACAATGCTCCATGCTCCTTGAAATCAAAATGATCCATTACCTCTGTCATCACAATGCTCCAAACCCTTGTGATCACAATGTTCCATAACACTTGTCATCACAACGCTCCATGATGCCTGTCATCACAATACTCCATGCCCTTTTCATCACAATGCTCCATGACCTTTGTCACCACAATTCTCAATACACTTGTCATCACAATCCTCCCTGACACTTGTCATCAGAATGCTCCTTGAACACTGTCACGAAAAGGCTCCATGCCTTTTTCATCACAATGCCCCATGCCATTTTCATCAGAATGCTCCATGCCATTGTCATCAAAATACTCCACAAGCTTGTCATCAGAATGCTCCATGACCCTTGTCATCACAATTCTCCATGCACTTTTCAGCACAATGCTCCCTGGCCCTTGTCTTCACAATGCTCCAAGCCATTGTCATAACAAGGCTCCATTACATTTGTCATCAGGATCCTCCCTGACACTTGGACTCACAGTGCTCCATGCCATCCTCATCACAATGGGCCATTACATATGTGATCACAATGCTCCCTGACACCTGTCTTCACAATACGGCATGACCTGGTCATCACAATGCTCCATGCCCTTGTCATCACAGTGTGCCATACCAACTCTCATCGCAATACTCCATGAAAGTTATTAGACCAATGTTCCATGTCCTTGTCATCACAATGCTCCATGCCTTTTTTACCACAATGCTCCATGACCCCTGTCATCACAGTGCTCCGTGACTCCAGTCATCACAATGCTTCATGACCTTTGTCATCACAATGGTCCATGCCCTCGTCATCAACAGTCTCTGTGACCATTTTAACCACGATGCTCCATGAACTTTTCATCACAATGCTCTTTGACCCTTGTCATCACAATGCTCTATGACTTTCTCAGCACAATGCTCAATGACCCTTGTCATCACAATGCACCATGCGCTTGTCATCACAGTGCTCCACAACATTGTCATCACAATGCTCCATAAAATTTGTCATCACAATGCTCCATGCACTTCTCATCAAAATGCTCTCTCACCACTGATATCACAATGCTACATCACTATTTGTCACAATACTCCCTCACCCCTGTCATCACAATGTTCCATGACTCCTGTCATCACAATGCTACATGCACTTATCATCACAATGTTCGATGACCCCTGAAATCACAATGTTCCATAACACCTGTCATCAAAATATTCCTTGACACTTTTCATCAAATTGCTCCATGACCCTGTCATCAGAATGCTCCCTGCCCTTCTCATCACAGTGCACAACGCCCTTGCCATCAAAATGCTCCATGACCTTTGTCATCACAAAGATCCATGACCCTTGGCATCACAATGCTCCATGTCATTGTCATCACAGTGCTCCATGAACGCTCTCATCACATTGCTCTATGCCCTTGTCTTCACATAGCTCCATGACACATGTCATCAGAATGCTCCATGGCCTTCTCATCACAATGCTCCAAGCCCTTGCCATCACAATGCTCCATTACCCCTGTCATAACCATGACCCATGACCCCTGCCATCACGATGTTCCATGGCCTTGTCATCACAAGGCTCCATGACCCTTCTTATCACAATGCTCCAAGAACACTGTAATCACAATGCTCTATGCCCCTTTTCATCTCAATGATCCATGAACCCTGTCATCACAATGCACCATGCCCATCATCATAATGCTTCATGCAATTGTCATCACAACGAAATCAAAATGTTCTATGACCTCTGTCATAACAATTCTCCAAACCCTTGTGATCACAATATTCCATAACACTTGTCATCACAATGCCCCAGGATGTTCGTCATCACAATTATCCATGGTCTTCTCATCACAATGCTCCATGACCTTCGTCATCACAATGCTCAATACACTTGTCATCAACATTCTCCCTGACACTTGTTGTCTGTATGCTCCTTGAAACCTGTCATGACAAGGCTCCATGCCTTTTTCATCACAATGATCCATGCCCTTTTAATCACAATGCTCCAAGTCCCATGTAATCACAATGGTACATGCCATTGTCATCACAAAGCTCAATGACGCATGCCATCAGAATGCTCCTTGGTCTTCTCCTCACAATGCTCCATGCCCTTGTCTTCACAATGTTCCATGCCCTTGTCATCACAATGCTCCATGCCCATGTTATCACAATTCTCCATGATCCCTGTCATCACAATGCTCCGTGACTCCAGTCATCACAATGCTTCATGACTTTTGTCATCACAATGGTCCATGCCCTCGTCATCAACCGTCTCTGTGACCTTTTTAACCACAATGCTCCATGAACATTTTCAGCACAATGCTCCATGACCCTTGTCATCACATTACTCCATGCGCTTTTCAGCACAATGCTCCATGACACATGTCATCACAATGCACCATGCGCTTGTCATCACAGTGCTCCACAACATTGTCATCACAATGCTCCATAAAATTTGTCATCACAATGCTCCATGCACTTCTCATCAAAATGGGCTCTCACCACTGATATAACAATGCTACATCACTATTTGTCACAATACTCCCTCACCCCTGTCATCACAATGTTCCATGACTCCTGTCATCACAATGCTACATGCACTTATCATCACAATGTTCGATGACCCCTGCAATCACAATGTTCCATAACACCTGTCATCAAAATATTCCATGACACTTTTCATCAAATTGCTCCATGACCCTGTCATCAGAATGCTCCCTGCCCTTCTCATCACAATGCACAACACCCTTGCCATCAAAATGCTCCATGACATTTGTCATCACAATGATCCAAGACCCTTGGCATCACAATGCTCCATGTCATTGTCATCACAATGCTCCATGAACCCTCTCATCACATTGCTCCATGCCCTTGTCATCACACAGCTCCATGACACTTGTCATCACAATGCTCGATGCCCTTCTCATCACAATGCTCCATGCCTTTGTCATTACAGTCCTACATGACCCATGTATCAGAGTGTTCCGTGCCCTTGTCATCACAATGCTCCATGCCCACACTCATCACAATAATCCATGAAATATTTCAGACCAAATTTCCATACCCTTCTCATCACAATGCTCCATTACCCCTGTCATAACAATGCACCATGACACCTGCCATCACAATGATCCACGGCCTAGTGATCACAAGGTTCCATGATAATTCTCATCACAATGCTCCAGACCCCTGATATCACAATGCTCCATGCCCTTGTCATCACAAAGCTCCATGACGCATGTCATCAGAATGTTCCATGGCCTTCTCATCACAATGCTCCATGCCCTTGTCATCACAATGCTCCAAGACCCTTGTCATCACAATGCTCCATGCCGCATTTCATCTCAATGCTCCATGAAATCTGTCATCACAATGCTCCAAGACCCTTGTAATCACAATGCTCCATGCCGCTTTTCATCTCAATGCTCCATGAACCCTGTCATCACAATGCACCATGCCCATCATCATAATGCTTCAGGCTATTGTCATCACAATGAAATCAATATTCTGCATGACCTCTGTCATCATAATGCTCCAAACCCTTGTGATCACAATGTTGCATAACACGTATAATCACAACACCCCATGACGCTCATCATCACAATTATCCATGGTCTTCTCATCACAATGCTCCATGATCTTTGTCATCACAATGCTCAATACACTTGTCATCACAATGCTCCCTGACCCTTGGCGTCAGTATGCTACTTGAACCCTGTCATGACAAGTTTCCATGCATTTTATATCACAATGATCCATGACCATTTCATCACAATGCTCCAAGGTCCCTGTAATCACAATGCTCCATGCCCTTGTCATCACAAAACTCCAAGACGCATGTCATCAGAATTCTCCATGGCCTTCTCATCACAATGCTCTATGCCCTAGTCATAACAATGCTCCAAGACCCCTGTAATCACAATGCTCCATGCCCCTTTTCATCAGAATGCTCCATGAGACTTGCCATCACATGTCTCCATGGTCTTCTCATCACAATGTTCCAGGACCTTGACATCATCATGATCCATTCCCTTGTCATCAAAATGCTCCATGACCCCTGTCATCAAAATAATCCATGAACATTTTCAGCCCAATGTTCCACGACCTTCTCATCACAATGCTCCATTGTCAATATCATCACAATGCTCCATGACCACTGTCACCACAACACTTCATGACACCTGACAACACAATGATCCAGGACACTTGTCATCACAATGCTCCATTCCCTTGTCGTCACAATGCTACATGACACCTGTCAGCACAACTCTCCATGAACATTTTCAGCCCAGTGCTCCATGACCCTTGTCATCACAATGATCCATGCCCTTGTCATCCCAATGCTCCATGACGCCTGTATTCACAATGCTCCTTGAGGCTTGTCATCACAGTGCTCCATGACACATGTCATCACAATGCTCCATGCCTTTGTCAGCAAAATGCTACATGACCTTGTCATTACAATGCTCTATGCGCTTGTCATCACAATACTCCATTTCCATAGTCATCACAATCCTCCATGAACTTTGGGATCACATTGCTTCATGCCCTTGTCATCACAATGCTCCATGCTCCTTGAAATCAAAATGATCCATGACCTCTGTCATCACAATGCTCCAAACCCTTGTGATCACAATGTTCCATAACACTTGTCATCACAATGCTCCATGATGCCTGTCATCACAATATTCCATGCCCCTTTCATCACAATGCTCGATGACCTTTGTCACCACAATTCTCAATACACTTGTCATCACAATGCTCCCTGACACTTGTCATCAGAATGATCCTTGAACGCTGTCATGAAATGGCTCCATGCCATTTTCATCACAATGCTCCATGCCATTGTCATCAAAATACTACACAAGCTTGTCATCAGAATGCTCCATGACCCTTGTCATCACAATTCTCCATGCACTTGTCAGCACAATGCTCCCTGACCCTTGTCATCACAATGCTCCAAGCCATTGTCATCACAATGCTCCATTACCTTTGTCATCAGAATCCTCCCTGACACTTGGCCTCACAATGCTCCATGCCATCCTCATCACAATGGGCCATTACATATGTGATCACAATGCTCCCTGACACCTGTTTTCACAATACGGCATGACCTGGTCATCACAATTCTCCATGCCCTTGTCATCACAGTGTGCCATTCCAATTCTCATCGCAATACTCCATGAAAGTTGTTAGACCAATGTTCCATGTCCTTGTCATCACAATGCTCCATACACTTGTTATCACAATGCTCCATGACCCCTGTCATCACAATGCTCCGTGACTCCAGTCATCAAAATGCCTCATGACCTTTGTCATCACAATGGTCCATGCCCTCGTCATCAACAGTCTCTGTAACCTTTTTAACCACAATGCTCCATGAACTTTTCATCACAATGCTCTTTGACCCTTTTCATCACAATGCACCATGCGCTTGTCATCACAGTGCTCCACAACATTGTCATCACAATGCTCCATAAAATTTGTCATCACAATGCTCCATGCACTTCTCATCAAAATGCTCTCTCACCACTGGTATCACAATGCTACATCACTATTTGTCACAATACTCCCTCACCCCTGTCATCACAATGTTCCATGACTCCTGTCATCACAATGCTCCATGCAATTATCATCACAATGTTCGATGACCCCTGAAATCACAATGTTCCATAACACCTGTCATCAAAATGTTCCATGACACTTTTCATCAAATTGCTCCATGACCCTGTCATCAGAATGCTCCCTGCCCTTCTCATCACAGTGCACAACGCCCTTGCCATCAAAATGCTCCATGACCTTTGTCATCACAAAGATCCATGACACTTGGCATCACAATGCTCCATGTCATTGTCATCACAATGCTCCATGAACGCTCTCATCACATTGCTCCATGCCCTTGTCTTCACATAGCTCCATGACACATGTCATCAGAATGCTCCATGGCCTTCTCATCACAATGCCCCAAGCCCTGGCCATCACAATGCTCCATTACCCCTGTCATAACAATGCTCCATGACCCCTGCCATCACGATGTTCCATGGCCTTGTCATCACAAGGCTCCATGACCCTTCTCATCACAATGCTCCAAGAACACTGTAATCACAATGCTCTATGCCCCTTTTCATCTCAATGATCCATGAACCCTGTCATCACAATGCACTATGCCCATCATCATAATGCTTCATGCTATTGTCATAACAACGAAATCAGAATGTTCCATGACATCTGTCATAACAATGTTCCAAACCCTTGTGATCACAATATTCCATAACACTTGTCATCACAATGCCCCAGTATGCTCGTCATCAAAATTATCCATGGTCTTCTCATCACAATGCTCCATGACCTTCGTCATCAAAAAGCTCAATACACTTGTCATCAACATGCTCCCTGACACTTGTTGTCTGTATGCTCCTTGAACCCTGTCATGACAAGGCTCCATGCCTTTTTCATCACAATGATCCATGCCCTTTTCATCACAATGCTCCAAGTCCCATGTAATCACAATGGTCCATGCCATTTTCATCACAAAGCTCAATGACGCATGTCATCAGAATGCCCCTTGGTCTATTCTTCACAATGATCCCTGCCCTTGTCTTCACAATGTTCCAAGACCCCTGTAATCACAATGCTCCATTCCCCTTTTCATCAGTATGCTCCATGAGACTTGTCATCACAAGGCTCCATGGTTTTGTCATCACAATGCTCCAGGACCTTGTCATCACAATGCTTCACGACCTTGTCATCAAAATTTTCACTGGCCTTTGTAATCATAATGCTCCAAACCCTAATCATCACAATGATCCATTATATTTGTCATCACAATCCTCCATTACATTTGGTATCACAAAGCTCCATGCCATTGTCATCGCCATGGACCATGACATATGTCATCACAATGCTCCCTGAAACCTGTCTTCACAATACTCCATGACCTTATCATCACAATGCTCCATGCCCTTGTCATCACAATGCACCATGCCCACTCTCATCACAATAATCTATGAAACTTGTCAGACCAATGCTCCATGCCACTGTCATCACAATTCTCCATGCCCTTGTCATCACAATGCTCCATGACCCCTGTCATCACAATGCTCCGTGACTCCAGTCATCACAATGCTTCATAACGTTTGTCATCACAATGGTCCATGCCCGCATCATCACAAGGCTCTGTGACCTTTGTAACCACAATGCTCCATGAACTTTTCATCACAATTCTCTGAGAAACTTGTCATCACAATGCTCCATGTCTTTGTCAGAACAGTGCTCCATGAACATTGTCATCACAATGTGCCACGCGCATTTCATCACAACGTTCCAAACTTTGTCATTGCAATGCTCCATAAACCTTGTAATCACAATGGTCCATGCACTTCTCATCAAAATGCTCTCTCACCAGAGATATCACAATGTTCCATCATTAGTCATCACAATACACCCTCATCCTTGTAATCACAATGTTCCATGACACTGTCATCACAATGCTACATCCCCTTATCATCACAGTGTTCCATGACCCCTGCCATCACAATGTTCCATAAGCCCTGTCATCAAAATGCTCCATGACCCTTTCCATCCCAAAGCTCCAAGACCCCTGCCATCACAATGTTCTATAACCCCTGCCATCAAAATGTTCCATTACACTTTTTATCAAATTGCTGCATGACCCGGTCATCAAAATGCTCCCTGCCCTTCTCATCAAAATGCTCCATGACTTGTCATCACAAAGCTCCAAGACCCTTGGCATCACAATGCTCCATGTCATTGTCATCACAATGCTCCATGAACCCTCTCATCACATTGCTCCATGCCCTTGTAATCACAAAGCTCCATGACACTTGTCATCACAATGCTCGATGCCCTTCTCATCACAATGTTCCATGCCCTTGTCATTACAGTCCTGCATGACCCATGTATCAAAGTGTTCTGTGCTCTTGTCATCACAATGCTCCATGCCCACTCTCATCACAATAATCCATGAAACATTTCAGACCAAAGTTCCATACCCTTCTCATCACAATGCTCCATTACCCCTGTCATAACAATGCACCATGACACCTGCCATCACAATGATCCACGGCCTCGTCATCAAAAGGTTCCATGATAATTCTCATCACAATGCTCAAGACCCCTGATATCACAATGCTCCATGCCCTGGTCATCACAAAGCTCCATGACGCACGTCATCAGAATGTTCCATGGCCTTCTCATCACAATGCTCCTTGCCCTTGTCATCACAATGCTCCAAGACCCTTGTCATCACAATGCTCCATGCCGCTTTTCATCTCAATGCTCCATGAACCCTGTCATCACAATGCACCATGCCCATCATCATAATGCTTCAGGCTATTGTCATCACAATGAAATCAATATTCTGCATGACCTCTGTCATCATAATGCTCCAAACCCTTGTGATCACAATGTTGCATAACACGTATCATCACAACACCCCATGACGCTCATCATCACAATTATCCATGGTCTTCTCATCACAATGCTCCATGATCTTTGTCATCACAATGCTCAATACACTTGTCATCACAATGCTCCCTGACCCTTGTCGTCAGTATGCTCCTTGAACCCTGTCATGACAAGTTTCCATGCATTTTTCATCACAATGATCCATGACCATTTCATCACAATGCTCCAAGGTCCCTGTAATCACAATGCTCCATGCCCTTGTCATCACAAAACTCCATGACGCATGTCATCAGAATGCTCCATGGCGTTCTCATCACAATTCTCTATGCCCTAGTCATAACAATGCTCCAAGACCCCTGTAATCACAATGCTCCATGCCCCTTTTCATCAGAATGCTCCATGAGACTTGCCATCACAAGTCTCCATGGTCTTCTCATCACAATGATCCAGTACCTTGACATCACAATGATCCATTCCCTTGTCATCACAATGCTCCATGACCCCTGTCATCACAATAATCCATGAACATTTTCAGCCCAATGCTCCACGACCTTCTCATCACAATGCTCCATTGCCAATATCATCACAATGCTCCATGACCACTGTCATCACAACACTCCATGACACCTGACAACACAATGATCCATTACTCTTGTCATCACAATGCCCCATTCCCTTGTCGTCACAATGCTACATGACACCTGTCATCACAACTCTCCATGAACATTTTCAGCCCAGTGCTCCATGACCCTTGTCATCAAAATGATCCATGCCCTTGTCATCCCAATGCTCCATGACCCCTGTATTCACAATGCTCCTTGACGCTTGTCATCACAGTGCTCCATGACACCTGTCATCACAATGCTCCATGCCTTTGTCAGAAAAATGCTACATGACCTTGTCATTATAATTCTCTATGCGCTTGTCATCACAATACTCCATTTCCATTGTCATCACAATCCTCCATGAACCTTGGGATCACATTGCTTCATGCCCTTGTCATCACAATGCTCCATGCTCCTTGAAATCAAAATGATCCATGACCTCTGTCATCACAATGCTCCAAACCCTTGTGATCACAATGTTCCATAACACTTGTCATCACAATGCCCCAGGATGCTCGTCATCACAATTATCCATGGTCTTCTCATCACAATGCTCCATGACCTTCGTCATCAAAATGCTCAATACATTTGTCATCAACATGCTCCCTGACACTTGTTGTCTGTGTGCTTCTTGAACCCTGTCATGACAAGGCTCCATGCCTTTTTCATCACAATGATCCATGCCCTTTTCATCACAATGCTCCAAGTCCCATGTAATCACAATGGTCCATGCCATTGTCATCACAAAGCTCAATGACGCATGCCATCAGAATGCTCCTTGGTCTATTCTTCACAATGCTCCCTGCACTTATCTTCACAATGTTCCAAGACCCCTGTAATCACAATGCTCCATTCCGCTTTTAATCAGTATGCTCCATGAGACTTGTCATCACAAGGCTCCATGGTTTTGTCATCACAATGCTCCAGGACCTTGTCATCACAATGCTTCACGACCTTGTCATCAAAATTTTCAATGGCCTTTGTAATCATAATGCTCCAAACGCTAATCATCACAATGATCCATTATATTTGTCATCACAATCCTCCAATACATTTGGTATCACAAAGCTCCATGCCATTGTCATCGCCATGGACCATGACATATGTCATCACAATGCTCCCTGAAACCTGTCTTCACAATACTCCATGACCTTATCATCACAATGCTCCATGCCCTTGTCATCACAATGCACCATGCCCACTCTCATCACAATAATCTATGAAACTTGTCAGACCAATGCTCCATGCCACTGTCATCACAATTCTCCATGCCCTTGTCATCACAATGCTCCAGACCCCTGATATCACAATGCTCCATGCCCTTGTCATCACAAAGCTCCATGACGCATGTCATCAGAATGTTCCATGGCCTTCTCATCACAATGCTCCATGCCCTTGTCATCACAATGCTCCAAGACCCTTGTCATCACAATGCTCCATGCCGCATTTCATCTCAATGCTCCATGAAATCTGTCATCACAATGCTCCAAGACCCTTGTAATCACAATGCTCCATGCCGCTTTTCATCTCAATGCTCCATGAACCCTGTCATCACAATGCACCATGCCCATCATCATAATGCTTCAGGCTATTGTCATCACAATGAAATCAATATTCTGCATGACCTCTGTCATCATAATGCTCCAAACCCTTGTGATCACAATGTTGCATAACACGTATAATCACAACACCCCATGACGCTCATCATCACAATTATCCATGGTCTTCTCATCACAATGCTCCATGATCTTTGTCATCACAATGCTCAATACACTTGTCATCACAATGCTCCCTGACCCTTGGCGTCAGTATGCTCCTTGAACCCTGTCATGACAAGTTTCCATGCATTTTATATCACAATGATCCATGACCATTTCATCACAATGCTCCAAGGTCCCTGTAATCACAATGCTCCATGCCCTTGTCATCACAAAACTCCAAGACGCATGTCATCAGAATTCTCCATGGCCTTCTCATCACAATGCTCTATGCCCTAGTCATAACAATGCTCCAAGACCCCTGTAATCACAATGCTCCATGCCCCTTTTCATCAGAATGCTCCATGAGACTTGCCATCACATGTCTCCATGGTCTTCTCATCACAATGTTCCAGGACCTTGACATCATCATGATCCATTCCCTTGTCATCAAAATGCTCCATGACCCCTGTCATCAAAATAATCCATGAACATTTTCAGCCCAATGTTCCACGACCTTCTCATCACAATGCTCCATTGTCAATATCATCACAATGCTCCATGACCACTGTCACCACAACACTTCATGACACCTGACAACACAATGATCCAGGACACTTGTCATCACAATGCTCCATTCCCTTGTCGTCACAATGCTACATGACACCTGTCAGCACAACTCTCCATGAACATTTTCAGCCCAGTGCTCCATGACCCTTGTCATCACAATGATCCATGCCCTTGTCATCCCAATGCTCCATGACGCCTGTATTCACAATGCTCCTTGAGGCTTGTCATCACAGTGCTCCATGACACATGTCATCACAATGCTCCATGCCTTTGTCAGCAAAATGCTACATGACCTTGTCATTACAATGCTCTATGCGCTTGTCATCACAATACTCCATTTCCATAGTCATCACAATCCTCCATGAACTTTGGGATCACATTGCTTCATGCCCTTGTCATCACAATGCTCCATGCTCCTTGAAATCAAAATGATCCATGACCTCTGTCATCACAATGCTCCAAACCCTTGTGATCACAATGTTCCATAACACTTGTCATCACAATGCTCCATGATGCCTGTCATCACAATATTCCATGCCCCTTTCATCACAATGCTCGATGACCTTTGTCACCACAATTCTCAATACACTTGTCATCACAATGCTCCCTGACACTTGTCATCAGAATGATCCTTGAACGCTGTCATGAAATGGCTCCATGCCATTTTCATCACAATGCTCCATGCCATTGTCATCAAAATACTACACAAGCTTGTCATCAGAATGCTCCATGACCCTTGTCATCACAATTCTCCATGCACTTGTCAGCACAATGCTCCCTGACCCTTGTCATCACAATGCTCCAAGCCATTGTCATCACAATGCTCCATTACCTTTGTCATCAGAATCCTCCCTGACACTTGGCCTCACAATGCTCCATGCCATCCTCATCACAATGGGCCATTACATATGTGATCACAATGCTCCCTGACACCTGTTTTCACAATACGGCATGACCTGGTCATCACAATTCTCCATGCCCTTGTCATCACAGTGTGCCATTCCAATTCTCATCGCAATACTCCATGAAAGTTGTTAGACCAATGTTCCATGTCCTTGTCATCACAATGCTCCATACACTTGTTATCACAATGCTCCATGACCCCTGTCATCACAATGCTCCGTGACTCCAGTCATCAAAATGCCTCATGACCTTTGTCATCACAATGGTCCATGCCCTCGTCATCAACAGTCTCTGTAACCTTTTTAACCACAATGCTCCATGAACTTTTCATCACAATGCTCTTTGACCCTTTTCATCACAATGCACCATGCGCTTGTCATCACAGTGCTCCACAACATTGTCATCACAATGCTCCATAAAATTTGTCATCACAATGCTCCATGCACTTCTCATCAAAATGCTCTCTCACCACTGGTATCACAATGCTACATCACTATTTGTCACAATACTCCCTCACCCCTGTCATCACAATGTTCCATGACTCCTGTCATCACAATGCTCCATGCAATTATCATCACAATGTTCGATGACCCCTGAAATCACAATGTTCCATAACACCTGTCATCAAAATGTTCCATGACACTTTTCATCAAATTGCTCCATGACCCTGTCATCAGAATGCTCCCTGCCCTTCTCATCACAGTGCACAACGCCCTTGCCATCAAAATGCTCCATGACCTTTGTCATCACAAAGATCCATGACACTTGGCATCACAATGCTCCATGTCATTGTCATCACAATGCTCCATGAACGCTCTCATCACATTGCTCCATGCCCTTGTCTTCACATAGCTCCATGACACATGTCATCAGAATGCTCCATGGCCTTCTCATCACAATGCCCCAAGCCCTGGCCATCACAATGCTCCATTACCCCTGTCATAACAATGCTCCATGACCCCTGCCATCACGATGTTCCATGGCCTTGTCATCACAAGGCTCCATGACCCTTCTCATCACAATGCTCCAAGAACACTGTAATCACAATGCTCTATGCCCCTTTTCATCTCAATGATCCATGAACCCTGTCATCACAATGCACTATGCCCATCATCATAATGCTTCATGCTATTGTCATAACAACGAAATCAGAATGTTCCATGACATCTGTCATAACAATGTTCCAAACCCTTGTGATCACAATATTCCATAACACTTGTCATCACAATGCCCCAGTATGCTCGTCATCAAAATTATCCATGGTCTTCTCATCACAATGCTCCATGACCTTCGTCATCAAAAAGCTCAATACACTTGTCATCAACATGCTCCCTGACACTTGTTGTCTGTATGCTCCTTGAACCCTGTCATGACAAGGCTCCATGCCTTTTTCATCACAATGATCCATGCCCTTTTCATCACAATGCTCCAAGTCCCATGTAATCACAATGGTCCATGCCATTTTCATCACAAAGCTCAATGACGCATGTCATCAGAATGCCCCTTGGTCTATTCTTCACAATGATCCCTGCCCTTGTCTTCACAATGTTCCAAGACCCCTGTAATCACAATGCTCCATTCCCCTTTTCATCAGTATGCTCCATGAGACTTGTCATCACAAGGCTCCATGGTTTTGTCATCACAATGCTCCAGGACCTTGTCATCACAATGCTTCACGACCTTGTCATCAAAATTTTCACTGGCCTTTGTAATCATAATGCTCCAAACCCTAATCATCACAATGATCCATTATATTTGTCATCACAATCCTCCATTACATTTGGTATCACAAAGCTCCATGCCATTGTCATCGCCATGGACCATGACATATGTCATCACAATGCTCCCTGAAACCTGTCTTCACAATACTCCATGACCTTATCATCACAATGCTCCATGCCCTTGTCATCACAATGCACCATGCCCACTCTCATCACAATAATCTATGAAACTTGTCAGACCAATGCTCCATGCCACTGTCATCACAATTCTCCATGCCCTTGTCATCACAATGCTCCATGACCCCTGTCATCACAATGCTCCGTGACTCCAGTCATCACAATGCTTCATAACGTTTGTCATCACAATGGTCCATGCCCGCGTCATCACAAGGCTCTGTGACCTTTGTAACCACAATGCTCCATGAACTTTTCATCACAATTCTCTGAGAAACTTGTCATCACAATGCTCCATGTCTTTGTCAGAACAGTGCTCCATGAACATTGTCATCACAATGTGCCACGCGCATTTCATCACAACGTTCCAAACTTTGTCATTGCAATGCTCCATAAACCTTGTAATCACAATGGTCCATGCACTTCTCATCAAAATGCTCTCTCACCAGAGATATCACAATGTTCCATCATTAGTCATCACAATACACCCTCATCCTTGTAATCACAATGTTCCATGACACTGTCATCACAATGCTACATCCCCTTATCATCACAGTGTTCCATGACCCCTGCCATCACAATGTTCCATAAGCCCTGTCATCAAAATGCTCCATGACCCTTTCCATCCCAAAGCTCCAAGACCCCTGCCATCACAATGTTCTATAACCCCTGCCATCAAAATGTTCCATTACACTTTTTATCAAATTGCTGCATGACCCGGTCATCAAAATGCTCCCTGCCCTTCTCATCAAAATGCTCCATGACTTGTCATCACAAAGCTCCAAGACCCTTGGCATCACAATGCTCCATGTCATTGTCATCACAATGCTCCATGAACCCTCTCATCACATTGCTCCATGCCCTTGTAATCACAAAGCTCCATGACACTTGTCATCACAATGCTCGATGCCCTTCTCATCACAATGTTCCATGCCCTTGTCATTACAGTCCTGCATGACCCATGTATCAAAGTGTTCTGTGCTCTTGTCATCACAATGCTCCATGCCCACTCTCATCACAATAATCCATGAAACATTTCAGACCAAAGTTCCATACCCTTCTCATCACAATGCTCCATTACCCCTGTCATAACAATGCACCATGACACCTGCCATCACAATGATCCACGGCCTCGTCATCAAAAGGTTCCATGATAATTCTCATCACAATGCTCAAGACCCCTGATATCACAATGCTCCATGCCCTGGTCATCACAAAGCTCCATGACGCACGTCATCAGAATGTTCCATGGCCTTCTCATCACAATGCTCCTTGCCCTTGTCATCACAATGCTCCAAGACCCTTGTCATCACAATGCTCCATGCCGCTTTTCATCTCAATGCTCCATGAACCCTGTCATCACAATGCACCATGCCCATCATCATAATGCTTCAGGCTATTGTCATCACAATGAAATCAATATTCTGCATGACCTCTGTCATCATAATGCTCCAAACCCTTGTGATCACAATGTTGCATAACACGTATCATCACAACACCCCATGACGCTCATCATCACAATTATCCATGGTCTTCTCATCACAATGCTCCATGATCTTTGTCATCACAATGCTCAATACACTTGTCATCACAATGCTCCCTGACCCTTGTCGTCAGTATGCTCCTTGAACCCTGTCATGACAAGTTTCCATGCATTTTTCATCACAATGATCCATGACCATTTCATCACAATGCTCCAAGGTCCCTGTAATCACAATGCTCCATGCCCTTGTCATCACAAAACTCCATGACGCATGTCATCAGAATGCTCCATGGCGTTCTCATCACAATTCTCTATGCCCTAGTCATAACAATGCTCCAAGACCCCTGTAATCACAATGCTCCATGCCCCTTTTCATCAGAATGCTCCATGAGACTTGCCATCACAAGTCTCCATGGTCTTCTCATCACAATGATCCAGTACCTTGACATCACAATGATCCATTCCCTTGTCATCACAATGCTCCATGACCCCTGTCATCACAATAATCCATGAACATTTTCAGCCCAATGCTCCACGACCTTCTCATCACAATGCTCCATTGCCAATATCATCACAATGCTCCATGACCACTGTCATCACAACACTCCATGACACCTGACAACACAATGATCCATTACTCTTGTCATCACAATGCCCCATTCCCTTGTCGTCACAATGCTACATGACACCTGTCATCACAACTCTCCATGAACATTTTCAGCCCAGTGCTCCATGACCCTTGTCATCAAAATGATCCATGCCCTTGTCATCCCAATGCTCCATGACCCCTGTATTCACAATGCTCCTTGACGCTTGTCATCACAGTGCTCCATGACACCTGTCATCACAATGCTCCATGCCTTTGTCAGAAAAATGCTACATGACCTTGTCATTATAATTCTCTATGCGCTTGTCATCACAATACTCCATTTCCATTGTCATCACAATCCTCCATGAACCTTGGGATCACATTGCTTCATGCCCTTGTCATCACAATGCTCCATGCTCCTTGAAATCAAAATGATCCATGACCTCTGTCATCACAATGCTCCAAACCCTTGTGATCACAATGTTCCATAACACTTGTCATCACAATGCCCCAGGATGCTCGTCATCACAATTATCCATGGTCTTCTCATCACAATGCTCCATGACCTTCGTCATCAAAATGCTCAATACATTTGTCATCAACATGCTCCCTGACACTTGTTGTCTGTGTGCTTCTTGAACCCTGTCATGACAAGGCTCCATGCCTTTTTCATCACAATGATCCATGCCCTTTTCATCACAATGCTCCAAGTCCCATGTAATCACAATGGTCCATGCCATTGTCATCACAAAGCTCAATGACGCATGCCATCAGAATGCTCCTTGGTCTATTCTTCACAATGCTCCCTGCACTTATCTTCACAATGTTCCAAGACCCCTGTAATCACAATGCTCCATTCCGCTTTTAATCAGTATGCTCCATGAGACTTGTCATCACAAGGCTCCATGGTTTTGTCATCACAATGCTCCAGGACCTTGTCATCACAATGCTTCACGACCTTGTCATCAAAATTTTCAATGGCCTTTGTAATCATAATGCTCCAAACGCTAATCATCACAATGATCCATTATATTTGTCATCACAATCCTCCAATACATTTGGTATCACAAAGCTCCATGCCATTGTCATCGCCATGGACCATGACATATGTCATCACAATGCTCCCTGAAACCTGTCTTCACAATACTCCATGACCTTATCATCACAATGCTCCATGCCCTTGTCATCACAATGCACCATGCCCACTCTCATCACAATAATCTATGAAACTTGTCAGACCAATGCTCCATGCCACTGTCATCACAATTCTCCATGCCCTTGTCATCACAATGCTCCATGACCCCTGTCATCACAATGCTCCGTGACTCCAGTCATCACAATGCTTCATAACATTTGTCATCACAATGGTCCATGCCCGCGTCATCACAAGGCTCTGTGACCTTTGTAACCACAATGCTCCATGAACTTTTCATCACAATTCTCTGAGAAACTTGTCATCACAATGCTCCATGTCTTTGTCAGAACAGTGCTCCATGAACATTGTCATCACAATGTGCCACGCGCATTTCATCACAACGTTCCAAACTTTGTCATTGCAATGCTCCATAAACCTTGTAATCACAATGGTCCATGCACTTCTCATCAAAATGCTCTCTCACCAGAGATATCACAATGTTCCATCATTAGTCATCACAATACACCCTCATCCTTGTAATCACAATGTTCCATGACACTGTCATCACAATGCTACATCCCCTTATCATCACAGTGTTCCATGACCCCTGCCATCACAATGTTCCATAAGCCCTGTCATCAAAATGCTCCATGACCCTTTCCATCCCAAAGCTCCAAGACCCCTGCCATCACAATGTTCTATAACCCCTGCGATCAAAATGTTCCATTACACTTTTTATCAAATTGCAGCATGACACGTTCATCAAAATGCTCCCTGCCCTTCTCATCAAAATGCTCCATGACTTGTCATCACAAAGCTCCAAGACCCTTGGCATCACAATGCTCCATGTCATTGTCATCACAATGCTCCATGAACCCTCTCATCACATTGCTCCATGCCCTTGTAATCACAAAGCTCCATGACACTTGTCATCACAATGCTCGATGCCCTTCTCATCACAATGCTCCATGCCCTTGTCATTACACTCCTGCATGACCCATGTATCACAGTGTTCCGTGCCCTTGTCATCACAATGCTCCATGCCCACTCTCATCACAATAATCCATGAAACATTTCAGACCAAAGTTCCATACCCTTCTCATCACAATGCTCCATTACCCCTGTCATAACAATGCACCATGACACCTGCCATCACAATGATCCACGGCCTAGTCATCAAAAGGTTCCATGATAATTCTCATCACAATGCTCAAGACCCCTGATATCACAATGCTCCATGCCCTGGTCATCACAAAGCTCCATGACGCACGTCATCAGAATGTTCCATGGCCTTCTCATCACAATGCTCCTTGCCCTTGTCATCACAATGCTCCAAGACCCTTGTCATCACAATGCTCCATGCCGCTTTTCATCTCAATGCTCCATGAACCCTGTCATCACAATGCACCATGCCCATCATCATAATGCTTCAGGCTATTGTCATCACAATGAAATCAATATTCTGCATGACCTCTGTCATCATAATGCTCCAAACCATTGTGATCACAATGTTGCATAACACGTATCATCACAACACCCCATGACGCTCATCATCACAATTATCCATGGTCTTCTCATCACAATGCTCCATGATCTTTGTCATCACAATGCTCAATACACTTGTCATCACAATGCTCCCTGACCCTTGTCGTCAGTATGCTCCTTGAACCCTGTCATGACAAGTTTCCATGCATTTCTCATCACAATGATCCATGACCATTTCATCACAATGCTCCAAGTTCCCTGTAATCACAATGCTCCATGCCGTTGTCATCACAAAACTCCATGACGCATGTCATCAGAATGCTCCATGGCCTTCTCATCACAATTCTCTATGCCGTAGTCATAACAATGCTCCAAGACCCCTGTAATCACAATGCTCCATGCCCCTTTTCATCAGAATGCTCCATGAGACTTGCCATCACAAGTCTCCATGGTCTTCTCATCACAATGATCCAGGACCTTGACATCACAATGATCCATTCCCTTGTCATCACAATGCTCCATGACCCCTGTCATCACAATAATCCATGAACATTTTCAGCCCAATGCTCCACGACCTTCTCATCACAATGCTCCATTGCCAATATCATCACAATGCTCCATGACCACTGTCATCACAACACTCCATGACACCTGACAACACAATGATCCAGGACTCTTGTCATCACAAGGCCCCATTCCCTTGTCGTCACAATGCTACATGACACCTGTCATCACAACTCTCCATGAACATTTTCAGCCCAGTGCTCCATGACCCTTGTCATCAAAATGATCCATGCCCTTGTCATCCCAATGCTCCATGACCCCTGTATTCACAATGCTCCTTGACGCTTGTCATCACAGTGCTCCATGACACCTGTCATCACAATGCTCCATGCCTTTGTCAGCAAAATGCTACATGACCTTGTCATTATAATTCTCTATGCGCTTGTCATCACAATACTCCATTTCCATTGTCATCACAATCCTCCATGAACTTTGGGATCACATTGCTTCATGCCCTTGTCATCACAATGCTCCATGCTCCTTGAAATCAAAATGATCCATGACCTCTGTCATCACAATGCTCCAAACCCTTGTGATCACAATGTTCCATAACACTTGTGATCACAACGCTCCATGATGTCTGTCATCACAATACTCCATGCCCTTTTCATCACAATGCTCCATGACGTTTGTCACCACAATTCTCAATACACTTGTCATCACAATGCTCCATGACCTTTGTCACCACAATTCTCAATACACTTGTCATCACAATGCTCCCTGACACTTGTCATCAGAATGCTCCTTGAACACTGTCACGAAAAGGCTCCATGCCTTTTTCATCACAATGCCCCATGCCATTTTCTTCACAATGCTCCATGCCATTGTCATCAAAATACTCCACAAGCTTGTCATCAGAATGCTCCATGACCCTTGTCATCACAATTCTCCATGCACTTGTCAGCACAATGCTCCCTGACCCTTGTCATCACAATGCTCCAAGCCATTGTCATCACAATGCTCCATTACCTTTGTCATCAGAATCCTCCCTGACACTTGGCATCACAATGCTCCATGCCATCCTCATCACAATGGGCCATTACATATGTGATCACAATGCTCCCTGACACCTGTCTTCACAATACGGCATGACCTGTTCATCACAATGCTCCATGCCCTTGTCATCACAGTGTGCCATTCCAACTCTCATCCCAATACTCCATGAAAGTTATTAGACCAATGTTCCATGGCCTTGCCATCACAATGCTCCATGCCATTGTTATCACAATGTTCCATGACCCTGTCATCACAATGCTCCGTGACTCCAGTCATCACAATGCTTCATGACCTTTGTCATCACAATGGTCCATGCCCTCGTCATCAACAGTCTCTGTGACCTTTTTAACCACAATGCTCCATGAACTTTTCATCACAATGCTCTTTGACCCTTGTCATCACAATGCTCTATGCCTTTCTCAGCACAATGCTCCATGACCCTTGTCATCACAATGCTCCATGCGCTTGGCAGTACAATGCTCCATGACACATGTCATCACAATGCACAACGCCCTTGCCATCAAAATGCTCCTTGACCTTTGTCATCACAAAGATCTATGACCCTTGGCATCACAATGCTCCATGTCATTGTCATCACAGTGCTCCATGAACGCTCTCATCACATTGCTCCATGCTCTTGTCTTCACATAGCTCCATGACACATGTCATCAGAATGCTCCATGGCCTTCTCATCACAATGCTCCAAGCCCTTGCCATCACAATGCTCCATTACCCCTGTCATAACAATGCTCCATGTCCCCTGCCATCACGATGTTCCATTGCCTTGTCATCACAAGGCTCCATGACGCTTCTCATCACAATGCTCCAAGAACACTGTAATCACAATGCTCTATGCCCCTTTTCATCTCAATGATCCATGAACTCTGTCATCACAATGCACTATGCCCATCATCATAATGCTTCATGCTATTGTCATAACAACGAAATCAGAATGTTCCATGACCTCTGTCATAACAATGTTCCAAACCCTTGTGATCACAATATTCCATAACACTTGTCATCACAATGCCCCAGGATGCTCGTCATCACAATTATCCATGGTCTTCTCATCACAATGCTCCATGACCTTCGTCATCAAAATGCTCAATACATTTGTCATCAACATGCTCCCTGACACTTGTTGTCTGTATGCTCCTTGAACCCTGTCATGACAAGGCTGCATGCCTTTTTCATCACAATGATCCATGCCTTTTTCATCACAATGCTCCAAGTCCCATGTAATCACAATGGTCCATGCCATTGTCATCACAAAGCTCAATGACGCATGCCATCAGAATGCTCCTTGGTCTATTCTTCACAATGCTACCTGCCCTTATCTTCACAATGTTCCTAGACCCCTGTAATCACAATGCTCAATTCCCCTTTTAATCAGTATGCTCCATGAGACTTGTCATCACAAGGCTCCATGGTTTGTCATCACAATGCTCCAGGACCTTGTCATCACAATGCTTCACGACCTTGTCATCAAAATTTTCAATGGCCTTTGTAATCATAATGCTCGAAAACCTAATCATCACAATGATCCATTATATTTGTCATCACAATCCTCCATTACATTTGGTATCACAAAGCTCCATGCCATTGTCATTGCCATGGACCATGACATATGTCATCACAATGCTCCCTGAAACCTGTCTTCACAATACTCCATGACCTTATCATCACAATGCTCCATGCCCTTGTCATCACAATGCACCATGCCCACTCTCATCACAATAATCTATGAAACTTGTCAGACCAATGCTCCATGCCACTGTCATCACAATTCTCCATGCCCTTGTCATCACAATGCTCCATGACCCCTGTCATCACAATGCTCCGTGACTCCAGTCATCACAATGCTTCATAACGTTTGTCATCACAATGGTCCATGCCCGTGTCATCACAAGGCTCTGTGACCTTTGTAACCACAATGATCCATGAACTTTTCATCACAATTCTCTGAGAAACTTGTCATCACAATGCTCCATGTCTTTGTCAGAACAGTGCTCCATGAACATTGTCATCACAATGTGCCACGCGCATTTCATCACAACGTTCCATACCTTGTCATTGCAATGCTCCATAAACCTTGTAATCACAATGGTCCATGCACTTCACATCAAAATGCTCTCTCACCAGAGATATCACAATGTTCCATCATTAGTCATCACAATACACCCTCATCCTTGTAATCACAATGTTCCATGACACTGTCATCACAATGCTACATCCCCTTATCATCACAATGTTCCATGACCCCTGCCATCACAATGTTCCATAAGCCCTGTCATCAAAATGCTCCATGACCCTTTCCATCCCAAAGCTCCAAGACCCCTGCCATCACAATGTTCCATTACACTTTTTATCAAATTGCTGCATGACCCGGTCATCAAAATGCTCCCTGCCCTTCTCATCAAAATGCTCCATGACTTGTCATCACAAAGCTCCAAGACCCTTGGCATCACAATGCTCCATGTCATTGTCATCACAATGCTCCATGAACCCTCTCATCACATTGCTCCATGCCCTTGTAATCACAAAGCTCCATGACACTTGTCATCACAATGCTCGATGCCTTTCTCATCACAATGCTCCATGCCCTTGTCATTACAGTCCTGCATGACCCATGTATCAAAGTGTTCTGTGCTCTTGTCATCACAATGCTCCATGCCCACTCTCATCACAATAATCCATGAAACATTTCAGACCAAAGTTCCATACCCTTCTCATCACAATGCTCCATTACCCCTGTCATAACAATGCACCATGACACCTGCCATCACAATGATCCACGGCCTAGTCATCAAAAGGTTCCATGATAATTCTCATCACAATGCTCAAGACCCCTGATATCACAATGCTCCATGCCCTGGTCATCACAAAGCTCCATGACGCACGTCATCAGAATGTTCCATGGCCTTCTCATCACAATGCTCCTTGCCCTTGTCATCACAATGCTCCAAGACCCTTGTCATCACAATGCTCCATGCCGCTTTTCATCTCAATGCTCCATGAACCCTGTCATCACAATGCACCATGCCCATCATCATAATGCTTCAGGCTATTGTCATCACAATGAAATCAATATTCTGCATGACCTCTGTCATCATAATGCTCCAAACCCTTGTGATCACAATGTTGCATAACACGTATCATCACAACACCCCATGACGCTCATCATCACAATTATCCATGGTCTTCTCATCACAATGCTCCATCCCATCCTCATCACAATGGGCCATTACATATGTGATCACAATGCTCCCTGACACCTGTCTTCACAATACGGCATGACCTGGTCATCACAATGCTCCATGCCCTTGTCATCACAGTGTGCCATTCCAACGCTCATCGTAATACTCCATGAAAGTTATTAGACAAATGTTCCATGCCCTGGCCATCACAATGCTCCATGCCCTTCTTATCACAATGCTCCATGACCCCTGTCATCACAATGCTCCGTGACTCCAGTCATCACAATGCTTCATGACCTTTGTCATCACAATGGTCCATGCCCTCGTCATCAACAGTCTCTGTGACCTTTTTAACCTCAATGCTCCATGAACTTTTCATCACAATGCTCTTTGACCCTTGTCATCACAATGCTCTATGCCTTTCTTAGCACAATGCTCCATGACCCTTGTCATCACAATGCTCCAAGACCCTTGTCAGCACAATGCTCCATGACACATGTCATCACAATGCACCATGCGCTTGTCATCACAGTGCTCCACAACATTGTCATCACAATGCTCCATAAAATTTGTCATCACCATGCTCCATGCACTTCTCATCAAAATGCTCTCTCACCACTGATATCACAATGCTACATCACTATTTGTCACATTACTCCCTCACCCCTGTCATCACAATGTTCCTTGACTCCTGTCATCACAATGCTACATGCACTTATCATCACAATGTTCGATGATCCCTGAAATCACAATGTTCCATAACACCTGTCATCAAAATGATCCATGATGCTTTTCATCAAATTGCTCCATGACCCTGTCATCAGAATGCTCCCTGCCCTTCTCATCACAATGCACAACGCCATTGCCATCAAAATGCTCCATGACCATTGTCATCACAAAGATCCGTGACCCTTGGCATCACAATGCTCCATGTCATTGTCATCACCATGCTCCATGAACGCTCTCATCACATTGCTCCATGCCCTTGTCTTCACATAGCTCCAGGACACATGTCATCAGAATGCTCCATGGCCTTCTCATCACAATGCTCCATGCCCTTGCCATCACAATGCTCCATTACACCTGTCATAACAATGCTCCATGACCCCTGCCATCACGATGTTGCATGGCCTTGTCATCACAAGGCTCCATGACCCTTCTCATCACAATGCTCCAAGAACACTGAAATGACAATCCTCTATGCCCCTTTTCATCTCAATGATCCATGAACCCTGTCATCACAATGCACCATGCCCATCATCATAATGCTTCATGCTATTGTCATAACAACGAAATCAAAATGTTCCATGACCTCTGTCATAACAATGCTCCAAACCCTTGTGATCACAATATTCCATAACACTTGTCATCACAATGCCCCAGGATGCTCGTCATCACAGTTATCCATGGTCTTCTCATCACAATGCTCCATGACCTTCGTCATCACAATGCTCAATACACTTGTCATCAACATGCTCCCTGACACTTGTTGTCTGTATGCTCCTTGAACCCTGTCATGACAAGGCTCCATGCCTTTTTCATCACAATGATCCATGCCCTTTTCATCACAGTGCTCCAAGTCCCATGTAATCACAATGGTCCATGCCATTGTCATCACAAAGCTCAATGACGCATGCCATCAGAATGCTCCTTGGTCTTCTCCTCACAATGCTCCATGCCCTTGTCTTCACAATGTTCCAAGACCCCTGTAATCACAGTGCTCCATTCCCCTTTTCATCAGTATGCACCATGAGACTTGTCATCACAAGACTCCATGGTTTTGTCATCACAATGCTCCAGGACCTTGTCATCACAATGCTTCACGACCTTGTCAACAAAATTTTCAATGGCCCTTGTCATCATAATGCTCCAAACCCTAATCATCACAATGCTTCATTATATTTGTCATCACAATCCTCCATTACATTTGGTATCACAAAACTCCATGCCATTGTCATCGCCATGGACCATGACATATGTCATCACAATGCTCCCTGACACCTGTCTTCACAATACTCCATGACCTTATCATCACAATGCTCCATGCCCTTGTCATCACAATGCACCATGCCCACTCTCATCACAATAATCTATGAAACTTGTCAGACCAATGCTCCATGCAACTGTCATCACAATGCTCCATGCCCTTGTCATCACAATGCTCCATGACCCCTGTCATCACAATGCTCCGTGACTCCAGTCATCACAATGCTTCATAACGTTTGTCATCACAATGGTCCATGCCCGCGTAATCACAAGGCTCTGTGACCTTTGTAACCACAATGCTCCATGAACTTTTCATCACAATTCTCTGAGAAACTTGTCATCACAATGCTCCATGTCTTTGTCACAACAATGCTCCCTGACCATTGTCATCACAATGTGCCACGCGCATTTCATCACAACGTTCCAAACCTTGTCATTGCAATGCTCCATAAACCTTGTAATCACAATGGTCCATGCACTTCTCATCAAAATGCTCTCTCACCAGAGATATCAAAATGTTCCATCACTAGTCATCACAATAGACCCTCATCCTTGTAATCACAATGTTCCATGACACTGTCATCACAATGCTACATCCCCTTATCATCACAATGTTCCATGACCCCTGCCATCACAATGTTCCATAAGCCCTGTCATCAAAATGCTCCATGACCCTTTCCATTCCAAAGCTCCAAGACCCCTGCCATCACAATGTTCTATAACCCCTGCCATCAAAATGTTCCATTACACTTTTTATCAAATTGCTGCATGACACGGTCATCAAAATGCTCCCGGCCCTTCTCATCAACATGCTCGATGACTTGTCATCACAAAGCTCAAAGACCCTTGGCATCACAATGCTCCCTGTCATTGTCATCACAATGCTCCATGAACCCTCTCACCACATTGCTCCATGCCCTTGTCATCACACAGCTCCATGACACTTGTCATCACAATGCTCGATGCCCTTCTCATCACAATGCTCCATGCCCTTGTCATTACAGTCCTGTATGACCCATGTATCACAGTGTACCGAGCCCTTGTCATCACAATGCTCCATGCCCACTCTCATCACAATAATCCATGAAACATTTCAGACCAATGTTCCATACCCTTCTCATCACAATGCTCCATTAACCCTGTCATAACAATGCACCATGACACCTGCCATCACAATGATCCACGGCCTAGTCATCACAAGGTTCCATGATAATTCTCATCACAATTCTCAAGACCCCTGATATCACAATGCTCCATGCCCTTGTCATCACAATGCTCCAAGACTCTTGTCATCACAATGCTCCATGCCCCATTTCATCTCAATGCTCCATGAAGTCTGTCTTCACAATGCTCCAAGACCCTTGTAATCACAATGCTCCATCCCAATTTTCATCTCAATGCTCCATGAACCCTGTCATCACAATGCACCATGCCCATCATCATAATGCTTCAGGCTATTGTCATCACAATGAAATCAATATTCTGCATGACCTCTGTCATCATAATGCTCCAAACCCTTGTGATCACAATGTTGCATAACACGTATCATCACAACACCCCATGACGCTCATCATCACAATTATCCATGGTCTTCTCATCACAATGCTCCATGATCTTTGTCATCACAATGCTCAATCCACTTGTCATCACAATGCTCCCTGACCCTTGTCGTCAGTATGCTCCTTGAACCCTGTCATGACAAGTTTCCATGCATTTTTCATCACAATGATCCATGACCATTTCATCACAATGCTCCAAGGTCCCTGTAATCACAATGCTCCATGCCCTTGTCATCCCAAAACTCCATGACGCATGTCATCAGAATGCTCCATGGCCTTCTCATCACAATTCTCTATGCCCTAGTCATAACAATGCTCCAAGACCCCTGTAATCACAATGCTCCATGCCCCTTTTCATCAGAATGCTCCATGAGACTTGCCATCACAAGTCTCCATGGTCTTCTCATTACAATGTTCCAGGACCTTGACATCACATTGATCCATTCCCTTGTCATCAAAATGCTCCATGACCCCTGTCATCACAATAATCCATGAACATTTTCAGCCCAATGCTCCACGACCTTCTCATCACAATGCTCCATTGCCAATATCATCACAATGCTCCATGACCACTGTCATCACAACACTCCATGACACCTGACAACACAATGATCCAGGACTCTTGTCATCACAATGCCCCATTCCCTTGTCGTCACAATGCTACATGACACCTGTCATCACAACTCTCCATGAACATTTTCAGCCCAGTGCTCCATGACCCTTGTCATCACAATGATCCATGCCCTTGTCATCCCAATGCTCCATGACCCCTGTATTCACAATGCTCCTTGACGCTTGTCATCACAGTGCTCCATGACACATGTCATCACAATGCTCCATGCCTTTGTCAGCAAAATGCCACATGACCTTGTCATTACAATGCTCTATGCGCTTGTCATCACAATACTCCATTTCCATTGTCATCACAATCCTCCATGAACTTTGGGATCACATTGCTTCATGCCCTTGTCATCACAATGCTCCATGGTCCTTGAAATCAAAATGATCCATGACCTCTGTCATCACAATGCTCCAAACCCTTGTGATCACAATGTTCCATAACACTTGTCATCACAACGCTCCATGATGCCTGTCATCACAATACTCCATGCCCTTTTCATCACAATGCTCCATGACGTTTGTCACCACAATTCTCAATACACTTGTCATCACAATGCTCCATGACCTTTGTCACCACAATTCTCAATACACTTGTCATCACAATGCTCCCTGACACTTGTCATCAGAATGCTCCTTGAACACTGTCACGAAAAGGCTCCATGCCTTTTTCATCACAATGCCCCATGCCATTTTCTTCACAATGCTCCATGCCATTGTCATCAAAATACTCCACAAGCTTGTCATCAGAATGCTCCATGACCCTTGTCATCACAATTCTCCATGCACTTGTCAGCACAATGCTCCCTGACCGTTGTCATCACAATGCTCCAAGCCATTGTCATCACAATGCTCCATGCCCTTGTCATCACAGTGTGCCATTCCAACTCTCATCCCAATACTCCATGAAAGTTATTAGACCAATGTTCCATGCCCTTGCCATCACAATGCTCCATGCCCTTGTTACCACAATGCTCCATGACCCTGTCATCACAATGCTCCCTGACTCCAGTCATCACAATGCTTCATGACCTTTGTCATCACAATGGTCCATGCCCTCGTCATCAACAGTCTCTGTGACCTTTTTAACCACAATGATCCATGAAATTTCATCACAATGCTCTTTGACCCTTGTCATCACAATGCTCTATGCCTTTCTCAGCACAATGCTCCATGACCCTTGTCATCACAATGCTCCATGTGCTTGTCAGCACAATGCTCCATGACACATGTCATCACAATGCACCATGCGCTTGTCATCACAGTGCTCCACAACATTGTCATCACAATGCTCCATAAAATTTGTCATCACAATGCTCCATGCACTTCTCATCAAAATGCTCTCTCACCACTGATATCACTATGCTACATCACTATTTGTCACATTACTCCCTCACCCCTGTCATCACAATGTTCCATGACTCCTGTCATCACAATGCTACATGCACTTATCATCACAATGTTCGATGATCCCTGAAATCACAATGTTCCATAACACCTGTCATCAAAATGTTCCATGACGCTTTTCATCAAATTGCTCCATGACCCTGTCATCAGAATGCTCCCTGCCATTCTCATCACAATGCACAACGCCCTTGCCATTAAAATGCTCCATGACCTTTGTCATCACAAAGATTCGTGACCCTTGGCATCACAATGCTACCTGTCATTGTCATCACCATGCTCCATGAACGATCTCAACACATTGCTCCATGCCCTTGTAATCACAAAGCTCCATGACACTTGTCATCACAATGCTCGATGCCTTTCTCATCACAATGCTCCATGCCCTTGTCATTACAGTCCTGCATGACCCATGTATCAAAGTGTTCTGTGCTCTTGTCATCACAATGCTCCATGCCCACTCTCATCACAATAATCCATGAAATATTTCAGACCAAAGTTCCATACCCTTCTCATCACAATGCTCCATTACCCCTGTCATAACAATGCACCATGACACCTGCCATCACAATGATCCACGGC